>NC_045703.1:45398254-46023254 GCF_009834535.1 Camelus ferus
ATACCAAGTGTCAGTCTGACTTATTAAGGTCCCTTCTGAGGGAAGAGGACACAAGGTGGAGGATCTTCTTAATGCTCTGTGACTCAAACCGCAGGTGGGAGGTGTGGGGACGAAAAAGGCACAGGATTCTGTGGTTCTCCTACAAGGCTGGTGCAGGTTGAATGACCAACACTCAGGCTTCTGTCAGCCCTGGTTTCTCTGAAGATAGGCTGGGATGTTCCAACTTTTTGTTGATATCAAGCTACTCTTCTTAAAAAAAAAAAATTGGTCAAAAAAGTAAACGTGGTACCAATAGGTAGTCTACAGTCGATTGGTTTGAGTGTGTGTGCTTGAATTTGTGTGCGAGGGTGGTGTGTGTGTGTGAGAGACAGAGAGACAGAAGGAGAGAAAATAAAAGCAAGACTGAACAAAGGAGCAAGCCAGCACAGGGGAGAGAGTAAGGAGAAAAGGAAAAGATTCTGATGAATGATAACCAGTAAATGATAAGACAATCATATTGGAAATGAAGACTACAGGAATGTAATACAGTTTTCATGTCGAACATGGTAAACACATTTTTAAAATTCACTTTATGGTAAATTTGTAAAAAATCTCTGCATTTCAGCCTTAACTCTTACCCTCCTCACTTCTTCCGTTCTTTGATTGCCTTTGAGAACAAGTGTGGCACACCCGGGAGAAGGTGGGAGTAGTTTGGAAGAAGAGGAAGAAAAATAAATTGCATTCAGAAATTAAATCATCCCCCAAAGATTAAAATAAGAAAAAAACAATCAGTATTTCCATGACCAGTCCTAAAACTAACTTGTCATTTCAAATTTTTTGGCACTGAGAATACATCTTAAAAAATGCTGGCCTGGCCACTTGTTCTTGGTAAAATGCTAAGGAGAGATGCCTAAGTGAATTAAGCTGTCAGCCTGCTATTGGCTTAATCCCAGCTTCATTGTCTACTGATCACATTACCCTGTTAATCCAATTGCCCAAATCCCCTGTTGAGTTATCCACATCATGTTGTCCTCTTTCTGGTGCAGTTTTCCATCCACTGTTGCAGAAATATTTGCAATACTTCAGCATACCGTCAGCTTTCCCAGGAAAGGGTGCTAGTGAAGGCTGTCCCCCAGTGGGTCCTGACGGGCAGGCCAGGGGTGGAGAGGGGTAACAGGTGTTGTTGAGGGGTGCAGGGCTTCTGCTGAGTCCCTGCTTCTCTCTCAGTTGAACTCAGGACTCAGAATTTTATCTCAAAAAATTATTTCTCAACTTACATAATATAGGAGTCCACTGCGGGTACTTAATAAACAAGACTGTACTGTGTAGCACAGGGAAATACATACAGGATCATGAAAATGTTGATTCCCAAACTCTCCCCCTGAAGATCCTGACTCAGCTAGCTTGGGGCGAGTCCCTGTAATGAGTATTTTGAATCATTTCTAGTAGTTCTTGTGATTAGTCAAGTTTGAGAAGACACTGAAATATTCAACATGATTCATTTCAATTTATAGCACCCAAAAGGCCAAAGTTTACAAACCATCCTAACACGTCATTAGACATAAATTATACCATTGAGAACTTTTTTTAGCAGTTTATAAAAATAATCATGTAAATATCACCGAAATTAATGTAGCAATGTATTTACAAAGATTTTCATAAAACTAAGAATGTAAAATAAATGTAGTAACCTGATTTTTTTGATATTTTATATTGTGGTTAAATATATACATAACATAAAATTTACCATTTTAACCCTTTTTCGTGTGTGCAATTCAGTGGCATTAAGCACATTCACACTGAGCACAGCCATTACTACGGTCCACCTCCAGAACTTTTTTATCATCCCAAACTGAAACTCTACACGTCAAAGAATAACTCCCATCCTCCATCCCTGGTAACCACCATTCTACTTTCTGTCTCTATGAATCTGACTATTCTAGGTACCTCATATAAGTGGAATCATAGAATATTTGTCCTTGTGTGTCTGGCTTATTTCATTTAGTGTGATGCTTTCAGTGTTGTATTTTCCTCCCTTTTGAAGCCTGGAAATATTTCGTTGTATATTTACATCACATTCTATTTATCCTTTCATCTGTTAATCGACATTTGGGTCATTTCCACCTTTTGTTATGATGCATAATGCTGATATGAACACGGATGTACAAGTATCTGTTCAAGTCCGTGCTTTACTAAGTGGATTTTCATGGTTATAAATGTCAGAGGACTCATTCAATATACTCTGATTTCCTGCTACATCAGTAACAGATGTGGAGACCTTATGCGGATCTTCCAAATCTGGCAAAATCCTCTCATTTCCTAGATGGGGAAAAGAGGGTCTCAGAAATACTTAGTGACTTGCCCAAGGACACACAACTTGTTGAATTAGGATGTACTCTTTATCAGGCCCAGCAAGGCAAGTAAAATGAATTGCATTTAATGAAACCAACCTTCTAGGCACTTTCATCCTAATATAGACTGGAAGCCCTTGCATGGTGACAACTCTGTCTTTTCCCTTTTGTAACCCTGTGCTGAGCACTAACAACACATAATAGGACCTCAAAGGTTATTGAGTAAAATATTCCAGTGCGTAAATACAACGACTGTGTGAATACTCTTTGAAGGAAATGATACACAGGTTGTAAATACAGGGGCAGATGACTGTCATAACCCAGAGGTGCCAACCGCAGTGCCGGAACAGACTGGTTGCCTCCAATCTGTTGACAGGTGGTGAGAACTGACGTCTCTCTTTGCCACAGCTAGCACCTCTTCCAGGTGTACAGAGCCTTCAAGCAACCTTATGCATTTCACCCATTGTACACAAAAAATAAACTTTTTCCTCTGCATGCCGTGATGTGGAAAAGTAAGAAGCAAAGGGCCAGGCTGGCAAAATGGAGTTTGGAAGGACCAGGGGGAGATGGAGATAGCAATGTTTCATCATTACCTCTGGCTGCATGTTAATCTCCAGGGGAGCTGTGCCCATCTTCCTTGCCAGTCCAGTTAAATGAGAATTTCTGGAGAAGGCATCACAGGCATTAATGTATTTTTTTAAAGCTCGCTCAGGGGACTCCAGGATGCATCAGGGCTGAGAACTAATGGTGTAAAGTGAGGCAGAGAGAACAGACTTCTAGAAACAAGGAAAGACTGCCGTGGAAGCACCTTCTTTTGGAGCCTCCTCTGGAATTGTATGCAATTAACTCAAGGGAGGCTCTCCTGGAGGCCTGCGCTGGGAGGTGCGGGCAGACAGAGCTCAGCAGACACATTCCTGTGTACATCTGAGGTAACTCCCAAGCCCGCATCTCCTTCTCCTCACTACCACCCCTCTCCCAAGAGGGCTCTGGGCTCATTGCCACTGGAGAGGAATAGGGCAAGAACTAGAAGTGAACACACGGGTTTCTGGTTACTACAAGCAAAAGCCTCGGTTCCCAGGGAAGTTTAGGTACTTGGTTTAGAGAGTCTTGTAGTGAAACATAAAGAGAGAAGGCCTTTCCCCAGACTGGAGCGCGCCCTCTCAGGGGGGTACCTCTGCCTTCTCAGCAGCACGGCCAGGAAGAGAGCCGCACCCGGGCAGCAATGCTGGGCTCTGAGTCTGCACAGATGTGACCCCTGGAGGCCTGGGTCAAGTTTCCTGTGCCCAAGCATGGTCCAGATGTAGCAGCGAGGCTCTGGACCCAAGGACCATGTCAACGAGGACAGTGGATGTTTTGATGGGAAACTGTGGAGCGGGAGTTGGGGAGCTCATGGAGGACCTGAGGTCGCTTTTCTTTCTCCTTACTCTGGTGGAACTGTGACACAGAGACTGATATTTAATTGCTGTGAAAGACTGAAAAATTAATGCCTCACGTTACTGAGTTATTGGACTGAGACTTATACCTGTGTGTAGACACTTTTTAAAAATATTAAGTAAGTCATAGGAATGAAGAGAAACAGGAGGTGGTGAAGCAGGAATTAGGTATGCCATAACATCATATTATGCTTCTATTATGACATTCATCATACGGAAATAACACTGTTTGATTATCAGCCTGGGTTTTCTCCGTTAGACGTTTCCTGAGGATAAGGACTGTGTCTTACCCAGCTTTGTAGTTCTAACACTTAGTACCATGCCTGGCACAAAGCAAGCCTGCGCAGCTCCTCATGAGTAAGCTCACAGCTGGTCAGCTGAATAGCGAGTGGAATGCACAGCTCCCCATGCAGGGATGAACTGCATAGCTAGTAGAGGAGAAGCTCGAGGAAAAAGAGTCAGCAGACGTCCCCATGGTGACCACAGTAATGGGTATCAAACAGATACAGCTGCAGACTCTGAAATGTAGGCAAGTTTCATGGCTGGAGAAATTAGTTTGCTGTAGTCAGAGTTCACAAGACAAGTATCTGCTCATACAAATACTATCAAATGTCTTACAGTAAGTTGTGATGTGTTTGGGAACTAAAGTTTGAAATAAAGAATGACCCCGTGGTATGGTATCTTACTCATGTAGCCGAAGCTGTGATGCAGAACAGTGTTGATTAAATTACTGAAGAAAAGAAAGATTTATTTCCACCAAGTTCCCTGAGGAGTTCCTAAGAACCTGGACGCTGTAGCTATTACTTTGAGCCTACTGGAAGAATGATATGATACTGGAACTCTTTGCACTTAGAGCGTTTATGTCAAACCCAAAGGAATTTCTGGCAGGAAGGTTCAGCAGGCTGGGGTCGAGCAGGGGAAGCGGCAAGGGGACTGCTGAGCTGCCCCAGCCGTGCCCAGGACCGGGCGTCCGCTGTGCTTACGGCTGTGGTGAGATCTGTTCACCTCTCGTGTGCACAACCCTGGGACCCTTCCCGTTTGCTGGAGGAGGGCTCCTCAACCCCACCTTTGTTGAATATGTTGATTGAACAGATTCAGTCCTGGTTAAAGAAGGCTTATTAACAGCTTGTGGTCAAATGATAGAAATATGGGTTGAATGCCAAGATTGTAAGGAACTTTTAAAAATTGGTCAAATAATCATTCCTGAAAAGTTCTGAGAAGACAAAATCAGACCTGAGGGAAGGTCTTCAGTGTCTGGTTCCTCAATTCAGCCTGTAGTCACGTGCTGTTTAAGAACATTATTAATGCCTTAGAAAAATAAATAAAGATTTCAAAGACCTTAACAAGTATGTGTGTACAGTTTTTATTTTATTTGACTATAGAGATAACTATCATTATAGGAAATGTGGAAAAATATAAGATATATAGAAAAATATTTAAACCCTATAATGTATATGTTTTAATACAGTTGTACACAGTTATTTTTATTTTTTATTTCTGCCATTTCTCCTGCTGTTAAAGAATTTCCCCACATTATTCAAATTTTTAAAATATAATTTTTAATGGATATAGCATTCTGACTTATGAAAGTGTAATTTAATTAGCTCACCCCAAATATTGAATGTTTAAATTGTTTCTGTTTTTGTGTGGATGTGTTGTTATTGAAAATAATGCTACAGTAAACATATTTGTTCATGAATAGCTCATAGTTCAAAGATTAGTTCCTTGACCAATCAAGATGGTTCAGTCAAAGGTGTAAACAAAAACGTAAGGGTTTTATTTTAATTTTTTCCAAATTGCTTTCATTTTGGTTTCTTTTCTTTTTTTCAAATAGAGGTACTGGGAATTGAACCAAGTGCCTCGTGCATGCTCAGCATGCGCTCTACCAACTGAGCTATACCCCTACTCCCCAAATTGCTCTCTAGAGGGTATATCCTTCAACTCTCCTACATAACAGCATAGACTAACACTGAACAACAGAACTTTTATCATTAATGAAAATGTTCTATATCCGCATTGTCTGACGTAGTAGCCCCTAGTTACACCTGATTACTAGGCACTTGCAATGTGGTCAATGTGACTGAGGAAATAAAATTCTAATTTTACTTACTTTTAATTAATTTAAATTTAAGTAGTTACATGTGCTTCCAGCTCCTATATTAGAAAGCACAGGGAGACAGTTTCCGTATCACTAAACCCTTAACTCTGAGGAATGGGTAACAGAGCTTGTCAGTGGCCACCCATAACCTCTCAGGCCTAACTTCTGCAGTGTGGGAAAGGCTGACTTCTCCTGCCCTGGGGGGCCTTTCCTAGCAACTAGCACCCATGATGCTCAGGGCAGGCTGCAAGTCGAGGAGTCTTAACAATGGAGTAATAGGATTTGGTGTATAAATACCCCCACAGGGGTGGGGAAAGTCACTGTAGATATCTCAGAGGCACAAATTCTATTCAAACCTCAAGAGTTCCAAGCAGGATTAAGTTCTGTTATTTAACGAGGCAACAGGCTTGTTAGTTTACCTTTTATAGGCTGTCTTACCTTCCTTGTTTCACTTCTCCACTTCTATCCTAATATTTCTTTGCATCTACTTTCTCTCAGAATCTACTTGGGAAGCCAAAACTAAGAGTGCTACCAGTTCCAGAAATATATCTACATGTTGGAACAATTGAAGGCACTATGTTCTTAGAGCATGCAGTGAAAATTATGGCAATGAGGAAAGACATTGAAGATGATACAAATAAATGGAACGATATACCTGCTCATGGACTGAACAATCAATACTGTTAAAATGGCCACACTACCCAAAGCAGTCTAAAGATTCAATCCAACCCCTCTCAAAATACCAGACATTTTTTCACAGAACTGGAACAAATAATCCTAAAATATGTACGGCTCCACAAAAGGCCCTAAATAGCCAAAGCAATATTGAGAAAAAATACAGCTGTATTATCTTCCGTGTTTTCAAACTATACTGCAAAGCTACAGTAATGGTATTGGCACAAAAACAAACACACAGATCAACAGGCCAGAATAGACAGCCCCAAAATAAACTCATGCTTATATGGTCAGTTCATCTAAGACAAAATGGAAACAAGAATATGCAGTGAGGAAAAGACAGCTTCTTCAATCAATATTGTTGGGAAAGATGGACAGCTACACACACACAAATAAAACTGGATTATTTTTGTACACCCTACACAAAAATAAATTAAATGGATTAAATACTTAAATGTAAGGTCTGAAACCACAAAACTCCTAGACAAAAATATAGGCAGTTATCTCTTTAACATGGGTTCTTAGCAATTTTTTTTTTTTACTGTGTCTCCTTGGGCAAGGGGAACAAAAGCAATAATAAACAAATGGGACTGTATCAAGTTAAAAAGCTTTTTGCACAGTGGCGGAAATTACTAACAAAATGAAAAGGCAACCTACTGAGTGGGAGAAGATATGTGTAAATGATGTATTAGATAAGAAGGGGATATTCAAAATACATAAAGAACTTAAACAACTCAATATTAACAAAAAAAATAAATAAATAAAACAACCAGATGAAAAAATGGGCAAAGGACCTGAATAGACATTTTTCTAGAGAAGACATGCAGGTGCCCAACAGGCACATAACAAGATGCTCAGCATCACTCATCATCATGGAAATGCAAATGAGAATCACAATGAGATACTACCTCACAATTGTCAGGATGGCTATTATCAAAAAGACAACAGATAAAAAGTGCTGAAGAGGATGTGGAGAAAAGGGAATTCTAGTACACTGTTGGTGGGAATGTAAGTTGTACAGCTACTACAGAGAAGAGTATGAAGATTCCTCAAAAAAATAAGAATAGAACTACCATACAATCCAACAATTCCACTTCTGGGTATTAATCCAAAGAAACTAAAAACACTCATTTGAAAAGATGTATATATACTCTTATATTTATTGCAGCATTTTTTTTTATAATAGCCAAGATATGGAAGCAACCTAAGTGTCCATTGATTGATGAATGGATACAAAAGTGTGGTATGTATACAAGGGAATATTACTCAGTCATAAAAAGAATGAAATCTTGCCATCTGTAGCAACATGGATGGACCTGGAGGCTATTATGCTAAGTAAAATAAGTCAGACAGAGAAAAACAAATACTGTATGATTTCACTTATATGTGGAATCCAAACAAAACAAAACAAAACAAAACAGAATCAGACATTGACAACAAACTGGTGGTTGCCAGAGGGGAGGGAGTGGAGGGACAGACAAAATAGGTGAAGGGGATTAAGAGGTACAAACTTCCAGCTCTAAAATGAATAAATCACAGGGATGTAATATACATATAGTGAATAATATTGTAACAACTTTGGGTGGTGACAGTAACTGGTCTTACCTCAGTGATCATTTCACAGTGTATAAAAATACCAAATCACTTAGTTATACGCCTGAAACTAATATAATACTGTATGTTAATTATAACTCAGTTTTAAAAAGTAAGGGTTCAAGTAATGGAGTCAGACAGCTGAAGTTCAAAACTTGGCCTTTCCTTTTTTTTTTTGCACGAATGACCTTGGGCAAATTATATAACCAAGTCTCAGTTTCTTCTTTTGCAAAAAGGAAGATAATAAGTGTGCCTGCTCATAGGGTCATGACAGTGTATGAAAAGCAAACAGCAAATGTTGACACAGCATTAATTGTTATTTTACTAACTGTGATTTTAATAATAGTGTGGAGTGCTATTTGCTTAGTGGGCCAACTTTGTGTACGAAAAACGTCTATCTTCTAAGGTGCTTCACAGAAGAATTGGCCAGTGGGGAGATAAAGAGAGCATTTCACAGGTGTGGCACTCGGGTCTCGGGTCATTCACTGTGACACAAGCTGAGCTTGTGCTGTTTCTGATACTCAAAGACAGACCTGGCTAGAGGCTTCAGAAGAACAGTCCAATGAACTTGTCAGACCCTGAGGTCTGAGGGCACCGTCCTTTGTAAGACTGATCTCACTTCAGATCCAGTTGCAAGTTTAGGGGTGCCCAGGGCCACCGTCACTTCTGAACAGCTAACTACAAATTTGGATGTCCCCACAACCACTGTAGGTTCCATAATTCACTAGAAGGCTCACAAAACTCACTGAGAGTACGTATGATCATAGTTTCATTATGGCAAAGGGGTATAAATTAGAAGCAGCCAAGAGAAGAGACATTTAGGACACAGTCTGAGAGAGTTTCAAATGCAAATCTTCCATCTTCCTCTAGATGTGGTCCCTTCCCAGTACTGAAATGTGACAGTACTCAGAGCATTGCCAGCCAGGGAAGTGCTCTCAGTCTTCGGTGTCCAAAGTTTTATTAAGGGTTTATTAGGTGGGCAAGCTTGATTGATTCACAACAAAGACATTTCCATCACTTGGCAAATTCCAAGGGTGAGAAGTTAACTCCCAGGGACAAAGGCCAGCCAAGTCCTTTATGATGCTGACAGTAATTGTACCGAACTGCACTGAGCTCATGGGATCTGTAATCACTGGGGAGATAGAGCATAATGTGTGGACCCAGTGCCCTCTTTCTCCCCGAACACCCTGAAAGCTTTTGGTTTCAAAGACTAAAAATAACAGGAAATAACAGGAGGAGAACTCTTTCACAGTTCACAGCAGACCACAGCCACAGGACTCTTCAGAAACTCCTGAAAACCATCCAAATTTGCCACATCGCCTTGCTGAGCTGACCCAGATACAGGGCAGGGGAGACGTGAGAACCTTCTTTATATTCTGCAACCCAGTTTGCCCTTGAAGTTTCCTGCATTCAGGGGAGAAATAGGCAAGTGAGGAACAGAAGAGGCAGGGGACAAAACAGAAACCTCTCCTTTCCTCTGACTTCTTTCAAAGAAACAAACACCAGCAACCAAACACTGTCTATTCATTTCTAAAATCAAACGGAGGTATTAGCTGAATTCATGGGGTAATTTGCCTTCACACATCACCCAGGTTTCACCTTTCCCACTTGGGGTAAGGAACCACGCCAACAAATTATTCTTAGGCAATCTTGGCCTAGCGTGGAGGTGGGCCAGGATGGTTAGGAGTTTTGATTTATACTGTGAAGTCTGCTAGGAAAAATAAAAACCAAAACTGTCCCCAAATGGATTTGTCATCTTGTATAAAGCCCCTGATTATTAGACAGCCTTACCTCCCTGATTTGTTAATGATTACTGACATTAAATTTCAAGCTCAAAATGGAAAGGATTTGATTTAATATTCAGATTAACAAAAGCTTCGTACGGTCCTCCCAGCCATCCAGCGATGTGAGTGAAAAGCAAATGAGGTCATATAGAATTCTGAGTTGAGTGGAGAAATAAATGTCAAACACTTGCTTGAGTTTCAATTTGACTGTGATTTCGTAGGGAGGAACCACTTTGAAAAACCAGATTGGCTGAAGGTGACATTTAGCCTTTGGGTAAGCTAGGTTTTCCTTTTCAATCAAAACCCTGAAGTACAATCACTTGATTTCTATCACCATGGAAGCTGACGTGCTGAAGATTAATCTAGCGCTTGAGAGTAAAAATCAACTGTATTTTAAAAATTAATTTTATGGAAAATTACTCTCTAATATATGCTAATTGCTTCTGCAGTTGAGACCAAATTACTTCCTTTTAAAAAGTGAGGTTTGTGGGTAAGCTTTTCATATGTTCGTACAACATGAATACAAACCCATTCACTCATATGGTCATTCTAGGACAATTCTATAGGTTTTTCAGAACTATGTTTTGTTGTTTAATTACATTTAGATATACATACTGGTATGCTTCTCAAAATACCTAAATTCTTAGAGTCTCTTTGGGAAAGAAACCTTTCATTAGGGATTGCAATTACATGAATTTTGAATCACTGCTGATCAGATAATGTTCCCTGATTATTAGCAAATCCAAATAATAAATAGTTGACATAAAATGACTGACTCTTTTTTTGCTTTTTTAATAAATACAAAATATATTTTAATATTTTTGGTTGAGAAACACACTTATTTAAAAAATAAAAATAATATTAAAAGAAATACAGAGAAGTCTCTTGTTCCTATTCTTGTCCTCATCTACCAAATTCCCCCTCCTTGTAGGTAACTCTGTTGATTATATTCTACTACTTTTACATTATTTCTATGTGCAAACATAAGAGAACAGAAGTATGTATTCTGATGCTTCTTCATTCTGCTCAAAGGAGCACACGAAACACATTGTTCTTACTAAAGGTAAGTTTCAGTGCTCACTTCAGCAGCACATGCACTAAAATAGGAAAAATGCAGATAAGATTAGCGTGGCCCCTGCTCAAGATGACATGCAAATTTGTGAAGTGTTCCATTTTTTTTTTTCACTTCAAAACCCAGAATTTTATAACTGGCATAAACATTTCCATTGCATCAAAACAACAGAATACCTAGAAATAAATTTAACCAAGGAGGTTACCTATACTCTGGAAACTGTAAAACATTGATGAAGGGAATTGAAGATTATACAAGGAAGTGGAAAAGATATCTTGTGCTCTTGGATTGGAAGAATCAACATTATCAGAATGGCCATGCTACCCAAAGCAATCTGCAGAGCCAGTGTGAGCCCTGTCAAAATGCTCATGATAATTTTTCACCAAACTGGAACGAACAATCCCAAAATTTGTATGGGACCATGAAAGACCCAGAATTGCCAAAGCAAAAAAACAAACAAATAAATAACAAACAAACAATTAAAGAATATCCAACAATAAAAAAAGATATTTCAGAATTATTTCCTTATCAGAGCAGCTGTGCAGCACATTGTGTGGATGCACCACTGCTTCATTAGCCAGTGTCATAGTGGTTCACCTGGGTTGTCTCCAAACTCCTGCTCATAGAAGCAGTGTTGCATATTGGCACATGCCATTTATTGTAAGTACAGGGATCTGTTCACTATATTCCCCAGAGAGAGCTTGCTGGATCAAAATTAAATGCATTTGTCATTTTGGTAGAAATTGCCAAATGCCCTTCATAGGATTTTATCATTTTCTTCATTCCTACTAGCAATGTGGAAGAGTGACTCCTCTTCCCCCTCCTTGCCATGGTGTGTTGCCAAACTATGGGCTTCCTATAACTTTTATGTAGTTAGCTGAGGTTTAACTTTTATTTCTCTTAAGTGTAAAGTTAATCATTTCTTCATATGTTCAAGACCCGTCTATATTTTTTAGGTGACATTCATGTATCTGTTAGTCATTTGACTATTTCCTCCCAATATTAAAGAAATTTTTTAAAAAGTAACTTTATTAAATGAGTTATTTATATTTATTAAATTAATTGCTGTTTATTGAAGTTTAATTTATAAACTGAGCACATTTAAAGGGCATAATTTGATAAATTTTCTCACACACACACACACACACACACATATATCCATGAATGTATGCCACAATATGGATACAGATATATATGCATATATCATATATATATATTCCTTGACACCATCACTATAATCAAGATAACAAACATTTCCATCACCCCAAAAGTTTCATAGTCTACCAAATCTGCATAACAAACTTGACCTAAGAAGTAAAATGGTTGTCCTTGAACTTGCAGGAGGACCCTGCTTGGAGTCTGCCCTACCACTGATTCTTCTATCCTATGGATGGGAACGGGTGGTCTGAGACTAATATTCATTCTCTGTCATGCCAGAGGTTGAAAGCTCATTGTCCTTATGTATCTTCCTAAAATGTTTTAAATTTCATTGTGATTTAAAGGGAAATGGAGAAATCACAGTTCTTTTTTTTTTTTTCTAGTTTTGAGATATAGTTGATGTACAACACTGTAAAAGTTTAAGGCTTACAGCATCATGATTTGACTTACATACATCATGAAATTATTTTCACAATAAATTCAGTTAACATCTATCATCTCATATTGACACAAAATTTTAAATGAAGAAAAAAAATTTTCCTTGTGATGAAAACTCTTGGGATTTACTCTTTTAACTACTTTCATATACAACATACAGCAGTGTTAATTACACTTATCATGTTTTACATTATATCCCTAGTACTACTTACCTGTAACTGGAAGTTTGTACCTTTTGATCACTTTCATTTAATTCCCTCTCTCCTCACCCCCACCTCTGGTCTTTTTTTCTATGAGTTTGTTTGTTTGGTTTTAAATTATATTAGTTCCTGGTAAACAACATAGTGATTCTGTATTTCTATATATGACAAATTATAGTTCTTTATATTATAGTTCTTTAAATTAACAAACTGAATTTATATTTTAGTTTTATTATAATAAATATGAAAGTATTTATGTTTTTCTCTAATGAGTTAACTAAACTACTAATGGAAAAAGTATATATATATATATATCTAGCAATAATGTATATGATGACATGAAACGACTATATAGCATGTATACATAAATAACCATATATATAACCAAATTGTCAGCATTCCCAATATTTTATAAAATTAATTTTATTTAGCTAAAACCATATGCACAGAAATAAAACCCCAACAGCCTTAAAACTAGAGGCCTAACAGCAGTGTGATAAAATTTGACGGTTAAGCCAAATAACTGATATATATTTAAAAAGGAAATAGTTTTGGAGGATGGTAGGTAGATTATTTTAACAGTTAGTATTCGTTCTCTCCTTATAAAAGGTAATGTATAATGATATTTGGAAATCAAGAATAATTTTTTAATTTTTCATTTTTGATTCCATCAAGTAAAATTTTTAACCAAAATGCATCCTGTGAGTAAGGAGGAACAATAATAAGAGACTATGTTTGACTATTTTAAAAACCCATCATAAAGAAAGATAAAAAGATAAAATATACACAAAAAAGCTTGGTCTAAGAACTGTAAGGTTCTAAAAAGACCTTACGAAAGGACATGAGAAAGCGGGGTACCTGACCCCCTGCAGTTCTCATGCCCACATGGACACTGAACTCATTACTCTCTGACTGTGTGTCTGGAGCACGAAAGGATGGGGCACAGGAAGTAAACGTGGTAGATGTTCTTCCCTCAATTTCTCAGACATTAAGAGTGGAGGAGGGTGCCTGGGAAACACCTAAAGATAGCATCTGAGACCGTCCGGAGGCTGCACAGCTACCTTGCACCCTTTCATTTCCTGACTTAAAAGTTTCTCGCTCTTTCCACGATACTGCTCAGTGGTGTGGGGTGTTCCAGTGTCCTGTGTGTAACTAAGAGCTAGAGATGAGTAAGTCGTAAACCAGCTATCTAGCAAATACCCTTCAGTAGATACATTGAGGTACTTTACAAGCTGTTCTGAGACTAGGTTGATTGAATTTAAAAATCTACAAAGAAATTTGAAATATTACATCATTAAAGAAAACTCAGCATTGAAGGCATTTCTTGGTTTTCCCATATTAGAGCTATAAATTCACGGGAGTTGAGAACCAAAAGAGGCTGAAGATATGTCAAGTCCAACTAACCTCTACTGTGGGTGAGAACACTGTTGAGGGCAAGAGGGGAGGGAGAGGAAGAGAGAGAGGAAGGAGCGAGCACTTGGGGGATTTGTCTGAGGTCTCACAGTTAGTGGCAGAAAAAACTACTACTGGCCAGCACATCCTACTGTGCGAGTGAAAACCCACACGCGTATACTTATAGGTTGGCTTAAGCTTTGAGGGAAAATTTGTTTTGCTTTCCATAAAAAATTTCCTTTCCTTTCCACAATGCAGGTATTTGGGTCCTGGACCTGAGAAAAGTGTAACATGCCACTTGACACACTCACTATTGGATTGTCCCAATGACAAGCTAGCTGGGACCAGAGTCTACTTCTCTTAATAAGAGGGTTTGAATATACAGGTGAAAACTTTTAATAAAATTGTTTCATAAACAAACAAACAAAAAAGAGGGTTCGAACTTAAGTCCAGCTCCCCAGAACATCATTGGCTTCCCATGGTGCTGGGCAGCTGGCATCGTGTTAACACCTGGCACGCAAATGCCTTCTCCATGAAGCTGTTCTCACACTCGCCCTGGATGAAGGCAGAACACCAGAAGAGTTGGCTCTCTCTCTCCCGGGATGCCATCCCAGGCTGCAGTGGTATCAGCACAGTGCCTGGCCTAGCGTGCCTCTCCATGGGGAAAATGGGAAAAAGAGGAGATTCTCTGCATTCTCCTCTCTTGCTGACCTGGGCTCTGGAAGTTTTCTTCCCAAATATAACCTTTTCCTTAGCCTACACCCTAAGATGCAGAGATGTCCTCTGGAGCCCTGCAGCCCCACTGCTGATCAACCCACCTGGCACAAGTGTCTTATCAACAGTGCCTCAAAGGGTCTTAGTAAAATATCGACACAACCAAAGCATAAAAGAGGGACCACCTGGAATAAGCCATAATACTCAGAGACGACAAAATGTCAGAGAGGTGAGTAATCACAGAATCTATCTGTGAGGTCAGAGGCAAAGGAATTTTATTTAATTTGATTGATAGACTGACGTATAGTTAATATACAGTATTATATTAGTTTCTGGTGTACAACATAGTGATTCAAAAGGTTTACAGTTTATTATGGAGCATTAGCTATATTCCCTGTGCTGTGCAATATATCTTTGTAGTTTACTTATTTTACACATAGTAGTTTGTACCTCCTACTCCCCTACCCTTGTCTTTCCCCTCCCTTCCCTCTCCTTACTGGTGACCACATCTAGCATTTTAAATCATTGAGGCTTATATCAGTTTCAAAAATAATCTAAATGTATGTATGAAGAATTTATAATAACGTGTCCCAGTGGGCATCTGTCTTTGCCTGGACTCCCTTTCCTTTTGGTAGTACCACCTCTGTGCTTTGGGACACATTTCCTTTCTCCTATTGCATCCATCCTTGGTGAGCTGTCAGTCAAGATGACAAGGTACCCTCTGGCCAGGGGGAGGCCACAGGGCTCCTGCTGGACCAGCTGGATTCTCCTTGCTTGAAATTTGAATACTGATGATGTGACACTAGGCTGAGAACAGCTGCAGCGGATCTGTTCTGCTGCCTCCCAAGAGCCTGTTCTGCAACTTAATCTTCCCTTTGATTCTACTGGTACCCCAAAATCTTTCCAACATGTTTCCTTTTTTTTTACTTAAGTTTCATAGTCCTTGTTTCATTGTTTCTCTAGCTTGCAACAAAGGAAACTTTACTAATGTGTATAAAAATATTTTTTATGTGAAATTAAAAATCAAAGTAGAAAATTCTCCATATAATATAAAAACAACTTTGAAAAACTTCTATGTTTGGAAGAAAGACTGAGAAGGAAATACTGATGCCACCATTATGTGTCCCTGAAAAATGGGATGGAGATGATTTATGTCCTCTTCTACATTTTCAATGATGAATATTTATTATCTTTTAAAATAATTTTAATTAAAGGAAAAGAATTATAATAATTTAGAAATATGAAAAATTCTTGTTATATTAGCATAGCTCTCAAAATACAGTAGGAATCTTAGTCCTAATTCATATCATATATACCACCACTACCAACAACTACAAAAACCAGTGGGAAAAAAGCCTTAAAAATAAATGCCAACGTTATCTGTTATGATTCTTCAACTACATGTGTTAATATAACCTTTCAGTGCAACAGCATCTAAAGCCTCCTGATGGGGAAATTTTCCCTGAAGCAGGTGGCCTCATTTCTCTCTCTGGTGCTTATTTATTTATTCATCAAATATTCTTTAATGCCGATTACATACCAAACACTATTATAATGCTCGAACAATGAATTAGATCACAAGTCTGCAAACTTTTTTTTTTATAGAGGGCCAGATAATAAATATTTTAAGCTTTGTGGGTCAGAAAGTTATCTGTCTCAGCCACTCAACTCTGCTGTTGTAGCACAAATCTCCCACAGATGATGTGTCAATAGATGGGTGTGAAGGTGTTTCAATGAAACTTTATTCACAAAAACAGCGAAAGCCTCTGTTCTGCTAGAGCTTGCTCTCCAGTGGGGGAAAGAATGTTCATAAGTAAGTAAGCAAATAAAGTAAGATATTTTGAATAGTAATAAGTGTTGTAAAAGAAATCAAACAGGCAAGATGACAGACAATGACAAGGCAATGAGGGCTACAATGATCAGGTTTGCAGGGAAGGCCTCTTTGAAAAGCATGCAGCTGGCCCAGTAAAGATCTGGGAAGAGAAGGCTCCAAGCTGAGCTTCCCAGAATGACTTGTAGAGTAATGTCCAGAGCTGGCCCACCAGCAAGACGCTCCCTCTGCCCAGATCAGGAAGCGGAGCCATAATAAAGACCGTGGGGACGCACTGCATGGAGGAAAATTTGGGGAAATGCAGTTGGGATGGGATGCCTTCAGCTTAGGGGGGCAGTTAGCTCTGGTGGCATCACTTTAACAGCTGGAGTCAGACACTGCGGGGGGAGGGAGCAAGTCTGGGGTCAACAGCAGGCTGTCACTGGGCACCAGCTCAGGTCCCTAGTTGCCTGGGGGTATTCAGGGATTCTGCTGTGCCAACCCACTAGTGTTAGTCTCAGGTCGCTGAGGTAAGGAACAACAGCCTCTTCCCTGATTGCTCCTGCCCCACAATTCCAGGGACCTCATCTTTGCTCACAGCTTCAGAGCTCCCTCATATGCCAGGGCAGATAACTACATGGGGACGAATGTCTGCTCGTTATGTCTCCACTTGAATCCCAGCTACTTTGCTGTCCTGGTGAGTTAGGGTGGATATGCAAGAGAAATTTTAAGACTCCCTTTTCCTCTCCTTTTTAACATTTAGAACCTGAGTACTCTGCTCTCTGCTCCCCCTTCTTGGGGCCCTCCAAGTTTGGCTGAGTCTTTCCGAGACAAAGCTTTCCCCTAAGTAGGAGGCACCTCTACTTCCAAACTGTACCTCCCAGGGCTCACCGCTCTTTCCTAAGAGAGCAGAGAATACAAAACAGGAAGAGAGAGTGGGCGCTGGCATCTGCAATGTTAGATGCTGTGGACTTGACATCCATTATCTCAGTTTTAACCACCTCCTTACAAGGCAGGGAGTGTTCTCGTTTTTTCAGTTTAACAAACTTAGGTTCAACAGGGTTTAACAACTTGCACAAAGTCACATAACTATTAGGCACAGAACCAAGATTTGAGCTGAGTTCTTATTAAATTCTGAGCTCTTCAATCATGGAAAATACTCACTATGTGCAAGACTTTATATGTATACAATCCCACTTCTTTTAAAAACCATTAAAAATCATGAAGCTTAGTAGTTTCCCCCAAGGCCAATGGGGGGGGGGGAAGAAGGTGTCTCCTGTCTATGTTACACACATGTACACACTCATACATACACACACACACCACAAACGCCCCATTAATTGTATAATAAAAATCTTTAAAATTCATCTGCTGCTACTTGTATATTTACTTTGTTCTCATAAGTATATACTGTCTACAACTTGATTTTGGATTCTTTGTTTATGTCCCTAGATGAAAAGAGTAGGTGCCATTAAATTCTCATTAGATAAACGTCTAGTAAAATTTTAATCAGTTTGCAAATATAGAATAGAAGGTAGATTTCAAATAATGGCCCTTTTCCTGTATAAAGAAGACCGTTAAATTTGTTCCTAGTAAACTGAAAGTATATTTTAATTGGATTCCAAATTTTATTTTATTGGATGATTTGATTTAGAGGAAAATATTTCCTGCCTTTGACAAAGAATAAAATTTCTGTACAACAGATAATTTGAAGCTTCACTAACCTTATGAGATGTGTCATATGAGTGACTGAGACACTTGGATGGTAGCAATTTTCATTAGCAGGCAGCAAAGATAGTAGTTAAAAATGGACTCAAAAGTCATAATGTCTAGAGTTGATTCCTGGTTCCTTCATTTACTAGCTAATGCGTGTTTAGCTATGTCCTCTTGAGTAAATTATTTAATGTCTTTGTGCCTCGTTTTTCTTCACCTGTAAAATAGCTCAGTGGTATACCAACTTTATAGGATTGTTGTGATTAACTGAACGGTGCTGTAGAGCTGTGTAGAACTAAACTATAGAACTGTGTCTGACACCTAGTGAGCCCTGAGTAAATTTCGCTGTTTTTACTTCCAAGCCACATCCTAGGAGATCACAGCTATGAAGAATGTTAGCGCACATACTTGGAAAGTAGCATTGTGCCTGAAATGCCCCGATATGCTCACGGAGACATGAATTCCGATACAGGGTGAACTCTCTGTAGAAGTTCCAAAATTCATTTGAATCTGGCATATTTAGGGTACATGCCTATGAATGCCCATAGGAAAATGTTCCACAGAACATTGGGAATTACAGCCTAAGGCATAGCTATCTTCAAAAAAAAAAACAAAAAACAAAAAAAAACCCAAAAACAAAAAACTAAGCTTGTGCGGCAGGTGCTAAACTAATTTGAAAGGTAGTTAAGAGGTGTTTCTGCTGCCAAAGTACGAGGAGAAAACACACACCATGATCAGAAATGTCTGGAGACTCTTAGGACTCAGCATGGAAAGGGAGCAAGTGATGCTATTTTGATTTGACATCTCTACGTTTCACCACCAGATCCGATTCATAGTATCCAAACCTCTCACTTTTTCAGTGCACTGTGTGTACTTGAGTGTAGTTGAGAGGAAGCGCTCCCTTTCACAACTTCTCTGTGATAACATCTCAATTCACACTGACACAGAACTCAAAGAGAGGAAGTGATTTTCCATTTAGATCAGGGGTCACTGTGTTCTGTGAGGAGGATGTGCACCACTGCCCTGTGTGTTTTATAACCTAGTAAAGGGAAGTGCTCCCCAAGAGCACCTCAGTGGCCACAACACAATTAAGTGGAGACTCTTGAGAATATGAGCTTCTCAACTTTCCTTTGGAACAGAGCCATGAATGGGCCTCAGGGAATATAATGAACCTCTTGAAACATGTGTCAAACTGTACATAACAGGGTGAGGCAGAAATGATACGAAGTGGCAACTGAGGTGGATACTTAAAATTTATGCCAGCTTCTCCCATGTCTAGAAGTGGAGTTCAAGTGTTGCCCTGAAACGTTTTTTTTTTTTTTTCTGTTTCGTGGCAAATCACTTGGACAAGGTAAGAGGGTGGTAAATGTGTAATAGACACTTTAATAACTCTCAAGTTGACACATTAAGATTTCATTCATGCAAAGCTAGTCTCAGGGAAGTATGAATCAATCCGCAAATGGAGTTAGTTGCCAACCAAGGGGTATTCCTGCTGTATCAGTTAAGTTTCTTAGCTGCAAGTAGCAAAAGCCAATTATAGCAGATGAAGCAAAAAGAACCAGTTTATTAGAGATTCAGTAACTCATAGAACCACTGAGAGTCCTTGAAAATCAAGATCAAAACTAAACTTCTAGAAAATATATAAGAAATCATGATACACAAAAATGTTTTACATATATATCACATTTTGTATATTTAACTTTGAAACTATGTAAATATGTTACATAATTATAAAACAAAATAAAAACTTGAAAAAGCCATCCCTACAAACTGAAAGCAAAAAAAGCAAAATGAAACAAAGGAACACAATAATATGTGAAGCTGGCATAACCACACAAAAGTGGAATTATTTCAAATGGCTCTTAAACTCCTTAATTTGACTGTACATCACTAGTGGATGTACTGTAAGGACAAAAAGAACAAAAAAAATCATAAACTCTTTTCAGTAATCATATCTTTGGTGGCAGTGCTGGTATTGTTGGTATTGAGACTGCTACGTTTATATGAAATGGGTAATTATATTGATGTTAGAAAATAGGATTTTAGGTGTGGGGAAAAAGCATTTAAAAATGTGAAACAGAAAAATCTAAAATGAGATCTCTCTACCTGTAAACTGGAACTTGAAATTCCAATATGAACTCATGATTTATTTAAAATGTATAAATATATAATTTTATTATATTTGCATATATATAATTTTGACCACTGAAAAGGTCCAGAAACATTGAGCCCTCCTAGAACAGATTATTATCCCTAAAAACTATTTCCAAAGGAACCAGTTCTCTTTGGAGAAATGACTGAGTCCCAGCCTAAGGCAAGAAGTGATTAAATAAGGCTGAGTCTTTCTGTCATATCAGAAATTGAAGAAGCTATTAAAGATTCTTGTTGTCATATCAAAAGGACTCAGGAATCAACTTCAAAATGCTCCCAGTGAACAAAGATGGGACAATTTGAGCATCAGTATGAATCATCTCTTAAATGGATTGAAATACATCAAGCAGATTTAAAGCCATGAATTCATAACAGAAACCATTGGGTCAATCACCTTTGGAAGATGCTCGGTAAACAACCCAATATTTTGCAAACTGGTAAATCCCAGAACAACAACAAAGTCAGGTGTCTATCCTGTCTTTCCTGTATGACATGTGCCTCAGGACAAGCATGTAGTTAATGAGAAGTTTAATTTTATTAAAGTATTTGGAGAAAACATGAAGAAATTGCTAGCATTACGTAGCACTTCTAGGTCTCTACTAATTTTTGGATCCTGTGTCCATCACGGTCTAGTGAGGTGCGTCGCAACTGCCTATCTCCAGTGTTTCTGGATATTCCTGCTTGTGTCTTGTTTCTTTTATGATTTGTTGTTATTTCATTTGGTTCATAAGGGTTCATAATATACTTGGTGTGAGGTGCATTCGGCCCTTTGCTGTGTAGCTCAATATTTTGCGCCATATTTCCACCTTGCTGCTGTCGCATCACAGACACACATTCTGTGTGTTAGCATTTTACTGGTATACTTTGGCTGCCCCTGTTATTGTGAACTGCTATGATCGTTTTGTTTTTGGTGTCTTTTGTGTTCCAATCTGAAAACTTTGATTCGTGTGCTTCTTTGCCTCTACTAACAAAAAGTCACTTACAGCATTTCAAAATTTATTCAGACTTGATAGCCAGTGGTTCCAACAAGGGACCACCTGGTGTCTGGATCAAAGCCATACTGCAGGGAGCTGTGTCCTCTCCAGTCTGCCTCATAAGCATCTTAATCTCTTTTTTCCTTTTATCTCATGAATACCCCAGACAGTTAGAAAATGCACAGAAATAAAACCACAGTGGAGGAGTTGGGGGCCCACCTCGTGAACAAGGGAAAACGTTAGATGTCTGAGGAACAAACAGGAAGAGCACTGCTTGACACCCAGGGGACGCCAGTCTGCCCACTGCATCTGTCTGCCCCACGCCACCCTAGATTCCCGTAGGGGCTCAGCACAGAGAAGGAAGCCAGGAAGGTACTCCAAGCTCGGCAATATCTGGCACTGAAGAAATTAATGCTGACCCTATCAATGGATAAAACTCTGCGGTAAAAAGCCAGCCTCTCCTTCAGGGGTGAGGGGTAGGGAGAGAACGCTTTAGAGAAAGGATCTGGGTTTCATTTATAAGCAGCTTGGCTAAGACGCCTCTTAGAAATCTTAATGATGACTCCTGCTTTTATTCTTGGAGCACTAGGAAATTTTAAATTGATATTAGATGGCTAGCAGGAAAAACTTGATTAAAACCATCCCTCAAGGGCAGAAATATCATCGATGTCCAGCTCACAGAGCATCTGATAAAGCGCTCAATACTGGGTCTGTAAAACAAGCCTGTGCACAGGACTTTGGAAAAGACAAATAAAATAAAAATCATCAATGAGCTAATTGTTCAAATATCTGCTTTTCCAGACTTCCCTTCCCTTTCCTGGAAAATTTGGTAATACAATTTGGGTAGGGACCAGATGCATACCCCACAGCCATAAGTCTGGACCATGCTGGTTATCAGACACCCCAGGAAAGAACATAAAAGCGTTGGCAGTCTAAACAATCAGCATGATTTGGACACAAGGTCCTGAATTTAGCTCTTCTTTGTCTTTATGACTCTAATATTACTCACTCTAATTGCCCAAAGAGTACTTCTTCCAAAGCTATCTGTCTTATTCTAGTAGAAACAGCTTTAAAAAACCAAAAAACCAAAAACAAACCTTGTTTTCATTTTTTCTTTGCATCCAAACCTCATTTTTGAGAAAGACTGGTGTCTGGGAACTTTCAGGAGAGAGACTCTGATGCTTTCACTCCAACATTTCACAGCTATGAACGCTGTGAACACTGGCTGGAGTTCTGCCGCCCCAGGATCGATATTTTAGCTGCTGCATCGTCAGACATACCTGTACTCCAAGGCATACGTTTTCAATCCTATTGTACAGGATTAAGGAAACAAGGAGCAAAAGTGAGAAACCAGCAGGAGAGTTGTGCTAACTGGGCACAGTGAAATGACAAGCTCAAAGGATATTTGACATACTCTATACTGCTTTCTAAAAGTCACCAGTCTAGACCCAGCTCATAAGCACATGAGTTATGGGACATGGAGAACCAACGATTTGAAGGTGCCCAGGAGGACCGATCTCAGGGCAAGTCCTTCATCAAAGAGGCATTCCCAGAGAAGATATGTTTCTGAGTAGGACTTGACATCATACTGGAGGTTATCTAGGGGGAGAAAAACCTCTCTGGTCATTTCATGTTCAAAACAGTCTCACTGAGACCCAAAAGCAGTAAGAGGAAGTCCAGAAACAAGCTCTATGGTCAAGATCTACAGGAAGGCGTCCTGATGACATCAGCCAACCCTGGTCAAACATGGTGCTCGATACTAAACAACATGGTCCTCCTGGGAATGAAGTGGCGGGAATTAGGTGAGGGTGGAGAGGCACGTGAGCCCTCACATTGGTCTGCAATATATGCACACTACTATGGGTGTGGATTTGAATCATCGATGCCACAGTGAGACAGGTTTGTTAGATTCATAACTAAAAACAGGCATAAGCTTAGCACATTTAATAAAAGTACAGTCCACCCTTGAACAACAAGGAGGTTAGGAGTGTCTATCCCCGTGCAATCAAAAATCCATTTAGCTGGACTTTCCCAAAATTTAGCTGGTAATAGCTCACTGTTGACTGAAAATGTTACCGATAACATAAACAGTTGATCAATACATATTTTGTATATGTATTATATACTGTATTGTTACAACACAGTGAGCTACAGAAAAGAAAATGTTATTAAGAAAATCATAATGAAGAGAAAATACATTTACAGCATGTATATGTATTTATTGAAAAAAAATCTGTGTATAAGTGGACTCTTGCAGTTCAAAACTGTGCTGTTCAAGGGTCAGCTATATTCCCAAAGACAGCCACAGAAATAACACCATTTTTGGACACAGCAACATAACACATTTGATACCTTCCAAGGCTTTCCTCCTCTTGCTCTAAGTTCTCAACAGAGGGTCTAATCGCACCCTTACCCTTGACTCAATGCAAGGAGACTGGGAAGAGATGGGGTGAGGAAAGGCTGTTGAAGCAGCTATACCTACTAAATAAAAACCTCCCTCTCTTCACATCTGTACTGAGATACATTTCACATAACATGAAATTTACCCATTTAAGTGTATAGGTCACTTAAATGGGTATATTTACAGAGTTGTGTAATCATCACAATTAAATTTTAGAAAATTTATATCACTGCAAAAAGAACACATAATTCGCTGTCATTCCCCAAGTCCTCCCTCCCCACTGCTCCAGCCACAGACAGCCTCTCATCTACATTTTATTTCTTTGGATTTGCCTATTCTGGACATTTTGTATCAATGGAATCATATAGTGTGTGGCTTTTTGTGTCTGGCTTCTTTCATGTAGTACACTGTTTTCAAGGTTCAGCCATATTGGAGCAGACCACGTAATATTACAGTGTATTAATGTGCCATATTTTGCTTATACTCATTCATCAACACTGGCATAAGTTAGGCTCCTCAGACAATGGAGAAAGCCACACTAATCGGTATAAAGGCTCTTCTTCCTTCCTGTCTCAGAGACAGATTGCTTCCTGAAAACATGGCTGCCTGTGTGAATGTCCTACTTTCCTCTGCCTCCACTGGTCCTCGAAACCAAAAAAACTTCAGGAATGCTCCTGTCAACAGCTACTACCCTTCAGTGGATGTCTTTTACTTTTAAGAAATATAGCTTTCTAGTCCTGCTGATATCTCAAGCTAGTGAGTTTTCTTGCCCATTAAATTATCTTTGGGTGTATCTTCCCTCCACTTCTTTCCTTAGAATTCTTGATTTCCCTGCTTGACCTCAGCTATTTTCAGCAGCCTTCGTCTCTACTTCAGAATCTGGAAAATTTATTTTCTCCCAGTTTCATTTTTTTTGAGTGATTTGAAGCTCTAATGTGATTTCCAGGAGCAAAAGGGAAGAATTTTGAATTAATGCCACCATGTACACACAAGAAGTCAACCAATAACATTTCACATAGGAAACTCACTTTACCTCACTAGGCTTTATTCATTCACTTGCAGTTATTAAATGCCTACTTTGTATTAGGTCTTCTCTTAGTACAATGAGGTTTTGAATTTCTAGCACTAATGTTTGAACACTTTTTGATTTTAATCCTATTAACTGATCTTACTTTATAGACATTTTTCTCTACCACTAAACAATTTAATTTTTTAATGCCTGTTAGTCAGTCAAAACATTAGCCCTGGAAGTGAAGAAATAAAAGAATGTGAAGATGAACCTACAAAGAATAAGAAAATATTTAAATGTATAATTGGACAGAAACCCTATCCTGTTAGTAATGGTCATCTGCTAACAGGGTTGATTTAATGTAATAATAATTATCATTTATTGAGTGTGTTTCATGAATCAGACACCACACAAAGCTTGTATATTCTTTATCTCTAAATCTTCTAGCAATTTTACAACATATACATTATTTATTCTTTTTATGTATTAACAAACTAACGATCAGAATAGCTAGCCTAGGTTTACAGAACCAGTCCGTGATACAGAGTGAGGATTCTAATAAATTCTGTAAGATCAGATCTATGCCCATCAATTCCTCTATATTATCTCACTTACCCTACTCTTCAAATGTTTACAGTGAGAGGGTAGCCGTTATTTTTTTTTCCCTTCTCAACTCTTTCCCTTGATAACAGAGTTTTCCTCCTACTAGGAAGGCAGATAAGATCAGATTCTTCTCTTCCTGCTCATCCGTCCTTCTCTTGTAAAGAAGTTGGGCATGTAGCCTCATTCTAGTCAAGAGGACTGAGGAGGAACCTGCTGGGAATCTTCCAAGGAAAGGTTTTCTTCCTCAACAACAAAAAATGATGCACAGTAGAAAGTACTCCTATTTTTTTCAGCCACATTTGTGTCTGTATGTCTTGGATTATAGCAGCCACCCTGCAACCATGAGGGCCAATGTAAGTACCCAGCAGATGAGCTGAAGATGGCATACTGGAAAGATGGAAAGAGTTGAATCCTTGATTCCACTGACGAGCTGCTTAATGGAACTGCTGCATATCCATGGAACTCCAGGCTTCACGCCTTTTAGCACGATTAGAAATGAGATCCTTACACCAAATTCTCTTCTGTAGCTAGTAGTTGTAACATTAAAACATAAAAGAATTTGTTGTTTAAAGTATTTATATGCTCTTTATATTGAATCTAAGACAATAATTTATAATTGTACTCCAGAGATCTTTTAAGGCTTTTGATGACTCTATACTAAATCTTGACTATTTACTGCCATGTAAAACTGAAGGACTATTTTTCCTTTTGCATATCCATTATCATTCTATTTTTTAAAGCCATTTTATTGAGGTATGACTGACATGTAAAAAGCAATACATATTTAATATATATGACTTGATGATTAGAGACAAGTATACACCTATGTGACCATCACCACAATTAAGCCCTTAAACTTACCCGTCGTCTCCAAAAGTTTCCTTCTGCCTCATTTATTTATTTATTTTTGCTGTAAGAGCATTTAATATAATGTTCTTAGCAAGTTTTTAAGTAGACAATATATTATGGCTTACTGCATAATCCTAGTTTTATGAGGAATTTAAAGTAGTCAAACTCATAAAACCAGAAAGTTGCAGAGTGGTTCCCAAGACTGGGAGGATGGAGAAATTGGGAGGTGTCAGTCAAAGAAGACAAACACAAGATGGATCAGTTCTGGAGATCTACTGTATGCCATTCTCATTCTTTACAGAGTATTTTCTTGCCTGCTCTGATTCGTGAAAGCCAATCTTCTTGCTCTGAGAGCCCTCTAGGTTTTACTGCTTCATTTCATTTTCTTTTTCTAGCAGCAGCGTCTTTGTCCCCTGACTTGTCTGTTTATGATTATATGCGTTGTCTATACACTCTCCTCTCCAGTTTTCATGGAAACAGATGTTGCTGCCTAAGCTCTTTCCCCAATGTAATAAATGAAACAGGATTGGAATAAAAACAAAACATTTTTTGGTTTCAAATTTGTTTTAAACATCCAACCCAGATGTTCCAGCTGATCCAGATGCCATTAAATGGATGAGTTCACTTTTCTATCATTCTGTAAGGTGCTTAACTCAGCTTTATGAAATTGCATGAAACAAAGGTATTTTACAAGCACTCAAAAATCATTATTTGGCAAGCTCACATTCTTCTGGGAATAGCTGCTCTGTTAATAATTCTCTGAAACCTTTTTTTTTTTTTTCTGGTGTACAAGTCTTTTGGCCTCAATAACTGCATTGGCCTGATCCAGAGTATTTTAAAAATAATAGAGAATTGGGTCAATATAAGTAGTTGTCATTCACTTAATCTATTTTTAAAATAAAAGAACAATTTAACTGCTGATAGATTAAGAAAACCAGTGAGTCCAAGGCCATTGATTCTCTGTCCCTCAGCAACTGTTCCCACCACCTCGCTACACTGACTCTCCTCTCCAGTAGAATCAAACTTTCTAGCAATGATTCATATCTAACTTACTCAAAATGTTGTAGCATCATTGAGGGTTTTTTTTTGGGGGGGGGGTTGGAGGTAATCAGGCTTATTTTTTTTTTAATGGAGGTACTGGGGATTGAACCCAGGACCTTGTGCATGCTAAGCATGTGCTCTGCCACTGAGCTCTACCCTCCACCCCTCCATTACTGAATTTTTACTTTATAAAATTCTACTGACTTTTAAAATATTTTTGTTAAAGCTATAACATACACACAGCAAAATGTATGCATTTTAAGTATACACCTGATGATTTTTAACATAAGTATAAACATCCAGCAACTTGGCATTTGGATCAAGATGTAGAACATTTCCTGCCACCTAGGAGACTCCTTTGTGCTCCTTCCTGCTGATACCTTTGAGGTAATTATTGTTCTGACTTATGTTATCGTAGAGTTTTGCCTCTTCTTGAACTTCATATAAATGGAATCATATAATCTATGTTATTGTCCACAGCAATACATGTTACTGCTTGTTCATATTCATACTATACATGCTGTTGCATTGTAGTAGCTTGATCTCTTTTAAACTGTTGTTAGTATTCCATTGAATGAATACATGGCAATACATGGGGGGTCTCTAGTTTTTTCCTATTATGCAGAAAGCTGTTTTGAACATTCTTGTGTATTTCATTTGGTCTTCTTTGTCTGGTATTAACATAATCATGCCAGCTTTCTTACTTTTATTGTTTTCATGGTATATTCTTTCCTATCCCTTTACTTTTCATCTCTCTCTCCCTAAATACTTAAGATTCCCCTCTATTCCTAACTCACTGAGAGGTTTGTTTTTTTTTTTATCATCAATAGGTGTTTTATTTTGTCAAATGTTTTTTCTGTGTCAATTGATATGATCATATGATTTCTCTTCTCTGGCCTGTTGATGTAGTGTATCATATTGGTCAATTTTCAAATGTTGAACCAGCCTTGCATACCTGGAATAACTCTCACTTGGTCATGTCATATAATTCTTTTCATATATTATTGGGTTTAATATGTGAACATGTTTGTTGAGAATCTTTACATCTAAGTTTGAGAGAGACTGATCTGTAGTTTTCTTTTATTATACTGTCTTTGTATAGTTTTGGTATCAGGATAATACTGGCCTCTTAAAATGAGTTTGGAAGTTTTCCTCCTCCTCCATTTTTCTTGAAAAGATTATGTAAAATTGGTGTTAATTCTTCAAATGTTTGGTAAAATTCTCCAGCGAAACCATCTGCGGTGGAGATTCCTTTTCTGAGAGCTTTAAAAAAATATGACTTTAATTTCTTTGTTATAGAAATTTTCAGATTATCTATTTCATCTTGGTTGAGTTTTAGTAACATGTGATCTTTGAGGACTTGGTTTATTTTCCCTAAGGTGTTTAATTTATGGACATAGCATTGTAGTATTGCCTTACTATCGTTTTAATGGCTGAGGATTGGCAGTAATAGCTCTAGTCACCATCCTGATATTGATGATTTGTTTCTTCTCTGTTTTTATTGTGTCATTTTGCTAGAGTTTTTATAATCAATTTTTTTCAAGGAATCAGCATTTTCATTGATTTTTCCGTATTGTCCTGTTTTCAATGTAAGTGACTTCTGCTCTTTATCATATCCTTCCTTTTGCTTGCTTTGGGTTTATTTTGCTCTTTTTCTTCTTTACTGAGGTAGGAACTCTCACTGTTTATTTGAGACCTTTCCTCCATTCTAATATAAGCAGTTAATGCTATAAACTTTCCTCTTGGTTTTGTTTTACCTGCACTCCACATATTTCCATTGTGATTTCTTCTTTGAGCAATGAGCTATTTACAGGTGTGTTGCTTAATTATCAAACATTTTCTAGGTATCCTTCTTTTATCAAGTTTTATTCTAATTTCATTGTAGTCCAAAAATAAACTCTGTATGATATCAACCCTGTGAAATTATAATTCTATAACTTTTAAGTCTGTGAAAATACTTCAATTTTGTACAACTCCTCTTTTTAAAATTGAGGTAATTCATTTTTATAACTGAAACAAGAGCTAATAATGGAGATAACAATGAGATTAAGTGATTTTTCTGGAAGTCTCAGCAACTGAATAAAGTCGCAATCAGAACGAGAATGCAAGTCTTCCGATCTTTAGTGATTTTCTACAATCCCTTGCTTCCTTGTCTCCCTGTTTAAGTTCATTCATTGACTTCTTTGCTAGTTCGACTCTCTCCATCATACTGTATAGGACTAATTCAGCCTTTCTTACTATACCTTTTCCCTGATAAACTATTAGAGACTTTTAATTACCATGTGGGTTAGCTCTTACTATTATTTTAAAATTTGGTCTTTTCTATCTTATATTTTTTCAGAAGGACTGGCCTCAGGGGTTTTAATTCTTCTGTTTTCTCCTTTCATACGAGCTTAGGGCTGGGCAGACAGCACTTGATATATATTTATTAACTAATTAAATCCCCATGCTAGTTTTTCATTTTTCAAACAAACAACTTGCTTTTAAGTTTATTAATAGCCAAGATTTTACAGTTAAAGTTTGTGTTAAAATTTTGGATTAGAGTAACTCCCTTAAAAGTCCTTAACTTGAATGTAGGTGAGCATCAACTGCTAATCTTTCCTAGGATAGAGAAGGATGCAATAAAAAAACTAAATATTAGAAAATAGAAAACTTTTTAAATGTACCAAAAAGAAACTTATATTGAACATAAGACACTAAGTAACAACCATATTAAATAAATCATACTAATATAATAAAAAGTACCATAAAGTACTACTATTAGAACTAATAGCTAACATTTACCAACTGCTTTCCATGTCAGTGATTGTTTTAAAATTCCAACAACCCTATTAAGAAGGTTGTAAAATATAACAAATCTTATAATTCGGGTACCACTACATTTATTCTGTGTTTGTTGGGGATTTCACTTTGAGTATAGTCTGACTACATCATGTCAGACTACATGGTGAGCTGGTTACATGGGCCAACACAATTCTAGTTTCATGGAGGCTGAAGTGTGTTCTGGGAGAAACAATTTCCTAAGAGAAGGAGGAGACAGGCACTTTGAGAGGAACAGTAATAAACAGAAGAAGAAAAGGAATTCTGGATACAGTATGAGATTCATCACTTGTCAGCTTTTAGAATAGCCGCTATTGAAATGTTAGGCTTACAGAAAGCAGGTGCTCTGTAAATTAAGGAAAGGAAACAAAAAGGAGAAGGAAAAGAAAGAGTGAAATACAGACAGGGAGGGAGGAATGGAGAGAGAGAGACAGAGAGAGAAGGGAAAAGAAGAAAAGAAAGAGAGAATGAAAGAGCTCTGTCACCGGCACAAAGAAAGCACCACATTTTTGGAAATTAACAGAAAGGACTGCCCAGGGGAGGGGCACCTCTTCTCTACAAATCACCTAGCAACTTCAAGCCCCTGAGAGCAGTTGTCGGGGATGGCCCCTGGAGGCGCAACAGAGGTTGCTGCAGGACGAGAGGTCGAGGGGCAGGAGGCAGAGTAAGCACGGGGACCTACCTGTCCCACGTGGAGTAACAGTGTTGCTGAGGTGCCTCCTGCCGACAGAAGCAGGGCTGGTCCCTGGGGGAGCAATAGGGCACAGCAGAGAAGGCAGTACCCAGAAGGAGCAAACTTGTACATGAGATCCCTTCAGGGTTTCTAGAAACACTTGGGGAGGGGTGTACAGGATACTGAGGTTATGAAACTTGCATGTGGGGAAAAATGAGCCAGTAAAATCTGCATGACTCTTATTAATGAGAACTTCATGTGTGCCCAAAATGGCACAGAAAAATGTTGGCAAAGCCCAGTGGAACTATAGTTTGCCTATAGATGAGAAGATTGGCTTGCTCCAAGCCATCACAGCTAGTGAGTAGAGAAGCCAGGATTGGAATCCAGTCTGGCTCATTCCAAAGATCATGCTTTTGGTCCAGTCTCCTCAAAGAATTAATTCTAATATTTACTGAGCAGCTACTAAGTGCAAGACTATGTATTAAACTCTGTGAGGAAAGTCCCTGTCTTCCAGGAACAAATGATCTGCCTTGTGGTTTTGAAGGTTTATTTGTGGTTCTGAATGGAAATAGATGGTTGGATAGAATGAATTACTTCTATAAGTGCTTTAAAGCCTAGGTGTCTATCTTTACAGATATCTTGGTGACCTTGAGATTTAACTTTATCGCTGTTATTCATAAAAGAAATTTCTTTAACAACCATAGCCATCTGGACAGTGTACAAAAGACAGTTGTCATTTTGTTCAGAATAACCTGTAATTATGAGCAACAAGTCTCTGATCATTTAAACAGCTCTTCTTCAAAGTATTACTATCATTTCATAGCAAAATGCAAATCATTCCATGAATTATACATGTGATACTGACATTAAAGTCAAATTAAAATTGCTTTAAAGTATGTATCTTTGAAAATTTGTTAAGACTTTATGTATTATGCAAATGGGTATCAATTATTACTGGTTCCATAAATATTCTTGGACCTCCAGCTCCACATCTGTAAAGCCTGGAGGTATAGCTGGATATCTTAATAGTTCCCATGAAACTATGAGTCAAACAGAGGTTAACTCCAGATCTCATGATGTTTTCTGGGGCTTTTTTTGGCCTGAAGCAATCTCTTCTTTCTGTTTCAACTTCAACATCCCTCCCAGGGATTTTGGGCAAGAGGATTAAACAAATAAGAATTTCCCTATGTAGTTACACCTAAGTCAGGATGTGATCACTTACAAATGTAAACCATAGATGGTCTAAAAATCACTTTTTCAGAAATTCCCTCTCCAAAATATTTTCATATGGCCTTTAATATGATCTTGTAGATACATTAATACATTGATTTATCTTATTCATTGTAATAGTTACACAATGTTTTTGTTGTATGAATAAATAATAACTTATTTAGTCAGTATCTTACTAATGGGTTTTAAGATATTCTCAGGGGTTCAGCACAAGGAATACAGCCAATATTTTATAATGACTTTAAATGGAGTGTACTCTATAAAAATACTGAATCACTGTGTTGTACAACTGAAATTAATATAATATTGTAAATCAAATGTGCTTTAAGAAAAGTTTTTTTAAATAAATAAAGGTCCTCAGGGGATTTTTGATATTATAAATAATACTACAGGAAATATTTATGTACATATTCCTTGGAACATTTGTATGAATAGATCTGTCAAAATTCCTAGAAGTAAATGACTGGGTCAGTTGCTGCTTCTGCTTTCCAGATTCCCATTCACTACTCAGTCTGTCATAATCTTCCTTTTCTCTTCCTTTTTACTGAAGCCAGTCTCTTGCAGATTGTAACAGGCCTCATCATGACCAAATTATTAAGCTTCCCAAGAATTTTGCATTGCAGGTCTTCCCTCTAGCTTGACATTCTCTCTTCCTTTTCCCTTGATAATGGTACGCAATCTCGCACCTCTTCCTCTTCCAACCATTCCCAAGTTGCCCTTCCTGATGGCACTCCTCTTCCTGTCCCCTCCAGGAGCACTTTCCAGAAGGCTCACTTTTTGGCTCTCTTCTACTGTTTCACATGTTTCTCCTTGGATCTCAGATTCACTCTCAAAGCTTCAAAATATCACCTCTAGATGGGCAACTTCCAAATCTAGACTTCAACACCAGCCTCTCATCTGAGCTCTGTTCCAGCTTCCCAATTGCTTAATCAAATTTTCACATGAATTTGGTTCCTGTCCCTCAAATTCAGTGTGTCCCAAATTGAATTCGGTGCCCTTTTGGCAATTGCTCATGACCCTATTTTGGCACGTATCACACAGTGTCTTGTATTGTGGTTATTTGGAACATTGTATTGCAGATTGAAAATTCCTTGGGACAGTAGCTTCCTTTTTGATTCTCTTTTTCATTTTTGTATAAAGAGTCTGTAATCATTCATCTCTATGACCATCAAGTGTCTATTTGGTAATTCTAATACATGTGACAATATACTCAAACATAACTGTTCACACTAAAAATGTGCTCTAACTGAGCACAGTGGGAATCACCACAGTACAAGATGATAGAACAAGGGAAACTGTCTGGCTTATTGATTTTACAGCACAAAATGGTTATTTCCTCTTTATTTAAATTTCATGGCTATCAGGCATGTACCACTGTGGACACTATTTAATTAGGGTTGGAGGTGCACTACTGCCAAGATGGAGAAGGCACAGCTTGCATTTCCCCAAATAACCCAAAAGCCAGACAACAGTGTCCACTTCCCTGGAGCATCACCAGTAAAAGAGCTCATCATCTGGGATACAGTGGGTTTTGTTATAAGTTTGGAATATCACATCGTCATGCTGTTTCTCTCCCACTGGAGTAAGGGTAGATAAACACCTTCCAGGCACCTAGAGGTTTGCCAGATTCCTTTTAGAGAGGAAATGGGACATCAAGACAGCCCAGACTGTTTCTTCAGGCAAGAACACCGCCACCTTGCCCCACATGACGTTCCTCTCTCTGTACCCACAGAGATACAGCTGTAACTACATTAAAGAATTTGTAGTCAAAGCTGGGCAAAATATTATTTACCTATTATTACATTTGCTCATCCTTTTTACTGTTGACTTTACCTAAGGATGGATTTGCAGTGGTGCTGATGAATCAAAGAGACGCCATCAGAAAGGAAGTATGAAGAAGCAGGGGGCTTGAGTGCCTGTTATGTGAATGAGTGAAAACGGCTGTTGTCTAAAAGCTTTATTATTATTGCCGACAACATATAGTAACTGATAGCAGCAAACTTTCATCCCTGTTCTCACCACTTCTTTAGGCTGGCCTGTGTCTTCCTGGCCTAGATGTCTTGGCACTTTAACCAAACTTGGATGCTGGCCTCTGATCCTGTTTTGGCAACCTCGTGAATCCTCTTCTGGCTCTCCTGGACTTCAGACCCTCTGCCCAGACTCCCATCTGATCCCTCCTCCGGCTTTGGCACCCTTGGTGTCAGGTATCTGTCCTGGCACTGTTTCTCTGTATCCCCTCCCCCACCTCAGCATCGTTGCCCCCAGATGACCTTTGATAGCGTGGAGGAAGACATATGGATTAGCGCCAGGGTCTCTTGTCACCCTGCATCTCTTCTTCATATTGGCTTCTGTAGAGGAAACCTAATCTTGCCATTCTTCTGCTTGAAATCCTTTAAGGGCTTTTGATTGTATTTAGGATAAAATCTAAGCTTCTTAGAATGGAATTAAAATGGATTTACATCATGCAGTCCTAGACTTTGGCCATTTCCCCATGTTCAGCTTATGCTTCTGTTGAATGGACCTACTTACAAGTCGCAAGTAGCCCATGTTCCTGCCAGCCTTTGGGCATCTGCAAGTGCTGTGTCCTCTGTCCGGGACGGGCTTCCTGTGCCTCTTTAGCAAATTTTTCTTCTTCCAAAGGTTCTCAGGAAAGTCCTTCCGGATGGAGGCCTATTTTCACACACAATACACATTCACACAAGCCATGCTGTGTCCACACACACACACAGGCTTGAACTTGCTCTTTGCCCTCATGTTGGCTTCTGTAACTGGGGAAATGGCCTTAGAGAGATACAACAAATGGAGCACAAAGAGAAGCAGGAATCCTCTTACCACCAACACCTATTAAATGCTGGCTACATGTTATAAAGAAAATACTTTAAATGTATAGTTGAACAAACAAGGAAGAACAGACTACTCTGATGGCAGAGTGAAGTGTGTGGGACCTTGATCTGCCGTGGCTGCTGGAAAGTGTTCTGGGTCTTGGTAATCCAGAGGCTCAGAATTTCACATCCCTAGAGGGACAGAAATTGAAGCTTTATACTCAAAAGAAGAGGGAGATTGAAACAGACCTTTGAATAAATATGGGACCCTCAAAGTACTAAATCTCATGGAAACTCTCAGAGACAGAGTAGTCTAAAAAAAATCCACCCATTGGTGTAGAAAGAAGACAAGGAAGCTGAAACAAGAGAATTTTCTGCAACTCCAAACCCTAAACTTGTATTTCATGCAGGGTTAGGGCTCAAAAGTAACACTTCTCACAACACCTGGAACTCTTCAAGGGAAGAAGTTTACGTAAAACTCGGAGCCAGCAGGGTGATACCCTTGCAGCACGTGGAAGAAGCGAAAATACAAAACCACTCTAGAAGCAGCCCTCAACCCAAGCTACAGAGAAACAATTCATCCTGAGCAAAAGTCAGCATGTGTCACAGTGAGGAGGACTGAAACCCAAGAATTTCAGTTCCTTGGAACACAAATAAGTTTCTCTGAAAAGAATAAAGCAAAACCTGTGGAATTTAAATCATAAGAAAACAACAGGACACCATGAAAAGCTGTATGTTTGAAAAAGAATAAATGGAATTTCTAGAAGTAAAAAGTCAATAGGTACACAGAATAGAAAATAAAATAACAACTAAATAAAGGATAAATAAATAAAGTTAACAGAGAGTTAGACTGGAGAACATGACGCAGAATATGCAGCACTGAGAAATAAAGAACTAAAAAATACGAAGGAGAAATGAAGAGATAGGGTGGTTGGGATGAGAACACCAGATGGTAGGAGTTACAGGAGGTGACTTGGAGAAAAAGAGAGAAACCATATGTGTTGAGGTAATGACAAAGACTTTCAGAACTGGTGAAAGACATGAATCCTTAGTCTATAGAAACACTATGAGTCATGAGCAGGTTAAATAAAAATAAATCACACCTAGAACCTTATAGTAAAACTGTAGAAAACCAAAGACAAAGGGAGGCTCTTGAAGGCAATCACAGAGAAGGATGTATTGTCTAAAAAGAAACAATTATTCTGACACAAACTTTCAAGAGCAAGAAGAGAAGCCAAAAGACAATGGTATTTTTTGTTTTTTATTATTTAGAATAATAACAATGCTGTCTCAATGGTTATTAATTTGGGTAATTAAAAAAACAGTACGAGAGTAAATCTTGAGAGTTCTCGTCCCAAGGAAAAAAATATTTTTCCTTTTATTTTGTGTCTACATGAGATGATGAATGTTCACTAAACTTACTGTGGTCACCATTTCATTATGTACGTAAGCCAAATCATTATGCTGTACACCTTAAATGCATATGGGCTGTATGTCAATTATGTCTCAATTAAACTGGAAGAAAAAAGACCCCAAAACATTGGGCTCTGATAAAACTTCAAACATCTTATAACATTAAATAAGGAAAATGGGTAATCACTGTCTGGGAGAAGGTTAGAATTATTATTACTATTTTTTATTGAAATATATTTGCTTTACAATATTGTGTTAGTTTCAGCTCTACAGCAAAGTAGTCATTTTTTCAATTCTTTTCCATTATAAATTATTATAAGATATTGAATATAGTTCCCTGTTCTATAGAATGATTAATTTTAGCCCCTGTTTAATCAAGTGTACATGTTAACAATTTCCACATAATTACTTGAATAATAAAAAATTGATTGCATAATAATATAAATAATTAGAGGAGAAAAAGGAATAAAGATAACTTGGTCAATATTATAGAAGGCAGTGAAAGATAAAAGCATTTTAAAGAGAAAGGGAGAAAAATGAGAAGATAGAGGTAAATTGCCAAAATTTCATTAATCACAAGAAATGTCAAAGGACAAAATTCCCCAGGTAAATAACAGAGGCTATAAATTGAGTTTTAAATATCCAATAAAATTCTGATTATAAGGAAACAGAAATATATTGACACAAAATAATTCACTGTAAAAGGATGAAGAAAAGATGACCAGGTAAATAATAATCATTAGTAAGCTAGTGTTGCTGTATTAATATAAAAAGTGCATTTTGAGGGGAAAAGCATTATGAGGGATAAAGATGATTACTACACACTGCAATGTTTCAAGTCACAAGTGAGTGATAACATTTCAAAATCTATCTTCCTCCAGTTGTATATATAGAGAACATTTTATACAATTAGAAGGAGAAATGGACAAATCCACAGTTATACTGGGAAGTAAGTGCTCCTTATTCCACAGTAGTAGATCAGGTGGACATGTGAAAGTTCTTCATTTGCAGCTCTGTTTGTAATAGAAAGTTAGGACCAACTGTCCCAAGTCAAGGAAACAGATAGCTAACCTGTGGTTAATTTCTACATTAGCTTAGCCTTGAACAGTTGAAAATATACTAGATCTCATGGACAACATGGATAATTCTCTAAAACATGATGCAAAATGATGAAGGAAAGTTGAAAAATATTACATACAGTATGATGCCAACTGGAGATATGAATTGGTTATGTGAACAATGGAGCTTGGACATGAGATTTGGGCTGGAATATAAAGTTAGAAGTTGTCTGCATTTATCTCTTTAAAGTTTGAGAATGCATAAAGTTGTCAAGGAGAGGTAAATAGAGAAGGTCCCTAAAGGGTCATGGCTTCCCAACATTTACAGAGCAAACTGAGAGGAAGAGACTCAAGCAAATGAAATTCAGAAAAGCAGCCTCACTGATAAGGTAAAGAGAGAGCCGAATAAGAAAAGTTCTCTTGTGGCTTGTCCTCCCGGCTTGGCTTCCTGCTTTGAATGTGGTCCTAGGAGGTCATACGATGCCCAAAACTATAGTAGCCGTTTTGGAATCTCGAAGGGGAAAAGCTTGAGGATGAAAAGTCAGCACACTGAGGATGGTGGATTAGGAGAGCAGGAACTTGACTTCACAGAGTCATGGCTAATTTGCTTGACTAATCGGAAATCTACTACCTCTGGAATTACGTTATGTGAGATAAGCATCTACCCTATAAAGTCACTGCTAGTTATATTTTCTGCAACTTGAAGCCAAAATCATCTTATTTCTATCCTAGTGGAAAGGTAACAACTCTATCCACTTCCTAGATAAAGGACATGTATGTTGACTAAATGTACTAAGCTGTTGACTGGGATTGCAAAGATGACTCAGACAGGTCCCTGGTCCAGGGGAGAGAAAATCTAGGAGAGAGAAATTTATATTTAAAGTGGTAAGAAATAGTAGGACCCTGAAGGCTTTGGGTCAACGGATGTAAAATAATAAAGGCAGTGTTTTAGGAACATTCGTTTGGTATCATAATAAAAATGATGAGCACCTTGTATGCATATAGGTGTCTTCACAACAGATTTAATTTCACTTGAACCTTATAACAAACCAATAAGGAAGGTACTGTCTGTGTTTTAGGGATGAAGAAAAGAAGGCCCATGGAATTTAAATAACTGGCTCAAGATCAGACAGCAGCAGGATTAAAGGCAGGTTCCTTCCCCTCCAGAGGCCAGGCTCTTACTCACTTTCTTTCATGCTGCCCTCTCCCTCCTGTGACACCTGCTGCCTTTATCCTCCTCATTTCATCATCCATGCAGGGAGGAGAGGAGAGACGAGAGTCAAGGAGACAAATTAAAGCAGGAGAGAGGAGGGGTAAAAAGAGAAAGGAAGGATCAAGACAGATGGCGTCTGTAAGAGGAAGAGTGAGCCTTAGCGACAGACAGACAGACAGACAGACAGATGTGGGATGGAGGGTAGGGAGGCATCGCAGGGACAACAGTTCCTTTTTCCCTGAAAGAAGACTTAGCATTCTTTGCTTCCAATCCTTCACATACTCCTTAACACAGGATAGTCTAGCTTCTGCCTCAACTATTTTTGAAACTATTCTCTGTACTTTCAGCCTTTGCCTAAAAATTGAAAATATATACATATATAATTTTCTTTTTTTTTGTTCTATTCTTCTCGACACCTCTTCACTTTCTTTAAGTGTTCCTTCTAGTCCTCTCCACAAAACTGGACTTATCCCTAGAGAAACTCATTCTCTCCTTTAAAACCTCTCCACCCTCTACTTTTGCCTACCTCCAGAATTATTTGTGGTTGCCTTGTATCTTACCTGTCTCCTCACATAGCTCCAGTTTTTTTCTTCTGTCCTCTAAATGGGCTCTTGGAATATGTCCTTTACTACAGTGATCTTCATCTAAGTTTTATCTCTTCCTGGAAATCTTCTGAAGAATCCCAACCCTTGGATGCCCCATCTCCACACCTCCTTGTTTATAACTATCATATGACTTTAAATAAATATATACAAATAAATCTGTTATATATAATAGGTATAACACATGCTTATTTATACTAATATATGCCTTGTTTAAGCAGTAATTTTTATATTTTTCAATAGTCTCCATAGTGCCTAATATTTTTCATCTGGAAGACTCTTCATTCATTTCTTCACTCATTGAGCAAGTATATGAACAGGAGGCACAAAAAGAAGAAAAACAGAATAAATAACTATAAAAAGTGGGAAGCAGAGAAGAGAAATAAGATGGCAATTTGAAGATATTGTGGAAATTCATATCCTATTTGTTTAACCCAATTGCCTATGTTTATTAAAAAGCCAAGGAGAAGTAGAACATATAAGGGAGAGAAGTAAGCAAAGAGGTAGGTAGTCAGGGTCTCCCTTGAGAAGAGTACAGCTAAAAATTACAGCTGTGCAGCTTTTTAGCACAGCTAAATAGTCATGGTGTCTTCATCTCCATGTAGCAGGAGCTTCCAGCCATGAGCGGCCAGCATATTACACAAATAGTATTGTTTTCACAGAGGCTGTTCTGTAGATGGTAGATGGGGAGCTGCATTAGAGTTCTCCAGAGACCCAGAACTAACAGGAAGGACGAGGGGGTGGATTTACAGGCATCATCTCATGGGATTGTGGGGGCTGGCAACTTTGAAATTTGCAGGGTAGGCTGACAGGCTGGAAATTTCTGTCAAGAGCTGATGATCTAGTCTTGAATCTGGAGGCAGAATTTCTTCCTTATCTGAGGACCTCAGTCTTTCTCTTAAGGACTTCAACTTCAATTAAATAAGGCTAACCATAATATGGAAGGTAATCTGTTTTTACTCAAAGTCTACTAATTTAAACGCTAATCACTTAAAAAAAATACTTTCACAGCAACATGAAGACAGGTGTTTAACCAAAAACTGGGTACCATAGCCTAGCCAAGACAGAAAATTCACCATCACAGGATGGAAGCCAAGGAACCAGTTGAAGTTCTGGCTCTAGACAGAAGGAGGGTCAGGTCCTCTGGTGTAAATGGGAAATGAGGATGGGTATGATGTGGGGGTTAGGGAGTGCACATCAGATGGCTTCTATTTCTTAATGAAGTAGATGAGCTCTTCTGGGATTGGAGGAAGGGACTGAAGATTTCAAGATAGGAGGTAAGATTTGCAAAATTCACTGAAGCACATGGGAGAGTGAGTTGCCAAGTGAAATGGAGTCAGATTGCTGAGCAAAGCTAAAGGCTGATAATCACAATCTTATGAGTAGTACAATCTCCTTAATAAATACTCACTGTGTGGCTATTTCACATAAGATGGCATCTGAGTGTTCACACAGTGCTGCTCTTTACTTTCTGCTGCCAGGCACCACTCTTCAGTTAAGGACTCTGCACCCCACTATAATCTCCCATTGTATCTGTTAGATCTAAATGGTGTCACTTGTGGTCTGCTTGTTTGAAGACCTTATTATTGCTTGCCTTGTAATACTATGCATATAATAAATATTAAAATTTGATATTTTAAACAGGTGACCTGATGTATCAGCTTAGGAGAAGGCTATGACTATTGGAACTAATTTAAATGCTAGGAGTATTTAAGAGGCTTTTAGCATAGACCCACTGCTCTGTGACTCAGTATTAACACACTCCTTTTGCCATCTTTGAAAGGACAAGTGTACACACTGTGCAACAGACACTCTACATGTATTTAAATAAACAAATGAAGATGTTAATTTTCTTCATTCTATTTTCCACACGTTTGCCCATTTGCATGCCGTGCCCCCAGAAAGTGGCTAGGAGGCAAAATATATCTAAAGCTTTCAATTCAGTGTTCTCTTCTTCCTAATGTTTCTTTGAATTATCTGATAAGTGGTACTTGTTTATTTGACAAGCAATGTGAGATATAGGACATATTTTAAACCATGGAGTAGGAAGACCCAGGTAGGTGGTGGAAAACTCAAGTCTCTACAGAAATATAACACATCTGCTGCAGCCAAACATAACACATCTGCTGGCAGGTCTTGTAATCTCTGACTCACATTTTAGTGCAGGCTTTATCGCTTACTAGTGCTATGATTTACAGAAATAATCCACCCTCTACTGGCTTCATTTTCTTTATCTCTAATATGTTTGTAATACTTGTTTTACCTAGAGCGTAAGGTTATATATAGTGAGGAATAAACACAATAATATATCAGAACTTTCAGATTATATCAATATACATGTATTAGTTCAAGAAAGAGAGAGATTGATTTTAAGGAATTGGCTTATGCAGTTATGCAGGCTGGAAAGTCTGAAATCTGTAGAGGAGGCTGTCAAGTAGAAACTCAAGGAAGAGTTGATGTTGAAGTCCTGTGTCCCATAGCTGCAGGCTGGAAACTCAAACAGGGTTCCTATGTTGCAGTCTTGAGGCAGAATTCCTTTTTCTTCAGGAAACCTCAGTCTTTGCTCTGCAGACCCTCAGCTGATTGGATGAGGTCCACCCACATTATGGGAGATAATCTGCTTTACTTAAAATGTACCGATTTAAATGTTAGTTACACCTTAAAAATACCTTTACAGTAACATCTACACTGGTGTCTGACCAAACAGCTGGGTACAATAGCCTCGCCAAGGTGACATGGCAAATTAATCACAGTACAGCACTACAGTTAATACTTGGCTCTTGAGTTAAGCTGCATAGATTTAATTCTATCTCCACCTTTTGGGAGCCGAGTTCCCTTGAGCAAATACTGTATTCATTCTGTAATTCAGTCTTCTTCCCTGTTAAAGCACCTTACAGAGTTGTTATGAGATTAGATGATACGTGTAATATATTCAGAGTAGGGTAGCAGAGTCAATGTGCAGAAAATTAGGGCTATTATTATTAACTGTACACCATTATAATCACTGTCTTAAAATCTGGAACTATACCAATTCAAAACTCTGAAATGGAAAATAAATTTTTACGTTTATTAGTCTTGTTGTTTTCCTCCCCCTTGGGGTTTGGGTACAAAGACAGTAACCAATCATCCTGGATTTATTGGAACGAGCACAACTGCAATATTCTGCTCTAATAGCTCCTTTAGCACACTTCTTTTTTCAGAACTTTCATTCTGATGTTTGGTTTACAAAATATTTGTGTTGTATGTATCAAAGATAATTGACCTTCCTAAGATGGTAGTTAAGCCTTGCTACTCAGATTCATGGCTTATTCTATAATTTAATAGAGAACCAGCAAATTAGTTAGCCATCTGTCAGTTTAAGAAGTCTCACTGCTTTTTTGTAGGCAGTATCTTGGTAATGCATCCTTAATTTCATGCAAAGTTATTCATCAATTTTTTTGCCATAATCTCAGAGGGTTATAGTTTATTTATTTCTCTGCATCTGAACATACCATACCAGCATCACCTGAAACAATTTGTTGATATGTGATTTCATTTGCTAATACTCATGTGAATTTACCATTTCCAACTCTTGTTGGTTTTTCAGAATTACTTAATTAACTGAGAGCTTTCCTTCAGTCACATAAGTGTATATTTAATCAGTTCCCCATTCCATTAAAGTAACTGTATGTGGGCAGATCTATTTCTTAATGTATTTCATAAGCCAGTTGTGTTAGGATGAAAAATAATTTAGCTTATGAAAAGAAAATAGAAATTTAAAAAAGGAATTCAAAATTTTAAAAGGTCAGTTAAACAAAGTTATTATTAGGACTAACCTAATACTTGTCTGCCTTTGAGACAAAAGTTTAACATGGATTTACTAAATTATGAATGAGTAAGAAGTCATTTTTTGCTACACTTACAGAGCTGAGATCAAGAACTGGCACCAAGGAAGACTCACAGCTTAGCAGTAAGTTGGCAGGGCCACTCTGACCCAAGGCTTGGACCCTGGCTTTTCACAGTTTCATCAATTTGATTAGTTAATTTGATTCTCAGAAACAAATCTTGAAAAATCAAACTCATAAATGATTGCTCTATAATTTAGAATGCTGGCTTACTTATTTACACTGGAGGCTGTTTCTATCTAGAGATTAGATAGAAATCGAGGGCACTGCCCTCTTTCGGTATCAAAGTCCCTGAAAACCTGCATTAGTGTCTAAGATTATGTTTAGAGAATCCACAGTTAGGGTAAAAGGACGCAGACAGTTGCGTCGATGCTAGAGGAACAATTTGGTTTTATATTATGGTCCAACTGTATTTCCTGGGGGTGCTGAGTTGAAAAGTATTTGGGGATAGCATTTGATGCCAGTGAAAATGGAATGCTGTGCTCGAATGACAATGTCTCACATCTGCCCAAGGTTCCTGGTGTGAGCCAAGTGTGACATGTATCTGTCACCTTTGATCTAAGCTACTGAAAAAAAGCTCACAAATATCCTCAACCCATAATACAAGGCATCACTCTACTCATATCACTCTAGTCATCAGAATGCAGACGCCTTCCAGATACACTGCCTGCTTCCCTTAGGCAAATATTGAAAAAAATCTTTTTACCTAGGTAAGGACTTTCTTTCACAGAAAACCATATACTGATATTTTTCTGGCAGGTGACAAAATACCCTTAAGTAGGATACAGTTTTTATTAGTTATTGTATAGTCCTAAGAATAGACCCGAATTGTGGTGTTTCCATAGTCTCCATAAACAACACTTGAAAAAACCCACTCTTTAAAGATGTAAGATTAATACATGATATTGACATGTTAGTTCAATGAGGACTGACACTATTGTCTGAAGTGAGTTTGGTCTATGTTTAAGTTTAGGGGTGCTCTATGCTGCCTTATGTTGAACATTTGTATTTAGTGCCTCATGCTACAAAGACTTTATGATTTGTTTCTTAGGACTCCAAACTTTTCTAAATAAGGACTGAATTTGTCTTTTGTAAGTTTCATGCTAGACGGCCAAGGAGAGAAACTCACAGCCTGGGCTTTGCGTTTGGCTGAGCTTGGTTTGGTTTCAAGACTGACCAGAAGAGGGCAGACAACCTCTTGGGCTGCCTTCATTTAAATGATCTTTCATATTCTGTAAGGAACATAGATTTCACTCCCAGGACGCTTTTGGGGAAGTAGACATTAGGGAATATGGATTTGAAGAGCTGGTGAGTAAGAGTAAACTATTAATTTTTAAATTGTAGATTCATATTTTTTTTAAAAGAAACTGGTCACTTTTTTTTTTCTGTATTTCAATTGGGATTAGCCTAAGGATGTCAAATAATATATACACTAGACTTCAAAAGGCTTTACACATTCTACACAACTCAGAAAATTACTGCAGAGAGTTTTGAATGAGCTTTTCTTCAGGGTGTTTAAGACTAATCTGCCTAAGAAAATCTTTGCCTGAACAGTCTTTTGTGTGTATTTTTTTTAAGAAAGAATTTTACTCAGTCACCAGTTATTAATGTTTATCTTATTTGTGAAGCTCTTTAGACTCTTCAGAAAGAAGGATTAATGCATAAATTTCAAGGTAAAATGTTATTCCTTTTTCATTTGAATTCATTCTAAATTCATTTCATGCATTTTCTAATAACATATTAATCATTATTATTCTATCTTTATTGTTTCTAATTCCAAGGATTTTATTTTTTTCCCAAAGATTTATTTAGCTTTCAATATGACTGTTAGGATGGTCTTGAAGTTACATAATTCCCTAGTTTTTGGTTCTTCAGAAAATTACACAAGTTTGAGTACCCTGAATATCCCAAATATCCTCGAGTCCTTCATCTCTAAGGTCAATTTTCTCTTCAGTATCTAGCAACCATGGTCCAGTCATTCATCTAGAATTTCTGCAGGGGATTCATCTCTTGTTATTGGATTTTCTTCGCCTCATATTTTGGAGCTCCTGAAACGTTTACTTTTTCCATAAATCCTTCTGATTTTTGTGTACCAATATTTATTTCAGTTAAAATGTTTTCATCTTCAACCCCCGTGAAATCTGATCCAGACTGGGCTCAAAAACTAAGGGATATATTGACTCATATCAGAGGATCTCCAGGGGCAAGGCATGCCTCAGAGCTGGGTGTTTGCTGTCTTTGTCCACTACATCCTCAGGTTCAGTTTCATCCCAGATTTCTCTTGTTGTCCCAGGATGGTGGTCAATAGCAACTGGAACTACAGAGTTCCATTTTAAGTCTAGGAGAAAGGAGGTTGACCTTTTATAGCTTTCTCTTAAGAATCAAGACATTTCTGTCCCAAAAGTCTCCAGCAAAACTCTCTTCACTTCTCATTTTTACACTGGCTTAGGCAGTTCCATCAACAACCTCTAGCAGGAGAGATGAAATAAATGTAATTGGTCCATATTAATCAGTGATTTTTGCCCCGTCCCCCAGCCTCTGCCTCAGACAGAATAGGAAATGGAATCTGAGTAGTCAATCATTCCATAGTATGCTGCCGCGGATGGTGTTCTAGGCTTTTCTACTGGTTTCCACTTTCTATGTTTTACTTGCTTCTCTAGGCTGCAGCTGCTTCTCTCCCTGCTTGGCTGTAGCCATGGACACAACAGCTTAATTATCCCCCACGTAGGCATTCAGCGAAGACGTTAGAAAACTACAACTTGGGTAATAAAACTTATTATTTACCATCATATATTTCTTCCTAGAGCCGATCAACTGAGTGCCTTCCCTGCCTACTGGACATTGCTGTCTTTAATACCTTGCTTGTCTCCAACATCAGGGAGGCATGTCTCCTCTAAGTCAGTCTTTTTCACTCTGTCTTTCTTCCCCAAAGTCAAAAATCACAACCTTCTCTATTTCAGGTCACAGTTCAGAGAGGAAGAAAGGGCACATGGATACCCTACATGGCCATTGCCGTCTAAATTAACACTTTCAGTTTGATCTCTCTGCTGAGTTCTGAGCTAAAGCAGCCAAGGTCTATTTTAATGGAGCCGCTATCTCCACTTAGACATCTAATAGGCAACTCAGACTCGACATGGCCTTAAGGGAACTCTTGATTCCTCCTCAACCCTAAACTCTTCCTCCCCCTGCATCTCCATAAATAGAAATAAATATTCTTATTCATATAACCCCATTTATCCAGTTGATCAAGCCCCAAATCAAATTAGAACCACATCAATTTTTTTTTCTTTTTCTTCAAAACACACAATTTGTCAGCAGTTCCATTGGCAATACAGGCAAAAACATATCTTGAACCTGTCTACGTCTCTTTTTCCTCTGCTGCTACTACTGCAGTCGAAAATTCCATTATTTATTCACCTAACTTGCCTCTTAACTGCTCTCCCAGTTGTCACTTTTGCACCGATACAGTGTACTAAACAAACAATGGCCTTAGTGAGCTTTTAAAACCACATGTAAAATCACATCACCCTCTCCTGAATACGCTCCAGATTTTAATTCTTACTATTTATATGTTTTGCAAGTATAATCTCCCAGTTTCTGTCCAGCTTTACATCTTCTAAAAATGTTTTGATTAGCATAAGGCTTTAAAGTGGTTGAGTATATCAATCTTTTCCTTTAAAATTTGTTGTCTCTGTTTTTCCTTAATCAGTTCTTACTTAAGTGTCTGAAACTATTTCTCCATATTTTCTCCACAACAATTTAATTTTCCCTTTCAAATTTCAGTTTTTAAACCTCCTAGAGTTGATTTTTGTGTATCATGTGAGGTACATACTAGTTTTCTTTTTTTCCTGTGTGGTTAAACAATTGTTCTGTCAATGTCATTGAGTATTCCCTCATTTTCCATCTGATCTGAAATGCCATGTTTTTCATAAATCAGGTTTCCATAAGTGTGTGGATTAGTTGTGGCTCTCTTTTTAGTTCCTCAGCCAAATGCTCTATCTCTATGCTAATATCATATTTATACCTTAATTAGCAGGCCTTTATATCTTTTTACTGCAGTTAAAGCAAATCTCCCCAATTTATCCTTTTGCCTCAGAAGAATTTTGGCTCTTCTCAGGACTCTTTGATCTTCAGTGCATAGAATCACCTTGCCAAGCTCCACACACAAAAAAAATCATGCTGAACTTTTAATAAGAATTCTATCCAAAGTAAATGAGATTAAATTGATATATATTTTTGATCATGTTGAATCTTTCTTTCAAAGAATATGGCATTGCTCTATTTATTCATGTATTTTAAATGTCTTTCAATAAAAATTTTATAATTTTCCTGCAAAGTGCTTACACATTTTTATGGGCTTTTTTGGTTGCTATTATAAATAGTAAAATTGCATTTTGTTTGTTGCTGGTATAAAGAAATGAAATTTATTAATTTACATTAATTTTATTTTCAGCAACTCTGCTAGACTCTTAATCCTAATCATTTTTCTATAGATTCTATGGGGGTTTTGTATAGATAATTACCTACATCACCTATGTGATCTAAATAATTATAATATTCACCCTTAATTTTCAATACTCTATCCTTTTACTTTTTTTTTTTTTTGCCTTATTTTCCTGACTGTGATCTCCTGAAAAATCTTAAGTAGAAATTGTGATAGTGGGACTCATTGTGAATCCTTTATAATCCTGTTTCTAAAGAGAATGTTCACAGCATTCTGACATTCAGGAAAATGACAGCTATATAAGGCCTTTGGAGATTCCCTTTAGCAGGTTATGGAGATCTCTTTCTATTCCTAGTTAGATGAGAATTTTAATCATGAATGCACACTAAATTCTATCAAGTGTTTCTCCTCAGTCTATAAAGAAGATCATATGGTTGTTCTCCTTTCAGATATTATTGGTGTGAAATGTGGTGATTGATCCGCTCATATTCAAACAACCTTGAAATCTTGGAATAAACGCAACTTGGCAACCACATATTATCTTTATTAATGCATTGCTAAATTGATTTGCTAGTATTTTATTTGGGACCTTTGCACTCATACAAAAAATGTTTAATTCTTTCTCAAACTATTCTCGGATGATCTAAGCACTGAATAAGTCAGCATCCAAGCAGAGGAATACAGGGCCATTCTAGATGTTGCAAGAAGAGGAAATATAAGGAATAACATTTATTACAAATTTACTGGACAAGTTAGAGGAGAACAACAGCAACAAAAAACTAGTCACTCATTGATATCTAGTTCCCATGATTGCTACAATTCTGAGGCTGCCATTGAAAGGGAGCTGAGCAAGCATTTCACCACTGTCAGAGGCAGCCGCCACTGCCCAGCAGGAGCTGCCACTGCTGGAAGAGCTGCCAGCAATGAAAAACCACTTCTCCGTTGTTCTCATTTTTCAATCTCTTGTCAGTGCCTTAAATAAGCAGAAACTAACAGAAAGCCAGATTACAAGGAGTCTATGACACGTAGTTGCTAGCTTCTAGCCCCAGGGGTATAGAAAAAAGCGTAGAGGGCAAGTGCAGAGTAGAGGGAGAACATTAACCAAAACAGGCATCAAGATTCATACTAGACTCTTAGAAAGATCCAGGGAATACTCTTTCTTTTTCTATTCTCTGAAAGAGTTCATGAACATGGAATTACTGCTTCATAGAATATTTAATAGAACCAGCTGATAAACCATCTGAACCTGTTGTTTCTTTTTTGTAAAGATTTGAAAGTACTGATTTAAGTTTTAACTATGGAATCACTGCTGAGGTTCTGTTTCTATAATGTGACAAAGGATATGCATGATCTAGCTGCTGTTTTGACTTTTATGCTATCTCACTCTCTACTAACATTTTTGAATTATTTTAATCCATTTTTCCTGTATTTTCTGGGCTTTTACGTATCTAAAATATTCTGTAATATTTATAAAATCACAAAGCACAAACTTTATACACATATCTAAACCTACACATGCAGTGAAAAAGGAAGCACTGACTAAGTGTGAGAGACCGCATATGGGGTGAATACGGCCGTGAGCAGAGCTGGCTTCCTGCCTATGTGACCTGTGCATTGCACAGAGCCCCATGCTTAGAAGGGCCCACTCTTGGTTTATTGCTCTGCTGTTGCTGTCTTGAAATTCCTAGTTTTTTGAAAACATGGCCCCACATTTTATTTTGCATTGGGCCCTGCAAATTACATAGCTGGTCCTGTGGTGAGTATTGGAGGATAGGTTAAGCTTGCTTCTTCCTTCCTTCCTTCCTCTTTCTTTCTCTCTTTCTCTCTTTTTCTTTCTTTCTTTCTGTTTTTGGTAATTGCTAAAAAAAAGTATTCATTAATCACAAAAATAAGTATTCTAAGGCCTTATTAAAAATATAACTCAAATATTTTTAAGGGAGGACTTAGAGTGCTAATTTATGAAGTCCAGGTTTACAATTTAATAAGAGAGAAATGGCTTAACATTTAGTTGGACTGTTTCACAAACACTGGGAGAGACAGAGAATTTACTTTTGAAAATTGAATAACTGTAACCCTCAGTGCATTTTTATAGGATTTTATTACAGAGTTAATTTAGGTCAATTGGCTGTTAATGATTATGTCCAGAAGTTAGAATAAGTTTTAAATAGCTTTGGTTATAAAATGTAGTAGGCCAATACTTTATTTAATTTGATCATTTTAATTAATTTTTGAAAATATGAGTAGCTAGATGCTGGCCTGGAAGGGCTTAGCATCTACCAAATGTGCCTATTTTAGAACCGAAGATTTGTAAAAAGTCCATTTCTGCATTACCAGTTGAGACTTGTCTTTTGACATTGACATAAATGGCTGACCATGAGGCATGAGTCCCATCTCGTAGGAAGCTTCCCATCCAGTATTTTTAATTTAAGTTTTTAGGGAACATAAAGAACTTGATGAGTTATATGTGATAAATCCTAGGCGTCTGCTCTCTTATTCTGTTCACGTTAGGCCTTTCCAATCAAACAAGGTTCTGTTTGGTTTTCACTTGATTTGATTGGGTTTGCTCTGTTTAGCTCTATGTTAGTCTTGATTGAACCAGGAACTGGAAGGCATGACCAACAAGTTCCTGGGGGAGTCTTTCTCAGAAAGTTAAGATAAAGTCCCAGAAGATTTCTAGATGTCTGTAAATTCTCGAGAGGGCCAAGAGCCCCTCATTCCGTCCTTCCATCGCAACCTTCTTGATTTGGCAAGTTCAGAGATTTATGCTGCTATATCTAGAGTTACAGATACTTGTTTTTATCTTTATCTCTTTGTAGGAAAGATCCTGGGAGAGAAATCTCATCTGTAAACTGATCTGGAAAGATTCCAAGACCCCGATTTTGATGGTGCCCACATCTTGTAAGAGATACAGGTGAAATAAATCGGGGGCTGGTGGGTAGGTCCCAGAAAACTAGATGAAGACTCTGGAACAAGGGAATTATAACGTCTGCTTCAAATCAAGGCAGAAATTCCTTTTCTGAGAAGTAGAGTTACTTTGATGTAGAAGCAAATCAAGGTGCTGAAAATTCTTCCTGGACACGGATTCACAATGGCCATGTGACCTAGCTCCAAGTAAAGGTGTCTCAATATACTTGGGAGAGAGATTCATGAGGCCACCTTTCAGGGGAAATATACCAATATTAATATACAAATAGCCAATGTTTATTGAGAGATGAATATGAATACACATTATTCTTTATAGGTTATAATTCTCAATTCTCTTAATAACTCACAAAATAGATACAACTGTTAACCTTCTTTTAATGATGAAAACTCATAAGCTTAGACAATTGGAAAACTTTACAAAATCAGTGAGTGGCAAGATCAAGACTCATAGTCTAATCACTGGTGTTAAGACTTGCTGCCTTCAGCAGTCTTTTTATATAATTTTGACCTCATTGGGAAGAGAAGCTTCTCCAGTTTCACTGAAGGAGGGTCAGAGTACTTTCAGTACTGTGGTCAACAGTGGGAAGATGCACCTGGAGTGCTTGGCACCATGCCTGGCGTGCTGTAAACTGTCAGAAAATATTCTTTCTTTGCTAGTGGAAAACTAGACTGTAAGGAATAAGAGGCTGGGCGTTGAGATTCTAAATTCTGGGTTTGTAGCCCAGCTTGTTGTGTAACTGTCAGAACGTTTTGCTTTCCTTACTTGGAAAACAGGGACAATAACATTCCTTAGCTCGTAGTGCTGTGGTAGTAATCAGATAAGATGGTGCTGGTGTTATCACTCTGCCTGGAACACAGAAAAATGTTGAGAGATGGTTGCTATTGTTGTTGAATGTATTTGCGTTGCTTTTAATATTGGAGCCGTGAAATCAGTGTTAGTGCTTTTAAAATCATTGACATCAGAAGCTACCGAGGTCAGTAAATCAGATGGAGAGGCACAGGTCCTCTAAAGTAGTGAAGTCACAGCTCACACAGCCACCAACAAAGCAGCAGACTTGAAACAGCAGCAAAAACTTAAACGTCACCAAAAAGTATGAGCTTCTTGGCACTTTGCCAGAGGAAGGAAGGCAATTTGCAGGATTTGGGGCACCCAGTATTGTGCTGAGTGGGGAGTCAGAATCCAGACCGTTTTCACTGCTATTGTGTTTGTCACGATGTTCTTGATTGTCCTCCTCTAAGCTCCTGTCCCGTTGGGAAGTGAAAGCTCCACACCTAACTCCTTTTTAATTGTGTCCCTCAGCCTGCCCAGTGTTCTCCTTCCGGCTCAGAAAGCAATCACCTAATAACATCATATGAAGGAGAAAAAGCTTTCTCCAATTTACAAGATTGCAGGTAATTCTGTTATTCAATTAAGATAATACCTTTTCTGAGCATAACCTCCTGTCCTAAATTGAAACTCTAAATACACTGCAGACACATAGAAAAATGAGAAAATAGTGTAGCCATGTTTTCTTTATTCTTATATTAGGGGATAATATTCTCCCAGAATTTTCTGACAGGCCTTTCCATTTGAGTCACAGAATCAGTTTCAATGTGTTTCAAAGACTGTAAAACGCCATCACCATAATCGCCTCCATATCTTTATAAATATTGCAATGTCTATAATGTGTATGTAATCTTAGTAAAACCCTTATACTGCCTTATGAGAAGATTTCATTTCATATGTAATGCATTTTAGAACCCTTCATGGATAGAGTATGTATTAAAAGAAATACTTCATATAAAATTCTTTTTGTTTAAAAATCAAGGCACGATATACCACATTGTAACAAAATGTCAATACACTGCACACACACATATATATAGTTCTGGTTATGAGCTAGGGAACACAATTTCCTTGAATGTTATAGTTTTTCTATTCTATTTTAGTACTACAGTTTTTCCTGGCAATAAATAATGTACTTCTATTGAATTCAAAATTACAGTAAATGTGCTCTGTGCAGATAATTTAACACCTGTAAATTCCCAAGCCCTACAGTTGTAGATTGCAGATCTCAAAGGCTTAAGGATCTGAATTATATTGCAGAAATAATGAGCTGAAGACTGATTGCAAATGCGTATCTATTAACACAGCCACCAAATTTTTCTACTGCATTGGCTAGATCTGAGCATGAGGCATTCAGAAACCAAAGGAGTATGTTGAATTTAGCAGGCTTAGATCCTTAAAAAAATAAACGAAAATCATAGCTGATATTCTTCGCCCAGGGACTGAGAATGGAGAGTCTGTCAGTGGTAAACCAATGGTAGGTACTAGTGAGGAATACCTTAGATCTATGATCCCAGGCTGAGCAGTGCTGGGAGGATGGGATAGAGACTGGGAAGCAGAGCCAGGGAGCCCTGACAAAGAACCACACATTTGGTTCTCCATCTCACCTCTCCCGCCGAATCACACAGCTACAGCAAGGAGGAGTTATATTTAAAAAGGAAAACTGATGGAGTAAGCAAACAGAATCGACCTCCTACCCATTCTTCCATTTTTTCATTCTTTCAGAAGCAAGGTTAGAATTATTTGGATTGAATCTTTCCTTTCAATTGAGTCTTTTCTGCTGTGAATATTGATTTTATTCATCCAGCTACCAAAATTGTTTAATTTTATGGTCAGAATCACAACATATTAGGGCTGGAAACTTACTAAGAAATCGTTTCAATTTTATTAAAGATGCACTTTATGAGAGATGAAGGAACTGGGGCTTGGCGAAGCTATATGCCTAGCTAAAGGGCAGCGGTAAGAGGAAGCCCTCACCCCAGCCCACCATCCTGCCCTGGACAGGGCTGCTGCCACTCTCAGGGTACTGGGTTCCTGCAGAGCAGTATCTTGAGTCTTCCTGAAAAGGTGAGGGAAGGGTCTTCCAGGGGCTGGTCGTCCTATACTTTTTAAAATTGGCTGAGACTTAAAGCAAGGGGAACACCTGAAGTGCTCACAATAAAATTTGTAGAGACATCTGTGGGTCTACTGCTTTTAGACTTTTTCCTGATTCATTTGCTAGATTCCAGTCTGGAAACATCCCAGTGGAAGGATCAAATACATGTAAAAGGAAATGCTTTGCTGAATACCCATCTCCTATCCTAAGATTTAGGTTGGCTCATAGATTGGTGGGCTGACCCAGTTTAGGGGGCATCCAGTCCTAGATTCTTTTTCCATCCTAACCATGACTGAGGTTTTCTTTTTTCTTTCCTGAGGTTTAGTTGATGTACAATATAAGTTACAGCTGTACAACATAGTGATTCACAATTTTTAAAGGTTATATTCCACTTAAAGTTATTAAAATTGGCTATATTCTATGCATTATACAATATATCTTTGTATCTTATTTTTTATACTTAACAGTTTGTACCTCTTAATCCCCTACCCCGGTTAATTAATTAATACTGCTGATTTTTTATGTTCCACATATAAGTGATATCATACAGTGTTTGTCTTTCTCTGTCTGACTTATTTCACTTAGCATAATACTCTCCAAGTCCATCCATGTTGTTGCAAATGGCAACATTTCATTCTTTTTTATGGATGGGTAGTAGTCCACTGTGTGTGTGTGTGTATCTCACATCTTCTTTATCCATTTATGTGTCAATGAACATTCAGGTTGTTTCCATATCTTGTCTATTGTAAATAGTGCTGCTGTGAATATTGGGGTGCATGTGTCCTTTTGAGTTACAGTTTTCTCTGGGTATATGCCCAAGAGTGGGATTGCTGAGTTATATGGCATGGCTGAGCTTTTAAAAGAGCAAACTGCTCTGTCTTTAGCCAAGAAAAGGGTGGGTAGTTTCAACCCAGAGTTGAAGGAGGGAATTATTTTATTTATTTAATTTGGGGGATTGATATACCATACATTTCCTTCTTGGAGCTTCCCGTTTTCCTCCCTATGTATAATTATATAAGTCAGTAAGGGTAGGATTCATTCTACCTCATTTTCAACTGAGGCATCAATACAATAGGTGTCAGATATCAAAATGACTGAGACAAATCCTCATATACAGAACTTGTGAAAAAACTGTTTGAGAGCTGATTCTGTATTTTTAACCTCTTTGCCAACTTCAAATATAAAAGGATTGAGAGCAGGAAGAAGGAGTGGCATCTATGAGAAGTTCTTTTTTTTGAGATCTCAAGGGATTTTAGTGAAGTATAGTCAGTTTACAATATTGTGTCAATTTCCGGTGTACAGCATAATGTTTCAGTCATACATATACATACTTATATTCATTTTCATATTTCTTTATTATAGGTTACTTCAAGATATTGAATATAGTTCCCTGTGCTATATGGTATAAACTTGTCATTGATCTATTTTATATATGGTAGTTAGTATCTGCAAATTTCAAACTCCCAATTTTTCCCTTCCCACCTCCTTTACCCCCTGGTAATCTTAAGTTTGTTCTCTATGTCTGTGAATCTATTTCTGACTTATAAATAAGTTCCTTTTTTTAGAGTCTGCATATAAGTGATATCATATGGTATTTTTCTCTCTTTCTGGCTTACTTCACTTAGAATGATGATCTGCAGGTCCATCCATGTTGCTTCAAATAGCATTATTTTTTCTTTTTTTTTTTACAGCTGAGTAGTATTCCATTGTGTATATATACCACATCTTCTTTATCCATTTGTCTGTCAATGGACATTAGGTTGTTTCCGTATCTTGGTTATTGTAAATACTGCTGCTGTGAACATTGGGGTGCATGTGTCTTTTCAAATTACTGTTTTCTCCAGATATATACCCAGGAGTGGGATTGCTAGATCATATGGTAAGTCTGTTTTTAGTTTGTTAAGGAATCTCCATACTGTTTTCTATAATGGCTGCACCAAGCTACATTCCCACCAACAGTGTAGGAGGGTTCCTTTTTCTCCAGACCCTCTCCAGTGTTTATTATTTGTAGCCTTTTGAATGATGGCCATTCTGACTGGTGTGAGGTGATACCTCACTGCAGTTTTGATTTGCATTTCTCTAATAATGAGCAACGTCAAGCATCCTTTCTGTAAGTTCTTAGAGTTGTTGTACTCTGAGTCCCTTCATTCCTACCAAACACAGAGGGAGTTGCTGATCTCCAACTCCACCCTGAGTGAGGAGACTGCTCAGAGAGCAGTTTGGTGCCTGAATCAACCTGAGATAATTTAAGGGCCCTGTGCTGCAGAGTGGAGGTGGCTGTGTTGACTAGTTTAGATGCCCGAGGTTATTAGGACAAAGGCTATGGAAGGGTATCTGTGTCCAGATTTCAGCCACATTGGAGACAGGAGCAGGAAGAACCAAGGGAGCTGGTCTGGAGCAGTTTAAAGTCCTGTTCTGGAGGAACTCCTGTCTATTTGGGACAACCAGAGAAGGAGGAACCAAGGGTGGAGTGGTAACTAGAGGAACTGATTCTATCTCCCATCAGGAAGGGGCCTCTGATGACCCCAAGGAAGTACCCAGTGAGGAATGAGCCCAGCTGAAACCTCCACCCAGCCCAGAGAAGGTCCCTTCCCCTCTTCCTCCTCACTTCCCAGACCAGAGATGCTAAACCATGGTGAGCAACGACGGCAGAAGCAGAGCGAGAGGGAGAGAAGTAGCACCACCAGCAAACACCTGTTCCTCATGAACAGCTTCTTGCCTTTGTGGGCTGTAACTGAGAGAGAGGCAGGAGAATAAATGTGGAACAAATAAATATGGATATGTTGATTGATATCCTGGGCCGGGCATTTCTAACGTGTAAATTGAGATTAAGTGATGGTTGAATGTTCTATTAGTTTAACGGTGAGAAGTCATGAAACTGCCAAAGATTTTATTCAAAAACAGAAGATGAGCACATGAAAAAATGCTCAATATCACTAATTATCAGAGAAATGCAAATCAAAACTACAATGAGGTATCACCTCACACCAGTCAGAATGGCCGTCATTCAAAAATCCACAAATGACAAATGCTGGAGAGGCTGTGGAGAAAGGGGAACCCTCCTACACTGCTGGTGGGAATGCAGTTTGGTGCAGCCACTATGGAAAACAGTGTGGAGATTCCTCAAAAGACTAGGAATAGACTTACCATATGACCCAGGAATCCCACTCCTGGGCTTGTATCCAGAAGGAAATCTACTTCAGGATGACACCTGCATCCCAATGTTCATAGCAGCACTATTTACAATAGCCAAAACATGGAAACAGCTTAAATGTCCATCAACAGGTGACTGGATAAAGAAGTGGTGGTATATTTATACAATGGAATACTACTCAGCCATAAAAACCGACAACATAATGCCATTTGTAGCAACATGGATGCTCCTGGAGAATGTCATTCTAAGTGAAGTAAGCCAGAAAGAGAAAGAAAAATACCATATGAGATCACTCATATGTGGAATCTAAAAAACAAAAACAAAAACAAAAACAAAAACAAACAAACAAACAAAAACAAAGGGTAAATAAAGGACAGAAATAGACTCACAGACAGAGAATACAGACTTGTGGTTACCAGGGGGGTGGAGGGTGGGAAGGGATAGACTGGGATTTCAAAATTGTAGAATAGACTACACTGTATAGCACAGGGAAATATACACAAAATGTTATGATAACTCACAGAGAAAAAAATGTGACAATGAGTGTGTATATGTCCATGAATAACTGAAAAATTGTGCTGAACACTGGAATTTGACACAACATTGTAAAATGATTATAAATCAATAAAAAATGTTAAAAAAAAAAAACAAAACAAAAACAGAAGATGACTTTCACGGAACAAATTTGGAAAACCACAATGGGAAACAAAAAATAAAGTGGTGCATTGATTCCTGAGTCATACTTGTCTGAGATACTGTTACAAAGTGCTCTTTCCTTGCCAGGAAAGACTTTCCTGTAAGTTTTGCAGCTCCCCTCAGCCAGATCCAGAGTCTTCTCATTTGAACCACCATGTGTCCAGAACCAATTCAGTCCTTAGAAGATAGTGAAGTCATTTCACTTCATTTGTAACTGAGCAGGACCCTATGGGGACTTTCTGGGACAGACCCCTCCCCTTACCGCTGCTGTAGCTCCTTTCCAAAGTACCTAGAAGAGTGTGTCTGATGCACATTCCTGAGTTGTCTTACAGGTGCTAAAACCACCACCAAATGGAAGAATTAACTACTCAATGACCATCAGCACGTAGCCCCCAGACCTACGGATTGTTAACGTTAGCCACCCTGTTACCTCAACACCAGTTAATCAGAGAATTGTGCAGGAGCTGATCACCCACTCTGCGATCCCCCTCCCTCACCTGGCCTTTAGAATTGCTTTTGCTGAAAACTTTAGGAGAGTTCTGGGTTTTAGAGCCCAAGCCACCCACCCTCCTTGTATTGGGGCTTTTACAATAAACGCTGCACTTTCCTTCCCCACAACCCCATGTCGGTAGATCAATGTCAGGGCGAGGGGACCCAAGTTTGGTTCAGTGGCAGGTTCACTCGGATTCAGCATCAAGTTATTCTTATTACAGCTTGAGCCCTAATTTTGAGATCCCTGTTCTGATTCTGTGCCTTGTTTTGGAAACCCACCTAATTCTCTTGAGTACTGATATTAATTACAGGCATACTGTTTTACTTTACTTCACTTTATTGCCCTTGGCAGATACTTTGCTTTTTCACTAATTGAAGGTTTGAGGCAACCCCGCATCAAGCAAGTCTACCAGCACCACTTTTCAAACAGCATTTGCTCACTTCATGTCTCTGTGTCACATTTTGATAATTCTTGCAGTATTTCAAATGTTTTCATTATTATTATATGTGTTACGGTGATCATCTGTGATCAGTGAGCTGCTACTGTGACTCACTGAAGGCTCAGGTGATGGTTAGCACTTTTCAGCAATAAAGTATTTTTTAATTAGGGTATGCACATTTTTTTCAGACATAATGCTATGGCACACTTAATAGACTACAGTTTAGTGGAAACCTGACTTTTATGTGTACAGCAGCCCTGACCTCCACGCTGTTGAAGGGGCAACTGTACATATAAGCACACTTATATAACTCTTGTGCATTTTGGCCCCTGGCTTTCTCGGTAATCTTGTGATTTATCTGGATGTGTGTTCTTTTTAAAGAGTAAAGCACTAACAAGCTGATGGTTCTCAGGGGGTAGGAATGGGGTTTTGCATGCGATGAGAATGCTAAGGCAGTGACAGACTTTAGTCTTGGAGGACCACCAGCTCTCAGCCTCTGTAGGACTTCTCCCTTGGGCTGCAGTTTCCTCGGAGCAGCAGTTCGGCAGTGGTTGTGAGACTGTAGCTGGGTCAGCGTTACTTGGAGGGCGAGTTTCACCTCTCCCATCCCACTCCTAACCCCCACCCCCAGGTCTGTGAATCAGTAGATCTGTAGAGAGATTTGGGAGAATTTGCATTTCTGTCAAGTTCCCAGGCAATGCAGCTGTTATTGATCTGGGGACCACACTTTGGAAAATCACTGCCTTAGTACAGAGTTTCTCAGACTCGGCTCTATTGACATTTCATGCCAGATAATTCCATGTCATGTGGGGTTGGCCTGTGCATCCATAGGATGCTTAGCAGCATCCCTGACCTCTATCACTAGATGCCAGTACCAACCGTGTCTCCAGACATTGCCAAATGTCCCCCGTAAGGGGCAAATCACCCTGGACTGAGCACCACTGGCTACCTTAAGTTCTTCTGTCCCCTGCCTGGAAAAGGAAAACCCAGCTGTAGCAAGCTGGGAGACAGCAAGGGCCTTGAAGGGTCCTACCCCTCAGTCAGGAGATTCTAACTCCCTTATTTTTGATTTTGCCTTTCATTAATACCTCCACCCTCTCCATTTTCAACTGTAAATCTCTCCAGACATGAATCTCTTCAACAGAGGTAGAAAAGGGTAGAAACAACTCTCAGGGAACCTGGGGTCTAACTGAGCCTCACATAAACATTCAACCTATCCTCCAGTTTGCAGTTTTGCCCTCAAGTTCTGCTTTCAGATATATCTACTGTCTCTAAAATTTAAGTCTTTCTGAGGTTCAGCAGAGCTAAGCAACTTCCTCTCTTGTAAGCTCACAGTTTTATTTTCTCTGATCTGCTAAGTCAATTACTATTCATCCACCTGCTTCCCTGAGTCCAAAGTTTTGTTGACATCTTTCATCTGCTGTTATCTGTTCTCCCATTCTCTTTGTTTTGGTAGATTTGTGCCCTTTTATGAATTTGTTTTCATTCTGGAGTATTACAAAGGATCAACAATAAACACATATGTTTAAGCCACTGTGTATAACTGGAATTCCCAGCTGCTTTTTTGATACTAGGTTTTGGTGAGAGGGAAGGTAGAAAGGGCATAAAAGTACCTGAGTTGGGGAGGTGTTATTAATGATTTGGGTTAAAGATGAAGAAAAGAAATTTAAAGGTACAAAATACATTCTTTTCACATTTTTTTTGCCTAAAGCCCTGATTGTTATACTTTGTTATAATCTTTTCAATAAAAACAACATTTGAAATGGAAAATATAAAACATTTGAAGTGCAGAAGGTAGCCCTTAAGAAATTCTGAAGTGAAGGAACCCAAAAAGCAGGGATCTTTGAGCAAGACAGTATTTATTGAAACCTTTTATAAATTTTAATCATACACCAGTTACTGAACACAAGTTCATGTGCCTGACACACAGTGAGGCCAGAAAATACAAAAACATCAGAGTTTGGGGCAGAGGAAGATTTATTGCTGGGCTGAGCGAGGAGAACAGGTGGCTTATGCCTCCCAAACCCGAACTCCCTGGATTTCAGCTTAGCATTTTTAAAGGCCAGCCGAGGGAGGGGTGTCTCAGGGCATGTGGTCAGCTGTGCATAATTGATTGGTTGGTGATCAATCCTTAGGCGCCAGAAGATCTGGGGGCTATGTGCTCATGGTCATCAAGTAGTTAATTTTTTCCATTTGGTGGTGGCTTTTAGCATCTGAAAAACTCAGGAAATATGCATGAGGTACAATCATCTGGGTACTTCAGAGAGGAGCTACAGCAGGGGAGGGGTCTGTCCTGGGAAGGCCCCATAGGGTCCTGCTCAGTTACAATTCCCCTCTTTTCTTTGATACTCCTCAGTCTTGAAGAGAACAGGTGGACAAGAAGAGAAATAATATGTTGAATAGAGAAGTTCATCATAAATTTAGCAGAGAAACTCGGTTTCAGTCTCCAATCTTGTTTCTTTCCTCCCCAAACCTTTAAGGGAATGGGGCCATGACAGCTACTTCCTGCTGAAACTAGGCATAGTCCTACCTCATTCTGGGGAACGGACACCGAAGTTGAACACATTCCTGAATTCCAATTCCTGGATCCAAGTCTTGTGTGATTAAGATCTAATTCCCTGAGGAATTCAGAAGAATAAACTTGGAGCCAGTCTGGACCTGGCACTTTAGGGGGGACTTGTGGCCAGGCAGCCAGTCGTCTACTTTTATTTAAGAAGGTTTGACTTGTGATGTGGTATTAAACATTGTCTGACTAGGTTTTAACTTCTGATATGGTATTAAGTGTATATATAAAGAGCTATGGGCCACTACACATATCCTTTTTCTGCTAATATCTGATCTAAAGCAATTTTTTTGTCTAAAAATTTAAAAGTTACAAGAGGATACCTTGAGGTCATAAGGTTGCAGCTGCTATCTGCCAACAGACACTGCTTTGGGAATGGCTGATGGCATCCCAAATATGACATAGCTCAGAAAATTTGAGTTCTCAACAACACAGGAATGGGTGTGATTACACCCACAATGGCCACCTAGTTTTACCTTGGATGTCCGAACCACAGCTACTCCATTTTGACTCTCAAATGCATTCACCTCCTCAAAGTGAAAGCAGATGTACAATGCAGGTCCCAAAGGCCATAAAATAGGCTGCTTTGGTCAGTAAAGTTTAAGTCAAATCATGTATAAGCCAGAATGACTTCCCCATACTTTAAAGTGTGCAGATTTTTTCACCATTTCCTTCTTTGATTATAAATTTTTGACAGAAAGCATTGATGATCAAAATATCTGTCCCTTGATACTGGGGTGTGGCTCTTGCCCCAAGTTCAGATCATGTCCTTCAGTGCCAGGCCCCCTTTGTATTTTCCTAGTTATCCACACTCAGGGAAAACTAATCAGATATCATGAACAGACTCAGAGATGTGTTAACAGGGACTATACATTTCACCACTTATGCCCATACACAAGCATTGTACATGTGCTTTTAGCAATAGACTTAAAACAAGCATTGTCTTACATCATGAGTAGTTATACTGACAACTCCATTAGAGAAATCTCTATCCTAAACATTGGGGACAATATTGATAGGGAGATAGTCATCTGGTAAAGAGTTCAATTAAAAAACATAGATCAAAAACCAGTCACATTTCGGACAAAACCAAAAAACTGCGACCATATTCACCAGTTCACTCAATCCCATGCATTCAGTACCCCTTACTAATAGTTCTATGAAATCAGAGTTTTCGTTAGGCTTCTTAAGTACCTTACCTAGTTCAGTAGTATAATTTAAAAGAAACCTGCACTTGTCAAAAAGTCCTTTTTATGAACCTTCTTGAAGATGAAGCAGTTCTGCAAAGCATCAGCTTCACTGCCTATAAATGACCAAAGACTCAAAAAGGCGAGGTAAAAGATCTGATTAGGACATTTTTGATAAAGGAACTTAATCAAGTTGCTGTGACTCACAATATTCTAAGATAACAACTAGAATCACAACTGATCGCATTATACTGGGATGTATCTGAATTTCAGAAGCCTTATCTGAATCTTATAACCTCTAGAAAGTCCACATCAACAACAGTCATCCATATCGTATAATCCGAGGAGGGTTATCACGCATTTGACAATGTTTCCTGTGCATTTCAACATCACAACCAGTCCTAGTTAAATATTTTTCTCTGAGATGCCTCAGCTGCCCTCTGAAGCATCCCAGTCAGCTGAAGTCAAAAGAACTTTAATTTGAATTTGATAAGAAGTTTGTCAAAAATATCAAAAAGTTTCACACAATCTGTTTTCAGAAGCACTCTAAATAAATTTGTTTTCTTAACGGAGAGGAACCATATCTAGTCCTGCACCAGCCTACTTTTAATAACAAAATTCATTTACCTAATTAAGTTTAATCTAATCTCAGCCCAATCATGCACCTTTTTTTAGGGCTCTCTTTCTATAAACTTTCCACAACTTTCTGTATCCATATTAGTTTGTCCCTTATTTTTTCTTCATCCAAACCCCATCCCCAGCTCTAAGATCAAATCACTTTGTCTTCCCCTAACAAAGTGTAATTTCATTCCTCACACTTTCTCACCCAAAACATACATCCTACTTTCCTACTGTATACCAAAATGTTTCCTTTACCATTTTCAGTAACTTTAGTTACATATCCTCAACTCCTAAAAATCTCAATCTCCAGTTAATGTTTCATTATCTTACTTTGGGGATGAACTAGCTGTTCAACTATTCAATACACTTCCATCATTTAACCCAATCCAGCACAACTCCAAAATTTCAAATTACCAAATATCTGGAGAGATCATCTTCAAGTAGATACTCCTAAAACACAACTATTTTCAAAGAGTTCACCCAAAAGCTCTTATTTCATTTGCATTCAATTCACCCCCAAGAATTTTATCATACCAAGTTAATTTGTTTCTCTCTGCTGAAAAACTCTGCAACAAAAGCATAAATATTAAACCTTTAGTAAATCTAGCTACAATGAAAGATATGTCTATATTGATTATACCAACAAACTTAAACTAGCTTTAATATCAGGTATTAATTCAATATTGAATATTTCCTAGATTACGTAAACCTGAAATTTGTTGTCTAGTTTCTTTTATAAGTATTTAATTTGTAAGCAATTAGTTTTAAGGCAATTAGAGCTCATTTACAAGTTAATTTTTATATAAAGACAGACAGAACCAGAGATCTCACGGTTTTCCACTTGAGTTTTTTAAAAACCTTTTTTTCCCCTTGAGAGCCCAGGTAGATCATCTATATCTCAAAGGCACAGGAAGAGAAATGCCAATTCCTCCTCTGACTGCTTTACAAAACCCAGCCATCTTGCCTATTTCCAGGGATTTTTTTTTTCAGTTCCCAAATATCCACTAGATAATAATGTGTGTGTGTGTTTGTTTTTTTTCCATTCACTCACATTCGCATAGCTCACTTTCAGCAAAATCAGGAAGAGAGAATAGGATTTGGACTCAGGTACTGAGATCCATACACACACAAGATAAAAGTCAAATTGCAAAAGACCTATTTTGATATAATAACAGAGCCATTAGGGGGCCATTGTTCTCCAGATCTCAGGGAGTACTGAGCCCACACAATGTACAATAAGAAATAAGATTTTCTTTCATTTATGGAAGCATAGCTGCAGATCTCCTAGTTTGCAAAATATGCCCTAGAGGGACTATAAGATGGAAACAGAGCTCTGATCATCCATACTTAATTCTTCATGGCCGATGTTATAAACTATCATGCAAACCACAATTTACAACTGTCTCTCACGCTCACAGTTCCCTGGCCTCAAAGAGGGGGATTCCCTGTCGGTCACTGACAGCACTGATTGGGACTCTCCCTGCACCAGCCTACTTTTAATAACGAATCAATGCTCCATCCAGTGCTCCATCGGAGATGAAGCTGGATGAATAACCAAGGCTAGGAAGGGAAAATCCCAACCAGCACTCTGCAGGCAATGCCACAGGGGAGGATACCCTGTTGTCATCACATGCGAGCCCCGTTGAGACAGGATGGAAGGGGGACAGGGCGCAACCACTGAAGGACTGACACAGCAGTTGAGGATAGGATATTAGTTAGAACTAACTCAGCCCAAGACGGCAGAAGATTTGACTTCCAGTAGACCTTGAGCCTCATTATAGGCTACTTGTAATACATTAGCATGCTAAATGACACACCCACAGGCACCACGACAGTTCCCAGGCTGACCAGAAAAGGCCACAAAGTAGGTGGGGCCCAATTCCTGGAAATCCCCACCCCTTCCCCAAAACAACTGGAATAATGCTCACATTCATTAGCATATGAAATTTCCCAGTCCATAAAAACTAACCACTCCCTGACACCTTGTGGCCACTCTCCCTTCTGGGTGAGACGGCCTGCATTCTGTCTGTGAAATGTGTGTCTAGCTCCCAGGGCCACTCACCGTCTGAGACAACCCCATCCTCCTGGGCCTCCTTCCTTGCCTTCTGAGATGGCCTGCACTCTGTCTACGGCGTATCTCCCTGAATGAATCTACTTTCACTTTTCTATAGTTTGCTCTTGAATTCTTTCTTGTGTGAGACGAAATCTATATTCTCTGTTCACACCATTACTCACCAAAGAGGTCTCAACCAGCCAATGCGAGTACTAATACACACACACACATACAAACAACAAACATGGTCCCACAAACAAAAGATCAGATGCAGTGTAGCCCTCAAATTCCACTTCCACTCCAAGATAAAAGCTTCCAGAATGGCCTGGCTCCTGAAAGACAATGGACGCACAGTGGCTCCTAATGAGCCCAGAAGGGCTTACTTCCCAGAAGGGAATGAGCCCAGGTGGAATAGGTAGAGTTTTCCCATCCTGTGCAAGCTGGAGTGGCACATCCCAAAACAATATACAAAAAAAAAAAAAAAAAAAAGCTAGTCACACAGACAGAAAACCAGAGGAGATGTAGTCTCAAAATGCACGTCCACTCCTAGACAGAGGACTTCAAAAAGGTGGGCCCAGCTCCCATAAGAGAATGGACCCAGAGTGGCTCGCAGTGAGCTCAGAGCAGCTCCCGTCCCACAAGGGGATGCGCCCAGATTAAGTGGAGAGAATCCACAGCCTGCACAAGCTGGAGCTACTCACCCACAGGCAACACCAGTGTGAACCGCAGCTCTAGACGCGTCTCAGCTCCAAACAGCTTCATGCACGGGGGCTGGAGCTGCCAGGGAGAGTCCTCCCAGTTCCCTGGTGCAAAGTGAGCTCTGGCAGCTGCCAGGACCCAGGGACAGGGCTGCCCCAGCTGGGGGTGACCTGCCACAGGCACAGATTCCTAGAATGGCTTCACCAAAATTGTTACCAAGTGCAAATTTGTGTGCCGGATGCCCAGTGAGGCCAAACAAACCAAAACGTCAGAGTTTGGAGCAGAGAAAGTTTTATTGCTGGGCCAAGCAAGAATGAGTGGCTCACGTCCAAAAACCCTCAAACTCCTGGAAGGGGTACAGCTGAGCCTTTTTAAAGGCCAGTTGAGGGAGGGGCAGCCCAGGGTGTGTGATCAGCTGTGCCCAATTCCGATTGATTGATGGTGATCAATCCTTAGGTGCCAGAAGGTCTGGGGGCTATGTGCTCATTGTCATCAAGTAGTTAATCTCTTCCATTTGGTGGTAGTTTTCCAAATCTGAAAAACTCAGGAAACAGGCATGAGATACTATTATCTGGGTACTTCAGAGAGGAGCTAAAGTGAGATATGGGGGAGGGGTCTGTCCTGGGAAGTCCCCAAAGGGTCCTGCTCAGTTACACACCCCAGTTAGGTTATAATTCCTCATTTAAAGTTGTAAAGATTATAGGTCTTAATTATACCCACAAAATCAAAACCATATATCCTTATAGTAAACTTGCTCTCTACTTTGAAAATAACATTGGCAGTAATCCAAGTAGTTTAAAAGTGAGTTATAAACCCCTGAAAAATTTATGGACTTTTTTTGGTTTATTGTTGTTATTAATATTCTAGTCAGTGGACCCACTTGGCTGCTTCTCCCCTGACATTAGCTATCAGAAATCTGAACACAATCTGAAAGAGTTATTTCGGTATTAGTCATACTTGCTCATGTGTATCTCCTCTTATTGAGAGCCCGACTCGTGACTTTTGGGAATCAGGTGACATTTAGCCATAAGTAACCAAAGAGGATATTGAATTTAAATTTAATAATTAAGAAAATGACAGGTGGAAATCCTTTACAGATAAATGCCTGGCTCTGGGAAAATTACTGGATCCCTCAGGAGTAAATGTCTCTCAGTAGGAGACTCGTAAAACATCACAGCTGAAATAGGCTAAGTGTCCCATCAGTAACGCTTTGACCTGTCATTTGACTTCTTTTGAACTTTCTCCAGGTATAGCTATATGTGACAGAATGCCCTCCAGCTAATTCTAGAAATGATTAGTGCTTTTGGAATACTGGCACATTAACAAATTTTGGTTAGCACATAGTCACTAAATATAAATGAATACTTCCTTTGCATTATAACTTATTTGACTCCCAGTATATGGACAGGCCAGAAAGGCCCTGTTAAGAATTGTGTAGTATATTGTACATTCAAGCTAATAAGAATTGAGAAATAACATGATGTTCTTGTCCTTGATTTTCACTACATCTATGTTATAATGGCATGTCATATAACTTCAATGTGCTAGGATGGAAAGTCAATAGAAAGCATGGGAGGGGAGAGAAGAGGTGACAGCCATCCTACAGTATGCCAGAAATATATATGAAACATATATTCTCAATGTATAAAATTATATACAAATATAATTATATGTATAGCAAAGAGAAGTCAAATGCAGATATGGTTTAGAATGTTAGTGAAAACTTGGAACGGGGAAGGTGTACATGGGAATACTTGTCATAAGAGGCCGTGATTTATGGTGGTTTAATGACTGGATTGGACATTTGGAGATCCAGTTATGTGACTTCAGATACAAATCATCCAGCTCCTCTGAAATTTCATTTTTTTGTCTGTAAAATGAAGACAATATCTGCCTTTCCTGGCTCTCAAGAGGCTTGTGAGGATTTATGGAGATGACATATGTGAAATCACTTTATAAACTGTTCGCATTACATGAATGTAAGTTGTTGACAAGAACAGAATTATAGGAAAAAATAGAACTGGGAGTGTCTGTAAGAGATTGCTTTGTTTACTCACCTGCCTAAGCCATTCAGGAAGTAACTTAATCTTTATATTCCTTTTATTTATTTTGATGATATTTCAATTTTCTCCAAACACTGGACAATTGTATCTACTAAAACTAAGCATAGGATTTTTTTTAGTATGACATAGTTCAGAAATAATTTTATATTAAAAAAATTAAAAATCTACCAGATGAATAGGATTTTTCTTACACATGTAATATTACTGAACTCCATAAAGATGAGCTCCCCAACGCAGGACCCCTTGATAGACTTTGGGGAGTTTGGTGGTGCCCCTGAAGTGCACATGTGTGTATGTGCTAAGGGGCAATTTCCTGGGAAGAAGATTCATATCTTTCATCACATTCTCAAAGAGACGGGGAAAATGGGCCATTAGGAGGAAGAGGAAGGAAGAAGGAGAAAATGTGAGAAAAAAAGAAAGAATAGAGAGGAAATAGGAAACGGGAACAAATTGCTGGGAAGGGCGTGCTTATGGAACGTTTGTGCCCATCTAGGACTGAGAAAATGCCTTTTATTTAAAAGGAGTTAAGATTTAAAAATTGTAATAACTTACATTTACTGAAGGCTTAATACATCCAGGCACTGTGATAACAGCTTTCATTCATGATAAGATTACACCTCGCAACAACCCCATGAGGTATCAAAAGATCCACAGTCCTCTTTAGGAAATGGTTGGGCCCAAAGATGTGCTGTGTTAAGGTATATACCTTGGAGCCAGATTTTGGAATTCAGAATGTTCAAGTTTTTAGAAAGATATGCTGATGTCTTTATCATACATTAAAAAAAACATCAAGAGGATAAATAAAAGTTCCAAAGAGCCTAATGTTAGTTCATTCCATGTAGGTCAAATTTTGATACCAAATGAGCTATGAAAATGCATTTGGTTTTCATAGCTTTTAGGATTTTGGAATTGCAGATGAGGGATTGTAAATCTGTATTATTATCACTCCCATTTAATAAATGAGAAAATGGTTTCAGGAAGTTAGTTAATTGCCCTGGTTTGCACAGCCACCAGATGACAGAGCAGATTGCACACCCAGACCTTCTGACTCCTGGTCTATGATGGTTTAAGAACACAATGCGGGTGGACTAAGGAGAAATCCTAGGAAACGCAGTTTGGCTTTACCACACAGCTGTCCTGTGCCTTACTGCTCTTACTGTTTCTATGGGTTGTCATTTTCCCTAGCAACCATAGGCAACAAGATGACAAGGGAGTGGGAGAAAGAAGACAGTGGCAGAGTCCAACCCCTTTTTGGATCTTGAAATGCTGGTGGGAAGGTGACTGTCCAGATTTAGACAAATTGGTGGCCAGTTCACGAGCATCTTCCCAAGAAGAATTAGAGCTCTCTGGCTCACTGAACATTCATACAAGTATTTCTTGAAGACCTGTATGTGTTAGGTCTCATCGTAGGCAATGGCGATGCAATAAAAAATGCAGAAGTCTCTAATGTCATAACACATCAGTAACCAAATAATTAGAACAAAAGTCCAGATGGTAAGGCAGCTTCTCTTCAGCAAATAGTCCCATAGACATGTATGGATCACAACTTAACGAGAGAGGCTTTCACAGAAAATCAGAAGAATGAGAACTTTCTTAAGTGACTGTGCTCCCTTTTCCCTGTGATAAGGCAACCAAGGTATTAATTCACTATGCACTAAAATATTCAGGAAGGAGGAACAAGTAGGGAAGAAAACTACCTCTCCAGTCAAGAGGAGCCAAGAAGGCAAGGTGAAGGTCGCTGACAGGAACTCCTCAGTGAGGCTGACTGAGCCACCAGCAAGGCAAGGCTGGGAGGGAGTGGAGTGGGCCAGGCGAGGGTAGAAGAGGAGGAGATTCAAGCGGGCTGGCCCGGAGCTCGGGGGCAGGGGACAGAGGCTGCGGCCCCCTGGTGGCTGAGTTGTAGCACCAGGGTCCAGCAGCAGGCTGAGAAAGGGATTGACCCCCAGGGAGGTTCCTTTTCTGCCCAAGGCCAGGGGACAGGCTGAGACAACTTGGCTGGAGTGGAAGGCTGGGAGTCAGGCACTTTCTCATGGGAACAGTCTCAAAACAGTACAAGCAGAAGGAACATGTGACCTGATACAAGAAGACTCCATGAAGCTGTGACTACAGTTGAAGCAACACCACTGGAAAGTGTTCATTCGAAGTACATTGAAATGAATGATTCTGTGAATGAGCTGGAAACCTAACAACCACTCATGATATCATTTCTATATTGAAATGAGTTTTGTATTCCAAGCACCCGATATAATAAAACAACAGAGATTTTAAAGAACTGTGGGCTTGAGACACTTAAATTACAATTTGTCAATCATGCTGCTAAGACCCACTAGGTGGCAGTGTGGTTGTGATCTCCTGGTAAACAGAAACCGGAATTTGAATCTCAAACTACTAGCTCTTTCTGACATTTAGAAATTAACAATAGAAAACATTCATGGAATAAGAGGCAAAAAGTCAAACAATGACTATCACGCCAGTAGCCACTGACATGTGAAATAAAACTGTTTTACAAGTAGTTAAAGATGAAGCATTTTATAAAAGTCAAAACAGCAAAGAATGTTGCCTGTTATGTTCTCTAATGATCCTTAATATTAGACATATCTAAAATACAGACAAGTGACAGAATAGGATGACGGGTACCTCTTTGCCAACCCTTACAAAAGCCAGGCTCCCGAGCTGTACCTAGCAGGCTGCATGGGTTTCCTGTCCCCAGGCCCAACTTCCTTCTTATCAATCCACATTCCCTGTTTCCTTTTGAAATTCTATTGGAGCCAAATCCCTGACAAGTCACCACATCTGGCTATCTTACTTCTGTCTCTTTGTTTGTGTTTCTCTGAAATTATGTACAAAGATACACTAACATTTTGCACTGTAAGTTTTCCCCATTCCTTTCTGTTTCTGGGACCACCACTTACTAACCAGCTGTGTGACCTTGGACAAGTTACTCAACCCTTCTGTGCCTCATTTTCTTTATCTGCAAACTAGGATAACAACAGTACTAATCTCATAGGGTTACTGCAGGGATTACATGAGTTAATATAAGAGTGCTTAAACTAATGGAACAGATGGTAAACACCACATTATAGCTTAAACTCCCGCTGTTACCGAACCAAACTTGGGTCTGCTCGGCGGACGTACAGTAAAGTTAACCTACTGATACCAGTTTGTGGTGAAGGAAAATATAGTGTTTACTGCAGGGCTAAGCAAGGAGAGTGGACAGCTCATACTCGAAAGACTTGAACTTCCTGATAGCTTTTAGGGATGGGTTTTTAAAGGCAAGATGAGGGAAAGGGTCAAGGGATGCCTGATTCACTTGTGCATATTCTTCCGATTGGTTGGTGGTGAGGTAACAGGGTGGTATTTCTGGAGTCAACATCATCAACCTCCTGGTTCCAACCAGTGTGGTATCTGTGTGCTTATGGTGAGCATGCAGTTAACTTCTTCCACCTGGTGGCGATTTAAGTACCTGCAAAACAATGCAAGGATATGGCTCAGTATATTATCTATAGCCCTTGAGAAGGAACTAGATGTCCTTGACTTTGTGTTATGGCTAAACTATTATCATTTTGTCTTGCTTGACTGTTTTCTTTTGTTTCTGCATTTTCTCATTTCTCTGAATAAATTTGTACTTGGAACTCAAGGAAGGTCTAGGAGGCTAAAGCTTTTCCATAAACAAGAGGTGGAGGACATGGGGTGGGGGTCTGGGGTCTGCCTCTGGTAAGACTTTGTAGGGTCCTGCTCAGTTTCGCAATGAGAATGTAAAGAAAAAGGAAAATAAAAATCTGTGCCTTCTTGTTTCCTTTTATTAGTGCCTTCTAAGTGCTGGATATGCAGCATATGCTCAGTACATATTTAAAGCAATGAATGAATAAATGAATGGCCAAAATATGATGGTGCATCTGAGAGGCACAAGGGAAGACAATAAATACAATCTGACAATTAACATTTGGAACATTTTTCATGAATATATTATTCTTGCATGATTGAGAAATAGAACATTTTAATTACAAGGAAGGTTTTAAAATGTTTCTTTATATCTTAGATAGATCAAATGTTATTAAACATTAGGATAATAGTTAAGAAAGATTAGTTGAATCCCAAAATATTGATTTGGAACAAGAGACTTTTCTAGTTAGAAGTTACTTTGAGATAATTGATTAATTCTCTTATTTTCAGACTTGAAACAGGCCTTTAAATTCAGTAAGTTTTTTAAAGTACATTGCTGCCCCAATTTGGCAAAAGCCATTAGCATGATGAGTATGTTAAGTGTGGTTAATTTTACTGTCAAAAATATGTGTGAGGAATACTTTTGGCAGCCCATGTTTTTGTATGGTATTATCAATTTATGTAATATTAAAACATAATTAATTTTGTATCTGGCTTCTTTACCATAAAAACGTAAAATTATATTCTTAGCATTTTTCAAATTACGAAGCATTTTCTGTACCCATTTATCGAGTGCTTTCCTCTTCCTTGAAACTTTTTCTCTTCCTTTGAAGAAACTAGGTGAAAACTCTGCTTATCAGGGAAATTAAACTTGGAGGAAGACAAATGATCTTTTAAGTATATTGAGTAAATTCCTAAACACAAAGGAGTTGACAGTTATTCTTGAAAATAACTGGAACTAAAATAACACAAATTATATCTTGGAGAAAATTTCTTGAAACAGAAAAATGTTAATTCATGCATCAAACTTGCCCAAACGCCATCACCTAATCTAGTCTGGGTGCAGCCTTCACATAAAAACTAATCCTTCTCTGTGTCTCACACTGAGACACTACTGTGTAAGCTTGCCAAGGAGTCAGGAGGTCTTGTGGGTTTTTTTTTAAACCATTTTAAATGATAATCTTGCCATTTTTAATATAAGTATTTTTTTATTGCTATAAATCTCAGTGTAGCCTTTAATGAAATTCTGCAGGTGCGATTCAGCCCTGGAGAACTGTATCCATTTGCAAACAAAAGCTGTACCTAAGCAGGTTTTTAGTTTAGCAGAAATCTCACAACTGTTCATTTAGAATTTATATATTTCTTTGTACTCTTGGCATAGTTCAGAACTTAGATTATTCTTTAAATGTCATGGTTGAAGTGACTCAAATTCAGTGTGTCCCTTACTGAACTTGTCATTGTCCAGCTCCTTTCCAGTATTACTGATTTCAGGGAATGGACCTGAAATTTAATCAGTTGTGCATCCAGAAATCCAGAAGTCAGCCTGCATTGGTTTTACTTGCTCACTTACCACATTCATCAGACATCTAATCCTCGAGTTTGTCTCCTGTGTGCCTCCCGTATGTGACTGCAGCTGCCATGTGGGCAGGGATTTGGTCTATAAACTCAGATCCTATCACAGTCCCGGATGCTCAACACATATTTGAGGAATGAATGAATGATGAATATTTATCTAATCTAGTCCCTCTTTCATTTCTGCCACATTGAGCCTAGTTTTAGCATTTACCATAGTCTTATCTGGATTATTGTAATAATCTCTAATTTGGACTCTTTGACTCTGTTCATATCTCACTGCATCTGCCTCAAATATAGCCTCATCTGTCCTTATTCTTGACTTTTTTTTTTTTTTAACTTAAATAGTACTGAGCTTGTTCTGTCTCCTGGCACATACTCTTACATTTCTTGCCTCTACGACTTTATCCACGATGTTTCTCTCCCTAGAAATGCTTGGTTATTTTTCTTTATTTGCAAACTCTTGGTCATCTGCATTGCTCAGTCCAAGTGATATGTTTTCCTGGAATTCTTTTCTGCAATCCCATGTTGTATTAAATGCTCCTTTTCTCTTGTCCCATTGCACCTTGTGCATTTCCCTAAATTAATACATGTCTTACGGTCTATTTTTCTGTTTGTCTGCATTTGTCTGAACTAAATACATGTATTATAGTCTTTTTCTCTGTTTCTCTGTCCGGCTTTCCATCTATGCTCCTTTTGGGTAGGGATTCTTTCTTAAGCATTGTAATAAGTCAGTCCATAAATATTTGTTATTTTGAAATGTGATTTTTTTCTTTTTGTGGAATGAATAAATAGGAATTTAATATTGCTACTAATTTTAAATGTGTCTAATATATCTAAGGCCACTGAGTACAGTTGTATACATTGTGTACTGCACAACTCAAAGGGTGGGTACTTTTACCATAGATTATAATGTGAAGGTCCAATCTACCCTTGACTTATAAACTATACAAGTCACCCAACTATGGTTAGCTGCCCTGATGCAGACAGAGGAAACACTGCAGCAACTATAACTAACTGCAAGACAGTTATATTTTAAATTGAAATTTACTTTGGGTTTAAAAATATCAGATTTATACTCAATAACCAAGTAAATCTCTGAAAATTTATCTGCTTCTGTCTCTTTTATAGGAAAACGTCTGTTTTAGCGTGATATAGTTCTTCCCAGTATGCACCTCATAAATTGTGAAATCTTTTACCTTCCTTTCCTGGACCTTATTCTCGTTTCCTTGATTGAATTTGCAACCCCTGGAACATAAAAATTGTACAGAGGGACAGATATAAGTCAATTGGTTTCACTATGAAGAATAAGTCTTGCCTTGTGAAATAGTTATTTCCATCAAACAGACCAGTCAAAATTGGAACATGATTCTTTTTAATCAGAAGATAAAGAGTTGATTCTAAAATGGCTACCAGTAAAAAGATACTACCTTCCTCTAGATTCTAGAATTAGACTCAGAAATTGAATTTATCATTAAATTTCAAATTTATAGCTTTAAAGAAGTCATTAATTTTCTCTAGGAAATCAAAAAGCTTAACTCTTAGAGAATTTAGGACTAAAAAACATGAAATTCCATATTCAGTCGCTGGCAAATTATAAATTAGTGGACAGTAAGCCTGGTACTATTTCAAGAAAATGAATCTAGAAAAATAGCCATTAAACTTGTGCATCAAAAAGGCATGAAAATAAAAGGTCAACTTGGCAAATGGCCTAGTGCAGACTTGCTACATTAATAGTTGGCATTTATAGTCTGTATGGAACAGATATAGGTATTAATATTTATAATAACCAACACATTGAGGGTTATGTAACTAGTACCTTGCTAAATGTTATGTGCTTTTAATTTTGTCATTTAATACTCAGAATTTATATGATAAAAATGATCACATTTATATGTGTTGATCACTGTTAATTCACTACCACTTTCTGTTTTGAATTAGACAGACCATATTTTAAATAATTATCTTCAATATGGTAGCTGCTATCATTACCATGGTCTTGTTTATAATAGCTAAATAGAAAGATTAGCACTAACAACAAATCTCAAAAAAAAAAAAAAAACTGGTAAAGTTTAGCACAGTTGATTAGGCTTGCCTCTGTCACTGAAACTACATTCATTTTGAGGAACAATGGCACCTGCCCCACATCTTTACTATCCACTTTCAGACACACAGCACCCAAAATGAGGTCCTGCAGGGTCGTGGAATGAAGCTAACCATCTAGTGACCCTGTTGAAGGTGGGAAAACAATGACTAATTGCAGGATAACGCATCTCATGTATGATGGAGTAAGGTAGTTACCTGAAAGTTAGCCAGACCTCAAGAATGGGAAGATATTATCCAAACTTGAGATAGATACAAGAAGGGGACTTGTAGGCTCGGAATGCCATGCTAGGGTATGGCTGTAGTGTCGGGATGGTATTGGGGTACAGTTAAAATGGCTATATTTTGTATTAAAAACTTTCCACTTAAAAAGTATGTATGAGTTTATGTTGCTACCAAAATTTTAATCTCCGTAACTAACCAAAAAATTACTAATATCAGGACCTCAATGAAGGCAAACTTGTGAAATTTAATTATGTAGCTATGATTTTGAGGATAGTTTACAGCTTAGAAGAGGGAGAGAGGGGAAAAAAGTATTATGTGAATAAAGTGCTCAAGTGCATGATCTGCTATGGTCTGAATGTTCGTATTCCCCCAGATTCATAAGCTGAAATCCCCAGTGCCCTATGTGATAGTGTTGTGGGTGTGGCCTTTGAGAGGTGTTTAAATTATGAATGGAATTACTGCTCTTATAAAAGAGGCTCCAGAGAGATCTGTTGACTCTTCCACCATATGAGGACGTGGTGAAAATGCACTGACTAGGAGCCAGAAGGAGGTCCCTCCCCCAGCCATCATCTTGGACCCCCAGCCTCCAGAACTGTGAACAGTGAATTCCTGTTGTTTTTAGGCTACCTGGTCTTGGTGTTTTATTACAGCAGCCCAAAGGGACTAAGACAGCCTCCAAGACCACTGAGTTGGAGAAACATACAAATGTTTTATTGAGCAAGTGTATTTCAAGGGGGGAGAATTCGATAACAGATAATCTTGAGCTAGAAGAACTTTTGAAAAAAGCCAAAGCTAAAAACCCAGAACTGTAGTTACAAGTGAGAAGAAGGAGGAAGAGGATTTAGGGGCACCGAATTTCGTTGGTGGAAAGGGTAGATTTAAGATGTCTTGGGATCTCCTCCTAATATGCTGGAGAGGTGTTGGCTCTGAGAGTGCTGCCTGCTCCCATGATCAGACTTGGAAGAACTGGGAAAAGAAGTTGCTTTGAATTTCCAACATCAAATCTCTATCACATATATAACCTCCAAATAACTGGGTACCAGCATTATTCCTCAGCACTCTTTCTCCCTTTTAAGAATATGAAATAAGATTATTTGCTGACATTGATACTAAAAAAAAATTAACCCAACATGGATGAGATTAGCTATCTACACAAGTCATTTTAAAGGATAGGCTATTTCTTAGACTATAAGCTGAAGTAAAAATGAATAGAAATTAAATAAAGCTATGATTGAATATGAAAGATATTTGTAACTTAATCATTAACATATTGGATCAATGAGCAGGAAAAATTAGAGTTTTCATAGAGACTCCAAATAAAGATGTCACCAGCTGTTTTTATTAAAATCAGAACCACATGACTACTGTTTACCATCATCATTAAAATCCAACATTGCTTTGGGTTTTCTTTCCAATGCAATAATACAAGTAAGGCAAAAAAGACATACAGCAATGATAAAGGAGAAGATAATATGAACATTATCTCCGGAAAAATAGATTGTCTAGTAGAAAATTCAAGAGACTTTACTTTTAAAAAAAATCTTAGACTTGATGAGACAATTTCTGAGAGTGACTGCTTACAAAATAATTATACAAAATTCATTAGTTTTTACTATGTGCTAATACTAATCAGCTAAAAGATAAAATGGTAAAAATAAAGGTTCTTTTATACTAGTAAAAACAAGCCATGAAATGACTAGAAATACTTTAAGCAGAAATGTGAGATCTAGCCATATAGTTTTGGAATAGCCATTATTCCCTTATTCAACAAGTCTTTACTGAATATCTGCTACTTATAATGCAACTATTCTAGGCCCTAGGAATAGAATGGGGAGCAGGTCAATGAACACTCCTGACATCATGCCAGGGGGTGATTGTTGTATGTATATATGTGCGTGTGTGTGTGTGCATATGTGTTTACAACTTTACACCATGTGGCAAAGTGTGTCCTCTCTTAGGATGTGACATTTGAGACAAGATATGGACATCAAGGCAAAACATTATCTGACATACATCTCAAAAATGTTCTCCTAGAACAGTCTACTCAAGCAATAGAAATAAAAGCAAGAATAAACAAATGGGACCTAATTAAACTTACAAGCTTCTGCACAGCAAAGGAAACCATAAGTAAAACAAAACAACAACCTACGGAATGGGAGAAAAATTTTGCATATGAAACTGACAAAGGCTTATCTCCAGAATATATAAGCAGCTCATATGACTTAATAAGAAAAAAAGAAACAACCCAATCCAAAAATGGGCAGAAGATCTAAACAAGCTATTCTCCAAGGAAGACATACTAGTGATCAATAGGCACATGAAAAAATGCTCAATATCACTAATTATCAGAGAAATGCAAGTCAAAACGATAATGAGGTATCACCTCACACCAGTCAGAATGGCCGTCATTCAAAAATCCACAAATGACAAATGCTGGAGAGGCTGTGGAGAAAAGGGAACCCTCCTGCACTGCTGGTGGGAATGTAGTTTGGTGCAGCCACTGTGGAAAACAGTATGGAGATTCCTCAAAAGACTAGGAATAGACTTACCATATGACCCAGGAATCCCACTCCTGGGCATATATTCAGAAGGAACCCTACTCCAAAATGACATCTATACCCCAATGTTCATAGCAGCACTATTTATAATAGCCAAGACATGGAAACAGCCCAAATGTCCATCAACAGGTGACTGGATAAAGAAGATGTGGTATATTTATACAATGGAATACTATTCAGGCATAAAAACCGACAACATAATGCCATTTGCAGCAACATGGATGCTCCTGGAGAATGTCATTCAGAGTGAAGTAAGCCAGAAAGAGAAAGAAAAATACCATATGAGATCGCTCATATGTGGAATCTAAAATTAAAAACAAACAAACAAATAAACAAAACAGAAATACAAAACAGAAATAGACTCATAGACATAGAATACAAACTTGTGGTTGCCAAGGGGGTGGGGGGTGGGAAGGGATAGACTAGGATTTCAAAATGCAGAATAGATAAACAAGATTGTACTGTATAGCACAGGGAAATATATACAAGATCTTATGGGAGCTCACAGAGAAAAAAATGTGACAATGAATATATATATGTTCATGTATAACTGAAAAATTGTGCTCTACACTGGAATTTGATACAACATTGTAAAATTATTATAAATCTGTAAAAAATGTAAAAAAAAAAAAAGACATGGACATCAAGGTGAAGTAGGCCCTCCAATGAGTAGGGAGTCAATCATGCCAGGTGGAGAAAACAGCAAGAAAAAAGAACTACAGTTAAGAAAATTGAGCAAGCTTAAGAAATGGAAAGCAAAACAGACAACAGCAGGGTAAGAGTGGTTAGGGATGCAGTTGCAGAGATGGTCAGTAGTAGATCACAGAGCCTTGACAATGATGGAATCTGAGTTATGCTTTAAAGTATCTTTGACTGTTATGTGGCAGGTGGTTTATGGGATGGAAAAGTGGAAGCAAGAAACCAGTTAGGAGGCTACTGCAGTAGCCAAGATGAAATGTGATGATGATTGGTTTAGGATGGTAGTGATAGAAATGGAGCAAAGTTGATAGTTTGGGGTGTTTTTTAGGAGGTAGAATTGACAGAATGTGAGAATTTAGATGTGGAAAGGGAAGGAGAGAAGAATGAACTGTGGTTCCTAATTTTTTCATTTTGAGTGACTAAGGCTGTAGAAGATGGCGCCACTTACTGAGAAGGAAAAAGACTGGGCAAAGAACTTTTGCGGGGAAAGCAGGAGTTACCTTTTGGGCATGTTAAGTTGGAGAAATACAATACATATTCAAATAGAGATGTCAATACATGGGTCTTGCTAGAGGTTTGCAGCCTTGAAAAATATTTTGATGTCTATTGGATACATGCAAATCAGTATTTGTTATGCATATGTAAATTACGAAGTATATATAATAAAAGAAAGCCTGTGCTCTTACCACTCACTTAAGGTCTGGACTTTAGAACTCATCACAAGTGCTCACATCCCTGTGTACCCTCCTCTGATCCAGTTGCTCTACCTCTTCCCTAGAAATAACCAAGATTTGGAAATCTGTGTTGTAGCCTAAGTATGCCCAGTGATCTAGTGCATTTGAACTCTTTCCTGAATGATATTTCCATGAGTGACTACTAGCGGTTATATTGTTAAATAGACTTGGATCAATTAGCAATTCTAATGGGAGCTCAGTATAATTTAATACAGAATTAGAGTAGCTCACATTTAATACTTTAAAAATTACACCATGAAAAGGGGACCTTATGAGAGATTATAAAGAACAGGAAGCTAGGTTTGAATAAAGCTTCCATATGCACCTGACTCATGTTTGAATCACATCCAGTACTGTAGAGCAGGTGTGATTCAGTCTATAAACTCTGTGGCAGGAAGTATCACCTTTATTTATTATTTTACATTCAGATAAAATCTATTCTAAGCTTCTATACAGACAGGAGAGAAATTCAGTCTTAGTCACGATGGCTGCATGAGAATCAAGGAAGTGTATGTGGTACTGACAGATTGAGGAAAGATTGTTTCCTCTCCAGTTCATCGTGGTCACCTTACGCTCATGCCTTACACCCATGTGCTCTGTTTCTATGCCACATGGAGGTTGCAAAGCCTTGCTTGAGGTTCAGCCTCAGTGGGACCAGAGGACAGCCAGACCCCTCTGTGGACCTGCCACTCCTCTAGGGCTCTGTCCTGGGGCTATGCTTGGGTTCCTTCACACAGATCTCCATTCTTCTCCCACTCTGTTGAAATCTTTCCATCTTCCTCTGTTCAATGGTGCTACTTTCTCTTTCATCTATGCTTGGAGCATTCATCATAATAATCTCAAATAGTTTAGACTTTCACAAAAACTAGGAAAATTCTCTGATTTCAAGTGGCTTCTGCTTTCCCACCTGCCACATATATCCTCTGAGTCGAAAGAGCTGAGCCTTGTCCACTGCTTGAAACTGGCAGTGAGAGAATTGGGAGTAGGGAAACACATTTAAACAAATTACTATCTCAGTGAATAATCCTGCAATACTTCCACCTAATGCATGCTATTAAAGAAATGTCATAAAAAGAAATAGGAGAAAAAGAGAAAAAATAAAGAAAGGCTGTGGTCTACACAGCATTGGATTTTGATCTTGTTTGGGTCTCTACTGAGAAAACCTGGAGTTCCACCTGATTTATTTTTTTCACTTAATGAATGAGATGACTAAGTTCCAGAGGCAATATTGTATGGTAGAAACAGCAAAGTCTTTGCAACTAGCAGAATTAAGTTAGTTTTCTAATTCTGTTATTTATTAGTTCAATGATCTTGGGCATGTTCTATAGTCTCTCTGAGGTACAACTTCTTCATCTGCAAAATGAGGATCAGTATACCTACCTTACAGAGTCACTGGGAGATTTGAGGAGCTTACATGCATATCCGGTATCTTACTCAGAGAGTGGTCCATAGAAGACATTCAACAATGCTAGTTTCTTCCCCTTTGCTCAAAGTGATATAAGCAATATATGGCAAATCTAGAACGAAAGCCCAGCTTACCCTGCTCCCAGAGCACATTGTGCTGTCAATGAGGTCATCTGAGAAACGCAGTGAAATATCGACAACCAGGTCGTATTAACAGTAGACAAATCTGTTACTAGCAGACAGGCAGAATGCATGCTCAGTGTAGAAAGGACAATCAATCCTTTTTATTTCAAGATGTATAACATTTGCAGAAATACTTGGCAACACCAAATCACCTTTGTCTCTGAGCTGCAGGGAATGGACCAAGGCCTAACAGTAGCAAAAGGTCAGGCCTCCAGCTGCTAATTTTCTCAGGTTGGCTTTCCTAGTCGCATAGACAAGCCAAGTAGTCTGCAGGAAGTTGATTAGTAGCATTTGTCATGCTCCAGGGAGAATGGAAATGAGGCCAAGATTCTGAGTTCTCTCCCCTCATGGGTAGGTATGTTTCAGAAAGGGGAAACAATATGCCAAGACTACAAGACCAGCCCTAAACCTGACGGAGCAATTGTCCAATGTGGATAACCTGTCATCAGAACAACCACATCAGGGAAAGTGAGGACTCAGCCCAAGCCAGTCACCACAAAGGAGACAATTCCACAGTGAAACTTCCTGAGAGAGGACCATCACTTACACCTGCTAAGTGAAGGACAATATACTCACTACATGATATAGACTTTAGCAAATCAGATACACAATCATTAATTCATTTATTTGCTCATTATCAAAACTGGGGCTTTGTTAAGGATGATGTGGAGAAAATGGAACCCTCCTACACTGTTGGTGGGAATGTAAATTGGTACAGTCACTATGGAAAACACTGTGGAGATTCCTCAAAAAAACTAAAAATAGACTTACCATATGATCAGGCAATCCCACTCCTGGGCATATATCCAGAGGGAACTCTAATTCAAAAAGATACATGCACCCAATGTTCATAGCAGCACTATTTACAATAGTCAAAACATGGAAGCAACCTAAATGTCCATCGACAGATGACTGGATAAAGAAATTGTGGTATATTTATACAATGGAATACTACTCAGCCATAAAAAAAGAATAAAATCATGCCATTTGCAACAACATGGATGGACCTTGAGATCATCATTCTAAGTTTACTTCACTTAGAAAGAGAAAGAAAAATACCACATGGTATCACTCATATGTGGAATCTAAAACCAAACCAAAAAAAAAAAAAAAAAAAAGACACAAATGAACTTATTTACAAAACAGAAAGACTCACAGACATAGAAAACAAACTTATGGTTACCAGGGGGGGTAAGAGGGTGGGAAGGAATAAATTGGGAGTTTGTGATTTGCAGATACTAACTGCTATGTATAAAATAGATAAACAAGTTACTCTGTATAGCACAGGGAAATTTCCCCCACAGGACTTACTACATAATATGCAGAGGAGATGTTTTGTAAATATAATCTTATCCTCCACTAAACTTATTGAGGGTGTTGGACCATGATTCATACCTCAATATGTACCCAATCTTTAATGCAGAGATGGTTGAAAAATATGTGTTCAATAATACTTTACTGGTTTTCTATTGCTGCTATAACAAATCACCATGCACTTAGTGGTTTAAACAACACACATATATTATCTTATAACTCTGGAGGTCAGAAGTTTGAGATAAATCTGCCTGGGCTGAAGTCAAGGTGTTGACAGGGCTAATTTCTCCTGGAGACTCTAGAGGAAAATCAGTTTCCTTGCCTTTTCCAACATTTCTTGGCTTGTGGCCTCTTCTTTTATCTTCAAAGCCAGAAGCAAAGCATCTTCAAATTTCTTTCTGACTCTGACTCTCCTACCCTGTCCTTCATCTACAAGGACTCTGTGATTACACTGCCCTCCCCTTCTATCTCCCCAGATAATCCAGGATAAATTCCCCATGTCAAGGCCAGCTAATTAATAACCTTAATTCCATCCACAACCTTAGTTCTTCATTGCTATGTAGCATAACAAACTCACAGTTTCTAGGGCATGGAGGCATGGCCATCTTGGGTAGTCATTATTCTGCTTATCACAAACATTAATCACTTAAGCGAAAATAAAAAGGGTTAAGGTAAAATCAGGATGGAGTCTCCAAGTCTCACCTGTAATTCCACAAGAATTCCTTGGAATCTCTAAAAACAAAAACTGTGTCTAACCAAATTTGATATTCTGATCGTATTTATATTTATAACATTTTGAGATTTTTTTCCCCTGACAAACACCTTCATGTGGCTTCCTGTTATTGTAGCCAGCCATCTGGCATCGTCAATGATTAAATTTAAGATTATGTTGCTTCAAATTGTGTTCAGTCTCTTCTTGAACCTTTTTTTTTTCCCTGATGCTGTTTAATTTCCCTGATGCAGTCAGGTCTCCAGACAAGGTGTGTCATCTTTGAGTGAAATCTGTCTGGAAGCAAAAATGGATGCCAGAAGCATTAAAAGATTGCCAATACATTTGGACCACACAGAGATTTAGGTGCCTTTGATGACTGAGGCCTCCTGACATTAGATTCCACAAACTCTCAGTTTTAAGGGTTTTGTGTATTGTTTGACAATTAGCTGTCAAGAAAGAAAGAAAATTTAAGTGATGGTAACTAATACGAGCTATCACTCTACCTTTTTTGAACACAACACATGACATCAGCATTCTTCAGCTAATTGACAACTTCGACTATTCTATGGACAATATAAAATAGAAAGCATCAGTAACTTTAAGAATAAAGATGCAATGGCAGTGCAACTTATTTTCTTATTTTTAACTCAGGTTTCAGTTTTGTTTGTTTGTTTTTTTTTTTTTTTCCTCGCTTAAGAACCTACTGAGATTTGTTGAATAAGAAACGGAATAAAATCAGGCTTTATTTGCCTTAAAGGTAAATGAAGTCCACTCTGGCTTAAAAATTCCAATGACATTTAGACTATATACAGGTAAATGAGGACATCCTGGAACTGTAGATGCCATTGGACAGGCAATAGGGTTGTGCCTGTAGTCAGAGCTTTGTCACGGTGTGGAGTGACTTTCATCTTTTGCCCATGAGGAAGGACCAGGTCAGCACCTTGGAACTGGTGCACTACAGGCGGTGCTGATGGCAGCATGTGTGAGTGGGATGTTTGTTGTTATCGTAGCAGGTTGTGAAATGCACTAAAACATGCTCTTTGGGAGACTTTCAGGAAATAAACGACAAAAAGATGGCATTTCACTATGCCTTCCCTATTTCCTCTAACCCTGCAGACTGGCTGAAATACTAAAATGCGTAATTATGTGCTTTCCACATCCAAACACCTTCATAAATTTGGTTCATTAAATTTCAAATATTCCAAAATGATCCCTATTATTTTTATCAATGGATTAAACTTGGCGGGGAGATAGTTCCTACAAAGCAAAGACACAGACATGTCTCCTAACCTTGACATAAAACATTGACCTAGCCTTTGGACAGGGGTTCTTAACCTTGCATTTATGGATAATTGGCTGGATATCCTAAAGGATATCAGGGCAACAGTGAATTCTAAGCACAGGGAAAAATTGTGGGTATGATTGCACGTGTCTTTTCCTGGGGTAAGAAGCCATAGCTTTCACCAGATTCTCAAAATGACTCTGAGTCTAATAAACGATAACAAAGAAAATAAAATGGTTGAAGACCAGAGATTTAGAATCTTTCTTTTTTTTAAGTCTTTTCTTTTTTTTTTTTTTTTGCTTACAAACCTCCGGAAACATTGTTTTGGAATCCATAATGAGCTGCTTTTTGGCTATCGTGCATAAACTGAGCAGCCGTTTTGGAAAATTAATATGAAAACATAAAGATGTAATTGCTAAGCAACCGGTGCATTAAGCATCACTTTCAATTAATTTTAGCCAAGAATTGGGCTATTAATTTTAATATCTTACAATCACATTCATAATTAATTAAAGTTAGTCACTTTAAAACTCACTTTAAAGGCTCTGCAAACCATAGCGTGTTTCTGTTTTTTCAAGGATTTCTCTCTTTTAAAAAATATGAAATACCATATCATCTTGATGGAATCCCATAATACTGAAAATGTACATCTTTTTCTTTAATAATAACTTAAAATGTGACACTGTCCTTATCTATTGTGACAAGGTCTTTATCCATAGTGTGTGAAAGAAAAGGAAACGCTGACCACACTTTGGTAAGCAGCGTAACTGGTGAACCTAGGAAATTCAGACCATGTGGGGGGCCTTGATTCAAAACTACTGGGAACAAAACCTGACTTTTCTAGAATGCAGTCAAGTAAGTACTTTTAGAAAACTTCTGGGAGAAGACTTAACTTTTTGGAAATGATAATAAAATTTAATTACTTTTAGGATTATTGTTATTGATTTTTATGTACTCTGGGTTGTGTGTGTGTGTGTGTAATTTTATATTGAATCTGGTATAAAGGGCAATTTCAAAGATGCATTATCAACAACTCTCAGAATCTATTTCAATTAATCTTTTTAACTTAGAAAGGATTTCATTTCACTGAATATTCACTCTCCCTGACAACACTCCAATCAGCCCCAATCTCCACAACTTGGGATCATAAGTGAATTAACTGTATTATTAGTCATGACCAAGAGAATGAAAGGATACTTTCTAGTCACTCACGATTCGTTGGAAACTTCGAGGAGATGGAGGGGGTCAGTTGGCCGTAGAGGGGGCAGGTGTCATGACACAGCAGGAGGAAAATTTTCCAGATCAAAGTAAAGCTAACACAGTCTTCCTCTCTTTCTTTCTTCCCTTCCCCCCTTTCTTCCACCCGTCCTTCCTTCCAAATATGTATATAAGGGGACAGGGTGTCAGTAGGGAGGAACTGATTGGTTGTATAAAATACAAATCTCTCCCATGTTTAAACTCTTCACTGGTTTCCTATCAAACGTGGAATTGATGCTTGACTCCTACAAGGCCCAGAAGAGTGGGACCTTGACTCCTCCTCCTCTTCAACCTCTTACCACTCACCCTCGTTTGCGTCAACATACTGGCCTTCTTCTTGGCCCCCAAACATGCCCAGAACGTTCTCCCTCAGAGTCTTTCTGCATTTGCTGTTCCCTCAGCCTGGTCTGCCCTTGCTGGAGATATTTGCCAGACCCAGCCTTGTCCCATTCAGATATTCTGCTCAAACATCCCCTCCAAGAGAGGACTTTCCTGTTGCCTCTGTCTAAAAGCACATACCCAGCCCAGGATCACTCTCTAGCCTGTTTCCCTACTTGATTTTCTTCATAGCACTTATCATTGCCTCATGCTTTTATTCTGTAGGTAATGATTTTCTGCATCTCTGGGATCCAAGTTATTAAGAGCCGGGACAGTTAGCCTGGCACATAGTAGTAGGAACTCATGAAAAGTGTGTTGAATAAAGGAATAAATAGTTGTTACCACAATTTTATAACTTCTGACCTTCCCATAGATGGTAACAGAGGCCTCAATAGCCTTCTTGACTTTCTTCTTTTTTGCCTAAGGTGGAGTCCATCAAAATGTACTTTACCTTCAATCCTTTATTCTTTTCTAGAACTAGTAGTTTCCCTTCCTGTAGAAGAGTCACTCATCTGTGGGATGTATAAGGAAAAAAATAAGAGGAGAATCAGACACTAAACTATTCAGTAATTAATTCATATTTCTCAGATCTGACTGACTCATCTCAGTGTTACTTTGCTTCTCCTTCTGCAAGTGATTTACAAACACTTTTATCAAAATATCCCTTTTGCTGAGGAAAGCAGATTTCTACCTTTATAACTACTGTGCCATGAACTTGGAGCATAGGTTAAATCAACAGATGGGAAAGCTGAATTTCTCTGATAAATTGTTTTGTCTTTAAAAGGCCATGTGATTTGTAAAATTCTCTCATAAATCATCTCTTCATTTTAATTTTTAAAATCTTCCTTCAATCATGCCTTCAAAATTGCTGATCCAGTAGGTTGTCCATCGTTAACCTCTTCATTCATAGTCGCCCCTGGCAAACCACTTGTATTCTCACTTCAGTCATTTTCCAGAAGAGAGTATTTTTGCACAGAAAGATATTGAGCAACAAGACAAGAAACCCGTGTTCTCGTTCTAGCTTGACATTTATTAGGTGTCAGAATCTGGGCAGGTTAGACTCTTTGAGCTCTGACATTCCAGTATGTATCCTCTCTCTTGAGGTTAAAAAAGTCATTTCAAATTCTCTATTGGGTAATTAATAAATCTGTGAAGGAAAACCTTCTGGCACATTATAAACGTTATAAAACACACTGTAAAAGAGCATTGTTCATGATTATATTTGGTAAACTTTGTGAAAGCGCCGGTCTCAATTATATTGTTGGCACATGTCGACTTCTGTTTAAGTAATTAATGAGGAAGCTTACAGAAAGACAAAAAAGCTGATTCGACAAACACTTGAAGCATGGGGATTCATCTTCTCAGTAGGAAAAGAAATGCTAAATTAGGTATAAGCCTAGTTAATAGGATTAATTTCTCTAAAAGCAATAAGTATCACTTTCCTTTTTTTTTTTTAATCATTTGATGGTTGCTAATCAAATATACTATAGCAAAAAGTTGCATTCTCCCATAGAGGCAGAAGAATGTAAGCAGATAATGCCCTTGTTAGAAGGATATAAAAAAAAAATCAGGCAACCATTACTTTGCCTTTTCCCACATTTTGAAGTAAATTACTTTCCTACATACAAAAGAAGGAAAACACAGTGAAGCTGCAGATTGATCGCATTTGCAGAAGTCTTCTTGGGACTTTCTTTTACATACAGTGAAAGTGCAGGAAGCTTTCAGTTCAATTTGCATATCTCAGTAAGGATCCCAGAAATTTTATATTTTAGCTAATGAACTATAACGTGAAATCTGGTTTTTAAATTTCTTGTTGCTTATATATGTCAGGTTTGGAGACAAGCTCTGAAAACATGAAGGTGACCTTCTTAAATCTGTCATTTTTAAGTAAGATCCATCCTGTTGCTAGGTCCACAGTTACAGAGGAGAGAAAGGTCTTAATAGGCGCTATTGTCATTTTTTGAATGTTCATTATAAAAGCAATATAATGTCACTATAAAACAATTTAAAAGAACAAAATTGTATAAAATAAAAACTAGAAGAATCCTCTCACTCTAATTTTATTCCCTACTTGTAGCCCCTGCTAATATTTTGATATGTTTCCGTCCATGCCTTACACAAAACACACATCAACACACACACACACTAACACACATACACATACGTTTTAGCAAAGATGGGATCACACTATTCAAGATGTTCAACAACTTCTTTTCTCACTTAAAGGTGTCTCTTTGACATCTACCATATCACTGGATATAGATCTTTCTGTTTAATGCTGCATGATATTCTATTGTATGAACATATCATAACTTAACTAGTGATAAGCACAGGAGTGATTTCCAGTTTTCACTGAGAGATGGCTAACATAGTCCTTGGGCTTAGACTCTGACATCAGACTGCATGGGCTCTCAAGCCCAGTTCCTCCATTTACCAACCTATGTAAGTTACTTAACCTCCCTAGTTTTCAGTTATCTCAGCTATAGAATGGAAAAAAATAGCACTCCAAAAAATTGTATAAAATGCTCAGAATAGTGCCTACCTCATAGTAAGTATATGAAGTTTCGCTATGATATTTTTGTTTCTATGGACAATACTGCAATCCATTGCTTTCATATATATCTATATTTTAACTTTTGAATGGATTAGAAGTTTTTGAGGACATAGCATTGTGTTGGAAATAGCCAATGAACCCTTAGTTTTCATTTCCTATTTAGCAGAAGTAGTATGAATAGAAAAGCCAATCCATTGCTCTGCCCATTGAATACCAGTGCTAGGAACTATAAAGACATTTACTTTCTGAATTTCTCCAATTTATCCCTATTCCCAAAGTCTTAATTCAGTCCATTATCTTCCCTTACCTGGGCTGTTAAAAAATCGAACATTTTTGCCTGCTTTCTTCTGAGTCACCCATCCCTTCCATTCAAACTCTACCACTGCTACCAAAGGGACATTTTCATGTTACTTGATTTCTCCAGGATAGAACTTAAACTCCTTAACCTGGAATGCAAGGCCCTTTGTGAGCTGGTCCCTGCCTATCTCTCCAAAATTCTTTTTATAGCTCTGGCCATACCCCAGCCATACTGGCTTTACTGACACACCTCTGAATGAACCACACTGTTTTCCCCTATGTAAACTGTATTCACAGTTCTTCCTCTTTGAATTCTGATCCCCTTTCTCTATCTTTTGAAGCCTCCTTGTCTTTTAAGACCAAGATCTTGTATCTCCATGTCTTTGAAATCTCCTTTGAACTACAGCTTCCCAAAGGACTTCTGATGACCCTTACTTTGTATCACTATTTTGTACCCTGATTAGGGTAATTTTCACACTTAAATTATATGCTTAAGAAAGTGCCAAACATACCAGGCCACAAATATGAAGAAAAGGGCTCTGAATCATTTTTATAGGACCCTAACTGAATATAATGTTCAATACATTATGTGCTTTCTGAATTAATACATGAACAATCTGAAACTGAAGCTCTACTTATTTTATCATAAGGATGGTTTCTTGGGTTGTGGAGGCATGGTAAAGCTGGGGAAGTTTATCTGCTTCCAGGGAAATCTCTCAGTCACCTAGGGACTTTAAAGCAGCCTATCAGTAGCCATGTTTTATAAGTGTTGAATAGGCACTGAATAAGAATAGGAAGACTTGCACTCTACTCTTAGTCCTACCACTCTCTAGTTATATGATCCTGAGATAGGAACTTATATTGTGTTCATAAATTAAAAAATGAGAGCACTGAAAGGAATTCCAAGGCTGTTTTCCAGCAATTCAAAAAATCAAATGTAGTGCCTAAGAGAAGATTTGACTTGCTTAAGTTCATTATATCTCATTCCCTTATAGAAACAAGTATTTTCAGATCAGTAGTAGCCCAATGAGCAACGATCTCAAGTGTCAAAACTCATTAAATGACTATTGTAATAGAACTGATGATCACGTTTGACGTTACTTCTGAAAAATAAATATGTCAACATTTCTTCGTGTTCTAAAACAAATGTGTGAAAGGGTATTCCCAGGGCTTCTAAATAGCACAGCTTAAACTGCATTCTATTTTACCAACATTATGGCTTAATTAAAGTCTATACATAAGTGTAAATGATTACTGTTTACAAAATCAGCTGTGTGATGTACAGATTTCTGTTGGTGGTATAATTAAGGCATTCAGATATTTGTAAACACTTTTGAATTCAAAATGCCAAGTCATCTTGTTCTAATTTAATGAAAACAGATCTATTGTAATTGTCAACAAAGACCTTATCTTTATTCCAGCTCATAATTATGGGCGGAGGAACACTAAGCTGAAAGATTTGGTAGGTTTTAAAGTTTCATTTTATTAACTAATTTAATATGTTTGTGGTGTTGATTTGATTGAAAAGAAGTTGGAGATTAAACTGTTTTACAATAAATGTCACCGTGCCTAGGAAGTGTTATGCTAAGAGGGCATCTCTTCTTGGTAGAGGATGTAGCCCTCACACACTGGGTGAAAGATGTTTTGAAAATCTGCTGTTTACCAGGCTAAGTATTTTTTAAAATATGATTTTATTATCATTGAATCCTTAAAACAGCATTATAAGGACATACTACAATTATCGACACTTTATGAATGAGGACAATGAAGCTCACAATGGTCAGTACAAGTTGACATTTTAACCTAGTTGTTTGACTCAAAGGTTATGCTCTCTGGGTAACATCACACTGCCATTACCAAATAAAATGTAGCTAAAAGAGCAGAATTCGGGGTGTGCTTCTAGAGGGGACTGTAATGAAGGCTGAGATAAGCAGAGCTCCAGGGAACTCATAAGGCAATGTGAACTGTGTCCTAGTACAACACTTTTCAGAATTTCAAAAGCAGACAAATCACTTGAGGATGTTAGTACTTGCAGAGTACGACTCAATAGGTTTGGGCTGGGACCTGAGCTCCTGCTATTCTAACAGCTGCCCAGTGATGGCAACGTTGTGGATCCTCGGACCACACTCTGAGAAGCCAAGTGTTCATGACCTATGGCTGGTTCAGTACCATGGACAGTGGCACAGGTGGGCCACCACTTCCTTTTCTTTATCATTTCAGTCAAATATCTATCTTCCGTGGGTAGATTCTTGTAACAAAATAGAATATATTTTAAAAGTACTTCTTGGATTGCCAGCAGCTATGTGGTGATCCTTCCCTTTATATAGGTGTAAAATCTGTCCAGGGGAAAGAACTGGGGAGAAAAATGCCCATTTTTGCATTTTTAAAATGTATGCTGCCAGTGCTCCTCAGGTAAAAAGAAGCTAATCAGACTTATTATCAAACAGGGAGGTCAATACAGATTTCATAAAATATTTAACTAATATTATCACCTCAACGTTATAAAATACCTGTTTGAGGAGGGTGGTACTCTAACTTGCACATTCAATGAACAGAAATTATCAACATCTTTCTGCTGCTAAATCTACTCAACTATTAGTAAATTGCACATAATAAGAGAGAAAAAATTAAAAATATGGAAAAATGGAGGTCAAAATCACATTGAAATAAAAATGACTTTAAATTTTTATTTTTAAATGTATATCTGCTACCTTTTTCTTTCTCCTGGATTCCTTCCACCTAATTCCATATGTTAAGGATAAAATCATATAGATCATTTTCTTTGACTTTGTCCTTCTTTATCCCTTTCTTTGAAACAGCAACTATGGGTGCCAGCAAAGATTCCTCAGGGGTTTTAACATTACCAATTTATTTCACTGCTGGAGCAAAGTAGTTCAGATAAGAGTCTGGCAAAGAATTTCATTTGTTTTCCATTGAAGATATTTTTATTTTCTAGTTGAGGATTTTTTTTTTCTGTTTTCTGAGGTCTGAAGATGATATGGGCCACCTTTATGACAAAAGAAAATGAGTATAATCCCACATAAACTTTCTAATAGGCGTTCCTTTAGCCTTGCTTCATGATCTACTTAAGAGTATTTACTCCTTTTTATTCCAATGTATGTTTTCAAAATTAATTTATTAAAAATGTGTTGGCATGCATTGGGTTTACAAAGATAGTTTTTAAAAGTGAAGAACCCTGAAATAGGAAAAACAACACTGTTCACTCTTGGTACTTTATAGATGTAAACCCAGTGGATGGCAACACTGTTTTTCTCAAAGTTAATTGTTAGATTCCAGAGAAAGAGTTTTTTTTTTTTTAACTGTGTTAATAGCATTAAAATAAGTTTGGTGTGTATGTGTGTTTAAATAAATATATGTTGAAGATCTGTGTCACAGGTGGAAAGAATCTTATATGTATTATTTCATTTAATTTGTGTAAAAACACTTTGAGATAGGTATTTTGTTCCTACTTAAGGGATGGAAGAAATGAGGTTCAAAGTCCCTCTGTCAGCATATAGTTAAGCTTGAATTACAGGGAATGTTCTCTTCCCTCTCTGCACTCTTATAAGATGAGCTTGTTCCAGTGGAAATTTACACATCACAGAAGGACACTGCAAAAAATATTATGTGTGAAGTGCAATGCAGCTTGATGGTGAGAAGTTCCATCCATTACTTCAAAAGAGGACATGGAGCTAAATTCAAAATCCATTACTGACAAAGTATTTTCACCACAGTCTTTCCAGATGGAGACATACTGGCCATTAGCAGAGATTAATTTACCTGAGCTTGTCTTGAGCACTCAGTGCCAGGGAAGAATTTATAACTAATATCTTGCGAGCTGCTTGGTCTACTAAAGTGAGATAATCCTCTGTTTATAGGATATTTCACCCCTGCCTTTTCTGAGATTAATGGTCATTATTTAAAAAAGAAGATAAAAAGAAATGTAAATAATTCCCTTTGGGTGATCATAAGGCTATGTAAGGAGTCCATTTTTCTGCTTCTTATTTTTTGGTTGAATCACTGAAATCTAAGTTCAGAAATGAATCATCAATATCTGGGTCCAAAAGAATGTGCTTATTCCTTCTTTCATGGTCCTCATCAGTCCCTCTTTGAGGGAGGCTCAGTCCTTCAATGTGTATAATGATTAGATGACCATTTTAAATGTGTCACTACTTGCCTTAGGATGTCATGTTTAGCGATCTCTGTGGACCTTACCAGCCAGTGCATATAACCAGGAATATTCTCTCTCTGGAGCTTTTCAGAAAAATGTGGCTTCAGGATATTTCTTTATAAAATGTAGAAGCTACAACTAGAAAAAAGGCCCCATGGAATCACACCCCTTTGATCGGGTGCCTGGATAAATGTGGAAGAACACCTAAGAGAGCTGAGCAGGTGGCTGTGGGCTCAAGAGTATAGATGTGGAGGGGTGGGGGTAAAAACAAAATCACAGATGGTTTATAGGGGTGACTCATTTCTCCACCCCTTCCAACTTCCAACCCCTTTAGTTTTTAGATTTTTTTTTTTAACAATTTTGTGAAATTTCTACTGAAAGTGTCAAATCTCCAAATTCTTCTAGTCAAGACAAGAAGATTGTACCAAAGAAATCCATTTCAACAGCAGTTTCTCCTCAGTGTTGTATCTGATTTCCAAGTTTATTTTTTCCTGTTAAAGTTTTGCATGGGATTCTGTTCTCTCTTTCGCTCTCCTTACATTTTCCACCTCCAGAAACAAGCTTTTCTTGAAAACAAGACCAACAGATTGCATAATGAAAGACACAAATACACTGCACTAAAACGTCACATTTCTAGTCATCACCTCAAATACATTCAGGAGACACACAGTTACACCCGACTCCCAGCGCTGGGGGCTGGTGTGTTCTGTACATGCCAGGGTGGTGGTTGGAATATTTGATAATCCAGAGTTTTACATAAAACTTTACTGAGATGACCTTCACACACGCAATCATCAGTTCTGTCTTTGCCGGAGAGGAGGTAACTACAATACGGTTTTACTCTATGAATAGGGCAGTCCCTATTCATGGGAGCAAGGGGCAAGCCGGGTTAATCTACACCCCTCCTAGGCTGTGGTGTTTGGAGTGGAACCTCAGCACTGCTCATTGAAGCCCTCAACGATCCGGTTCGTCCTCGTCCGCTCTGCCCATGACCCTCGTCCGGAGCTGCTCTCCCAGAGCCCCTTTCCGGGCTAGACCCACAGCTAATCGGGTGGACGCTCCAGGCGGTGAAGACTACGGACGTTCGCAGTGTCCGCTCGGGGCCGGATTTGGCTCCGCTCGGGCAGCGCCAGCCCAGCCCGCCAGGGGGACCCCGACCCGTCCAGGAGGTGTCTGATAAGAAAGAGTCCGAGGGGCGTGGAGTGAGGGTCCTGCAGCGCCTGTTCCTGGAAAACTGGGAATCAGCCAGGCCTCCCGACTGCTACGGGGGCTGGCGGGGCCCTGGCTCTGGGGCCCGGGGTTCTAACTCAGCGAGAGGCGCGCCCTACGGGTGGGTGTGTCCGTTTCCACCCTCTGGCCTTCCAGCCTGGAGAAAAGCTCCTGAAAGCGGCTATTTTTGTTCCCAGAGATAGGTTTTGTCTGCGGTGGTCCCTGCTCTGGAAGTGCAGCTCTGCAGCTGGGGCACGGGTCATTGGGTCGGGGGTTCCTGCAAGGGGAGGACTGGATCTTGTCCACATCCTTGAGGACGAAGCGGGAGGCGAGAGCGAGGGCGGCAAGGCCCCGGGAGTTCCCAAGGGTCGTGGGCGGCTGGAGATTGGCGCGCACTCGGGTCGCGAGAGCGTGGTGAATCTCCTGGAAGCCCGCCCCGCCCCCTGCACCCCGCCCCCAGCCGCCTCTTCCGCGCTTCGGGCGTGAGGTTTGGTGGGGATCAGTCTGAAGCCCAGCAGAAAACTTTTCCCCTCCCTGCTCCGGGTCCCCTTTGTCTTTTCTTGTGCGGCGGCGGTGGCGGCGACTGAGCTGTGAGTCCGTCTCCTGCCTGGCGCACAGCGCCGGGTGATATCCGAGGGCAGGAGCGCGCGGACTCCGTGCGCCCTATGGCTGCGGCCGGCGACCCCGCGACCCACGGCGGGCACAGGCAGCGGTGCGCCCCCAGCCCAGAGGCAGCCGCCCGCGCCCCCAGCCGCCGGCTCGCGCTCCTCGCCGCCCGCCCCCTCGCCTGACTCATCCGCCGGCTGTGGCCGCGCCGCGTCCGCTGCCCGAGCCCCGCCGGGATGGGGAGGGAGACCGCGGCTGCCGGTGGCTGCGGAGATTCCTGCTGACGCCCCCGACCCTGCCGCCTCCTGCGCTCGGCTCCGGAGGCGCCCGACGTCTCACCAGCTCCGGGAGTGAGAGCCGCGAGAGGAGACTGGACCCCAGAGGCACCGCGCTCAGGACAGGTGAGGGGGAAGGAAAGGGTGCTGCCGAGGGTGGGGAGGTGGGTGGGCAGTGGATGCAGCCGAAACGGGGCGCTGCTTCACCATCACCTCTCCGCCCCGCTTCAGCCCCCAGAGTTGGGGTAAAAACTGTCTCCTGAAGTTTGGGAAATAAACCAAGCCTGACATCTCCCTGGTCCCGGGAGCCCAGGATAAGCGGTGCGGGGCAGCCTCGGAGAAGCCAGAGCCTTGGAGCGCCTGGCAGGGTTTCACTAAGCTACACCCTCCTTTGTCTCCGTTCCAGAGAGTCAGCATTCTCTGTAAAGATGTCCACGGCGTTAATTTATAGTAGTCCTTGGCAAGAGCAAAGTGTGGTCAGGGTTTTCTAAGGCAATATCTGTCTGTGGTAGTGTCTACATAGCAAAATGGAGAGGCGAAGCAATTATTTGCCAAATACGGCACTACTCTTCTCCCTACATAGTCTGTCCTTAAGAGAAAGGGCTGAGGATTTGCAGGATTTGCTCCATTAATCATTCTTTTGCTGTAATTAATTGCCCAGGCCAACGTCTCACCTTGTGTAGGTACAGGCTCTCTGCGGTATTTACTGCCGCTTGATTTCGATTGAGAAGTATGTGTTTGTGTTCGTAAGTGATATTTGTAATAAAAACAATTCATTGTTCATTACCAGCCATTGGTAACGCCAGAAAGTCAGAAGCTTCACAAATAAGTAATTTAGTAATTGAAAGTCCTAGTGCCACCTTGGTCTGGTGTTGGACTAAGTATGTTGGACTGAAGTGTCTTACCTTAGCTTGCTTGCTTTTTTTTTCTGAAGACCTTCAGAAGTAGTTGTGGACAACTGTGTATGCAGAAAACATTTCAAGAATCGACAACTATTCTTATTTGTCAGTAAGAATATTGAACTCTGTAGGTTTTGCTGTCAAACCAAGTTCTGAGATACACTTTCTGTAGAGCTTTATGAATAAATATTACCAACTCCTATGAAAGCTACTTACTTTGCTGGCTTGTCATGTCTTGCATTATGGAAACACTTATAAAATGACTTCCGTTTATTTGGCTACTGATACTAGAATATATTACCATTTTGTGAAAAGTAGGATAAATATTGAAACTTCTCAAACCTTACTTTATTTTCCCTCTACTTTTCACCCATGCAGAAGCATCTGCTTTAGTTTCATGCTTTTCAAACAGCCTAAGTGATGAATAGGCATTCTTCTAAACAGAAAATGATGTTTCTTTTAAGTAGAAACTATAGTTAAATGCTTTAGCAATTTAATGTGGTAAGGTTTTTTTTTCTTTTTTTACTCTTAGAATATATACATTGAAGTGTTAGGAGTGATTTTCTCTAACGAAGTCCTACTAGAGAGCTCATAATTGTGAGATGATTTAGCTATAATTTGTAACCCTGGTTATAATTAGCTTTGAATCCTAGGCTGGGGAAGCCTTCAGTGGAAGAGAGTTGTGTGGGAAGCCTCTGTGTGCAATTTCCAGGCGGTTGGCAAAGGGAGATTTTACCTGTTGCTTCTGAGTCAGGTGCTGGGAAATACATGGAGTATCCCAAAGGCACTCGCAGTCAGAAGGGGTTCTTCAGGAAAGCGCTTTGTAAAGAACGATGGCTGCACTTCTTATTTCAACTTGGAGGAATTACTAGTGAAGCTCTTGAATGTTCTGAGAGTTAGATTACTATACATAGACTTTTGTAATTTCAGAATTTTGACAACAGCTCATGAGGCAGAGAAAGGTAACTAATGACATAAAGGGGGGTGTGAATCTGAACAGTTTGTTTAAGTTTTCTCGTTCCCAGAATGATTCTCAGTATAAAGGAAAAGCAATCATTTTAACTTAGGAAAATAGATAAGAACAAAAATGAAAGCAGATGTCACTTTTTAGATTTCTTAAACAACATGAGTAGAAGATAAAATAAGTCTTCATAGCAGTGCTTATTACTTATCAAATAGAATGTAGAGTCTAAAAGAGGAGGCAGTTTTAAAATAAATTTCATTTAGTATTATTCTCCCTAAAGAGGAGACAGCATGGGAAGTCTCTGTCAAGCAAAACACAATTGGAAAAAGAACTTGTGTAGAGATGGGAAAAAAACAAATCTGCAGTGAGATGGACCTTTCATTGTATTAAAGAATGTATGATTTGCAGTTTTATCAAGTGTATTCATTTCAGGACCTAAGGCATGTTTTTTCTGCTAAGGTTGGATATGTGTCCAAGCATTCAGAAAACATGAGTGAACCCTTGTTGTGGTGTCTTGCTTGCTGATGGATGGCAAAGTAGCCTCTCCTATGGGAGAGTACGGGCTAGCAGGGAGGGGACTGGAAAATGTGCCTTAGATCACTGAGCACCTGGAGTGGTCCTTGAGCATCAGGGGACTGGTTCACCCTGGGGAGCACGATGGTGGATTGCTAAGAGGACTGGATGGGGAGCTGGAAAACCCAAGTTGTTATCCTGGCTGAGACACTGATTCTAGGACACACTGATTTCTAGGCTTTTCTGAGTCTCTCTGCCTTCATTGACAGACCAAGGACTTTGGACTGTGATCTTTCCATCTTCTTTTTAAAATGCTGCCTGATGAGCCCTAGAGGACTTAAGGAGAGGGAGAAATCAGGATGCAGTGGCGGTGATGGTGGTTTGGTTAGTTGAGTTTGGGTTGGAGGAAGATAGGCTGGAGGTGATGTCGGATGTAGGGGAAGAGTAATGACCATGATAATAGGAGGTCAAGGAGATCTGACCTGGAGCATCTGGCCCTTCATTGATTATATGAGTTCACAATATATAATAAAATAATGAATAGCAACGTTCACTTAGTACTTGATGGTTTTGATGCATTTTCACAAGTGATGGCAATTGATTTTCGTAACAACCCCAAGAGGTTATTTGAGCAGAAAGGTGATGGAATCAGGACTAATACAGCAAAGCACGTTTGCACCAGGATGCTCCATTGCCTTTCTGCAGGGTCCATAAAGATAGGAGAAGCCAGAATGCACTTTGGAAACCCTGTGTAAATGGGAGAGAGAGAGAAGGGTGGCATAAGATTTTAGTGGAGTTTCAAATTTCTGAGTAAAAATTTAGGTTACATTCGAGAGGATAAGAATCTCCAGTTGTGAGATCAAAATCAGAAATGCTGTGCAATTTGATGGTTAATCTTCAGTTTGATTACTCCTGTTCTGGGCTTTCTCCTCATCTCACCTCCCTCCCCATCCCCCCAGGAATTCTGGGATTTGATCATTAAGAGTCATTGATAAGAGTCTTCCAAAGGCTTTGAGTGCAATTGGAAAAAGGAAATTCTCATATAAAGGTGGGGATTCTTGGGCCATTGTACTGTTAATTAATGAGATATGTTCCAGTAGCAAGTTGTTCTTCAGAAACTTTGTCACCAGAGGTGAAATCACATAAAATTCATGGGAATGTGAGCAAAGCATGAAAATGTGGGTCTGTACACTCCTTCCTGCTGTGTCCTTGTCACTCTGCCCCAAGCATTAGTGCACTAAGGGGACCGTAGTCCTTTCCCCGCCCACCACCCCACCTTGTATTCCTGTGGAAGGGAGTTAGTCAGGATTCACTTGATTATACCCGTGAGAACCTACATTTAACTAAATTAATCTAAGAAAGAAGATTTATTGTCTCCTGTGCCTGGAAAGTCCAAAGGTAGCCTTTGCTTCAGTCGTGGCTGGAACCCACAGCCTCACCTGACTTTGGTAAGGGTTCTTTCTTTCTCTCTCCCCATTTCTCAGCTTCTTTTCTGAATCAGCTTCATTCTGAGGCCCCTTTTCATGTGCTGAGAAAGGGTGATTGTTGGTAGTTCCCAGCCTGCACTCCTGGGCTTTTGATCCAAAGGAAAGAGAAGTCTTGTCTCTTCCACATCCCATTTATAGAAATCTCCTGACAGGGCTCTGATTGGCCCTGCTGTGGTGGTCACTGAATCCATCTCCATGTCCAGCAGAGAGTGCTGCTGTGATAGTCACGGACTGGATCTCGTGCCCAGCCCTGGATGTGTGTGGGGCTGGTGGTGGGGTGGGGAAGAGGAGACTGGTAGGGGCCCCATGATTGACAGTTCTGTCAAGATCGTATGGCTCTCTCAAGCTGATGATGATGCCAATCAAAAACAGTGTGTCTGTTACTGAGGAGAAGTGCTCCCTCCTTTTTCGAGACAGCCCCCTGCACAACGATGTGTAGTTTGCACATAGAAGCAACTCAGGCGCCCAAGACTGTGCAAATTCCAGAAGTGGGTCTCTCTTCCCAACTAAGGCAAAACCAGGTGATGAGCTAATTCCCTCTATATCTAGACTTCTCTAAGAGGACCCAGAATATTTTTGAATGAGAACCCCCCCCCATTTATCCATGTCCATGTACTTTTAGCAAATACCTTTGTGCTTTATCTCCAGCCTAGGGATTTTATTTGCAAAAGCCCTGGTCATCCATAGATTATGAGATTGGAGACCCCTACATTGGGCCTTACACCAGTGTCACAGTGATAGCTTTAACTGGGAAGTAAAGTGATGAATACAGATGAACATGTGTATTGTTTATACACATTCACTGAGCTTGTGGGAAACGGGCAGAGGGGAGGCAGTGAGCACGGATTAGGGTTATCACTTAGGAGGCACAAAGTGATAGGTCCCCAGTTAGAATATTGGCGTGTGTGAGCAACATTATGAAGGCCTGGTGAGGATGAAGGAACATCTGTGTTGACGGAATCATCGGTAGGATGAAACAGATCAGGAGGGGCCAGACCAGGAAGACAGGCTGGACCAGTAGGTGGAATGGCTGTGTGTTGTGAGTAGGTTCACAGCAACTAGACTGTGTAGAAAGGAAGCCTGTGGCCACCACATGTCCTTGGGGCAAAACCTTAATTTTTAGCACTGACATTTATAAAAGTAATGCCACGTCCCATGTACATGCATTACGTTCATTATATTATTGAAATTTCATAAAAGCCCTCTAAGGTGAGAAAACTGAAAGTTAGGGAGGTAAATAACTTGCTCAAGGTTATGTGGTCATTGAGTAGTAGACCTGGGATTCAAACCCTGACAACCTGAAACAAAAGCCCTGTGCTTGAACTACTCAACACTACCTCTCAAGATCAAGGTCTGAATCCAGGATATCAGGCCAAATTAAAGGATGGGCCCCCAAGTGGGCCTTCCAGTAGGCAACTGGGATCCCAGAAGTCCAGGTCAGAGGGGATGAAATAGAGGCTATCAGGGTGCAGGTGCAGAGCAAACTGGACAAGCGTGCCACAGTGAGAGTAGCACACGGGTAGATTCTTGGGCTGGGGTTTGGGTATAGCAAGGAAAGCGGGAGGGAGCAGCATCAGGAAGTTGAACAGGTGGGCAGATCAATAGAACAACTAGAGCTTGACTGTTGATCTGAGAACAGGAACTCTACCATCTGCCCTGCTTTAAATATCCTGCGTGGGGTAAATCAATAAGACATGGAATGGCGGCTCCTTAAAGGGAGACAGAGTTCTGTTAGTCGTCAGGCACCAGGAGGGGAAAAACGTGTCTACCACATGCCTTAGGTACATAATCTCACCAAATCTTCATTAGAGTCCAGGGAAGAGATTTATTATGGCTTTTTTTGGGGGGGGGGCAGGAAATGAAGGCTTAGAGAGGTTAAATTACTTGCCTGAGCTCTTGGAGCCAGACTGGAAGATGAAGGAGCTGTCATGGAAACCAAGGCCTCTCTGAATCTAGACTTCATCCTGGATCTTCAGGGAGTCGTCCTGGTCCTGATGGGCCAAGGTCAATTTCAAGTCTGGACCATAAAAATGGGAAGTCAGAGGGGGCAGAGGGTTGTGAAGGGAGATCGTGAGTGAATGTTTAGACGTTTGAATATTTGGTTTTGGCAGAACGTAGTAATCTGGTGGGATTCTCCCCTCAGTGCAGGATCGCTATCATTATGCAGGATAGAAATGTAGGCAAGTTAGGTGTTTGGAGGGCTTAATTTTAGTCACTGATTCCAGTTAAAGAGAAGAGATCTCCGCCAGCTGCAATGGCCTGAAGTTACCTTTGTACATACAGGTGCTTTGCCCTGAAATTCAATACATAAGAGAGAGATTCAGAGAGAGAAGAGAGAAAGAGAGAGAGAGAGTTTAGAGAGCAAGGAAGAGCACTGGCACATACCGAATGTAGCAGGTACGTGGAACGCATTCCTGTGATTAATGCCTGTACTTGAAGATACTCTGAATGAAACTGTTTACTAATAGCATATGAGTGATAGCACGTCATTGCCCAGCAAATGCAAGGTCAGGTTTGTCTCTGCGTGGATTTATGACTGGATGTAGCTGTTTGCTGTCTGCAGTGGACTGTGTATACATGTGATAAGAGAAAGGGGAATGAGAAGGTAAATGAAAAGAAGTATTTGGGACATATTTGAGAGAATTCATAGCCTATTTGGGGGGGGGGGGTAAAACAGCCATGCATAAACTTTTAAAGCAATATGGTAGAGTAATATGATTGTAGAGTTGGCAGGATCTTTCAGACAGTAATCAAGATCACAGTGCTAGCTAGTATTGTGAAGTACAAACTTAGTGGTAGCAGTTGAACAAAGTTTTCTAGAAACTAAAAGGAATGGAACCATCTGAAACCTGGAAGGCTGATTAGAGGAGGCTTCCAGGAGGAGGTGAGCTCTGATGCGTTTATATGTGCAGAGAGAAGAGAAGAGAAGAAGGGATTCCAGGTAGGATGGCTAAGAACGTCAATGTCCTCCAGCCAGAGACCACGGGAAAATGACTCGTAGTTGAACAGGGTAGGTTTGCTATTAGTTACAGTGAGGGAGAATGTATGTTGTAGAGAGACATGTGGTGTCATAGAGAAAGGGTGTTAGAAATGAGTGATTATGAGTGATTATGGGATTTGGGCTTGTAAATGATTTGAAAGAGGGTTTAAAGAAGCAGGACTTTGCTCTGCAATAAAGCAGGGATAATCCTATGATTTTGTATCTTAATAAATCTTATCTAGAAGGAGCAAGACTAGAGAGGCTAGCACTGTGATTGGCAGAGAAGCAGCAAAAGCTCATCAGCCAGATTAGGGGAATATCGGTCATTGTGTTGGTGGATGATGTTCACGTCTTTGTTTGTGTTCAGATTTGATTACATAGTGGGCTTGTTTCCCACCTGATCCATCGCGATCACGGAGTGGCTTTTCCTGGTGTTGATGCTCTGTGAAATCGTTTCCATCCAACGGGAGAATACTAGGGCCAGCTCCCAGATGTCAGGTCTACCGTGCTCTTTCATGAACTGGAAAGTATATTCCAAAGTGCATCTGATTTCAGGCACCAACCGAGACTTCCATTACAATAGGATCTTGTTAGTGAATACTTCTCTTGGGGGTTATTGAGGTGATTTTCTTCCTATCCTGTAAAAATTTATTTAACACTTATTAAATGCCCACTGTTTACCAGGTACCACGTTGGATTCTGGAGTTGTCAGAATGACAAGAATCTCAAGAATCTCAATCTAATGAGAGAACCACAAGTAAATCAGTGATTATGATGCTTTGGATTAAAGCTGGTAGAGTTAGGAATATAGCTGAAGAATAATAAGAGAGGCTCCTCGGGTAAAAGTGATGCTGAGAAGGGCCAGGCTTTTTGGCAAACAGAGGTGCTGATAGGTTGGCAGCTGCTAAGGCATATTTTCAGCTTGAGAATCAGCATCTTTGGGCTGAAATGCAGTATGAAGCCAAAGAATCTCAACCCTCTCTCTAAGCTGATTTTGGCAAAGGAGAGGCACAAATTTTTGGCTCACTTGGCAAACCATATATCAGATCAGCTCAGTGCAAGTATCAGAACATACGTGTGCAAGAATTTGTGACATGGTAGAGTTACTTAGCATTTCTGAAGGGATGTTATTATTTCCAATCATAAAAGCAAAACATACTTCCAATGAAAACTTTGGAAAATACATTAAATATAAAAAAATCAGGGAGAAAATTTGCCTATAATCCCATGACCCGAAAGCACCCTTCACATTTTAGCATTTTCTCCCCCTTTATATTTAATGAATTTTTCCATAGTTAATAACATTACAGGCTGCTCTGTTTGCTTAACCTTATGTCCTAAATATTTTCCAGCTTTTTGGCAAGCTTTATTAATGTTGTAAATATTTGATAATATGATTTACCATAACTTATTAACTATTCCCTTAAAATTGGACCTTTAGGCTGTTTCCAAATGGCTGGTATTATAAATAATATTTTGATGAAATCTTCGTTCATAGTTCACATTACTTCTTTAAGCAAGATTCATGGAAGGGTAATTCCTGGGTCAAAGAGTATGAATGTTTTAAGACTTTTGGTACTTAATGCCAAACTGATTTTCAGAAGAGGTGAAACTGTGATTGACAGCGCACGAAATACCCCCTCACAGTACTTGTACTAGGGGTCTTTCTTTCTTTCTTTCTTCCTTTCTTCCTTTCTTCCTTCCTTCCTTCCTTTCCTTTCCTTTTTTTTTTTTTTTAATAGAGGAACTGGGGATTGAACCCAGGACCTCGTGCATGCTAAACATATGCTCTACCACTGAGCTATACCCTCCCCCCTCATTTATTTCTTTCTTAAATGAGAAAAAACTACTGTTTCAAAATAAGTAAGAGTTATGCCAACTGCTGATTTTGTTTCTTTATTACCATGACCTCTCTTTTAGAATGGAGATTGGTAAAATATCCCGATGAACCAGTCCATTTAAAAAATGTATTCACACAGTGGTCCTGAATATGCGGATCAGGGCCCATGATGACAGAGAGAAAATTAGCTTGTGAATGATTTTTTAAAGCCAAGGGTAGACATGTGGTGCCAGGGCACTCTCTAGACTGATGTGGAGAACCTGTGAATGAAGGTGATACAAGAGCCCCACTTTTCAGAGCAAATCTTCTGCCGGTCCCACCTCTGTAGCTGGTGGCCAGGTCCTTGCAGTCCTGGGATAGTGAAATGTTTGAAACTATTGTGCTTATGGCCCCTACCCTGTTGGAAGGGTCTGTAACCCAGGGAGCGTAGGCCTGTGTCTGTTTTGTTCGTGGCTGTGCTCTGGGCAGGTGATGCGGGAGCTGGTGGGTAGAACATGAGGTCGGATGAGTGGGAAGTGAACACCTGAGCAGTTCCCCACCAACCAGAGGACCTCTGCTCTCTTAGTCACTGATTCTCCAAAAACAAGCCAAACAAAGATCCTGAATGTTGAAACTTCTCTTTTTACTCCCTTTCCCCAAGAAAAGCCAACCACATCATGGTGTCTGGTTTTCATAGTGATAAACCTTGACTTACTCCATAAGAAGGAGGAGCTTGGAGCTTACTCAAACCTCTGCAGGGTGTTTTATTGGCCAGAAACATTGCTTGAGACTACAGGGAACTGTTGAACTTACCATAGCAGTCAATTTGAGGTGGTTTTTGTGTGCCAGTTTCCATTTCTCCACAACTGCTATTTTGCTGCAGATATAATTCACAACTAAAATAAAAATACTTTTGGTTTTCTTCTAAGAGTTGGAGGAGAATATTATGAGAGTGTTATGACTCCATTTTCTTTGTGGCTCTCTACTGAGCAAATCATTGAGCAAAATGATTTTCATTCATTTGTTCACTAAATTATTATTTAGTGAAATTCACTCAGTAATCACTGTTGAATTATATTTATGACCTATTTTATCAAATGTGAGGCACATCTTATCCTGTGAAAATGTAGAAAACCACGTAGGAAAGCACAACCTATATACATCTGTTATTTGCTCTCTGATGAGACATGTGAAAGTTCTTATCCCATGCATAAAGTAGTAAACTCAAGCTCGCGGAAGTACATTAATTAGTAAGATTGATTCAATAAATGTTATGTGCTGGTGGCTGGGGATAGGATAGTGTGGTGAAGTGGACATTCTAAATGAGGAAGACAAGTCAGTTTTAGAAAGTAGAAAGTGCTCTGAAGAGAAAGTGAGGAATCTGATGTAATAGCATTCCCAGGCTTTTGTAGATCCGAGGGTCAGGAAAGACCTCTGTCTTTGAGACCTTTGAGCTAAGACCAACCTTGTGTATTGTGATGGGGAGTTAGGCTTTATTCTCAGACCACTGAGAAGCCATTAGAAGGTGTTTCTTTTGGAGCATGATGTGTTTAGGTCATTTATTAAAAATAAGAGCTAAGTTTAAGAATGCTAAGCAGTACCTCCCTGTGATGATGGTATTGGGAACAAAAGCAATGTTCACGTTAGAAACTCCCTGTTAGTCCTGCCCATGATGTGCCCTACATCATTATGTGGCTGCAGACATCCCAGATACAGTATATCCACCTTCAAAGGGTTTTTAATATAAATACCAGTACTTAATATTAATATAAATATAGTTCTCTCCTTAGAACATAAATAGCTTAACCTGTCCACTGAGAAAGGAGTTTTTTATGTGAAGCTTATGTTTTTTAAATTGTGCCTAGCATAGTGATTTGTGTATTATACACATTCACTAAATGTTTGCTAAATTAATTATATTGTATCTTCTATACTGTCAGTAAAATATCTTGGATATAAAAATTGCATCATTGTAATAACTTATAATGGAAAAGAATCTGAAAAAGAATATATATATAAAACCAAATCACTTTGCTGTACACCTGAAACTAACACATGTAAATCAACTGTACTTCAGTTAAAAATAAATAAATGAAAAAAGTTACATTTAATCACAATATTTTTATGAAAAGACCAAATTACTTCTCTAGAAAGAATTTAGATAAAAAGTTAACTGTACTCTGAATGTTAATAATAATTTTCAATTATATTCAACATTAAAAATTGAAATATTGAAAATAAAATATAATGCTTAGCTATAATCATCTTCTTTATATACTTTTTCCCCTTCCCAGTATAGGTGGAAATCTCTGGAAAGTCTACATGTTAGATAAAGATTTCATTAACCTCAGTTGGTTTTATCACACTTTGACATATGTGGAAATTCCTTGTTTATTTTGAGTCTCCCAATCCTTGAACTAACTTCTGTTCAAAACTCTTCTGCCAACACCTGCATAGTGGAATATAGATGATAATAGCATATAAATAGTGATATTTGTTAACGAATGGTCAGCTCAGTGTCTTCCGGGAGATCAAGTTCAAAATACTGAGTCATCAGACGTTTATGGAGAGCATGCCAAGTGCCATCCACTGTGGTCAGTGCTGGGACTTAACAGGCTTTTTGCAAGGAACTCACAGCCCAGAGAGCAATCTGGTAAGACTTTGAGTACCTAGAGCAAGGGCGAGTGTTTTAAAAGATGATCTTTGAGTCTCCCTGAGTCTAAGCTTGGGGAATGGAGACGGTAATGAGTAAAACTGTGGATTATTCCACAGACACCTTCAATTTGGAATTCGGTTAAATGGTTTTTAAAAGCCAGATTACAAAAATAAGACAAAGATGAAAAAGGCAGCGTGTGCCATCCATCATTAGGTAACAAAGCCACCTGCGCCCTGATTCTCATTTCTGCTGCTGTTACCCTGGGGATTCCCCATCTGCCAGAGAGACTCACTGCTCCTTTGGCAGGAGACCTGCTGACCAGCAACACCTCCTGCCCTCCCTCTGCCCAATACAACCCTACCTGCTGCCCCAGGAACCCTCCCCTTGGCTCATTTGCCTTGGGGTCTAGTGACCTAAGCTCCCCTCCAAGTCCTCATGGGCACCACTCCTCCCGACCTTCATATACTCCTGCAGCTTTAGATTGGCAGGTTGTTGACTGCTGCCTTCCTAATTGCTAGTAGAGCATCACTCATTCATTGCTTTATTCATTCTTTCGTTAAATATTTTCTGAATACTTATTCTAATTTAAGCACAGGATATGTAACAGGAAACAAAACGGGAGTTCCTCTCCTTATGATTCCTACATTCCAGTTGGAGGAGACAGACAATACAGGTATAATTTGTTGTGACAAATAATCAGAAGAATGAAACAGCTCAGCGACAGAGTGCTGGGATGGAGGGTAGTGTAGCCTAGTCAGGGAAGACCCCAGTGATCAGTCTGATACTTGAGGGGAGACCTGAATGAAGGCAGGGAAGACGTCATTAGAGTGTCGGGGGAGGAGAGTGCCAGGCAAAGAACAGGAGTACAAAGGCCGGAGGAGGCAGCAGGGGAGGTGGGGGTTGGCTTGGAATGTTTGAATAGCAAAGAGGCCAGTGTGATTGAAACAAAGCAGGGCTGTTGGAGGGCCCTGGGGCCACGAGGAAACTTTGGACTTTACTCCGAGTAGCACAGGAATCACCTGCTAGAATCCTAATTTATAGTAGGGGCTTTCCTGGGCCCAGTCCTCATGGTCATGACTAGTCTCAGAAGGGAATACTCAGTGAGTGGACTGTCAGGGTCAATGACTTGGAGCATGCCCAGAAAAATCTCCTTAAATACCAGCATTCATTTGGCCAACAGATATTCATGGAGCAAATGCTATGTTCTGAGTACTGACTGTGTGATTCTGGGGGAAAGCTGTGAACAGGGTGGACAGGGAGTTTATACTCTGGTAGCAGTGGGCAACAAAATTACATCATAAATAATAAGTGTGATTCATGCCAAGAAGACACATAGGCTGCTAGGAGAGAAGGTCATGAATCAGAGGGTCTAGTGAAGGCTCCCCTGGAAAATGTCTTGTAAGGTGGGACCAGATACTGGAGGAGCTTGAGTGGAGCAGATACTTGCTAGAGAGAAAAACCAAAAGAGGAGGGTTGAGGCAGGAAGGAGTTGGGTTGTTTTGAGGAACAGAAAGAAATCTGCTAGTGGATCAAAGTGAGCAGGGGAGAAATGGTGAGAGAGGAACGTGGGAAACTGGGCCAGGGCCGTCATGCAGTGCCATGAGGGAAATGGTAAGGGTTTGGTACTTGATCCAAAGAGCAGGCTTTGAAAAAGAGAGGAATGACATGAACTGATTTGCATTTAGACATCATATGGTAGTTTCGTGGTGAAGGGGTTGGATGAAGCAAGAATGCATAAAGGAACAGATAACAGGGCCATCTATCGGGTGGTGGCAGTGATGTTCGATAGAAATGGGCAGAGTCAAGAGTCAAGGTTTGGAAGGTGGCATCCGCAGACATTGGTAACTGACAGCACGTGGGAAATTGTGGTCCAGAATCTTCAAGATTTTAGCATGGATGGTGGTAGCATTCACAAAGGTGAGGAAGACTTTTCCTACAAATTCCGTTCATGAGTTCAGTTTTGGATATGCTACATTTGAATCACTTGTGAGATTTCCCAGGGGAAAGGGCAAGTAGATGTTTGGACAGATGGGTGTGGAGCTCAGATGAGAAATTTAGAATGGAGACATGAATTTGAGACTCCTTACCCGTAATTGGTAATAAAGCCAAGGAGAGAACAGAGACTGAACAAAGAGTGTGACTTAGGAACATGCTTTGCTGATTTCCACATTTAAGGGTGGTTAGAGAAGCATATGGAGAAGTAGCAGCCTTGGAGCTGTGATGGCAGGAGACCTGCTGACCAGCAGCACCTCCCGCCCTCCCTCTGCCCAGGGGTGTGATGTCATTGATGAAAGGTACATGATATTACCAAGAAAGCTTTGCACAGGCTTCTTCCTGAGCCCTTTCTGAGGATTCGGGTTCAATTTCTTTCTCCAATTTAACCTACCAGTGCAACCTTGATGTAGTTTAAGCCTACAAACTTCTGGGTGAAATGGGAATAGAAATTACTGAAAATCTTTTTTTGCATTCCATGTCATGGTTGTTGCTGCTAAATTAGAACAGAATGAATGCACGAGTCATGTCTTCACAATAAAATAATGATAGAATAGCACACCTGAAGATCAGTTTCATTATGATGCTAATTATTAATCATTCCTACTATCAGTTCCACCACTGCTTTCCAATTTAGTAGGTCTTTGAATTTTTTAAAGCATTTGTATGTATACTTTTTTAAAATTGAGATATAGTTGGCATATATTAGTTTCAGGTGTACAACATAATGATTTAATATATGTATATACTGTGAAATGCTCACCACAATAAATCTAGTAAACATCCATCAACACCCATAGTTACAGATTTTTTTTCTTGTGATGAGAATTTTTAAATCTACTCTCAGCAACTTTCAAATAGACAATATAGTATTATTAACAATGGTCACTATGTTGTACATTATATTCCCTAAGACATTCATTTTATAACTTTATTTTAAAGCATTACCAGGTCATATGTTATCTATGTGATAGATGTCTTAAAACCTGCAAGCAGCAGTTTAAGCTACTTTCTTTTCTAGGACACTATAAGGAAAGTATATAATTTAAAAGAGAGTTACTTGGATCGCTAGCAGAAGACTCAGAGGATTACCCTGGGTCTTATTACAAATGCATTTTAGCTCATTAAAATTGAAAAGACGCCTGTTATTTGAGGTTGCCTTTAGCCTCTCCGCTTGGGAGCTTCGCTTAGCCCGTTCTGCATGTGACAGTGGACCCAGAGGGAGCATCACAGCTTTGCTCCTATTTTCCTACAGGGAAAGACACAGTGCAGAGTCACCAGTAGTACATGAAAATAATGTGCGAAAATTGAAAATCATCCTTGTGTGAACACTGTCAAATTAGAGGTGATTACATTTACATTTTCTCTAATCTTCTAATATAGTCTTTTCATTTTTTATATTTTTCATCATATTCAAAGATGATTTACGATTCAGGAATACCCTTATTTATAATACGAAGTTATCAGAGCACTTAATAGTGCTTATAATGTCCATAGTACTTTCTTAAGTTATGACTGAAAAGTATAAAATAAAAACTCTCCTGGACTTTGAGTCCTTTGGGATTTTACCCCGTGCTGCTCAGGGTCCCCTGTGTCAATGAGAAGCCTCCAAACCTCCTTTGGCACCTTTCTCTTCTTACTTGAATGCTTAGAACTGAACTTACCACTGGTGTTATCTGTGCTAGCAGAAGTGTCCATCAGTTATATGAGACCTTCACGGCAGTGTGTCCTAAGAAGTTGTGCCAGATACTGCTTGCTGTGTTTGATGATCTATCATCTTACTTGCCTCCAACCAAAAAAAAAAAAAAAAGTATATTTTCCAAATCTGTGCCTTTGGGTCAACCAACACTGAAGATAACCCCTGAGCAGAGGAGTGGGGCTTGTTTGCCGTTCAGACAGGACTCCTGTAAGTATCTGTGGAAGTTGACTTCCCCTTGGATAATTATGTCAGCTGAAGAAGTTGAGTGAAAGCTAACCATCAGCCCTGGGTCACTGTGCTGGGGATTCCACTAACTTTCCTCCAAGTACAAAGCTCTTAGAATGTCAGTCGTTTTTCTGTACAACTGGAGTACATTGAGTGACAGTCCCTAGACTGCCTCATGATATGTCAGACACACATGAAAGCATGATATTATCCCTGCAGAGTGGGAGACAGCCTTTTTTTTTCTTTCTGTTGAGGTGCACATATAAAAAGTAGTTAGTGGAAAGACTCAGAGTGCCATTTTAAAATTTAAATGTAGTCATCAGAAAGGTTTATTTGGTTTTTATCCTTTAATTCTATAGTTTAGCCAGTGAGATTTGAAGAATTGCTCATAAAACGTTAACTTTTGAAAGGCTGGCTACCTGATCTGCCTGGACCATCTCTGAGTGGGATTCCATCTTTGATCTGCACTCTCTCTTCCATTCATTCCAGAGTCCTTGCCATCTGTCTGCCTAGCAAAAGTGTCTCCCCTTCAAAGATGCTTTTTAAAATCTGTAGTCAACTTTGATTATCTGAGCTGTTTATGATTTAAGTGAGATTTTGTTTGCAAAAAGTGTCCCCTTGCCAGGGAGGATATGAAAATCACTGGAGAATTTGAGCTTTACTCCCTAAGAGCTATGTGATCTTGGTCAAACTGTTTAATCTTGCTGAGCCCTAGTTCACTGTCCTTAGCGTGGGACAGCATGACCTCCTTGGAAGGGCATTGGGTTATAAAAGGTCATGTAAGTAGAGGATCTGGCAGAGTGGACACTGCCCAGTGCGGTCCCCTCTCTCCACTGACTCCCACCACCATGCCCTTGTTTTGCACACATGCTTTGTGTGAAACAGCTGTCATCTCTGCCTGTTGCCTAAGCAGAAATCCTTTCTTTGTGGGGAGGCACTTTTCATTCTTCTAGATCCACCTTGATTTCACCTCTTCTGTGGAGTCTTCCCTGCCTCTCTTGGGAACGTTGGTTGCACTTCCCAGCACCTTGGAGGTGCTTTGTTCATGCCAGCAGTTAAGCCTGATGCTCAGAGAGTGACTTGTCTACCTTCTCTCTCTATTCCAGACCCAAAGGTGTGAGTAGTAAAAATGGACCTAACATCTCCCTGAGGACAACAAAAAGAGATGGTTAGAGAGTGGAAGGGAGTTATTGTTTTCCATTAGTGCTGTTACCACTGGCAATGTTACCAAAAAATAGAACGCCTTCAACTCTAGGCTTGAGCACTCGATTTTTGGAGACCAATGGGCAGGAGTCTGAAGAAAGCCTGCAGCCTCACAAGAATTAAGGGTAGGAGATTAAGAGATACAAACTACTATGTATAAAATAGATCAGCAATCAGCATGTATTGCATAGCACAGGGAATTGTAGGCATTATCTTGCAATAACTTTTAACGGAGTGTAATCTGTAAAAATACTGCATCACTATACTGTACACCTGAAACTAATACAATATTGTAAATAAACTGTACTTCAATAAAAAAAAATGAAGTATCTCCTCCCTGGGAAGCTTTTCTCTCCATTTTCTTGGGGCAGGGGCAGTGTAGATGCACTAAGCAGGGACGTTTCTGATTCTGAATCTACTAACCTTCTGCTATTAAGCTTCCTCTGTTAAGTCATTTTTCTGTGGCCAGGCACCTTAAGACACCGCTCTGGCCCCCGAGGGACTCCAGACCAGAAGCAGACCTTCTTACTTGATGAATGGTGTGAGCTCCTTAAGGCCAGGTGTGGTGTTCTGCTGTGTTTAACACCCCTCTCTTTAGTTGTTGAATTGTTGAATTCAGTTGAATTAGGAGAGCAGCTTGGAGGGGTTCATCAGGTGCCTGGACGGGCAAGTCTTTTTTTTTTTTTTTTTTTTTTGAGTTATACTCATTTTACAATGTTGTGTCGATTTCCAGTGTAGAGCACAATTTTTCAGTTATACACGAACATACATATCATTGTCGCATTCTTTTTTGCTGTGAGCTACCACAAGATCTTATATATATTTCCCTGTGCTATACAGTATAATCTTGTTTATCTGTTCTACATATGCCTGTCAGTATCTACAAATTTCGAACCCCCAGACTGTCCCTTTCTACCCTCCTCCCCCTTGGCAACCACAAGTTTGTATTCTATGTCTATGAGTCTTTTTCTGTTCTGTATTTATGTTTTTTTTTTTTTTGATTCCACATATGAGCGATCTCATTTTTCTTTCTCTTTCTGGCTTACTTCACTTAGAATGACATTCTCCAGGGACATCCATGTTGCTGCAAATGGCGTTATGTTGTCGTTTTTATGGCTGAATAGTATTCCATTGTATAAATATACCGCAACTTCTTTATCCAGTCATCTGTCGATGGACATTTAGGCTGTTTCCACGTCTTGGCTATTGTAAATAGTGCTGCTATGAACATTGGGGTGCAGGTGTCTTTTTGAAGTAGGGTCTGGACAGGCAAGTCTTGTCAAGCTAAAGATATTTTCTAGTTCAGAGGAAGAGCTACTCTAGACTTAGTTTTCTTTTTCATGTTAGCTAAGAAGTCAGCAGTGCCATCCTGAAGAGAATGGACCACAATAGATAATCTAGTCACTTACTTGGCCTTTTCTATTTTTTTTTTTTAAGCTGGGGGAGAGGTAATTAGATTTATTTATTTATTGGAGGTAGTGGAGACTGAACCCAGGACCTCATGCATGCTAGGCGTGTACTTTATCACTGAGCTATACCCTCCCCCTGGCCTTTTTCATTTTGATGTTTTGAAACAGCCATGATGCCATCTTAATAAACTTTGAAAGTTGAACACTTGTATGCCTGACAGTGACGAATAATCTGGTTCTCATAGTTCATAACTCAGCTCCGTATCTAGATATTACTTTCCCAGTCTCCCTGAAAATACTAATCTATAAATTATGAGCTGTCATGCTCAGCGCCCAATAAGTGTCTTCAGTTTTAATTTTTAGTGTTTTAGCAAATCATAGTTGGTTGGCATAGAGATAAAAATGAACATCAAGAAGTGGTGAATACTGTCTTCATTAGAGTACAAAGGATTATTATGCCCTTTTTCAAATTTTCTTAATAATTCTGACAAATATTAAAAATCTGAGGGCGATGGACCTAAAGAACTCTATAGGAATAATTCATTCAAAACATATGAAAAAAGAAATCACTTCTTAAACAGTTTTTCAATGTCATAAGTTACTTTTATCAGTATTTTATATAAAATAAATTTACTCTTTATGAATGCTTTTTTTAGTTTATTATAAATATTTGTCATGTTGCTGAAGTTTTGGTAGACACATCTTTCTAAAAGCTGCATAATGGTCTGTTACTTACATTTTTAAATTACAGTTTTTAATCAATAAAAAAGGAAATATCAATTTTTGTGATATTTAAAACTTTCCTCTGCAATTTCCTTGCAATCTTGGGAAAGAAAAGCATGTTTTTCAGATGCATCATTGGCCATTTCGGTATGTTTTTAATGAAGCTTGACATTTAAAGTGATGATCATATCACACTTACTACCTTGTCAGTGGGCAGATAACGATCCTCTAAAGTTTTCTGATGGAATTTTTTTCTTTTCCTTAGTTTTGTTTTTCTTCTAAGAATATTACAGAAGTTTACATTTGGAGTACATTTATTATCTTTTTGCAAAAGGATTTATCCCTTTTAGCATCTCATCCAGTGGTAGAAAGAAACACAGGAAGACCATCAGTCAGGTTTAATACAATCTTTTGGATATAAACAGTGAAGAAAGTAGTAAGAAAAAAGCAGTCTTTCTCTAAAAAGGGGATTTTCTTTGTTAACATTATGATCCATGCATGTGTATTTGGGGAATTATCAGTTATGGAGATCACATAATGAAACTTTTAATTTCTTATCACCAGAAGCCACTGCAAGGTTGGATGGGGACCAGGGCTTCCTACTGGGACCCTGTGCCTGGAGGTGAGTGACAATGTGGGATGGCATCAGGGCCCTGGAGGACTGTTGTCACCCGGAAGATGGCTTTTTATGACTATTTTTATAATCTGTTTATTCTTCAGTGATCTAACAGAGTACCTTTAAATTCCTAACAGTTCGTTGTCAAGGGTTTGTCGGACCATTTCTTTTGTTAACCTCATTACATAAAGCAGTTGTCTTATCTTGCCAAATCAAAGTTCCTCCAATAAATGCTTTTAATGCACAATAAAGACAGACTGCTACTCTGGTAAAACACTCACTATAACAACAAGTGTGTAGATCATTCTGTTCAGGAGGCTTTTTAATGGGATTGCTCCTCGTTCCTCCAGGTCTTTCCTCTCCACCCAAGTTCCTTGAAGAAAATGTCCTTAATTGGAAGCTTATTGTCTAAAGGTAAATTTAATTTCTTTGCACTTCTTGTAATTGTAAAATTACATTATGTTCTGCTTGAAATAAAGGGAGGTTTATAGTCTTGCAACCAGTGATCTTGTATGTCATTGTCCTTTTTGAAAACCTTTTCTAAGAGTCTGAGCATCAACTCACTCATAACGCTGTGTAATCTCACATTATTATAAATAAACCACGAGAAGAATTTTCAGATGAGTTTTTAGGGGTGACCTTCTGCCCTCTGGCCATGCTTTGAAATGTAAAATGAACGGTTGAGAAAATTATCCTTCTGTTGAGAAAGAAACTCTCCCTTCTTTGAAATCATATTGATATTCTAAGGAAATATGTGTGTATTTGTGAGGGGAAGCTCTTAAATTCACATTATCCAGAATGTTCCTGTATTCTTTATTTCATTCATGTGTATGTTATCTGAGTTTATACAGCAACTGTATAGTTGTTGTGGAAAATACAAAGTATTGAAAATACAGTATTTAATGTATTGAAAGAGCTTTCTGGTTTCCACTCTCTGAGGTAATCCCAGGCCCATCCCTGAAATGATCGCTAACAAAGTAAAACAGGAGCTCAAACCTATCTTGTTCACTGATGCTCAGAGGAAGGGTGAGTGATACTCACGGCATTTGGGTGTTTTAAAATCTCTGCTGAAATGGTAGCAGCCAAGTTTGCTTGGGGCAGAGCTAAAAGCTGCTCTGGACCCAGATTCTGTTTGTCAGAGCAAGCTGTGATTGCCCTAACAGTGCACGTGTACAGCCTGCTTTTAAAGTCACTAAAGGAAGCCGCCTCATCGTCAGCCGTTAACACTGGCACATGGGAATCGATTATCTTTTCAGGCCAGTAGAAAGCATCTGGAAAAGTGAATAGAGAAGCCTTCTAACCTCATCAGCTTCAAAGTCAGTTCCACACACCCACCCATCCCCCCTCCTACCAGGGATGCTACGCTGCTCACTGTATCCCTTACAAACATCAGCCTTCTGGGCAGAAAGGAAGCCATAGGTCTTTAAAAGCTACTCTAGGTGATTAGCACTGAAATATTTTTTCATCCACCTGCCACCACAGCCCCAAGACCCCCCCCAAAAAAAAGAAATAAAAAAGAACCTAGTAAAACTCTAATCTCAGCAGATAGAACCTTGGAAGATTTTCTAATAAAATAAATTTGCTTTGCAAATTTTGCTTTGTTATTTTAAAACTGTGCTCAAAAGTCATATTCCTTTTTATTCATCTGCAGCTGTTGAAAGCCTGGTCCTTTTCTAGTTTACTCTGCAGGACTCCAGGCACTCCCCCAGGGAGAACCTGTTTTAAACCAGAAACCTTTCAGTTTTGCTGAAGGCAGTCACATGACAGGGCTCATTCATCAAGGATTCTTTAATGCTGTTAAAGTGAGAGAGGGAGAGGAGGACCCTTTATCAGTTCTAAGAGCATCTGACCTTTATGATCCTTTCTAGTTCTATCATCTTGTGATTGTATTGTCTTTCTTATGTGAAGTTGGTACAAACACTGAAATGCTTGAAAAGAAAGGAGGAGTTACGTCTCTGTTACTGTTCCCTACCCTATTTTGTTTATAATAAAGATAATATAACAACATTAAAGGCCTTTGGGAAAACTCCCATAATTCCTTTGTAGCAGAAGGGATGTTTTGTTTGGATGGAGTTTTGAAAGGGTAGGAGACCTTGTATCTTTTGAGTGTGGTGACGTGGACTCAACCACATGAGTTTTCAACTTTGTTTACCAGTGGCTGAGCCAAGGGGAGTCAACTCTAGAGGGAATTCTAGATCAAAATCATGACACAGTTTCCGTACCCTTGACTGTGTTTCCCTGAAACAGTCATATTTGAACCTCTCTGACATCTGGATTTAGGGATATCGAGGTGGTTCAGAGCCCTGTCCAGTTCCCTGGGGTTGGAGGGGAATTCTCTTTGGAAGTTTTAAAAATCTTGTTAGCCTTTGTGAAATTAGAAAAGAATACGAAGATGTGAGGTAGGTATTCCAATGACTGTAAGAACTGAAAATTTACCAGTTAGCTTCTCCTTCTCAGAGTAATTTTCCTTTCACAGGTGGACATTTGCATAATGAGCAGCATGGGAGTAGAAGGGAGAATGGCAAGGTCCACTCAGGGAAGAGGAGAGTGAAATTTTAAATATCACTAACTTCGTTATATTGTACAGTAGTGGATGGCCTGGCCTGTGGAGATGACCGTGTCTACTTCAGTAATCTTCAAATGATGAGTGAAGTGAGGGAGTTGAAGTTTAGGTGAGCAGTAAGGCCTGATTAAGACACTGCTAACTGTGAAAGGAACTAGGATTATTCTGGAGAAGAGAAGGCTTATATTAGTAGCTTTCAAATGTAAGACTCAGATACCTCCTTCTTTAGGGGAAAAAAACAATTAAAAAGGAAACATGCTTAAATTACAACATTAGCAAACTAGCTGTGTAGATATTTCCTAAATTGCTAACCTCCAGAATGAATTATCAGGAGAGGTACTACATCTGCCCTTAGAGAAAATGGGACCTATCTTCAGATACGACAACTCATTGCCCAGATAAGTTCTGTGTCCGTTGATGTTACGTGTGTGCCTTCTTGACATTCTTGAATGCTTTCACTCCATAATCTAAATTCATACAGCCTTATTTCTTTCTGCTTCTGATGAAGTGATTGATGCTCTTTGTGAGCGGCACAATTAGACAATCATGCTTTCTCAATCTTGTCACCAGAAACAATGACTATTAACTTTTATGTACTTACATATTTAATTTTTTTAATAATTTCAATACTTAAAACATATTTGCATCACTCAATTATAAACACTAAAATTACCAAGACTGAAAAAAGGAAGCATTTTAATATCCTTACAGAAAGCATATTTGTTGCAATTTATGTGAATTCCATCAACCACTGCAGGTATGTGTGCTTATAAAACCATTTAACACATGGCATTCAGCATGTCACTAAATGGCAAAATTTTAATTTTAAAATTAAAATTAGTGTTAATTAATTTTAACACAATCATTATGTTTAAGAAGACAAGAAAACTGATTTAAAAAAACCATTCATCCTTCATCTAATAAAGATGTGTTGAATAGAAATATAAAATAAACATAATATGAAAAATGCTACTATATTCTAGCTTCATCATCTTTAGATAATTAGATAAGTCGATGATATTTTCCTTGCCTCTCAACAAATTAGAACCTTAGAATATAATTTTAGGTTGTAACTGTGGATTGTTGGATTTGGATAGACTGTAGCAGATCTTTTTGATACAGTCCTGTGATTTTACATATGAGGGAACAAAGATTTATAACTTGGATCTAGTCATTCGGCAAGATGTTAGTGGAATATTAGTGGAAGCAGGAAGCAGATTGGGGAGGGGCTGGGGGTCTCCTGATTCTCAGCCCGGGGCCTGTTCTACTGCAGCACCGTCCAGAATGCCAAGTGTAGATTTTGGAAAGGACAGTGAAGGCACGTGCTGGGAATAATGAGAAAGAGAGTAGATATTTCAGTGTCTGTACCATTAGGGGAAGAGGGAGGCATGAACCTGCGGAAAAGGATTAAGGAAAGCGAAGACCAGGAACCGTGGTCCACCAAGCCAACTCCGCCGTACATGACCACTGTGAAAGGTGGCCTTTCCAATTTAAAGGGCTATGGGAGGTAATTGTTCCTTGAGAACCTGAGTTTCATCTTTCAGTGAAGGAAAATGCCTAACATTAGTTTGTACTCTTTGTTTATGCCTTCTCATTTGATTCTCACTGCACCATGTGAAGTAACAATTCTCCATCTAAGAATATTCTAGAAATATTCTTAATATACTCTTGTCTTTGACTGCTCTCTGAGTAAAGGGCCTGCCACCGGAGCGCTTCCTCTTTCAGCATTATGTTGTCTCCCTCAACCCACAACTCTATCATCATCTTATAAAAAAATTGAGAAAAAATAACAGTTATAAATTTGAAAGTAATGTATAAAGTTAATACGGGTCCCAGGGCTCTTCACTAAAAATTTCTGAATCTGATAGAAGGAAGGCAGTGATACAGCTCCAGAATTTTGAGAAACCATTACTTTTAGATCCAGGAGATCACAGCCAGATTTTAAAAACCATCCATTGATTCCCATGATTCACTGAATTTCAGGTTTTCTCAGAAATTTCAAACTTTCTCAGTAAAATTTCCAAGTCAGTTGTGCTAAGTAAGGAACATATGTTCAAGCTTCTATGGGCTCATTTTATTACGTGGACTTGCTTTGTTATAGTAAAGATATAAGGTCTCCATCCAAAGAGCTAATTATCTTTTTGTTAATATGCTTGACTTAAGAGGGTTTAGCCATGCAAAAAATGCTCCTATGGATGCTTAAGAGTTACTAATAAAAGTTATTCTGCTTATCATTGCATTAAGCACTCATCAAGAATGGCCAGAAGTGTTTTGATTTCTTAGATGTTCTGGTTAGCTAAAAATATGATAAATGCTTTATCAGTTTCCAAAAAACTGTAAAAAAAAAAAAATTCAAACTGCACAACAGGCTTCAAGCTATTTTTGACTATAATTTAATTTTTCTTTGATTACAAAATTTCAGGGCTGGATAGACGTGATTATAAATCATACAGTTTTATTTATTTTATTTCAGTTGTTTGGATCTTGGATAAATGAGATCTGATTATACCTCGCGGTCATCTAGTTTTAACCGTGAAGCATTGTGAAGTTCTTAACTGTAGCTGTAAAGCAAACTTGAATGCGTGCCATTTTTGTGAAATGACCAGTGCCTTTTCTCATATCAGGTGAATGACACACATTTTGAGGGTGCTATTATGCGGAGGGCAGGAGGAGCATAAGAGTGACTTCAGTGTTCGGAGCAACTCTGCCACTTTCTGTGTGGTCTGAAGTATGTCATTTAATCTCAGTGAGCCATTCCTGAATTTACAAAGCGAGGCTAGTACTATGTACTTCACAGGATTACTCTTGATGTTTAAATGATGAAATGTGTGAAAAAGCTTGATGAGAGTTAGTATTCTTTATACACATAAGGGGATGAACCCTGTCTTTCTCATAAATATTTCTCCTTATCATGGAGGGAATGCATTGCACATAATAGGTGCTTAATAAATACTGATAATGGATTGGGACGTGAAAAAATACTGCTCTTCAAGGAACATGGATCCATTAAAATCAGATACCGACTCACTGCCTGGCAGATTCCTTCTTCTGGAGTCCATTCCAATGTTTGTGAGCTTGCTCTGGTCCTCCAAGGCAGCCTTGAGTGTTTGGTCCCTCTGCCTTGGACTTTGTTTGCTCTCCTTCACTACAGCAGAATTTCTCAACCTTCCCATGATTGATGGTTTGCATCATATAATTCTTTGTTGTGGAAAACTGTCCTATGCATCGTAGGATATTTAGCCACATCCGTAGCCTCTACTTACAGATGCCAGTAACTTCAGCGTTAAGAGCAGACCAAGTTGGGGATAGGTATATCTCAATGGTAGATCGTGTGCTTAGCATGCGTGAGGTCCTGGGTTCAATTCCTAGTACCTCCATTAAAAAAAAAAAAAAAAACAACTAGAAAAAACATACTCTTTAAAAGCAGACCAAGTTGAACGGTAAAAATTATCTTCAGACATTGCCTCTTGTCCTCTGGGAACAAAGTTGCCTGGAGTTGAGAAAGGCAGTCACACAGAATTCCCAGATTTGTAATGTAATGATCAGCTTGTCTGTGCCTCCCCACGACTCCCAGACTACCAGCCCCTAGAGGGCAGCACTGTGTCTTTGTCGGAGCCACAGATCCCACCCAGGGCAGACGTGCAATAAATATGGAAAGAAGAAAAGGAAAAGGTACTTGAACTAATCAGTTATAGTAGTTGTGTCTGTTCATTATGTATAGCGGGTTTTTTGTTTTCTTCTGGATCAAAAGGACAAGGACTCGCCATAACCTCCAGTCTCTTTTATGAAACCATTAATGCCATCACCTTTTTCTCAGATCTTCTGCTCCCCCATGCCCTGATCATTGGCAGAATTATGCAGTGTGTTCATTCAAAGTGGAGAGAAATCTGGCATTGGATATTGGGACTTTAGGCTTCAAGGTCCAGGCAGAGATCGAAGGTGCCTCTTTCTCTCCATCTTTCTTTCAAATTTTATAACACCTTCCACACCCAGACTCCAACTACCACCTATACCCTGAAGATTCCTAAATATGTATCTTTAGCTTATAACCTTCATATTAATTCCAGAATCATGTTTCCTGGCCTGACTAGAGATCTTCTCTCATATATTTCACAAGCTCCAGAAACAAACCTAGTATGTATTCAATTAAACTCATCATCTTACTTCTTTACCTCTCGCCTTTTTACTGCCTTTATTGATTTACAATGTTATGTTAGTTTCTGGTGTACAGCATAGTAATAGTAATTCAGTTTATTTATTTATATATATATATATATATATATATGTTTTCATATTCATTTTCATTATAGGTTATTACAAGATATTGAATATAGTTTCCTGTGCTATGCAGTAGGACCTTGTTTATCTGTTTTATACACAGTAGTCAGTATCTGCAAATCTCGAACTCCTGATTTATCTCTCCCTGCCCCTTTCCCTTTTGGTTTCTATGTCTGTGAGTGTGTTTCTGTCTTGTAATTAAGTTCACTTGTGTCATTTTTTTTTAGATTCCATGTATAAGTGATATCATATGGTATTTGTCTTTCTCTTTCTGGCTTCACTGAGTGTAATAATCTCTAGGTCCATTATGTTGCTGCAAATGACATTATTTCATCCTTTTTAATGACTAAGTAGTATTTCATTATATTCCTTTATCCATTCATCTGTTGATAGACATTTAGTTTGCTTCTATGTCTTGACTATTGTAAATAGTGCTTCTGTGAACATTGAGGGTGCATATATCTTTTCAAATTAGAGTTTTCTCCAGGTGTATGCCCAAGAGTGGGATTGCTGGATCATATGGTAAGTCTATTTTTAGTTTTTTAAGGAATCTCCATACTGCTTTCTATAGTGGCTGTACCAAATTACCTTTCCACCAACAGTGTAGGAGGGTTTCCTTTTCTCCACAGCCTCTCTAATTTCCTTGCTCCTTTTAAACTTCCTTCAAGATTTTTAATCTGAAGGACTGATGCAGGGCTCTGGAGTCAGAATCTTCATTTGTTCCCTGATAACTCAATGACCTTGTGCAGATTATTCCTCCTCTTGTTGCCTCATTTTCCTCATCTGTCAAACAGTTACTAATCATCCAGGATTGTTATGAAGTTCAGATTAGGTAATGCATGTTAATCACTTTGAAAAGATTGCCTGGTGTGCTTAACAAATGATAGATGTTGTTATTGTCTAAAAACATGCCTTAACCAGGTACTTGAGAACCATCTCCTACTCTTCCCTTCATCATTTCCCCATTTGCACCTAGCAAATCCCTACAAATCCCTTTTGTTCATCCTGCCTGTCATTTCAGTTCATCATGGCCCATTCTTATCCATTTCAAGTGCAATGGCTTCAGTGAAGGCGTCTCTTGCTTAGAATATTATGGCAGTCCTTAAAACCAGCCTTTCTGCCTCCAGTTTCACCTTCAGTCCTCCTGTCCATTGTACTGCTGCCTGGGTGGAGTTACTCCTTAGTGCCTCCCCTTGCCTTTATAGTGAAGGTTAGCCTCTTAAGCATGACATAGATGGCCCTTGGTGACCTGCTGACCTTCTCGGCTCAACACTCTTTAGCAGTCAGATCCCAACCTGCCAGATCCACTCACTCTTTGTGCCAACTGTTCCCTCCTTGTTTTTCCTCTTTTTTGTTTTCTTTGTCAAGCTAACATCCATTCATCTTTAAGACAAGCCTCCGTCATCTCTTCATTTTGGAAGCCATACGTGACCACCTTTCACTGAGATCGTTTCCTCACTACGTGCCTGTCCTCTTACCAAACTAACACCCTGGATCTGTATCTTCTAGCACTTACTATACGTGACTTATGTTTCTTGGTTGTGTTCCCCGCTAAACTGTGAATTTTTGACATTGCATTCATTTTGATTTCTCATTCATTTTGGTTTCTATTGTGAGTAGCTCATTTCTTGGCATATAGTAGGGTTTAATAACTATTTATAGTTAAATAAAGCTAGGATTCTGTAAGATTGAGTCAGGGAGTGTAGACATACAAAATTGCAGAAATAAAGTTGGATCAGAATAAACTGACAGAATTAACCAGCAAAATTAGGAATGAAGAAACCATGTAGGTATCACTATTGGATAGAATCCAGTGATCAGGGGATACAGAATCTGAAAGCCGAGATCAAGTTAGAAGTGTTAGTTGAATAAGATCGTCTGTAATAAAAGGTGGAAGAGAGAGGAATACCAAGGGGTCTGGGTGTTAAGGCACGCTGCCTCCTTTTACTGTCCCTGGGTTCAAGGAGCTTGATCTCTCGAGGGGGGAGCATCAGAAGAAAAAGGTAAATCAATTCTTACAATTGAGTGCTGTTTGAAAAGCTATGTGCCTAGTGTTATGGCAACAGAGATGAAGTAATTTTTCAACAAATGGAGTCACGTCATTGCCTGGGGGCCAGAAATGACCAATGCAAACATCAAAGGTACATGTGCAGTGGGCAGATGTTTTACATCAGTTTCAAGCCTCAGTGCCAATAACAGCTTTATGGAAGGAGCCTGATCAAAGATCTCATTCAGCGGGCTGGCCCCCTTGGGATCACGTGACCTCACACAAAGGGTGCCGGTGTTTTGTCATTTTCTACCTAAGTACTTTTAGACTGTTTTGCTGCTAAAAGCAATAGTCTCAAGAGTCCTTTTTTTCAGGAAGATTATTTTTCAGGCCTGACATGTAAAGCAGGGAAGCATGGCAAACAGCTTCTCAGCACTAAGGAGATGCCTGAAACATTTAGTAGCATGACGAGCCATTTTAACCCATGATTTCATCGAAGGAACCAGTGTTGTTCGGCTTGGGCCAAGGAACGTGTTTCTCTATTGCTCAAAAATGTGCGTTTATAAATTACATTTGAAAAACCTCTAGCCACGTTTTATCTTTTGAGATGTTACCTCACCGTCTGAGAAAGGACTCCTCTCTCCCTTTCTTGATCTGACAGATTGAGTATCACACGTTGCCCTTCAGTTAGAATAATGAACTGGTTTCCGTTCCCATTGTTTGTACGCTGCGTTGTCGTCGAGGTGAAAGCGTCATGAATCACATCCCTGGTTGTACTTAGGGATTCAACAAACCGTATTGTGAGTCAGTTGTTAGAGTGGGAAGTCAATATTTGTCCATGTCTCCAAAGCCTTTTATCCACCCCAGAAGATTCGGCTCTTGACTGTTCTGTGTGGAAGGAAACCTTGGTCTAAACCCAAGCCTAGGATCTGTAAGCCTGAGATGGCTTAAAGGAAAATGCTGAGCTGATAGGCAAGAACAACCCTTTATCCAGGCTTGATCTGATGTTGCTGTTTCATGACTGTCACACTGAAGTTCCCGTCCGTCCCTACAGAAGGGAGTACTTACTTCTGCCAGCAGGTTCCTGCCAGGAACTGGAATGAATCCCTGTAAATACTCAGAGTAGCGGGGGTGGAAGAGCTTTCTTCTCCCCCTACGCTGCTGCTGCTTCTGGCAAAGCTTTGGGTATTGGCAGGGGCGCCCCGCCTCTGCACAGTCTGCTCCCGGAGGTGGGGGATTCCTCTGACTTCCAATTACCAGTTTCTTTACGTGTGGGAGGACAGTTTCTGGCACGGATTATCCTCTTCGCTTCATGTCTGGCTGACAGCGCCCCTGCTAATTTATTTTTTGGCATCCTTTGTGCATTTGTTAAGATGTCAAATGGTACGTACGAAGCACTGGAGTGAAGGCTGAATTTACATGCAGGAGCTTCCGATATGACGTTCTTTCTCAAGAATATAGGATACAATGCTGGGTAAATAGAGGATCGTGAGTGTGATTTACTCTCCCTCTTCCAAGAGTCTCAAGACCCTTTAGCGAACATTGAATCACAGAATCCTAAACTTGTAAGTGGGTAAGGATTTGAAAGTTCATGTGTTCTATCGCCTTCATTTCCCAGCTGAGGAAATTGCGACGGGAACGTTTATGTGACTTGCCCAAGCCCACCCCATCGGCCAGTGTTAAAACCTATGCCAGAATGCTGGCCTTCTCCCTTTGTCTTGCATTCTTTTCACCATATTGCGATGTTTTGAAAGTAGTGGGCACTCAGTAAATTATATTAGTTATATGAAATATCTTCCTAGTTCTTTCTGCATGTAGGATGGAAAAAAAAAAGAACCTAACCTTTTTCCCAACAAAAGAATTCTGACTAGCTACCTAGCCATGCTGGATGGATTGGCTCTAATTCCCACAGCTAGACTGAGTTGCCTGGAAAAGGGGTCATTTCAGTAGTTTTCCCCTCTGCCAACTGGTTAGAACCCTCAGTTGAGATGCCAGCCTGCTGAAATGTGTCAAAATCAGTCTGTAATTTTGGAAGTTGTGGAAAAGCAGTTGCGACCGCCGGCCCTGGACAGTCTGCTCTGTGACACTCTCTGAAACATGCGTGGCACATTTGTGAAGGCACGCTCGGGAAGAACAGATCTCACAAATTGTTTCTTCGGAGAATTACGTAAACAACTCATTTGAGTGAAAAAAGCTCAGAAAATATTTCAGGTTCTGACTGAAAATCTGAAGAGCTCAATTAAATAATTTTTACAAAAGCTCTAATTAAACCTGGCATTAGGAGTGATTCTTTTTTTTAAAATAAAAGGTTAAGGAACTAAATATCTGTTCATAACAATTGCTTTTAAATTCGCTGGTCAGCGGGAGAAGGTTTTGCCAGCAACAGGCACACCACACACTTCCTTGACTGGACTGTGTTGCGTATCCAAGAAGGGAAACTCTAGCCGGATTGAAGTTTGATGGAACTTAAAGCAAATGCTGTGCGTCATGGTAGTTAAAATACAGAGACCATAATGGTGTGGTCATTTAAGGCAATAATCATTTTTTGACAGCAGTTTAAATAGTACAGGAATATCAAGCTTGTGCTGGTGCCCTTAGTGGCTCAAATGTAACACTTTAACATCTTCCTCTTCCTCCCTGGAGTAAATATGAAAACAGTGACAAGGGACATTCGGTGTCGGAATCATTTTCAAAGGAACGTATCAGACATACTTTAATTATGAACCTGTGTGCAAAGTCAATACAGTTTACATTTGACAGAGGTGCTTAAAATATCAGCTAGAGCTTTAAAAAACTTTCTCCACTCTCAGACTTCTTATTCAATAGTGTTTCTGACATTTGTGTACATGGGCTTAGCATTTTCTTACACATAGTGGGTGCTCTGCAGATATTAGTAGGGGATGCTATAGAAGATGAAAAAAAATTAAGGAAAATCTATTGCACCAACTTTTTATTTATGGAGTTTTGTTTGTTTATATTTTTATTGGAATTTTGAGAAATTCCTCAGATATTTTGGATTTTGACCAGGTTTTTTTTTTTTTAAGCCAAGAATATTCCAAATTTGTGAGATAAAAGTTGTAAAAAAAAAAAAATCAGATTTCCCAAGAGGAAATGAAGGAGTTGTTTTCTGTGATTGTTGTTGTTGGTGGTTTTGTGAAAATGATACTTAACTTTTAAAAAAAAAAAGCGGATAATTCAGAAAAATATAAAGAAGTAAATAGAAGTCAGCAATAACCTCTTCCCCAGAGAAATTGACTACTCATATTTTTTGAGCATAACCTTCCTGATTTTAAAAAATATAATATATATACATATCAGATATGCACACATATACATTTATATACTTAATGTTGTTAACAAAAATATAATTAACACATACCCACTTTTTGATTCAGTTAACGCTTTACGTTTAGTAGTGAAGTACTTCAAATATACAAAAATTTATAGAGAATAGGAGGCACTCATCACCCAGACATAATTTATGTTAACATTTTGCTATTTAAAAATATTTTTTAAGGAATAAGATACTTTAGGTTCCATTGGAACTTTCCTCCCCCATATTCCACGCTCAGCCGTCCAACCTTGGCGGTAACTAGTACCTCGTGCAGCCTTCACCTCCCTGTTTTCATCCTTTTGCCATATATGTTTGCATCCATGATTATTCAGAGGAGTGTCTTTTGTGTTTTGAAATTTATATAAATGTTTTCCTATCCCACACACCCAATTTGTAGAATAATGCTGGAAAAGGAATTATTAGGCCTAAAGTGTGCATATTTAATAAAACTGGACAAATACTGCAAGTCTGATATCCTGAAAGTTTATACAAGTTATACTGGCTCCATGCTTATTACTCCACACTTTGCCGTCACTCGGTCTTTTGAATTGTTTCAACTGTGTAAATTTGATAAGTAAAACATGATGTGTCCTGGCCTTCCTTGTCGTTGCTTTACTTTATTAATAAGGTCAAGCGTCTTCTTTATGTATCAATAATCTTTTAAAAAATTTTTTGTAAATTGCCTGTTTATGCCCTATTTTTCTATTAAGTTTTTTTTTTAACCATTGATTTCCAAGCACTCTTTATGTAGTAGGGACAGTATTCCTTTGCATGTCATATGTGTTGCAATTATTCTCCATCTGCATTTCCTCTGCTAAATTTTACTAAAGTGGCTTTGCCTTACAAGAGTTTTAAATGTTTCAAATTTTGTATATTCATAGCTTCATTAAAAAAAAACTTGATGGCTTTTGACTTTATTACTATGACTAAAATACTCAAGAGAAAGAATTTGTGAAGGGCTCTTTTGGGAAAAAATTCTAACTTGCCATGAGAATAATTCATACGATTAAGCAAATGGAGCATTATGTAAAAATAACATTTCTATAATAAATAGGAAAAAATATATTGATACACTTTAATTAAAACAATGAAACTTTTAAAGTGAAATACATTAAACAGGTTTTTTTTTCTTGCTTCAACAACTTATAATTTTATTGGTTTCCTCTTTTTCAACCTTTTGCTGAATATACTGAGTACACAGTGCGTGTGGACACTTCATGTATTTCCTACCCTTGATCTTTTCATCTGTCTTTGCTTTGCCTTCCCAAATAACTAATGAGGCGTGGAAGGGCAGGGGCACACCTGCACGTTTTCTTCTATTTCTAGTAAAATAACTGCAGGCCATATGACGCTGAGTCAGTGGTGACAAACAATTTTCAAAGAATGAAATTGGAGACACCCTGCATCTAGTGGAGAGACTACAACAGTGTTCATGGAAAATGACAATCAGTTGAGTGAAAAATAGAAAAAAGGCCAAGCGACTCAGTAATGAGGTCTCAATGAAAGACGTTTGTAAACCCTGCAATCGTTTTATCAATTTACATATTGGAAGGATTTATTATTAAATGGGTGGGAGCTACAAAGGCACTTTTAAATTATACTTAATGAGAATGACTTGAGCATCTATTCAACTTTAAGGAAACTTAATTTTTGTGTTTATTATTGAGTGAACATGTGTTGATTACCGGTTATGTTCCAGAAAATAATTTGTGGGTGATTATTTTGGTTCATTAGATTGATCTGTATGAAATTGCCGATGTTTAACTGTTTTTCCCTGCAGTATCAGCAGTTTCATTTGTTTCAAATACCAACTTACCTTCACCCTTTTCTCCTCCTGCCTACTTTCTACTCCACCTCCAACTTCTAGGAGGAGCCGGGGCTCATTTATTCACCTCAAGTCGCTATAATTCCCTTTCTCTTCCAGAGCTTAACTCCGTGAATTATTCCTGTCTTTCTGTATCTTCACTATTTCCCCTTCTCCTTTGGCTCCTGTTCTTCAGCATATAACACAGCCAAGATTTTTCAAAATGTATATAGTCCATTGTGTTATATACTGCAGAAGCAAAAGAGAAATGTCCAGACTGTGCAGTTTAAACACGTCATAGCTAACTCAAGGGATTTCTATAAATCCTAGGTTTACAATTTATTTAATTTTACAAAAAATTGACGTGTAAAGTTTATTAAAAGTATGTATGTTAGGTGAAGTGAGATACTCTGTCCTCCATTACAAATTTTACTTAACACAGTATCTTCTTAAGTTACTATGAAAAATACTGCCTATTTAAATTATCTGTTTGCACACAAGAGCCCTTCTTCATCCCTTTTCCCTCCCATGTCGCTTTTGCTCTACTTTTTGCATCTTGGTCTTATTCTCCACCCTCCACCCTCTGGATCTGCAGTGGCTCCATTTCATATTATTTCTGTCCCTGGCAGCCTTGTTTCTCTCCTTCTATCTCTAGGTTCAGTTGCTCCAGGTAAAAACACTTGGGAAAAGCACATGGATGGACAGTTCTGCCTTGGATTCCTTACATTAATGGTCCCCTCCATTCTGAGAGGCATCTGATGTGTGACTGCATTAGTGATTACTAATTAATGATTTGAATTCTGTTGACAAATGTAACCAAACATTTACAATAATTAATTTCCGATGACAGCAGATTCACAGATTTCCTTTCCTATCATTCAGACAGAATATATGACCAAAGAAGATTCCACTTTCATGCCGAGTAAATTCTAGATACTTGTCATGATGGCATCTTCTTTATTGTTATTATTTTGATAAATGGTGTCCAGACATGATTCTCTTTTTTTTAACTTTGAGGAAATTTTTTTCTGCTGATTTACGTTGGTGATCACTTACATGATCACAGTGTGATTGGAGGAAGCAAATTATATGTTAAATGTTACAGAATTTTGAATGAGAAAGGTGTAATCTTGGATAGCTTGTATTTTAACTGCAGAAGTGTATTCTATGGTTTTTGAATGAATTATTCTTGTTACAGAAACTTTTAAGAATTGCTCTTCTCACTTAAATGCACTACTGCAGCAGTTTGTTTTGAATTCTTCTTACCATTCACTTTCCAGTAGTTGGCTTTGTGTCATGGCAGGAGAGTCATTCGAAGGAGAAATTATGTGCATTCACATCCACGTGAGCAGTCACTCAGCTCTGACAACTGCCCTTACACAGTTGTGGTTTCCAGCCCCGGATGTGCTTACACTGCTCCGAGGTCCTCGTGGGTGCCTCTTGTCCTCTCCTTATGCCAGTTCACACCGCCCTCCCCAAGTCTCCTCGCCCACTGCTTCCTAGTTCAGATGACTGACCTGTGATTCCTAATACCTCATTGGACCATAGCCTCTCCACAAATTGGACAGACCCAGGTGAAATTGCCAATGTCTGACTGGTTTTGACTTGCAAAGTCAGCGATTGCATCTGCTTCAAGCCAGTGCATGCTTATTTTCCTCCTGTCATTCCCTGACTTCGGGGAATAGATGACCCTCTTCTTCAAGGTTAATTCATCCATCCCAGGAACTCATAAATCATTTCTCTTCCAGGATCCGCCTCCATCAGTCATCCTTGTCTTTTCCTACCTTCCACTTCTAACTTTTGCCCTGGCTCCTTTTCATTAACATATAATATAACCAAGTCTTTTCTGCCTTTGTATTTGATTTTTTAAACTATCTACAACATAACACATGTACAAAAGAGAAATATAAAATATATGTGCAGTTCAAAGAGTAATAGTATAACAAACACTACCCAGCTTAGAACTAGACCCTTTCCAGCGTATCGGAACCGCTTGTGTGCTCTGATCACGCCTCCGTCTCTCCCCAGCACTATCCTGAATTTTAGGTCATTTTCTCCCTTGCTTTTCTTTATAGTTTAATCCCACATGTATGTATCACTTAAAAAATCTTTTGTTTAGCCTCACATGTTATTTAATATAAACACAATAATAATATCTTCCAAAACCAGCTTTTTCACTCTCCACTAGGTTTGTGAAATTAATCTGCATTAACATGTAGTTTCCTATCTTCTGATTCCCATGTTCCAGGTACACTGTTTTAGATTTATACCTGCTGTCTAATGTCGTGAACTCCAAACAAAGTGACTTTACTTCTCAGTTTTTATTCCCTGAAAATAGCTTATTTTGTTTCACGTTGTCAGCTTTGTTGCCAGAAATAAAACTCTTCTGTCTTAAACAGAAAACCAATCCCCTCTCCTTAATGGTGAATCCATCTCTCACCGCTGCTCTTTCTGCTTCCCTTCAAGACTAACATCTTAGAGAGAGTAGTTCACACTGACTGTCTCTGTGTCTTAGCCTCCCAGCCAGGATTTATTTTGCCTCCTCAAGGTTGACTCCTCCATGTTTTTTAAACTTTTTTCTTTGATTTTCTTGACAAAGCTTATGACAGGCTCTTTTTTTGCCTCTGCTAGATGTTAAATATAAGCCTCAAAGAGTTTATAATCAGGTTTCCTAGGTCTGAACGCCTTGTACTTGATTTTAACTTAGCATTTCTTTTATTTTCATATCGATGGGGTAAAGACTATCATACATAGTGTTAAAGGCTCCTGGAAAGATAATTACTCTCTGAAAGTCTCCTATCAAGTCTGTATGGATGAGTTGGTGAGAGAATGTGGAGAAATAACCTTGCATCTGAAAATGTTTAAACATATTTTAAATACCTTCTGAATAACAGTGATAGAAGCAAAGTTAATTGGAAAAAATCTCACTGAATGTTTCCTTTTACTGAGAGATTCAGTTTACTTTGGAGTGGGGTTCAGGTAGCAAGACTGTGAAACACCACATATGCTTGACAGCAGGATTAATAGCTTCTGGTCATTTGGGTCAGGATCTTACTAAAGTCGGATTGTTGTGTTTAAGAGATGTATTTTGTATGTGTTTGCAGAATTTAACAAAGAGAATTAAAATAATGATCTAAGTAATTCAGAACCAAAACCTTTGTTGCCTCAATTATCTCTACACAAATAATTATCTCAGTAGTTGGACATCAACTACCCGTGTCCCCTTACACCTCCGTACAGGAAGATGCTTGATTCGATCAATATCATAAATACTTGCTGTGTCTAAAACACTGACGGGGGCTGCAAGAAACCCGGAGATGGATAGGAGAGATAGCCCTCAAGTTGCCTCCAATCTAGAGGAGAAAAAACCCAAAGTAGACAGATAATTTATATTGCAAATCAGATAACAAATGACATTTAAGAAGTGGAAAAAGTATATAAAGGTTCATGTGAAAAGGGGGCTTGCCTCTCACAAACTTTGTTACTTAATTCTCTTTTGAAGCAGGCTTAAGAGACTACATCTCAGACCTGATCTTTGAATTTTCCACCCCCATCCCTTTATTTTTAGATAACAAGCATATTGATGTATTATTTACATACTGTCTGTATTCTAACATTTGAAATAAGTTTAGTTCATTCATCAAACTTGTGTTGAGTACTTACTATGCTCCATTACAAAGTGCAGGCATGCAAGCTTAGTAAAATGTAGTTGAGAAATTCAGAGCAGTGAGGGGGTAGATAGGGAAACTGTATTTGCAGCACAGTACAAAAAGTGTCCCCGTGTACACAATACCATGGACAGAGGTGTGAACCCTGATTAGGTAGGGCAGATTATACAGGCTTCAGGACCCAGGGGGGCTTTTGAAGGATGAATAGAAACTCACCAGGGGGACCCTAAAGGAGAGGGTTTTCCAGGTTTTCTGCCCAGGAGGGCATTTTTCAAGGTTTTGCCTCCAACTACCCCTTAGGGCTGGAGAAAGTCTCTGACAAACCTCTCCCCAGACCCTGTGATTAGTTCTGGCATTGCTCCTGTCTCCACCCTCCATCCCTTGACCCAGACCTCCTACTGCTTATCTACTTCCCTTGAATTTGGATTCTAGGCTCTGGATGGCCCCAGAGCCCAGAATGGATTTATCAGGAGTTGGTGCTTACATGGGGTTGGGGAACCAGACACAAAAGGAGAGAAAGGAGCATGTGAAAAGGAGGGAAGCAAAGCCAGCATACGAGAGCATGAGAGAATCTGCGTGGCTGTAGCATGGTAGGATGTTTATGGCGAAGAAGGGGAAACGGAGTCGACTGGAAAAAGAAAAGCAGGGTCCAGATCCCAAAGGAACATATGTGCTTTGGCGAGGAGTCTGGACATTATTATGTGGGTAATGGGAGAACCCTGAAAGGCTTTCAAGTAGCAAATTGACTTGAAAAGACTTGTGTAGTAAGTTTGTGCATCGTGTTGAGCTAGTTTGATTGTTTCTGCGTTGAAGCTGTTGATGAGGTGCAAGGCTCTGACCTTCCTTCAGGAGAGAACTGGCGTTGGGGTAGTTGGCCAACAGCCTGCAGGTGCCACGTCTTTTGACCTGCACAATATTCCCACAGGAATGCTGCCCCAGGCGGTGGACGACTGAGCATGGCAGGGCCAGACCAGTCCTGCCCAACGCGGGACTCTTCTAGTGGGCAGTCTCCTGGAGGCTGGGCTGGAAGAGACATTCTCAGAGCCACACACATCACACAGAGTCTCCTATTCATTCCTTCTCTTTCCTTTCACAGGTGCCTAGTGTTTATGGTGGTCTGAGCATTCCTCTGCCTACTCCTGAACCCTCCCCTCTTTATCTGTCATAGGTGTCTCCCCTCAATAATCTCTTATAGTTCTAATTCTGTCTTGACATCTGCTTCCCATAGGACGTGAACTGACATTTGATGCCTCAAAGTCTATTTTTAAATCTTTGTATATATCTTTAAGTGGTGTTTACATGTCTTACCCTCTGAACTAGCACGCTTTCCTTTATATGAAATACACTGTTTCATGAAGTCAGAGGTAACCTTAAACAAATTATCTCAGGGTAGTTTGGACCCTCGGGCATGCCAGGCTTCTCTGAGCCAGTTTGTCATTACAACTGCTTGGGATCCCAGAGGCTCCTGGGGGACCAGGGCAGAACGGCTGGCCTTGCTTAGTTCTACTCAGTAATGTGTTTCCCACATCCCGTCATGGCAGGGTTGGCTCAGGTTCAAAGAGCTGATGGACAGGAAGTGCTTCAGACAGATAGGATTTTTTTTTCTGTCGTTCTTATAAAGTATTTTGATATCTCATGACTAGCAGGTGGTTAGATAAAAGAGGAAGATAATTCAGCAGCTTAAAAGCCTGGGACCCAGCATTTGGGAGGACAGGATTAATTATAGCAAATCACTGTGTGATTTTCTCTTTCTCTGTGGAATATGATGCCTCATGTATGAAAAGCACCACTTCTTCTCTCTTTTTAATAAAAAAAAATCACTTTAAGTAAAAACAATGAATCATGTTCTTGAAGTGGGTTGTAATCTTCAAACATGGGAAAAGTAAGGAAGTTAATTTTTTGTCTTTAGAGGGTCTGTCATGTTGTGGTTTATATACTATGGCTAACAGCAAAATTGTGCGCTACATTTATTTAAAATAAAATGTGAGGTTGAGTATCATGTTTCCTGAAACTAAAATGAATTTGTTTGAGTTAAGTTGTAGAATTGAACGTTTTCTAATCTCCTGGGCAAGCTTTCAGGTGTCCCCGTGATCAGAGCTCTTTTGTGAATTCTCTGTGAACGGAGATTCCCTGTGTGGTCCAGGATTTAGAGGGGGACTGAGGACCAACCTTACGACTTTGTCTGCACTGCTGCTCTCATTTCACACATTAGCATCTCTTCGGTAAGTGAAAACTAAAAGGCTGACAAAAATTCAGATGGATTCAAAATATGTGGAATGATAAAATGTTAAGTGCTTTTAACATTAAAATTTCCATTAAAAACGTATCTATTAAGTCCTAATGATCTGACTATAATTGTGGGCATTTTCTAGTAAGTTTTCATTTGAAGAGAATACATGGTACTTGCTTAAATGTGAAAAGAACCATGTAAAGAAAAATCTATTTCTGTGAACGTGTCTAATAGTGCTGGGAAGTCTATCCGGTGAAAGGATTTTGTATGATATAATTTTGCACTATTAAGACCCATGCACAATTGAGACATTGCTCCTGTTCAGTGTGGCAGATCCCTTGTTTAAACAAAGCTAAATGATAATCAGCAAACATGACAAGAGTGATTACTTCAAAAGCCCAAGTGAAATGCTAATGAACTTATGTCTTAGTTCTGATAAGATTGAATTTGGGGGCATGACCTTCCTATTTGATTAGGAATAAGTTATCAGTGTTGTTGCAGCTCTAGGGAAACCACAGTGGATTGTAGACTTGGCTACTATTGAGAGGCTGCCTGTGTCAAGTGGAAGTTTTGGGAAACCTAATAGGATATCTCACAATGACCCTCTAGATTTGTTTCAAACCAGTAATTGACTGTGTTGGGATGAGTGCATGGGCCATTAAGGCAAATCAATGCCATTTTTTGAAGTGCTTTTTTTTTTCTTTTCTTTTTTTTTTCAGTCTCATGCTTACAGAAATTTTGTAAGTATAGTACAAAGAACATTTTTTCCTAAACCACTAGAAAATAACTTACTGGTATGAGAATCTTCCCTTCATGGACTTTAGTGTATGTTTCTTACAAAGACATTCGCTACATCACTACCAATATAACCACCAAATGCCAAACATTCCCATTGGTACATTGCTACCATCTAATTCTTAGACTCCACTCAAGTTTTGCTAGTTGTCCCAATAATGTCTTTTATAACAAAAAGATCCAGTCCAGAATCATGTGTTGGATTCAGTGGTCATGTCTCTTTAGTCTCCTTCAGTCTGGAATGTTTCTTTAGTCTTTCCCAGACTTTCATGATTTTGAAAGGCCAATTATTATAGGATGTCTCTCAGTGTAACTTTGATGCTTCCTTGATGTTAGATTCAGGTTTGGTGGGAATATCACAGAAGTGGTTGTTGGGGTGGAAAATAACTTTTTCTTTACCCTCTTTAGTTCAGTGTTTGGAAGGCTTTGAGTTCAACTGACAAAAGACAGATTAGCAAGAGGAAAGGAAAACAGATTTAATGCACGTATGCACAGGAGTTCACAAAGGAATGTGACGCAAAGGGGCAGTTTAGGATTTGGGGCTTATATACCAACTTAATAGGGAATGGGGAGGGCTAGAGGGACACTGCTGGGAGAACAAGTAACTTCTTAGGAAGTGGAGACAAAGGGCACTTAAAGATAAACAAATGACTTTGGGGAAAGATAAATGGGCCATAGGAGAATAGATGGGAGATAAATAGTTTTGTGACAGCATGTGTTTGGTTTTAGTGCCAACTTCTCTTTCTGAAAGAGAAGATCAGAGTCATTCCCAGGGATGGGGTTTATGACAATTGAATTTTTTTGAGTTCTTTTGAGAGGCTCTGCTTTTAGGCAGATAAGGGATTTCAGGAACTCAAGCGCCTTTAGCTTAAAATAATTTTTATGCCGCAGTGGCTTATTCTGGATCCCTTCATGGCACTGTATTCTCATTGTGTCATTTAGTGTGTGATTTCAGTTCCTCTCATAATAACGGTGTTCACTTTGATCACTTGATAAAGGGGTATCTGCCACTATAAAGTTTCATGTTGTTTTCCATTTCTAGTTATCAAAGGTATTTTGTGAGGGGGTACTTTGAACTTATGCAGATGTCTTTCAGTTTACACATATGTGAGTTTATATTATTATGGTCTCATGGTTTAATGGATTGCAATCTGTTACTCTCATTATTTATTTTGATGCTCGGTTATCCCATATTTGGCCAGTGAGCGCTTATTCATGCTGGCTTTTATGTCCTTTTAGCATGATTCCATCATTCTTTAAGAATTTCCTTGCTTTTGTGGGGGCGCATGTTGTTTTGAGATCATCTTCTTATAGTTTCCTTGCCTTAGCTCTGAAACTAACCTTCCTCCCAGAAGCCCTGACTCCTTTTAGTGGAGAATGGTATTTAGTCCCCAGGATCTGGACGATAGTTGTGCTCATTGCCATCAGGGTGTTGCTGCTGCTCACAGACCCTCTCAGTAGGTGCCGATCTCTCATCACTGCTGCTCCCACCCCACCCCTCCCACCCCATGGGGATTCGTTGTCACTGCTCTGATTCCCTGCGCTGGGCTATAGTGTAATAGCACTCCTTCCTCATGCTGCCCGGGTCTCAACACCCACCTCAGGCTACCTTGCCCCTCCCACAGGGAGTCCTGTCTCGCCGGGTGCAGGCTCTCACACCCTGTGTTGGCCCAGCCCCAGGTGGAAATGCTCCTTGCTTTGCTTAGGCTCTGCAGCTCTTTGGCTGGGCACCCCTGCCCCCTCCCTGTGGGGATGCCTTCTTTCCTCCACTCAGACTTTGAGCTGCCACTCCTCTGAGTATACATATTCCTCATCCCAGCCAGGCTTCGACACGCCACTCTCAGCCATTGTGGCTCCTCTGCTCCTGTGTGGATTTCTGCCTTGCTCAGCCCCAACAGATGGCTTTAGGAGTGAGTTGTTCATGAAGGGGAATGGAGCGCGATGCTATTTTAAAATGTAAATTTAAAAGTTACCTAATAACTTGCCAAACTCAGAAGGTCTATGGTCACATTTTTTAACCAAGGTTCTGGAACACATAATTGAAGAGAAATGATTTCTTGAGTCTCCTTGTGTCAGTTCTTTTTTCAAGATATATTTTTAACGTGAAGATACATATTTTAATAAGGGAAAGCTTTGATGTTTAATTGATTCTGCATTCAATGAGAAATAAACACATTTATAGGATTTTGTTTCCAAAATATACATGTGCATTAATTATTTAGGAGTAAGTTGTCTTCAGAGGATTTTGTGTCCAAAATCCATGAAGGAAATTTCAGAATTCAAGCGCCAGCATTTCCTCACTTACATTCCATCAGATCTGTGGTCTTTTAAATCAGACAAAAGGTCTAAGGCACTTTCCATTCTACACATGGGATGTATACTAATGACCCTGAGTTTATATTTCCAGCTCAGATCTTGGCCACGGAACTACCTTCAAACTCCCTTACTTTGGGCTGCACTTTGTCTCAACTGTGCTAAAACTTTGGCATTGAGATGCCTGTGAGATATCAAAATGCAGATGTCAGGTAGGCATCCCCTGTTCTTCATGCTCCCATAGCCAGTGCCTGTGTGACATCTCCATTTTGATGTCTCACAGGCATCTCAAACTCAGCACACCCACACCTGAACCTGTGATCCCCAATACTGCCCTCTGCAGCAGAGATCTTCTTCCCAGTCTTCCCTACCTCAATGAACGGCAAAACCATCCCCCCAGCCAGAGATCTGCTCCTTTATCCTTTATATAGGCTAGATCAGTGCATCCCTCTGGTCTGTTCTGTTCTTTTCAGCACCGTCTGTCTCAGCCCTACTCCAGCCCACCAACATTCCTCACCTGGTCTGCCTTTGACTTCGTTCTTGCCACCTTGTGATTGATTATCCTCACAGCTGCCAAAGTGATGTCTGCACATTGGATCATGTCACTAACCTACTTAAACACACTTGACAGTTCTTAAGTACAGCTGCATGACCAGCCCCCTATTCATGTCTCCAGTCTCATCTTGTGCTATTCATCCCTAAGCACTTGGCCTTCTTTCTGTTCTTGGAACGTATCAGACGTTTTGCCACCTTAGAGCTTCTGAGCATCATCTGCCTAGAAGATCATTAGCTTCCCTATTCCAATTAGAACCTTTGAATCTTTACACTAGAGCCAAATGCTTACTGATGAGTGTGATTTGGGGATTCATTTCTGTTCTCTTACCGTATTATTTGTTTTGTTCTTGGAGGAGAATCTCAGTGGCAATTAGTATGAAATAATTGTTACATTTAACTATTAAGAAAACAGTAGGAAAGCATCTGTGTCCAACTGCTTTTAAAATAAACATCTTAATAAAAATCAATGTAATTATGACATCTAAAATGTAAAAAGGAAAAAAAAGTGCCACAGTGTGTATAAAATATTCAGTACATTAAACACTTTGAAACCCTGGAAGAAAAGGGGATTCAACGTATTACTGTTAGCAAATTGTTACTAGTTTAATTTTCACATGACTCATTTCAGTAAAGATGGCGAATTTTTATTCACGGTATTTGTAAATACTGTAACAATTCCTTACATGCACATAGCACGGGCCAGTGCACAAGAACACGTGCACGCATTTTCTCACTTGAATTCCAGCCTCATGAGCATCACCTGGCCAAGTCCAGTTCTCTAGACTTCACCTTCATTCAATAAATACTGCTTGATAGTATCTTATGCATCAAGTGCTATGCTAGGAATTTTTTTGTTTGGTTTTTTATTGGCGTATAGTTGATTTACAATGTATTAATTTCTGGTGCACAGCATAATGATTCATTTATATATGTACATTCCTTTTCATATTCTTTTTCATGATAGGCTCTTACAGGGTGTTGAATATAGTGCCCTGTGCTATACAGTATGAACTTGTTTATCTATTTTTTACATATATTAGTTAGTATCTGCAAATCTCGAACTCCCAATTTATCCCTTCCCAACCCCTTCCCCTACTGGTAACCATAAGCTTGTTTTTTTATGTTTGTGAGTCTCTTTCTAGTTTGTAAATAAGTTCGTGTCATTTTTTTTAGATTCCACATGTAAGTGATATCATGTGGCATTTTTCTCTCTTTCTGTCTTACTTCACTAGTATGACAATCTCCAGGTCCATCCATGTTGCTGCAAATGGCATTATTTGATACTTTTTTATGGCCGGGTAGTATCCCATTGTATAAATGTACTGCAACTTCTTTATCCAGTCATCTGTCGATGGACATTTAGGTTGCTTCCGTGTCTTGGCTGTTGTAAATAGCACTGCTATGAACATTGGGGTGCATGTATCTTTTTGAATTAGAGTTCCCTCTGGATATATGCCCAGGAGTAGGCTTGCTGGATCCTATGGTAAGTCTATTTTGAGTTTTTTAAGAAATATTCATACTGTTTTCCATAGTAGCTGCACCAATTTACATTCCCACCAACAGAGTAGGAGGGTTCCCTTTCCTCCACACCCCCTCCGTCTGCTGGGAATGTGAACAAAAATGTTCTCTTAGAGCTCATGACCTAGTGGAGGAGACACATAATAAACAAGGCAGCCACCAAATACATACATGTGGTTGGAAGGCTATTTTTTTGTGCTCATACTGTTTCTCTGGAACCAGGAACAATGTCCCGAACTTCCAAACCAAATTTTGGAAGGGGGAGTCAGAGACTCTTTTGGCATTGTTAAACTCATAGGAGGTTAGTTATTTTAGGACATTATAAAAAGATTTTATTGTTTTGTAAGTTATTTGGAGGCAGTATAAAAGATTTTTTTTTTTTTGTAGATAATCTGTCCATGAGAACTGAGAGCCTATCTTACTCCATCCAGAAAGAAATTCAGTGGAATGCAAGGACTTGCAAACTTAGCCTCTGAAGAAGGAAGGGCAAGGAGAGGTGAGCCAGGGAGTTAGAGACAGTGGAGGATGGAAAGAACAGAGGTCTGGCCCAAAGCTGGAGGGTTTTTCTTCCTCTACCGAGTGTATGATAAGGTGCCGAGTTGGGAGGATGAGCAGAAGAGAGAAATTCCCCATGCACCCGGCAGAGACCACAAGATACAATTGGAAGCTGAAGAGATGAACCATTTAGCATGTTCTCCTCAGCTCTTTGTGCGTCACTTACCAACAGCAAGCTTCATTACTGATGAATTGCATCAGTACTCGGTGAAAAAATCAGCTGTCTATAATTTAAAGAGAACTACATGTCAGTAGTTAGAGAAAAGAGAGCCAGAGTCTTCATAACATAATAGATCCTTCAATTTTGAAAGGACCCTGGGACTCCTTTGAGCCCCACTCTCACAGTTTACTAAGTAATTACCATAAAGCTGACCCCCGCCCCGTTCCTGCTCCCGAGATCTCCTATTCTCTACTTGAGAGTCATTAGACCCCCTCCCACTGGTCTCTGCTGCTCAGAAGACAATTCCAGGAGGGTGTCTGAGGTTGTGCCCTTATTTAAAAGAAAACTGCAACCTGATATGTAAATGACTTACTGTGCTGTGTATGTCTAAGGTAGTTTTATAGCATTTATAAGCGGCATTAGTGAAAATTTATCATCTTTATTGAGACAAGCCATTTGAAAATTAAACTAGAAATAATTTGTTAACAATAATGCTTTGAATTCCCTTTTCTTCTGAGACTTTAAAGTGTTTCATATACTGAATATTTTATAGATGTTCTTGGTTTTTTTTCTTTTAGCATTTTAAATGTCACAATTACATTGATTTTTATTAAGACATTAATTTTGGAATCAGTCTTTTTGTGGTTGTTGTTTTCTTAATAGTAAATTAAGTTTAACAATTATTCCATACTAATTGCTACTGAGATTCTCCTTCAAATTATAAAATAAGTTAATACTGTAAGAGAACAGAAATTATTTCCAAAATCACATTCGTCATTAATATTTGACTAATATGAAGATTCAAAGATCTTATTTCACTAAGAAAAACAACATTATGATTCATAGTCATTAAACCTCATGCTTGTTTTTTCAGTGGATTAAATTTTCAGCTCCTGATTATCAGATTGCTCTGTGTGTGTGTGTGTGTGTGTTACATGTAGACAATTAACAGTAAGTCTCTAGGAATATAAGAACCATTAACATATCAAAACTAAACTTTTTCCTCCAATATCTTTTTTTCTTTTGTTCCTTAGTTCTCTAAAAGGTGTCATCATCCATCCCATTGCTCAAACCAGCAACTAGGCATCATCTTAACAGCTTTCTCTCCCTTACCTCCTACATCTGATCCAATGCCAAGGTCTCTTTATTCTGCCTTCTAAATGGCCTTCTCAATTCTGTCCACTCAATTCACCCCAGGCTACCACCTTGGTTCAAACTACCATCATCGCTTACCTGGATTGCTGTAGGGCTTCTTAACTGGTCTTCCTACATCCATTTTTTCCCTCTTTTCCATATGGCAGCAGGAATCTTAAAATAATGCAAATCTGATCCTGGTCTATCTCTGCATAAAGTCCACGCAGTATGTCTCCTAAGATAAAGTTCAAAGCCCTTAATGTGATCTATAAAACCTCATGTGATCTTGCCTCTACAACCTGTTCACTCACCCCCTTGCCAGAGCTACACTGCTTTTGTTCATTTCTTTGAGAACCAGGCATTCCTTCATTTCAGAGTCCTGGCACGTGCTATTCTGCCCTACCTTCTCTGCACTGTCTCAGTTTAAAGTCACTTCCTCAAACTTCTCAGATTTAGGTAAGTCACCTTGATGTTCATTGCCACACCATCCTAAATTTTCTCTTCTTAATACATATAACACTTGTCATTATTTGTTCTAAGTCTGTTTTTCCCACTCAACAGATAGATTCAGTGAGGTGAGGATCAAGTCTGAGTTGTTCATCATTTTATCCCTGGTCCCCAGAAGAGTACTCGACACATAGTGAATGCAGAGGAAATGTTTGCTGGATGAATGAAAATGAGTGAATGAAAGACTGATATGAGTTATAACTCAGATATTTACTCTTGGTTTTGAATTATTATGATAGTGTGAATTGAGCACAAATGGGTGGTGCTTTTTAAAAGTTTGTTTCAAAGTATCATCAACATTCTTGTCTACTCAAGTTCAAATTAACTTAACAATGTATGGAAACAGAGAGAGAGAATCTTTCAGGTAAGGATATTGAAATATATTCATAAAAGCCCTGAACAGGTGGAAAGGACTCTTTACGAGAATACATATGGAATGTAAAGTCTATAAGATACTTGTTTTCTTGTAGTCATGCTACAACGTATCTAAACAGCTCTCTAACATGTAAAGGATGATACAATATGATAACTCTACACTCAACTGGAAATTTGCAGGCATATTAAGAATGCAGAAAAACCAGAAAGTAGGCACACACACGAAAAGTGAAAAAAAACCATGTCAAATAGATGTCGTAAAGCCCAAAGTATCTGTAACCTCAAAGTCTTCACTCCAGTTTTGCTTGCTCTTAATTTGCACATGATAGCAATAAACCTATTTGTTCAGCTATTTCATTTCCAAGGCCAAAACCCCAAATAATAACCGACAGGGAAAGACAGTTGCAGTAACCCACTGTTCCCAATGTCATTGTCATCTTGCCCTCGTCCAAACTTCTGTGGAACCTTATTTGTGTGACAGAACTAACCATATTCACCGAGGGGCATGATTATGCTTTTAAAAAGTCATTTCCCATTCTTGATCATAAGCTTTTAAGGAAAAAACTTGACTTTTCCTAAGGCTTTCAGAGTATCACACAAAAACATGTCATTGTTGATATTCATAATCAAAACAAAGCAAAACAACTCTTGAGTCATCGAGAGAAAATTAAATTATGTTTAGTATTGTTTGAGGAGCCTGGAATGAAATATTATATTTTAGAAATGTTTTCATCCCTCATAATGGAAATAAAAAGCTCTTCTTCTGAAAGAGCTGAATACAAAGTCATTAATTCCGTTTTTTAAGGGCCACTTGTAACCCATGGAGTGTCTCAGAGCTGAAGTTTTACTGTTTACTACTTCTAATTCTATTGATGCATAGTTTGCAAACACTTCAAATAACCTAGCTCCACAGAGGATACGTGTTCTCACTTTACAAGTAAGGACCTGAAGCTGTAACTTACGTTGTTGCCTCAAGATTATAGCTATTACGGACCAGACCTTTGAGTCTTTTCCAGATGCATTTAGCCAGAAAAGCCATGTAGCACTGTGATAAAATCACAAGTTTTAGTGTCAGAAACATCTAGGTTTGTATCACACACCTTATCCTTGAACATATTCTAGATTATAAATTGCTTCGAGACAGATACCCGTTCTTAATTCATCCTGTGTGTTGCACTCAGTAAATGCAGGTGTTGCCCAGGTAGATAGACTTGTTTTCTGTGCTCCAAGATTATGATGTATCATAAATAAATCTTTTGTTCCTGAATTTCCAGTTTAGTCAGGTTAGTGATTTTAGCCATTTTCTACTTTCTCAAGGTCTGCATTTTTGTCTCAAAATCTACATGACACCTATTTTTAAATTAGCAAGCCCATGGAATTACCCAAATGTGAATGAGGTTGGTCTGCCTATTGCTTTTATTTTCCAAGCTTCAGCCTCCTGTTGTTGCTCTGTGTTTAAGTAGAGTTCCAATGTGGAAATGAAATAAAAGCAGCATGTGCTTCTTGCAAAAAGGTGACTAATTTGGATAGGTATAAAGTGAACATTCACTTAGGTATCCCCCACTATCCCGCTCTTCCGGCATAAGCACTGTTAACAATGACGCTGCCCTCTGCATTGCTTCAGTGCACATCCAAACACATCTGTAGATTTCACATGAGCAGGATCCTGCTGTTTCTGTTGTTAAATCTGAAGAATATGATGTGAAAATTTTCCTTAGTGGTCTATATTAATCATTTTGAATATCTGTAAGTATCTGTGTAATACAGATACAGCATAATCTACAAAACCAGACTTCTGTTAGTGAACATTTGTTTCCAAGGTGTTGCTGTTACTGTAGCGCTGAATGCATAATTTTATGTGTACTGCTGCGAGTCTTCCTAAAGGATGTTTTTATGGAAATGAAATGTGGGCGGGGCATGGCAAAGGGAATGGACATTTAAACCTTTGATAGTCATTCCCAAATTAACCCCAGAAAAGTACCATTTGTCTTCTCATCAGCAGCTTATTAGAGTTCATTCTCTTACACCTCACCAATAATTGGCATAATAATCCCTCTTTTTTTTTTTCATTTTTGTCAGTTAGTGAAGTTATGATTTTACTTTTGAGATTGCTTTAGTTTGCATTTCTTTGCTTACTACTGTTCTTTTCATTTGTTACCTGAACATTAGAATTTTTTTTCTTCTATGAATTGACTGTTAGCATCTTTTGTCCATTTTCTTTTGGATTGCTATCTGTCACAGGAAATTACCAGTGAGGCAAACCATTCTAAAGTATAACAGAGATTTGAAGCTAAAAATATCTCAGACATGATCCAAAAATACCCTACCCTTGTAGAAAGTTGTAATGTGCATGTGTAATGTTTTTAGAAACACAGTTTTATCTCTGGTTAATATTAGGTTATGTCTCCCTTGAAATCATTTTTACTGCGAAGCATTCTTTCCAGTCTTTTTCGTATTCCTGACATCCAACATTCTTCTCAATATTTCCCTTTTAGCTAATCTACTTAGAGTCAGGATTTGTAGAAGATTCAGTTATCCCGGCAACCTCAGAAGGACAGTTCCTGTCTTTATACAAATGCCTTTTAATAGAAGAGATGGCAAGAAGTAAAGAACTTTAAGGAAATATACAGGAGATGTTCATGGTTTGAGACAACGTTTGCACTAATAATCTATGGTGTTCTCCTCCAGGACGTGTTTCTCCTTCTCATTGTTCATTTTTCCCACCCTTCTCTCCTCTTTCCTTTCTCTTTCTCCATCTTCCTCTCCAGCAGCAGCTCTGAATCAATTAATTTTGTCTCCTGGAATTCTAGGTGAAAACTCTCAGTAAAACAGGCATCGACTGGTATTTCTTTGGTGGTGAAACAGCAGGCGTTCCCCTCAGTTCAGGGGTGAGGCACAGATGGCCACGTTGGCCCTGCTGTTTGCTGGTTTACCTTTGCTCTCCGGGGAGTGGGTGATGTAGTTAGATAATAGCAGGTGGAGGCTTAAAATTGGGAAAAGGGAGGCAAGAATATGTCTGCATGATATAATTGTATTTCTAGAACACCTAAGAGAATGAACTGGAAAGCTTTTTTTCATGGGAACGATTTCAGTACAGTAGCTTATTACAAAATTAATGTACAAAAACCAATACCTTCCTTCATCCAAACAACACCCACTTGACGTTAGAAGTGATAGTGACAGAAAACGTACTGATGTGCAATAGAGACCCAGTGACAAGGAAACAAAGGTAACAACAAATGAGGAAGAGCTGTGTTTTAAAAAATTTGTGACTTAAAATAACATTCTTTAAAAAGACACAAATGAATTTATTTACAAAACAGAAACAGACTCACAGACATAGAAAACCAAGTTATGTTTACCAGAGGGGAAAAGGGGTAGGAAGGGATAAATTGGGAGTTTGAGATTTGCACATTCTAACTACTGTATATAAAATAGATAAACAGTAAGTTTCTGCTATATAGCACAGGGAACTATATTCAATATCTTATAATAACCTATAATGAAAAACAATAAGAAAAGGAACATATGTATGTATATGTATGACGGAAACATAACACTGTGCACCAGAAATTGACACATTGCAAACTGACTATACTTTAATTAATTAATTAATTTAATTAAACTGTTTAGATAGAATGCTGCAGTGGTATAACAATGCCAAGTTTCCCTAGCTTTATGTAAAATTTAGCATGATCCCAATAAAAGTACTAACCAGGTTTTTAAAAATCAAATTTTAAACTTCATAGACAACATAAAATGTGTAACAATAGATAAACTTTTGACAAAGGAGAATGAGAATGAGCTAATCTTATCAGATATTCAAATATGTATTTTAATATGAATATTAAATCAGTTTGTTTATGGCAAATTAATAGACTTATTAATGGGACAGAATGATAAGTCTTAATGTTCACCCATAAACAAATGGGATCTGGTATAATAGTACAAGCATATGAAATGAATATGTAATGAAAGTAGCATTTCAAACCAAGGAAGGAGAGATTGATTACCTGTAAACAAAGCAGATCTCTATCTCAGTTCTTACACAAAAGGGGATTCCAGATACATCAGAAATTAAAATATAAGGGAATTGGAGCGTACAATTATTGGAAGATAACATGGGAAATTTTTTAATATAATGTTATATTGAATTAGACCTTTCTGCAGATTATGTGAGGTCATCAGTCAACATACTGATAAGTTAAACCACATACAATTGAAATTTCCTATTTGCTAAAAGATACAATCAAAAAGAGTAAAAATATAAATTAAATATGTTTGCCAAGCATATCCCTACCAGAGAGCTGATTTCTTCAATATATGAAGATCTTGTATAAGTCAATTCTAAAAAAAACAAATGAGAAAACAGTCCCCCCTTCTCTGCAAATAGCTTTGAGAAATCCAGCACTGTGCTTACCTCCAGGGAGGGGAACTAGAGAACCCGGTGGTGGGAGAGGCTTCTTCTCTACTTTCTACTGTTGGGTCTTTACCCTCAGCACAGTAGTTCCTGAATAAGAAAAATAAAAGGAAGACAGACTGGGCAACGAATACTTTTTTAAAACTTCAAACCTCAAAATCTGTTTTCCTCAGTCTCCCTTGCTGCCACTAACCTGTACAAGTAGAGGCAGAGAGGGAAGGAAGTGAAAGTAGAAACAGTTCCACGCATCCCTGCTGCCTCCTGTATGTTTTTTCAGTACATTTACCGTGAGTGGCGTTTCTCTAAAGGAATGTGTGCAATATGTTCCTTAAGTGCTGAAGGACTTTTGTATTTCCAAGCATAACAAATTCACTTTTTTGTGAGTCCTGAGGCATTTGATCTTGCCATTCCTTCTGAGACCTCCCTTCACACCTCTTTCTATTTTGCTTTAAGGGCAATCTTGCTCAGATTTTACTTATGGGGGAGGAAAAAGTAAATTCTTGAGTGGGAATGATGTAATATGAACTATTTCCTAATGTTTTTCTAAGGTTTTAAAAATGCTTTGTAGTTTAGAGCTACCATTGGCCCTTTAGTGATTAACTTGTAACAGAATACAAAGGTTCTCCCCTATTATACTGTCAGTTGGAAAACTTTATAAGAAATTTGATGTACTAACGTACTGTTACCATGGATTAAAGGATGGCACGGCTCACTGCTAATTTAGATGGTGTTTCTGTTATGATGAGAGATGCTTCCTTATTTGCACTAGAGAAGACCTTTTGCATCCTTAACGGTGTTAGTACTGCTGTGTTATGTGCAAAACTGATAGATGCATACAAGATATTGACTAGAAAGTGGAGCAACTGGAATTAAAATTTACTACTGCCCTCCAGCTTTTCCCCTTGTCCTATAGGTATGTCAGCATGTGTTCGGATTTTCCAGGCATTTAAAATTACTGAAAAGGACATTACTACTTACTAATCTCACTTTCCAATATCATCTTCAAAACCATGGTCACCCTACCTGTAAGTGAAGTTACCAGATACGTTATCCTGCAGAGGAGGGATCCGTATAAAAAGTCCAATTTGTGATTTTAAATACTTCAGCTCTTTATCCAGGAATATCTTGACGAATTTCCTGCATTTTAGTAAATCTGTGACTCCTTTAGTGATAGCTTCTTTACACCAATTTCAAATCAACTTCCTGCCAGGAAACGCAGTGAACAGAAAGTGTGGCAATCATTGTAAGAGCTTGTCCAGATTTGAAGAATTGGGGTCCAGGATGGGGAGCGTATTTCTACTTTGGGGGAAATAATTTTCTGTTTCTTCTGCAAAAAATGTCTCCCACTGGGTCTCAGCAGGGTTTTTTCTAACAGCTCCTTGTGGATTTATTGTTTGGCCTCGTGAAGATTTTTTGTGTTCTGTGGGCTTCATGGCTTTTATCCCTTGGAGAGAAATTGTTCCCTGTCACTGTTACACAGTTCGTAATTGGTTTGGGCCCATATTTTACAGTTTGTCAGGCTGGCAGGTTACAAAAGCATCAGTAACAAAGAATTTATATAGATTTCCAAGTGCATTCTCCATTCCTAGCATTTTCTGCATGCTTAGGATGTACTTGACCATAAAACAGTATTTTATATTTAATGACTTGAGTGTCACACTGTTAATTATCAAAACACCCTGTGTTTCCCTTTAGCTCCAACATTCACATGGAAGTAGAACTGTACTAAGTATTAAGAAACCATTCTCTCCAAGGCAGGCCAACAGAGATCTTCAGAGTGTGCATAAAATCATAGCTTAAATTGCTTGTCACAAAATTGACATTTTGTAAATTTTCACTTTATGCCACCCTTATGGCATCTTCTCTCATCCTCATATCCCCAAGCCCCCATATTCCTTTGTTTTCAATCTGTTTTATGTCCAAGTGCCCCCAAGGAAATGGAATGGTGCGTGCAGAATTGATCAGATTTCTCAGGCATTTGATTCAGTTGCATCATTAAGAGAAGTAAAAACATCAGATGAAGTGGTGTGGGCTCTCCTACCTTGTTTTTATTATTGCTGTTACTTTTTGACACAGACAAGTCTCCAAGTCTCAACAAATAGAATGAATTAAAAAGAAAACATGCTTTATTCTTTCTCTGATGTATTTCCCGCCTATCTCTTCCATAAATTCAGCTCTTCTTTGGAACTACTAAATTACCAGTGCTCTGCCACTAACATACACAGACTCCACTCAGATAGTTTTTGACTCTAAATCTCTGTGCCAACTTGTAGTCATAATTCCCTCACCATCATGAATTGTTTAACTCAATACGTTAAAATATATTTTCGGTTTCCTTAGCTGAGCAATGAAAGAGTTAATAATACTGACCAATGAAGAGTTAATAATAACAGCTATTGTTTACGGAGGAGTTACTGTAAACAATACTATAGTGAACACTTTATATATATTACTTCATTTTATCCTTAAAAAGACTGTAAAGTCAACCACAGCTGATGTCACTGATGTCCAGAACTTAGTTCCCAGACACTGATCTGTGCTTTGCATTCATTATCTCCTTTGCTTTACAACAACCCTGTAGGTATTGTTACTATTCTTATTTTACCGATAAGGAAACTGAGCCCAAGAGGTTGAGACAATTGTTTAAGGATGGCTAAAAGGGGTGTGGAGGAATTCAGGTCTCCCCAGGTCTTCTGCCCCCTGTGTACTGTATACTCTGTATTAAAGAGGAGTTTTGCCATTTTTCAGATGGAGAACTGAGATGAGAAAAGCTTAAAACAACATGTCCAAGGTTGCATGGCTATCAAGTTAAGGAAGCAAGGATGTGAACCCTCATCTCTGATTCTAAAGCCCCTGTGCACAGCCATTATGCTACACATTAAAAGATGATTTCTATTCTATTCTCATTTTTTAAACTTTAATATGATTGAGCTATCTGTCACCCATAGGCATTTTCTCTGTCAACTCCAGTAAAGATATGGATTAGAAATCCTCCTCTCAAAGTTTAAAATGTCTCTACTGGAAAGGAAGTCCTGAAACTGTTCTAGCTTGAACAGAAGATATTTCCATCTGTCACATTTGTGGATACCACATGGGGTTTTTATATAATGTTTTTGTTTGGTCCTGAAGGCATAGATTAATTTTTACTTCCTTTTGGCAGATAGCCTCACCGTCTGGCAACTTTGTAAACCCTGAGAGAAGAATAAAAATTCAAATATACAAGTAAGGCAATATCAAATCTATTTAAAATAGTAGGCACACTTCAGCTTAGAAAATGGAGGAAAGCCATAGGGTAAGGACCCTTGTGAAACAGGGAGGAATGGGATGACTTCGAGTCTGTGTGGAGAACTACCGATGCGCCAGTCTCCGTGACCTGCTGCTGCTTCTTGGAAGCTTCCCCTGATTCCTCCAGATAGTGTGCAAGAGCGTTCTTTGGCATAACTCCCTCATAGCAGTTCATTCATTTTATCTTAAATGTGCACTTTAGTTTCCCACTGGGCTTCATACTCCTTGAAACCAGGGACCGGGTATTAACTTTGTATGCCCAGTGCCTAGTGTATTTCAGTCATATCCAAGCATTCATCAGGGTAGTTTACAGTCCACAGACAAAACTTGCTGAGCATTTATTACCTCCAGGAACTCTGAGAGGCATTGGGAGATAGCATGAAAAATAATAGAGGAATGTCTAACCAAGAATGAACATTGGACTGGGAGTCTGAAAACTTGAATTCCAATCCTATTCTTTCTGCTGTTTCATTGTTGGGTCTTAGACAACATTCCTGGCTCTTAATTGGCTAAAAGGACTGTCTGGGTTCAAAGTCTTCTAAGGCTTTCAACTCCGCAAGTCTGTTTACTTACCATTACCTCAGATCTAAGTATGTGAATGCATCTAGGATCGTGTCTGGTGTGTGGTAGGCTCACATGTGGTCAGAAGAGGACTTACATGTACGGAAAGAAACTTCCTTGAGGGTGGGAATATTAAAACCTGGTATGGATTAGTGCTATAAAAAGCAAATCCCAGAATGTGCTTAAGCTTGTAAAAAGGGTAAAGGACATCAGTAAGGCTTTTAGAATTATCATCAGAGCAAGAATAGGAGAGGATAAACCTGACACTTACATGGGATGGTGTAGTGTTACTACGTGGTGCACAGGCAGAAATCTTCTTAGTTGAGGAGAACGAGCTTTTGCCTGAAAGGTGTAGAGTAAACGTTGTCCAGAGGGAAGAGGAGCCCAAGGTAGGTGAGTAGATGGTAACAGAGCGCTTCAAAGAATGCAAGAGTCTACATCTGTCATGAGAAAGGTAGCAAATGAGATTGAATTCCTACTGATGCTTCCTGAGGTCTGCAGCCAGTGGGTTCAATGACAAGGGCCTGGAGACAACCAGGGGAGCCCTGGTTCGCCCTGTGAAGAGGAAGGCACGTCGTGCAGAGTCTAAGCAGCTGATCTTGTTAGCTGTTGCTGGCAAGCTGGAGCTGATTTATGAACACTGGGAATGAAAAATAAGGTGATCAAATATGTAGCCAAAAGTTAACCCAGACTAATTTATTTTTAATTTTGGGTTGTCAACAGAAGAATACCTGTCTTTTAGCTTGGTATTTAACAAAATCGTGGTATCTTTTTTGGAGAATATGGAAACCCTGAGTGTAGCTGACCCTCTGGTTAGGTTTATGTACAGCTAGTTGAATGACCTCCTCAAAAAGGTAGCTGCTAATAAGCATGATATTCTTCAGGCCATGACACATGTTTTGAGCCCTATGTCTATTCCAGTATCAGTTAACAATTTTTGCCGATTACATGAATGAGTATCTACACAGATTAACAGCACCCACCTAGGAGGAGATCTCTAGGGGAATGCCGCAGGGCTTGCTTCAGTTTCCAAAAGTTTGGGTGAAGCCTTGGATCCAATCTCCAGAGAGACTGATCAACCCAAACTCTGTGCCCAAGCTGACAAAATGAAACTCGGTGTAGAAGAATTCTTCACATGGACCTTTGAGAAAATAAGTCCCTACCCTGTCCTGTCACGGATGGTAGCGAGAAGAGGAGAGTAGGGGCGGGGAGTGGTCCGTTCTGAGCCTGCACCTCCACATGCTGAAGGGGAGGGAAGCAGGTGTGAGAGGCCAGCCTCACGCAGGGCCAGGCCTTCACCTTCATCTACTCCCCATGACTTTTCCCAGGTGGTCAGTGTGATTCAAGAAATGGGAGCCGGTTGGTTTACACTCACAGTTTTGAAGGCACAAAGTATTCTTTAGAGTCTGGTGTTCTGATAGAAACAGGAATCAAAATAAGAAAAACTGACATGGAAAGAGGACCTCAGCTGAAAGCAAATGTGGAGGCCCATCCCCATCTCAAATTCTGTAAGAGCACAAGCTCTGGGGACACCCCTGAGCTGTGTGACCTTAAGCAAGTTACCTAACCTCTCTGAGCCTCTGTTGCCTCATCTGCAAAATATAGACCATAATATGTCCACTTCCAGAATAGTTGTGAGGTTAAATATGTTCTTATTGCTAAAGAATGGTGCCTGACTATAAGCAGTGTGTGTTAGCTATTATTACTATTACCTTTGTTATTAACACTTAGAAGAATGCTATGATTGTTACTATAAGAAGACTGTAGTTAACAGTGTCCCTATACCTCTGACCCTTCACCACCACCAAGAAAAACCAAAAAACAAGACAAAACAAAACAAAAGTATAAGATGGAGGAGATGTGACTTTGCAGCATAAATTAAAAAGTAGACTTAGGCTGTTTTTGCATGTACTGAGTATTTTGGACCAAGGTGAGGTTGCAGTTTGAAGATGCAGAGGCCTGTACATTCACTCCCTTCAGGTTTTATAGTTTCACTTGGCTTCTTATTGCCAAGCTGCCTTTAGCATCCTTATACTGTTTTCCAATATCAGCTCCTCATTACAGCTTTCATCTACAAGCTGAGGTTAATTTTCCTAAGATGACGACAGCAGTGTTTGCACCTTCCTCCAGCTCTGCGGCCTGTGAGTGTAACATTCAGGCATTCAGGAGTGACTCTCACTACCTTCCAAGACCTGGCCATCCCCTTCCTCTCTCACCCTGCCTGGTTTCTTCCTTCAGGGCTGCACTGTGTGCTGAAGGCAAGCCAGAGCTCTGGTCTCCAGCCTTCCTTTCTCTTGACCTTACCCGAAATGCCACTCACTTGATTTGTTTTATGGTGATCAGTGTTAGAATGTTATCACCTGCATGAAGCCTGTTTTAATGGTCCTCCCTGATTAAAATTTTATTCTAGGGATTGTCACATACTGTCTTACGTAGATATATGCACCTGTTCATTAGCTTTCAAGGTCTTTGGAGTAGTAATTGAGTTTGCGCACTTTTGCATTCCCCCAAGGGTCAGTTTGGGGCCCCGAATCCTAAAAGAGGCTCACTTAGTGTTGAATTGCCTTGAATTGAATTAAAGGAGGACCTTGGCCCCCAACCTGAGCTTGTTAGTCCTTGGACGTCTTGGTGCCCCTGTCCAGGCTGGCCAGGTAGAAGCTGCAGAAGCTGTGGGAGCCTGTCATTTTCCCCTCATTCTAGTTTTGATTTCTAAACTCCTCCAGGGCTCTTTCCTCCTCCTATTCACACTTTTTTTTTCAATTGAAGTATAGTCCATTTACAGTGTTGTGTTAATTTCTGGCATTCAACATAGTGATTCAGTTATATATATATGTATATGTACATATGTACGTACACATGTGTTTATATGTACATGTATATATTCCTTTTCATATTATTTTTCATTATAGGCTATTACAGGGTATTGAATATAGTTCCCTGTGCTATACATCAGGACCTTGTTGTTTATCTATTTTATATACAGTAGTTAGTATCTGCAAATCCCGAACTCCCAATTTATCCCTTCCCACCCCCTTTTCCCCCTGTAGCCATAAGTTTGTTTACTATGTCCACAAGTCTTTTTCTGTTTTCATTAGTGTCTTTACTTTTTTTAGATTCCACATATGAGTGATATCATATGATATTTTTCTTTCTCCTTCTGGCTTACTTCACTTAGTATAACAATCTCTAGGTCCATTCATGTTGCTGCAAATGACATTATTTTACTCTTTTATGACTGAGTAGTATTCCATTGTATAAATATACCTCAATTTCTTTATCAAGTCATCTGTTGATGGACATTTAGGTTGCTTCCATGTCTTGGGTATTGTAAATAGTGCTGCTATAAAACATTGGGGTGCATGTATCTTTTTGAATTAAGGTTTCCTCTGGATATATGCCCAGGAGTGGGATTGCTGGATCCTAGGGTGAGTCTGTTTTCAGTTTCATTCATGCTCTTAAACTGCCCTAGCATTTTCTTCCTGTCTCGTCCAACCCGCTTTACTTTCTCACAGAGGAGCCCAGTCACTCACTGCTCTTTTCTGTCTTGCTTTCTTCATCTTTCTCAAAATGTTTGTTTCTCTTCCAGCCCCTTTTCTTCTATCAGCTTCAAGATTGGAAAATGGCATTGCTAGCAGAAAATGTTTCCACAACTTGGGGAGGACTAGGAATGTGTCTGGAATGGGGAGTCACAATGGTTGCTTTTAAACCAGATCAAAGCCTTTTGCCCTTGTTTTCATTCTACTTGAAGGATTTCAAACTAAATCCTTATCCTGCCATATGGAAATAACTGAGTTAGGTGGCTGCTATCTAAGCATTTTTTCAAACACCCAAAACTGGTTTTGATCAAGAAAACAGAAGCTGACAACGAAGCTTTATTTTAGCCAAGGTTTGGGAGAAGTTCTAAACTATAGTGTGTATACTTTGATAAATTTCATAGAGTAGAGCCATGGGTTATAATATTTGTTCTTCCAACATTTTAATCCAAGTGATGACTCTAGGCAAGGCTGGATTTACTCAGCAGCGTGTTCAGCTAGCTAAAACTGTAGATACCATCCACAACCTTGTTATTTAAACATGATTTAGAAATCATAAATAGAAATTCAAAGGAGAGCTTGATTTTTTGCAAGACGAAATTCAATGCCATGAAGAAACCCTCAGAAATTTGCCAGAGACCTTGTGGGTCTTAAAATATCCTCTGTTCCCTTCCAGGCAGATTTGGCAGCTTGAGAACTATTCATGACAAATAATGACAAATATTTTACCAACACACAAAATGTTACTTTTTGTTTTGGTATTAAATTTGTTTAAAATTTTAACTAGGAATGTTAGTATAGTAATGTGATAGTCATCTAGCAAATCTCAGGAGAAGTATTACTCCCTTACTGAGCATTTTAGAAAATATTTCTTGACACTAGCTGTGTGTAAGATATTATATTAAATGTTTCTGGTAAGAGAAATATGAATTAAATTTGATGTTTGACCACAAGAAGTAGAAAAACTAAGATATTATAATACAGCGAGTGCCATAGAAAACTTGCTAAAATGCTCTGAGGAATGAGCTTGTGTGGGATTTGGTGAGTCAATCAGAGAAGCTTTATAAAGGAAGTGGAATATGAGCTTTGATGAGTAGCCAGATGATAATACGAGAAATACGATGGGGGGGGGAGGGGGGTCTAGACAGATGAAACGTATTAACGTCTCAGAAACAGTGTAGTATGGAGTACAGGCAATATTGTTGGGTTTTGGTTTTATGTAAATGAAAGACAACAGTTAGAGATAAAGGTAAATTCTCTGGATCTGAAATCTCAAATTAAAACTTTAATAGGTAGTGGGGAATATTTTATCCATTCTTCCACTCTTTAAACAACTTCAGAGCTGTATTTGAGGATAATTAATCTGTCCTCAGCATGTAAGCTTGATTGTGGGGGAAGAGAAATGGAATTTGGAAGAGCAGTTGGGAGATTATTATACTGGTTACTAAATGGTAAGAGTTAAGAAGAATGTACTAGGCTGAGAAGAGCAAAATTGAAATGAAGGGGTAGAATTGAGAGACTTTCCAGAGGGAAAATTTCTAAGATTTAGAACCTGATTGGGAAATGAGAGGAAGAAGAAAGGGAGTGGGGTAAAGATAACTGTGAAGAGTCAAGCCTGAGAACTGACACCACTGAAAAAGTCAGACAAGTCAAGTAGTCCTGGTGGAAGGTGGGTTCAGCTTTGTGTGGTGCATAGTGGAAGAGGAGCAGTTTTACTGGTGGAGCATGAAAGTAGGTTCCCCAGCAGAAAGTTGGAAATGTCAAATACACTCAGGCTGTGGTTTGAAATATAGACTTGGGACTCATTAGCATAAAGGAAATGGTAGAAGGCATAGGAAGGAATATGGATGTCCAGGGAGGGCATAAGGAGAAGATGGCCAAGGAGAGGACACTCAGGGGAAGGTAGTCTCCTTTTAGGTGAGGGAAGATGAGCCAAAATTGAAACAGTGGGCAAGGTTAGGGAAGAGCTAGGAAGACTTAGTGTCATAAAAAGCTGGACAAGAGTGAGTTTCAGGAAAGGAAGGGTCAAGTAATACCCATGGAAACAGAGAAGTAAGGAGGCCGAGAACTGAGCAGGAGAAATTAAATGTAATAGCTGAGAGTTCACTGGTGACTTTCACAAGAGTGATCTTAGAACTATGAGTTGCTGGGATGTTTTCTATTTAAAAATCTAGGGTTTGTTGGGGCCTCTTAAGTGTTCTGGATATTTCTATTTATTTAACACAGATAATAAAGGATGGTGTGTGTGTGTGAGAGAGAGAGAGAGAATGCGTCTTAAGATCAGGGAACTGTTTCATGTAAGTGATAAAATTATTTAAGTAAAATATGCCTTGAGCTTACATTTCATTAATAATAGAAACATTAATTCAGCCAAAAAAGGGAATCTCCAGAATTTTTTTTTAACATTTTTTATTGATTTATAATCATTTTACAATGTTGTGCCAAGGGAATCTCCAGAATTTTACATTAGTCAATAAACAAAACTTCTACTCAAACTATGTCAGTTAAAAAGATCTTTTTGTGCCCCATTGATTATATGAAACAACAACAACAAAAATACATAAACAATTGTTGAACTGATGAGCATACCTGAGAACATATTTAGATTATCATCTTTTTCTCTTCTTTTCAGAATAAAAGATTGAGCTATGATAGCAACTGGTGGGGTGATAACTGGCCTGGCTGCCTTGAAAAGGCAGGATTCTGCCAGATCCCAGCATCATGTCAACCTCAGCCCATCACCTGCAGCCCAGGAGAAGAAACCCTGTCAGGCGCCGACCTCGGGCCGATGTTGTGGTGGTTCGAGGCAAAATCCGGCTTTATTCCCCATCTGGCTTTTTCCTCATTTTAGGAGTTCTTATCTCCATTGTAGGAATTGCAATGGCAGTCCTTGGATATTGGCCCCAAAAAGAACACTTTATCGATGCCGAGACAACATTGTCAACAAACGAAACTCAGGTCATCCGGAACCAAGGTGGTGTGGTGGTTCGCTTCTTTGAGCAGCATTTGCATTCTGATAAAATGAAAATGCTTGGCCCTTTCACAATGGGGATTGGCATTTTCATTTTCATTTGCGCTAACGCCATTCTTCATGAGAACCGTGATAGAGAAACCAAAATCATACACATGAGGGATATCTACTCCACAGTCATCGACATCCACACGCTAAGAATCAAGGAGCAAAAGCATATGAATGGCATCTACACTGGTTTAATGGGAGAAACGGAAGTAAAACAGAATGGGAACTCCTGTGCTTCCAGACTGGCAGCAAATACTGTTGCTTCTTTCCCAGGTTTTAGGAGCAATTTTCAGATGGACAGCTCTGTTGAGGAGGATGGGCTGCTTGTACTAAATGAAAGTAAGAGTTGTGGGCATCTTAGGCCACCTTTGCTCTCTGACAGCTCTGCCTCTGTTTGTGGCCTCTATCCACCTCCTTCCAAGACAAGTGATGATAAGACCGGTGGCCCTAAGAAATGTGAAACCAAATCAATTGTGTCATCCTCCATCAGTGCTTTTACACTACCTGTGATCAAACTAAATAACTGTGTTATTGATGAGCCTAGTATAGATAACATCACTGAGGATGCTGATAACCTCAGAAGTAGGTCAAGGAATTTGTCAATGGACTCCCTTGTGGTCCCTTTGCCCAATGCCAGTCAGTCTTTCCAGCCGGTCAGTATGATGCTCCCAAGGAATAATTCCATTGGGGAGTCATTGGCAAGTCAGTACAAGTCCTCTGTGGCCCTTGGACCTGGGGCTGGACAGCTCTTGTCTCCTGGGGCTGCTAGAAGACAGTTTGGGTCCAACACATCCTTGCATTTGCTCTCATCACACTCAAAATCCTTAGACTTAGACAGGGGTCACTCCACCCTAACTGTTCAGGCAGAGCAACGGAAACATCCAAGTTGGCCTCGGTTGGATCGAAGCAACAGCAAAGGATATATGAAACTGGAGAACAAAGAGGACCCGATGGAGAGGTTGCTTGTGCCCCAAGCTGCAATCAAGAAAGACTTTACCAATAAGGAGAAACTTCTTATGATTTCAAGATCTCACAATAATTTGAGTTTTGAACATGATGAGTTTTTGAGTAACAACTTGAAGCGGGGAACTTCTGAAACAAGGTTTTAATGTTAAAATATATATATATTATTTTAAAAGGCTATCTACTTTGAACCTATTTCCCCCAGCATTTCCTTGTTAAAGCATTGGTTATAAGCGTTTTTAATCAAATGGTTTGTAGTGTATTATTAGACCTGGCTGCTTAATTCTGTAATGGGGGTGGCTATATGTTTGGATTACTTATGATTACAGTACTCTATATTATTACATATGATTTTATTTTTCCCACTCCTTTGAAAGCATGATCTCTTTTATTAGTATGAATACAAAATACTTCCATCCAAATTAAAGTTTCTTTTCTTTAAAGTTCTTGCGTCAATGATCATATTCATAGAGCAGAGTGTCCAATTTGGAAAAGGCAGGGTACGAAAGTGTGGACCAGAAGTACCAAATTTAGGCCCCAGATTCACTGTATATTTATAAATGAGTGTGAATGCAAATCTTAGGTGTGATTTTCTGAATAATTGCTTTTATACAGGATTGTTTGAATTATTTAAAAGGAGGTTCTAGCTTCTGTGCAAGGTGACATGTATGTACTGGTTCAATTAGTTTAGTTCCTTGTGAACTAATTGATAAGAATTGCTAAAGTTGATTGTGACGAGTACCCTGAGCTCTAGATAGACAGTATTTTTTTTTCAACATCAGTTCTAGTTTATTGATATTTTATTAAGAAACCATTTATTGAAGAGCCAAGGCTGAGAATGCCAGATAGTCTTAGGGGTAGATATCAAAATGCTATTAGCTATAACTTTAGATACTCAGAATCAAAATTTCTTTGCAACTGACTTAACAAATGAATGAACCAATTTAGTGTTTAGAAGTGCTACCTTGAAATAACTATATATATGAAGAAAATGTTGAGTAATGAATGAAAATATATGCTAGTTAGTGCTAACTAGTCTCAGTACCTTTTCCTAATCATGTCTGTTATCATCCAATATCCACTCATCCCCATATCCTTGTCTTCCACCAATATTTTTTAGATCCTGTTATTTGGAAAATAGTCAGGTAACCTTGACATTTCTTTTATCTTCGCATATCACTAAGTTGGTAGTTGAAGAAAATTTAGTCCTTGATCCATTGCCTTGAAATTTACCTTGTGCTGGAAAGCCTTATGATAACTCCAAAGACTTTCTTATGGTATAATAAATGTATAGGATTGTGGTTCTCGGTTATTGAAGATAATAAATATTAAAGTGGATTTTTCGATCAGAAAATTTTCATGTTTTCCGTTAAGGTAACATAATTTCTAAAAATTGTTTAATGGAATACTCAGGAAATTTTACAGGTTTTTCCCAATGCCTAAACGTTTCTGAACATCAGAGTTGCAGTTGTTGGGAGAGAAGAAGGAAGATAGCTCTGTATTTGTAGCTCCCCCCAATTCTACCTTGTATTGGCATCACGAGCTTCCCTGAACTGAGGCACAGTGTTTCTTGTTAGAACATCAAGCCTGTGTGTTGTAACAGAGTGGGCTTAGTATTTTACCTTAAAGCATTTAATAAACCTCCAGTGAATACCAGTTTGTGTTCTTCATACATTTGCTGTTATTTTTTAAATAAAATACATTTCTACTTAAAGTACTGTTTTTTAAACTTTCAAATACATTCAACTGAAGGTACTTGATATCCTACCACATGCCCTGGGGTTTTTCATTTTGTGGCTTTTTTACTTTGCTTCTATTAGGTTAAAGAGCTAGGTCCATCCAATTGAATTAAGCTGTTTTCATCTTTTGTTATTTTTGGCGTGATGGTTAATTTTATGTGAAAACTTGACTGGGCTAAGGGGCATCCAGATTTCTGGGTGTGTCTTTAAAAGAGATTAGCATTTGAATTGGTAGACTGAGTAACAAAAATTGCACTAACTTATGCAGATGGACATAAACCAATCCATCGAAGGCCTGGATAGGACAAAAAAGGCAGAGCAGGGGTGAATTCCTTCTCTCTGCTTGAGCTGGGACATCCATCTTCCTGCCCTAGGACATCAGTGCTCCTGGTCCTTGGGTCTTTGGACTCAGACTGGGACTTACAGCATTGGCTCCCTTGGTTTTTAGGCCTTTGAGTTTGGGCAAGAACTACACCACCTGCTTTTCTAGGCTTCTCTGGCTTGCATACAGAGGGCAGATTGTAAGACTTCTTGGCTTCACAATCAGGAGAGCCAATCCTTCAAAATAAATATATGTATGTATGTATGTATGTATGTATGTATGTATGTATCTATCTATCTATCTATCTATCTATCTATCTATCTATCTATGTATCATCTAAATAGATAGAGAAATCTCCTATTGGTTTAGTTTCTCTGGAGAACCCTGACTAATACACTCAGGATCATTTTCACTTAAAATTTCAGTGACTTTCAGGAAAATAACCAGATACATAGCATCTAACAAATGTCAGTGATACTCCCAGATTTGAAGACAATGGCTCTCAAGTCCCCTGATGTGACAAGTGACTAAAGCCATATAATTTGCTAAGTTTACTCCTGAAAGCTCTAGTAATTTGAAGAGGATTAAACAGCATGGTTTTTGGAAGATTTAAATAAAGGAACTGGGGGCTCAAAGTGGTGATTCCTGTTCTACCGCCTCGCCATTAAAAAGCCTGAGTTTTTTACTTATCAGAGAAATCAACTTTATTAAATAATTTAAAACTTTTCCATTTTTAATTAGTCAAAACCACATTGCTGTTGCTAATGAATATGAGATAGCTGTGTTACCATACTGATTTGATATAATTCCACTCCAAAGCAATGAAACCTGGAATTTTAGTTAGACTGCATGTTTGTACATTTCTCTTAGGCTTTTATAAATGTTGAAAATTACTTATAAACTGCATTTCTTTCTCTGGGAAACCCCGGGAGTCTGGACCATGACCTAGCTGCCTCCAGCTCAAAGAGCTTCTGAGGCCCGTGGCCTGTCTGGGCTATATTGGTTTACTCAGGCTGCCATACAGAATAGCACAGATTGGGTGGATTAAGCAATAGAAATTGATTTTCTTGGATCTGAAGTCCAAGATCAAGGTGTTTGGTTTGTCCTGAGGCCTGTCTCCTGGGCTTGCAGAAGGCCTGCCCTCTCCCTGTGCGTGTCTGGTGCCTGTCTTTTTCTGACCACAGCAATCGTGTGGGTTCAAGCCCTATCCTAGAGGCCTTGTTTCACCTTAATCCCCTTTTAAAAGGCCCTATCTCCAAATATGGTTGCATTCTGAATTACACGGAGTTAGGATTTAAACATAGAATTTGGGGGTGTGCCCATCACATGAGGCATGCCATTGAGAAGAGGGGAAGCTCAGTGTTCTTAGCCTGGATTGGGTGAGGAGGGCACCACAGGCCCCCAGTGGTTTGCTGTGTAGCCTTGAATGAATCACTGAATCTCTCCAATTCAATTAATTCAATTTCAATTAATTTCTTAATTTCAAGCCTTAGTTCCTCAAATGTGAAGTGAGGTGAATAAGAACATAAAATATCAGGTCCTTTCTATCCCTTGAACTCCAGGGTTCTCGGTGCCCTGGGCTGAAAACCGATTACCATAGATTTAATGGTTTGAAGCTCACAGAGGGTCCAGGATGGTGCCCACTGGGCATGTAGTGAGCTGTTCCACAAATGTGGGTTATTACTACCTGCAAGTGTCACCTAGGAGCTTTTTAACCTTCACCCTGTCCCCACTCTACCCTCCAAGAATATCCTCTGTAGTAGGATGAATAAAGCCCCCTCAAAAGTGTCCATGTTCTGTATAGCAGAATGGACTTGCAGCTCTAAATTAAGGTTCTTAAAATGGGGGAGATTATCCTGCATGATTCACATGAGCCCAAGTCAATCACAAGGGTCCTTATAAAAAGGAGATTGGAAGAGAAGGTGATACGACCAAAGCAGGGAGAGGATGGAAGATCCTGGCTTTGAAGATGGAGGGAGAAGCCACGAGTCAAGAAATGCAAGGAAGGAAGCTCTGGAAGCTGGAAGGAACAAGAAAATGGATTCTGCCCTTAGTGCTTCTCTAGGAACCAGCCCTGCCGATACCTTGACTAGCCCAGTGAGTGATTTTGGACTTCTGGCCTCTGGAACTGCAAGAGAATAAATGTGTGTCATTTTAATCCATTAATTTTATGTAATTTTATGTAATTTGTTACAGCAGCCATAAGGATCTAATATTTTTCCCCAAACCAATGAGCATCTTCAGAACAGTGAGCCAGTAGTCAGCAGACTTATAAGCAGAGTTATAATTATCCATACCAGGTGATGGCAGGTGGCCCAAAGCAGAATGTATGATCAATTTTACATTTACATTAGCATTGATAATCTTAATGTAAGTATAATAATTTTTTTTAAAACTTTTTGGGGGGCATTGATAATTAGATTTATTTGTTTATTATTTTTGGAGGAGATACTGGGGATTGAACCCAGGACCTCATGCATGTTAAGCATGTACTCTACCACTTGAGCTATACCCTCCCCTCTAGTGTAATAATTTAAACAAAAGTGGTAGAGCTTCTTTGAAGTAGGAAATACTACTTTTGATACATAACAAAAATTAGAAAACCCTGTAGTTGGCTTAAGAACAGCCATCAATTATAAAAGCTTTCAGGCTCAAATGAATGTTTCTGTCTATGTAGTTTTAGAAGAAACAGTGGTAATCAGTATAAGTCATTAAGAAGAAAACCATTTTTAGCACAACTCTGTATCAAAGATATTATACCAGCATTTAACAGTTTACTGGATAAAGATAAGTTTTTACCTACTTGTTTTAGCAATTCAAATCTAACCCTTTCTAATCCTTGTAAAAACACATCATGAATAATTAGAAGAAGTAAAATAGATTTTTTTTTAAATCCATCAATTTACCAAAACTTTACTTACAGTGCTTTAAATATTAAAACGTTGACCTGCCAGCAGTGTGTATTCAACTGCCATGGTATTCAGATTGCTCCAAAATCTTAACTGCTTGTTCTCTAAGTAGGAATCATAAGAGCCACACATAGATTATTCTGTCTCTTACTTTCAATGAATTGCCCTGTTATACTTCCCCCACCCTATTTGTAATCCTGTTTTAGACCTTGTATCAATAATAGGGTATATAACCTTGATATTGGATCCCCATTTGATGATTTAAGTCCTTTTGATCTGAATTCACACTGAAGTCATTCTCTTAGGTTCTCTCTACGTGCTCTTTCTCCCAGGGCGATGGCATGAGGGAAGACAAGACCCATTTCACTGAAGTGCCTTTTACTCAATAGTTGATGTCATCTTGAGATAGTCATTTAAAAATCAGGCCTGCCCAAGAACAGAGCTCGTTAACGTGACGGAATTAGGTCACTCAATCTTCACAGGTTAACAGATCAGTTCCTATCTTGGAATACATCTTTGGTAAACTTGTTTACATCTATGTTTGTTCTTTTGCTGGCAGTATAAGGAAAGAGAAAATAAGTAATAAAGAGGATACAGGAAACCTTTACCCATTGGATCTTGTCATTCTCACATGAAGTTGGTTTTCCCCATAATCTTAAGCTTCATGTATTCTCTTATTGTTTCTCTTTACTACTAGTTGATTTAGCACTTGTTTTATCATAAAAATGATTAAGAAAATTACTTTGTCCCATAGGCCATTTAATAATTTGAGATTTCTAAAAAGTCTCTAATTCTTTCTCAACACCGAAGAGCATGGACTGTCTCCAGGAGCATGTAGACTCTACAAATTAAAAGTGAAGGTCTTATTGGCAGTACAGTTGTTTATAATCTAGACAAAGTCACAATATTTGTGGTATTAAAGATAGAATCCTTGCTAATAGAAGCGTTAAAAATCTGGAATAGAGAAGCAATAATGACATGGGAGCTACACCCAAGGGAACATGCAATTTTGTGGCAGAATCATGACTTAAATCCAGAACTATTGATTCTCAGTATCCATGTCAATTAAAATCAAACCAGGCTTTTTAAAAAACGTTTTTTAAAAACATATTCAAAATCTGATGATTAGCTTTAGAGTTTATTAAGACTAGTAAAGAAAAGTATCTAAATTTTCAGGCAGAAAATACAGTTTGAAATTTTCATAACATCTTCGAAGTATGTATGGGGTTGGTGAGGGGGTGATATACTACAGACTGACATTAGAGGAGGCATAGGGTTTGGAATGAGAATTTTCAGTACTTATTTTATACATTGATTTCCTGTGTTTGAATTATTGACTGCATAACTCTGCCATGAAAATTATGTCTTTATGCCCTTCTGAGCCATTATATTATCTTTGAACAAGATCTGTGGAGCTGAAATGAGTCATTTGCATCCATATTCAATAAACCACATGTGCTAGAAGGAAGGCAGGAAGACATGGAGGAGGGAAGGAAGAAATGTGGGATTTGGGGTAATAGAGAGAGGAGAGAATGCCGTATGTCTTTTTTTCTACTAATTGAAAACTCATGCACGGCAAAAGGCATCCCATTTATACTTTATTTTGGAATAAAACCCAAGCTTGTAATTTTTAATCACTGAATCAGTGAGAAAATATTCTTAGTTGATTTTAAATATATTTTAGTAGACATTAACAGTGTTTATTATCCAGCTCATTTGAATCAGTCACCCTAAGGGTTAGTGAATTAATTATTAATTTGAAGATGTCAACTAATGAATCATCAATAGCCCAAAGCTGGTCAGAGATTATTATTTTTAAAAATGGAATCACTTTTTTCTGCACTCAGATGTTTTCTGTGTTCACTAGGTATGTATTTTTCCCTAAAGCATTTTCAGATTCCAAATGTGTTACCTTATGTTATCATTTACAATGTTAATAACCTGAGAAGTCAAATTAACTTTCCAGCCAGTTAGTTGAAGAGTTAAGGAAATATCTTTCAAAGGCTCTTGCATTTTATGAGCTCACTATTATAGTCTATTACTGTGTCAGGGCAGTAAGAGGGTCAAATAAAATATATATGAGCAAAAAATATGGAAGACATTTAGAACCTGGATCATATTCAGTATAGGCTGTAAATAATTGTCTCTTACAATGTAGCAAGCTCATTATTGCTTAACAGACAGGAAAAAATTATCTTACGAAGTAATCTAAGTGAAATACATTCTCTTTGGCGTGTGAACACTACATTGTGTTTTATATTGGCTAACAAGATGTTCAGCAGTTAACAAAGTAAATTTAATACAAGCCATTCCTTTTTTACTCTAGAGTTCTGGCAATGATATACACTAAGAAATTCCAATAAAAAATTGTATGTTTATAAAATTATACCAAAAGGGTCTAGTCCTACAAACATAGCCTGTTCTCAAACATTAGTTAGTGTTTAATTGGTGGATTATTCACACTCTTCTCTCTTAACTTTTTAAATTAACTTATGTATGTATTTCATTATTTTCTTTCGTTAACACAATGTTATGGTTATGTACTCTGGTTGATGGGTTAAAGGAGAGGTAACATCGAGTACTGACCATTCTGCGACATAAAGGTAACATTGCCATGGGTTTACAATGGAAACAAAGGGAAAAAAATCTGAGAAGGTGCAACAGGGGGTATTTCAAAGTATGTATTTTATATTTGTTTGTGTTCTCTCACTCCTGTTGCCATAATCTACCAAGAGTTAACTCTTGGTCAGAAGGAGGTTATTGTCAATTCAGGTGAATTACTTGTATACTAGAAAGTTCAGGAAATTCTGGAATTGATTTTAACATATTCTTTGTAGACTCTTTTTTTCAATATTTCTATTCTTCTGCACTTCAGACTTCATTCAGCAAGATGCCTCAGAGTCTTGCACAGTGCTGTTAAACACTGGGCTTTCGGGGGATATTGATAGAATTAATTAACCTTTTGTTGATGTGAAAAGTACAGACTATATTTCATTGTCCTTCACTTGTGGGTCAGTATGCAAAATACTCTATGATAAGAAAGGGAGAACATATGTGGCTGGTTACAAGATTTTTAAGTTTTACTGGAATACAAGGCACGGGCTGGCCTATAAGCCAATTTCTGGAAGGTAAAGAAGGAATTAATCCAGCGGCACGCTTGCTCATTTGATCCTAGAATAAACAAGGAAAGTAACTTCAAAAGTGGTGTTTATCGGGGTGGGGAGCGTATAGCTCAATTGTAGCATGATACCCTGAGTTCGGTCCCCAGTACCTACATGAAAAAAAAAGTTTAAAATAAAAGATAAAATTTTTAAAAAGCTGGGTATATCGTTTTAAAAACATAGACAATAGAAAAGCTATTTCTCTAATGCAAAAGCAATTCAGTCCTTGTAGAGTTGGTCAATGGTCTTTCTGAAACATTAATGTTGTATTATCTTTGTGTCTCACGTACTTGCCTTTTAATTTTAAGACCCAAGCCCTATTTGAAATAAAGCAGTTATTTTCATTTCATCAACGGAGCAGTTACCAAGGTGTACATAATATTTCAATTTCATGATTTTATAAGCCAAGATGATCACCTGTAGTTAGTGTTTCTTAAGAGCCTCAGGTTACAGTCCATCTGCTAAGGTCTTATGATTGGTACAGCACATCTTCCTCATTCTCCAGTCTCCCAGGAATTCCAGCATCACCTGAACATGTAAATTACCTTCATTTCATAGATGTGAACCTGAAATAGAAATGGTCTTAATGAAATTTTATACCTATGAGCTAACAGCAGATATCAGAAGAGTGGGAAAATAGAAATTTAAAATGCAAATATCCACTCTCCCAAGTTAAGTAAGAGGAAATCCTGACATTATTCATTTTATTAAATAGGTAAAGAAATAGACTTCCAAAAAGATTCTTAAGTATCTGAAAACACACTCATGTGATGCTATTTATGGATTGGAAACCAGCCATAAGAACTTCACTGTCTTTAACACCTTGAAGGTTTATCAAAAAGAAGGTCATGCTCTGGGAAGAAGCAACCTGAGGTAGACGTTGAAGGACCTGTATGAATCAAGGCAATATTTCAAGAAGAATGTTTCAGAGGGAAAGAGCAACCAAGATATAGACCTACAATCATGGAGAAGTAAAGTCTGCAAGACATGTTAGCCTTTCTGGAGTATTGTGTTTGAATTGGAGAATAGCAGGAAGTAAGCTGAAAAAGAAAATGGAGTTCACATTAGCAATAATGTCAGAAACCAGGCTAAGGAACTGGTTCCTAGGCTAGCAGTAAGGTCTCCTAAGCAGAAGAGAAACCACATTGAGGGCGGTTTTCCAGGACTTAATGGTGATCTGTAGAATTGTTTGGGAAATCTTGGAAGCAAGGAGGGAAATAGTAGTCAGGACCTGGATCAAGGCAAAGAAAATGGGGAAGTATTCGGTTCTCAGTCATCGTCTTACTGATTTTCCAGCTTCATTTGTCTTTCTCTCCGTCATCTTTGGTTTCTTGGACACTATATCCTCTGTTTTTTTCCCTACTTCACTAGCCCCTTTTTGTCAGTCTTCGTGGCTGGTTTTTCCCTTTTTTCACTGACACTGCAGTGCTCTAGGACTCAGTCCTTGGTTCTCCTGTCTTCTATAATTACCCTCACTCACTTGGTGATCAGATGGCTTTTAAACCATCTCATGCCCGTGACTCCCAAACTCTCCCTTTTATTCCAGACTCATCTTTTCTACTCGGATGTCTAATAGACAAATGAAATTTAGCACATCAAAACTGAAAGCCTGTTTTTCCCTACAAACCTGGCCCATCTGTAGTCTTCCCCTCTCAGTTGATGGCAACCCCATCATTCCGGTTGCTCAGCCCAGAAACCTTACTATCATCATAATTGATTCTAGTTTTTATTTCATACCCCGCATTCACTATTTCAGCAAATGCTTTTGGCCCTGTCTTCAAAATATATCTATAGTTCTAACATTTCTTAGCCATCTCCACTGTTTCAGTTTTTCACCTTGTCTCACCTGGAATTCTGAAATTGTCACATCACCAGTCTTCCTACTTCCATCCTTGAGTGTAGTGTACTCTCAACATGGCAGCTGGATTAGTCACGTCACTCGCCTCCTCCTGCCCTGCAAGGGCTGCCCAGCCCTGGCAAGGCCTCCATAATCTGTCCCTTATTACTCCTCTGACCTCGTCTATTGCTACCCGCCTCACTCGGCTTCACCCACTCACTTTCTTCAGACACAACAAGCATTTGCCTGTCTTAAGTCTTTCTACGGTGTGTGCCTTTTTGCCTAGAATGCTATTCCTTCCAATACCTGTCCCTGCCCTACATCAAGTGACGTGCCTGGGGCATCTTTGATCTGCTTCCTCATTTCAGAGCATAAAGATAAGAATTTATGGTCTGTTCTTTTCTCATGCTCTCTTCCTGCCCCGTTCCCCAAAGCATAGCTTGAACTTGCATCTGGGTCCTGCCTCATTTGGACAGTGGATGCTGATTCCTACCAGGGCATGACTTTCACATCTCCCTCTCTTGCTTTTCCTGCCACTTACTGTTCCCTGTCCATTTAGTCTCTCAGCCGTGTTTAGGACTTTCCTTTTGATTTGACATCCCCAAGCTACTACTTCACCTTTGCTTTCAGGACTTTCTTCAACTATTATGCATACATTTAAAATTATTTGCATGACATTAATGGTTATGGAAATAATCTGCAGTCATTATTTTAAAAACACACATATTCCAACAAAATGGAACTGTGTGACTCAGAAAGTGAGATCTCCCCAGTGACTGCACCCTTGGATAGCCACTGTAATGATCACTTTTTGAGAGTTCGTTGTACACCACTGGGTTAGGTGTTGTGAACATAAAGCAAGGTAAGACATTGCCTGTCCTTCAAGGAGTTTATAAGCTCAAATAACCAGGTCCCCCTTTACTGCACAGGAATAACCACTGTGCTGTGATGACCATTAGCTTGCACCTTGCTCTGGACAGTAACCATCCACTTCGGCCTGGGTCAATTCTGCCTCTGTGGTCTGCTCTAGCCTTGCGGATGCACAGAACCCACTACTGACAGCAAGAGGGATGAAGGGGTGGAAACAGTGGACTCAGAGTGAAGAGGCTGGATGAGGCCAGGAAGACCAAGGGCAAACGGTTTTGAAAAGACTGTTTCTGAGCTGCTCCAGAAACTGAAAAATGTCATGTCGCCTATACTTGAATGGATTTGAGTATATTCTGTTTCTTTCTTTTTCAGTGACAGATCTTCTCAGAACTTTCTAAATCATTATTTAAAAAAAAAAAAAAAAATGCCCCTTAGACTAAAAGTCTTCCCAAACTTGATAAACAGAGGGCACACAATCTTAACTCTGTTTGAAAAACCACCCAGGCAAGGAGACGTCTTTGACCCAGCCACAGGGGCCCTACAGAAATTTTTAATACATGTCTGTTGGCAGTCCAGCCTTCAGTACCCTCTTCTTCCTGTCTCTACATGTGGCTCTTTGGAACAACTTCTTCCATCCTCAGAGCTCCCAAGAGGAAATGATCTAAAATGATAACTCATGCTGGTTAACTGACTAATTAATTGCATTTTGATTTTTAGTCTCTTTATCTCTAACTGGGACAGTTAATGACTTTGTTCTGCAATAAATCATCTCAGTCTTTGCAAGCAGTTGGGGCAGGAGGCAACAATACTTCTGTAGGCTCTACTCTTCTGGAAACGTCTTTCTCTAGAAGGGAAAACCAGGGCTGGCTTAGGTGCCAGAGAACTATTTCAGGAATTGCTGAGAATGGAAAAGTTCCAGACCACCTGCTTTTTCTAGGACCTAGAACTCTGCATTCCTTCCATACCAGCCCTTCCCCCAACGCCTCCCCCTCCTGTCTTCTCTGCCTGAATTTAAACTCCATTCTATCTTCTCATCCCTTAGTCTTATTTCTCCTCCAGCTTCCTAACCCTCTATCCCAAATCTCCTGAGCATATGCTTTATGGTTTTCATTACTGCTATAGACTGACCCAAGCCAGCATGAGCACAAATAACCACTAAATTCTTTTGGGCTAATTATAATACTCACCAAGGATTACAGATCAGTGTAGATACCCTCTTCCTTGCTACCAGGTTATAACAAAGGCGAGCCGCTTAATGAGTCTTATGACGATATAGACATTAATTAGCATGTAAGAGAAAAACTGTTCTGTAAGCCGGGTGAAGTTTAATTCTCCAAAAATATATACACTCCTATTACACTGGAGAGGAGGGGAAAATTTTCCTCCACTCTCTCAGCGTTCCTGGCTGGGTCTGAAAATTAAATAGACAAAGACAGAGTTAAAAGCATATCAATTTTTAAAAATGTTTACATGTACACGAGAACTTTCACAAGAGAACAAAGACCCATGAAGAAGTGGTCAGGGCAGAAAGATTTTATACCCTTGCAGATGAAGAAATGATACATATGTGAAGAACTGACAAGACAGAGGGGTTTGAGTTGAATCAATGGTGAAGTAACATGGTTTGTGCATACAGCCTTCTCAGCCTGACATCTCCTGTCTCCATGATAAGAATGTCCCCCTTCCTCCAGGTACAGAGAGGACACCTCTCACACGGGACATTTATCTCCTGCCTTCAGGGAAAAAGGCAGGTGGGGATATCAGAACCACCTTCCTGCTTCTGCCGTTTGCTCAAATTCCTTCATCGTAAGATGTTTAATACTCCAAGGTGCCATATTTTGGAGTAGTGTGTTCTGAACCCCTTCAATGTCTTGCATGACAGTTTTACTCAAGGCACATATGATAACCATCTAAAGAAGTGTTTCTCAAACTTTGGGGGCTCAGGAACCCTTTACCTTCTTAAAATTGATTGAAGACCCCGAAGAGATTTTGTTTACATACTTTATATCTCTGAGTACTTACTTCATTGGAAGATAAAACTGAGATCTTTCATAAATATAAACATCGCCTCCTTCTAGCTGGCAGAGCAATGATGTTTTTCACATATCACGGAGCCTCTGAAAAACTCCACCTGTGTACTCATCAGAGAACGAGAGTGAGAAAAACAAACATAACCTTACTATTAGGAAAATAACTTTGACCTCATAGACCTCTTTCAAGTCTTGAGGGCCCCTGGAAGGCCCTGAAGCATACTTTCAGAATCACTCATGTAGAGTCACGATTCAGTTATTCAAAAGGAACAGACACAACTAGACTCCTCTCAACCAATATCTTGGATACAGGACAGTTTAAGAATAAAACCTCAGACACCACCCCTACAGGTGAAAGATGAAGAATGAAATAAAAGGGATCCCAAGGCTTTTAAACTTGTTCATAAAAGTGTAGGAATAACCCTAAAACATTTTAGCCAATCCTCTTGTCTTAAATACCACAGATTTCACAAGCAGAAGCCCATCTCTCACATCCATTTTGTTTTTAGAAAGCCCCTAATTTTAACAACTGGAAATTCATTTCTAATAACATCATACTAATGAGCAAGGGCTTTGTTGTTGCTGAGAGATCAGAAAAACGAAAAGGTAAAGGTCTCACCCCGACTACCATTACCGTCTGAATTTATCTTGGAACAGATCCCAGACTTACCATTTATTCTGTAAATGTTTCAGCGTGTATCCCTAAAGGAGTTTCCTCTCATCTTAATTTAGTCACAACACCACTACCATGCACCAAAATGTAACAGGAATTTAATAGTATCAAATACTCAATTGGTATTAAAATTTCTCCAGTTGTCTCATAATTTTTTTCTGTCGGTTTCTTCATGTCAGGATCCCACACATTATAATCGGTAATATCTCTTAAGTCTCTTTGAATTTTTAGATTTCCCCTCCCCCACCACCCCGCAATTTCTTTGTTGAAGGAAACAAACCATTTGTCCTGTATCGTTTTCCGCACTCTGGATTTAGCTGATTGCATCCCTCTGGTGTTTCTGTGCCCAAAGACAAGTTTCTGTGCCCCAGTGTCCTGTGGATGGGTTGTCTGATCAGTGAGGTTTTTTGGCGAGAACATTTTATAGTTGGTATCATGTACTTTTCCCTGGATCCCCTTAAGGAGGCACATGAAACTCCTGGTCTCTTTTTTGTGATTTGAAATAATAGAAAATACATATATTGGTCTCCGCTCCCAGATCCTGGCACAGTGCTCCTGGAACCCTCATCATCTCCCCAGTGATAAGAACACTAGGAACATCTCTTATTCTAATATTTGTCTTTGACTTTGCCCTTGTCCCTGACACAAGGCTCCTAAAAGTCCTGTAAGTTCCTAAGTGATAAGAACACTAGGAGCATCTTTTGTTCTAATGAGCAACTTTGAATGGGCTCCTGGATGACGCATGGACAGGGACTAGACCAAGCCATGATTAGAAGCTTGGAATTTTCAGTCCCAACACCCATCCTCCAGAGGGGAAAGAGGAAGCTGAAATGGAGTTAATAATTGATCATGTTTACTCAAGGAAGCCTCCATAAAACCCCTGATAGTAGGGTGGTCAGGGAGCTTCTGGGTTGGTTGAACACATCCATACCAGGAGGGTGACACACCGCAACTCCAGGGGGACAGAAACTCCTGCACTCAGGACCCTCCCAGACCTCTCCCTTTGTATGTCTTCATCTGGCTGTTCATCTGTATCTTTTATCATATCCTTTAAAAAACTGGTAAACACGAGTGTTTCCCTGAGTTCTGCGAGCCGCTCTAGCGTGTTAATTGAACCCGGGGGATTGATTAATATCTGTAGCTGGCTGGTCAGAAGCACAGGTGATACCCTGAGCTTGTGACTGGCATCTGTAGTGCATGTGTGTTGAGGGGATGATCTTGTAGGACTGGGCCATTACCTGTGGGATCTGACACTAGCTCCGGGTAGAGAGGGTCAGAATTGAGTTAAATTGTAGGACACCCAGCTGGTGTTGCAGAGAATTGCTTAATGTCGGGAAAAACCTCCATGTATTTGGTGATCAAAAGTGAAGTGTTTTGTGTAAGTAGCAAAGGTAGACTCACAGGGGAGAGAAATACAGTAAGGAAGAACTGGGACTCTTCTTACAGAGAAAGGGAAAAAAGCCAAGTTTTTCCAAAATAGTGATGTTAAGATTAAGTAGGCTGCTAAAATTGGCTTGCGTTAGGAATTGAGAAATAACCTTTGTTGAATTAAACCTCTGAGATTTCTCAGATTTTCTGTGACAGAAGCCATGTTACCCATCACTATTCATATACCTATAGTAATATCACTTTGCCCAGGAGGAAGGATTAGAAAGTAAATTACAGACATCTAAACAATCACATTTGACGTTATCAAGTTTTAACAATATTTTCATAATGTAATCCTATTTTCCTGAAAAACACAACTATTTCTGTTATTATTGCTCCCTCCAATACTTGATAGAAATATGTGACTGAAATAGTATCACTGTTGATAATGACTTTACTGTCTTTTAAAACCAGGTCCAACCAACCATGCCTGATAACAAAGATTTTTTTTATCATCTCAACATTCAGTTAAGGACTCTTCTGTTTATACAATAATAATATTTTCCTGTCCAATAATACTTTCTTGATAACATCACCATGTATTTGATGATTTTGGCCAAGCTCTGTCAAGCAGGAGTCTCTGTAAAAGCCATAAACTTTTAAAACTTCAAAAATCATAATAACCTAGATTCACCAGATTCTCAAGAGATAAGAGTTCATAGCAAAAGGAAAAAATAATGGAAAAAAATTTGTGATCTTTCCTGTATGAGGTGGACTTTCATCGTCAAACCTTCTCTGTACCAGTAAAAGAGGCATCCCACATCCCCTACATTTGAACTAGAAAAAAAGTTTGCAGGAAATGGAAATATAACTGCTTATCAGGACACTCCTTTACTCACAGAGAACAAAACTTGGTATTACTTAAGTGGTCCGGAAAAGGGAATTTGGGCTCATGTGCCTTTATAAAAGTGTTTGCTGATCTTTGTTTGATCGTGATTAATTTGGCCAGAAAGGATGTGATTGCAGCTTCCAGTTAGCCCTGCTGGTATTCATCATCTCCAAGGTGATCTCAGTTTCCATGGCAACCGTAATATTTATTTTTTCACTACAGCACTGGCTGGTCTCCAATGGTTGGGAGAGGAGAGTAATCCTGAAATGTTAAATCTCAGCCATACATTTTTTATTGCTGATATTAGAAAACCAGTTCACCACTTGCAAGTATTATTACTAATCTGTACTCAGACAATTGAATTACAATGGTGTTCTGAGACAACCCTGCCCTTTGGTTCCAGGTTACTAAGCTTTAAGGTCCAAAGGGTTTTTGCTGACTAAAAAAGCTCCTGGTATTTGCATCCACATTCTCATGATGACTTAAAATGTACATAAGGTAGCCCTCTCATATTTATATGGAAATAGACTGAGGAGATACAGGTATAACTCCCTCAGAGAAATGGAAAATAAATAAGAGGTACAACTTTATATTCTCTTCAAAACAGAGATATCAGGCAAGCCCAACGGACACTGAATTAAAGTTTCTGAATTTCATTAAGATTAATAAAATTCAAGAGTGAATAAAGAGGAAAAGTCTCCGATCCTTCCTGTCTTCACCAGAAGTAATAAATATTGTACCAGTTATCAAGATTTTCCTAGAAAGAGTTTCCAGAACAATGAAATTGAGCAGGCTGGCTTGCAACACCTACATGGATTCGAAGGTGGAAGAAAGCCTCTTCTGAAAGATGGCCTGGGGCAAAATTATAGGCTCCTCGTCTCTTGAATTAATAGTGTTTGTATCCTGCAGCATTTCTTCAAGTTCTTTTCAGCCTGTGTGTCTTCTATAAGACACTATTAACCTGTTAGACTAATAAACTTTAAAATGATAGCTCCCTAGGCTTTTTAATAAATCATGACATGGAGGCATCTTCCATCCTGCTTATGCACAAAATTGGCCTCATCTTTCCCCCTTTACCAAAGGTTGGAATGGTACCACAGAATGGTGAATTGCCCTCTTAGAAACTTGTTCTTATCATCTCTGGGATAGGAGATGGGGAAAGCTGCAGAGGGGGCAGAGACCAGGGAAAGGGGAGGGCAGACAGTGAAGTCATTAACATGAGGCCACTTTGGAGGGTCACAGTGCTGTGTGCACTGGGACTCCTGTCCTGTCCTCTAATGAGCGCCGCCCTGGTTAAGTTCTGAAGTGATCGTACCCGGTGCCTGGTGGCTGCAGAGGAGACAAGGTGTAGGGAAACTGAGCATCCAGAACAGGTCTTTACACACCACGTGCTCAGAAGATATGCTGCACTAAAGTGGAAGGAAAAAACTTACCCCAGCCGAAGGGAACTGTTTAAAACAAAGAGCTATCTCAGGTTGCACATATCCAAACTTTTTCTACTGTACCCCTTAATTCATACACAGTGATTTATACATAGTGGAAATCTCCAAATATGAAAATATGACCTTACAGAGTGAAATCCATCCTGAGTCACTGCTCCTTCCTCCAAAACTTCAAACTCAACCATTAAGTTTATTCTAAGAGGCTTTTTTTTTGAGGAGGAGGAGGGAAGTAATTAGGTTTACTTATTTATTTTTATTTATTTAATGGAAATGATGCAGGAAAACAGATGTGGGGCATGAGAAAGGCTGTGTCCCAGGTCTCGGTTGAGCCCCTGGGACGTGCCCCGCCAAGTGTGGGTCCTTGGCTTCGCTCAGGGAAGAATTCAAGAGCAAACCACAGCTGAGGGAAGGTAGATTTATTCAGAGAGATACACTGAAAGGCAAGAGAAAGGCCACGAGGTGTGGGGCTTGGGTGCTCAGATTAAAAGTAGGTACACACTCCATAGACAGAATGTGGGCCGTCTCCGAAGAGGGAGAGGGGGGCGGCCGCGAAGCGCCTGCTTTGCTGGTTTTTATGGGCTTGGTGGCTTCATATGCTAATAAGTGGAAGGACCAAATAGCCTGGGGAAGGGGCTGGGATTCCCAGGAAGTTGGCCATTTCCCACTCTTTGACCTTTTGTGGCTAGCCTTGGGACTGCCGTAGTACCTGTGGGCATGTTATTCACCATGCTAATATATTACAATGGGCATATAATGAAGCTCAAGATCTACTAGAAGTTAAATCTCTCATCATTCCTGAGCCTCAAGACCTACTGGGGGTTGAATCTTTCACTATTTTGATGTTAATTGCTGTGGGATTACTTGAATGGCTGTGCCCTGCCCCCTCCATCCTGTCTCAGAGGTACTGGGAACTGAACCCAAGACCTTGTACATGCTAAGCATGCACTTTACCACTGAGCTATACCCACTCCTCAACCATTAAGTTATTCTATTTCTCTTTCAATACTTCTAATATAAAAGAGGGAGGGTGGGGAGACAATAAAACCCTGGCAGCACTGGGACGCGGTATTAGGTCTGCTTCTCCGGCAAGCTTTTATGCTCTTATTAAGGAACATCCCCATAGAATCTCAGATTGATTTCAAAGTCCACTGTCATCATGATAAAAGGAGTCATTTGAATTAGACATGAATAGAATTAGCTCCATTCTCTCAGAGGGAGCACTTTATCTTTGAGGTGGCTATTCAGGGAGTGGATACTCCCCGAGGGAAGCCTTTAAAATAGACAAGATTGATGTGGTTCTTGAAAAGCAAATTATTCTATGAAAGCAAGTTCCGGAGTCCAGGTTCCTGGTGGTGGTTGCTCTCTACTGGATGCATGGAAATTGGGGTTTCCTGACAGTTTTGTCGTGTGTGTGTGTGTGTGTGTGTGTGTGTGTGTGTGTGTGTGTGTAAAACGAGTCACTTTCTGTGTGGAAGCCAAGTTCTGCTTCCTTTATTTTCTTCAACTCTGAGCATTCTTTTCATTGTGTAATTGTTATGTCTCTGTCCCAAACACAGGGCACAAAGACATTTAAGTGATGTTGGAATGGAGGGCTTACCCAGTACAGGACACAAAGGCCTTGGAATGAAGGCTCACGCTCCCCACTGACCGGCACTTTGCACAGGAAAACAGGTGTTGGGTGACTCACGTCGAGCCAGATCCTCTCCAATGATACCTATAAGCACACCAAGCTGAAGTGGCAGGAGACCCTGAAGCAAGTACAAGAAAAGCCCTCAGTCCCAGCATTCTGGATTTGCAGGTGGCCTACAGGATGAAGGAGGAATAGAAACGAAAGAGCAGTTAGTGGCTCTGTTCCTCGGCGGCTCTGTTCCTTGGAAGCTCTGTCTGGGGTCTCAGGCCAAGGACTGGCCCTCTCAGGGCTGCAGAATACGCTTTGAAGACAAATAGAGCTCAACTTTGTGCCCTGACCCCTTCTCTATGTGACTTGAGGAGCTGGAACTGGGGGGCCGCAAGCAGGATACCAGGTAATCCAGCGTGCTGGCAACTGGAAAGGTCACCTTGTCATGGCCTTAGGTCCTGCCCTTGGAGGCATCGAGTTTTTCAGACCAGGTCAGAAGGAAGAGCAAACACTGGGAGTGAAAGATGACAGAATTGTGGAAACACAGATACAAATAAATCCTAATGTGAACCCGCTTGATTGGACATTAAAATTCTACGGTCGATCAGAATACCACGCGTTCTCTCTCCTATTTTGTTTGTGTTTTTAATTGAATTATAGTTGATGTACAACGTTATGTTAGTTTCAGGTGTTCAGCAAATACATACATCTATATTCTTTATATACACATATGTATTCTTTCTCAGATTCTTTTCCATGACAGGTTATTACAGGATACTGACTCCAACGTCTGCCCCTTCTCCAGACACTCAGCTCTGACAGCCGCCTTCCTTTCAGCCCTCCTCGTCCCGTCTCTCCCCCGCAGTGACCAGCAGACTCTCCCGGGGTCTCTGCAGAGCTTTAGAGACGCGGCCTTCCCTGTGGGGACACAGAGCTGGGAAAAATCACTTGGATTCATCCTCCTTGCCTCCCTTTTATTTCTAAGTGAGTGAAAGCAGATGAAAGAGAATATCTTAGAGGAGAAAAGAAGGCACAAAAGGGAGTAGTCAGCAGAAGGGCAGAGCGCAGAAAAAGAACTCGGATGGCTCTGCACTGTTGAAAGGGCTCCCGCCCACATCTGCGGCGGCTGGGAGAGCCGCCTCCCCTCCCGCAGGCCCTGGGGTGCCAGGCCTCGCTGCCCAGGCCTGGGGGTGGCCCCGCTGGCCCCAGCCACCTTCCTGCCGTCCCGCCTCGCCCCTGGGACCGCTCTGCTCCTTCACCCCGCAGCCCACCGCGACCTCGGCAGGCAGGGAGGACGCTGATACAACCGAAGCCCAAATTGGGAACCAGATCAAAAAGCACGCTCTTCTAACAGATTAACTGCTAAGTCTACAGAAGCCTGTGAACCTTTGTCCCCTAGAGGGTGTTTCCCAGGTCGAATTCCTTTTGGAATCTGGGCAGCCCATCAGGTAGAGGAAAGAGTCTGGGTTAGAAAAAGAAGGCCTGTGTTCAGGCCATGGTTCTACCTCGAAACTGGAGTTTTCTTATCTGCAAAGGGGAATAACAAGAGTGCCTGCCTCCTAGGGCTGTTGAGAAGATTAAATAAGATAATGCTCATTAAACACATAGTAAATGCATTACAAATGTTAGCTGTTGTTCTTGGCAGAATCAGCCCTAAGCAAAAATGTAAGGCAGGCTCTGTTAATTTTGAAGAGTCTTTTTGTTCTACTTTTTCAGTTCTCCCACATCTTCATGGGCAGCTTCGATTCTCCAACACTCAGAGGAATGAAAGTCTTATACTGCATTCCCTGTAACCACCACAGCCAGGACTCTGACAGCGTGAGCCCCTTCCCCCAATTAACCAGGCACAGAGCACCCAGCCTCCTGTGAATCAAAGGATGTTAAGGTTGAGGTTGCCTCCACAAGAGCATCCTGAGAGATTACCTAGTTTAAAATGTTTTCACTTTTCATTCAAAACTCAGACAACATCTGATCCCTCACCTGGATTTAAATGTCTGTTTACATTCCTCCATGCACTATGCTAAGACTAACCTTAAAACTGAGTGGTACTTTTATGTCCTTTACTCTAGGAGACGGATCCAAAAAGATATTGCTGCAAGGGTTAGTTACGACAAGCCCTGTCCTTTGAGACATGGAAATGCTTTCTTGAACAAAATCCTGCACTTAAAGGAAATTCATTAAAATAGTTTTACTTACAAGCCACGTATTATTGGATTATCAAAACAAATTCCTATTTCAAATGTTAGTGAAGACCATGGGTTGCAAACCTCATGTATATAAGAATTTCTTAGGACACTCATCAAACATGCAAATACTAACATCCCAGTGATTCTGGAATGCCCTTTAGGACTCTGCATTTTAATGAGAACACCAGGTGTTTCTGATACAGGTGGGTTAGAATCATGTTTTGAGAAAAAAAACTGCTATAGACATATTCTAAACACAGTCGTTCCCAAGGGAGATGAATTTGCCCCCAGGGAACGTTCGACGATGTCTGGAGGTATTGATGGTCACAACTTGGTGGGGAGGGGATGGGGGCGGTGCTCCTGGTACCTAGTGAGTGCAGATCGAAGATGCTGCTGCACGTGCTACAATGCGCAGGACTGCTCCCCACAAAGAATTTCCTGATTCAAAATGACAACGGTGCTGAAGCTGAGAAAACCTGCTCTATCACCACACTGACTTTGGCAGACTTGCGTCCGGAGCTCAGAGCATTCTGCATTTAGTTTGCAGCTTCCCTACCAAGTCAAGCCTGGCATTGGCGGCTGCTCGCCCCTCCTCCCACCTGTGTCCACTCAGGGGTTTATTATAGGCCATTCTGACAACCTGGGTACAGAGATACAGGGCAGAAAATGCTGGCTCATCTCTGACCCTTTGGAGGAATTATACTTGAAGGTTTGAAGGACGATGGGCTTGCTCTGGTTGCTCCTGAGTCATCACTGCATTTGGCAGACGTAGTGATGCTGGAAAGATTTCTCTGTGGATTTTCAGCTCTGCTTGCAGTTCGGAAACAGTGGGGTTGGAATCAAAGTAGATGATCGAAAAGCATAGTTAAACTAGAAAGCTGCGGAGGCTTTGCTGACCAATTATGTCTGTCTCCTTTCTACTCAACAATTCAACAAAAGCTTCTGTGCCAGGCAAAGCGTTAGACACAGGGAAGGGCTGAAAACTGGGTAAGACCATCCCTTCCTCTTAGCTCCCTCTGCTGTGCACGCCCACCTCGCCCACCTAAAAAGCCCTTCCTTATGATGGACTCGACTTACTGGCTGCTGAGGACCTACAAAGCCAAAAGAACCCAAAGAGACCGATCTCGAGGTCTCAGAAAGGCAACAGAATAGTAGCCCTCTTTATGTTAGAAGAAGATCCAGGTAATTTATCATTTACAAAGAAACAGCCTTCAATGGTGCTATTAAATACTGAATTTCTGTATACAAGAACTATCTCAGTTAATGCCTCTAATTTGTAGATGGTGCCAATTTGCAGATGAGGTTTCTCTGCTTGTTTAGATGACAGAACCACAGGGCTCCAGTTTTGCTGGGGAAAAAAAATGCAAAAGGCATGGAAGGATAACATACTGGAGGCAGGATGAGAACAATGACCCCTGCCAGCCCACTCAGACCTTATCAACATACCCAGAGACCGCTCAGCTGGTGTGGTCAGAATATACAAATCTCTATGACACTTTTCTTGAGAAAGAAAATTTGCTCAGTGAAATCCCATCCACTCCCCTTCCACTCACACTGTTTATTCTCCTTTGTATTCTTTTGAAAGGCAACCTCACATTTCTGGGGTCTAATTTCAGGATCAAGGTTACCTTCCCAGGGTAAGAAAGGTAGTCTGAGGAGGGCCCCCACAGACCCTCAGCAGCAGGCAATATTTTTTTCCTTAAGCTGAGTGGTGGATATCTGATGGAGTATAACGCAGCAACCTTTAAATATTTGTGACCTGTATTCCTTGAGATATACAAATGATTTCATTGTAATAAAAAAGAAAGTTCCCAAAATAATTCTTATAATTAGCCAGATGTGCATTCAGTGTTGTTTCTCCAACTTTCATGGCTGCTCCCTGCTTCTTCCAAACTCCTGTTCCTCTATTACCCCCTATTCTCTTCTCCTGAACTCTCTCTCCCTCTCCATCCTGTATCTCCACCTGCCACTTCCGCCCACTGCCTCCTCTTCCCTTCTGGCTCTGTGTCCCATTTCTGCAAAACCTCCTACTCTTTCCTCCCACAGCCTGGGCATCTGTGAGGAGGGAGGGGCTGGTGTGAGCAGGCAGTCAGGTTAATTCTAGACCAAAAGCTTCACTTTGAGATTGTCCACATGGTCCCCCGATCCTCAGATGTTTTCATAGCCATACTTCTTTAGAAGTCTTCATTACCTAACTTTCTGCACCAAGGATTTGAGACGAACTACAAAAATGCATAGAATAAAGGACTGAATAAACAGTGGACAGAAACAGAACAAAGGTCCCCCCCCCCCACTTTGTTTGTCTGGGTTTGTATTAAATCGTTCTATTAGCATCTTAATTAAGCTGTAACTGTACTTCCTAGAAACCTCATCCTTAGGTGGTTCCAGGTTAGAACTGGCCAAAAGAGAACCTTGTGCAAGGCTTGGGAGGCAGGATTACACAGCAGCCTCCCTCTCTGGGTGTTGTATGGTCAGAGGTGCCATACAGAGGTCAGAACATTCCAGTTTCTGCTCACTCTCCTCTATTTCTCTTCCAGCATCCTTCCCGACTCTCATCCGGTTGACCAACAGCAACCCAAGCCTATCTCCAGACACCTGCTGTGGCCCCACTGATTCCTCCTTAGACTCCTCCATCAGCTCCTCCTCTCCTGGCCCCTTCAGTGGCTGCCTGGATTTGACTTCTCAGATTGACTGGTCAGGAACTCTGTTGATCCTCCAGTTCCCCCATGAGTCCATCAGTTCCCCATTGTCCTCTCCCCACCAATGATTGTGAAAGGTCTAATTCCTGTAATAAATCTATGAGCCCATAATTCTTAGAGGTTCTTGGAATGACATAGTGAGGACAGCACTCAGGATCAAAAAGATGATAACAAATCAGCCATTCTCTTTGTAGCACTGACTGTGGGCACAGTAGAGGTAATCGAGTCCACTAATCTCACTTACAGATGAGGAACCTGAAGCCCAGAGATGTGAAGTCAAGATCGTCACTGAGGTTACACAGCCTCACGGGCAGACATGCGGATAGGACCCAGCTTACTGACTTGTATACTTTCAATTTTTTTAAACAATGTAGTATTCTAAATTACTGACTTCTAAATCAGTTTGCTTAAAAAAAAAAAAGCAAAAGAAAAAGGATGTGTCAAAGCAGAATTAGTACTTTGACACTACTTGGAACATTCTTTTAGAAAATCAAGAACTGTTATGATTACATTTAATAACTGACAGGATGCTAGATAGTATATGATACAGGCTCTGAATTTCATTTCTTTAAAAGATCAATAATAAAGGTTATTAGAATGAAAAAAAAATTCTGAGCATATGAGAACCTCAAAGTTTATCCTGAATCTAAATTTACTATGGCAACATTACTTAGAAAAAAAAATGTATGTATTAATTTTGTGGTTCACTGAAGATATTATGATATTTAAACATAAACACTCCCAAGATGTTTCCATTTATATTTTTAACAAGTAGATATGTTGTCTATGAAGTGTATTTTAGCTGTCATTAAGACAGACACACAAACACTGGAATCTCCTCACTTCCAGCTTGTAAATTTTCCCCCTTAAAATCAAATTTGCATTTATGAAAATATAAATAGAATATGTGTTGATTGAAACATCAGTAGTTGCATGAAATTATTTTCTGGGTATAAAAATAAAGACTGAGATCGTATAAAGCACTGTCTGTGTAGCTCTGGGTAAGATCTGAGCCCAGCAGTCCTCTGGGCTGGCTCGTGGGGCTGACCTTCAAGTAGCTCAGGGCAGAAGGAGCTCTGACCACCAGTCCCTTTGCGTCCTGCACCAACCAGGCAAAACCCTGAGAAAATCACGTCACCACCATGTTAATCTGTTTCCTCATCTGCAAAAGAAGAAAGTAAATCTGGATAATCTCTGAAGCAACCTTTTCTCCTTAAATCTCATTTTTCTGTAGTGCCAAGACAAATAATAATGGTTAAATGAGATTTTATTAGGGCTATTGTACTAGTATACTCTACTGTCCCCAAATTCATAGAATTATAATTCTGACCGATTTCTGGACTTTGTGGCAATCATTATCAAAAATTAATTGTTTCCAGGCATCTTATGATGGAGGCAGGAGTGACCATCAGAGGTGCCTTTGGTCTAAGATAAACTTAGTTCCATCTCAGATCGTATAGTTTTTTTTTGCAAAACTCAAGCACCTAAAATTCCCTCTAAAGCTGATGCAGATGCTATGGCTTGGCTACCCACATCCATTCCACAACCCCCTGCCCCTTCCTATTTTTCTCTCCCACAAGAATCCAGAAAGCCACAAGATGCACCTGCCAGGACTTTCTTCTATCTAGACTGCAATAGGACCCAGTTCTGGCCTGTGAAATTCAGGCAAAATCACTGAGAAGAGCTTTGTGAACCCATTACAGAAGAGACACGCAAAACAGCATCCCTTTCTGTCCTTTGGCTCATCCCCCTCCCACCTGAGACTTGGACTCAAAGCCAAGAGGCGCAGTAACGCTCCTGCCACCGTGGGACCAAGGCCATATGCTAAGGAAAGAGGAGCAGCCAGTAGGAATCTGGGCTGCAATGGCCCCAGACTCCTTGTTGGGGAGGACAAAGTCCTGACTGGTTGAAGGTTTCAGTGCCCTATTGCTGGTAGCCAACACAGTCTAACTAATACATATAGACTCTGTGCACAGTAGTAAAAACGGGACTCTAACTTGCATTGGTTAAAGTGGGAAAAGTGGACAAATAAGTTGGAACCACTATGCCTTACTGCCATTATTCAAAACCACAGACTTTTATGTATACACATAGTGAGAGCAAGAACAGTTATAAGCAAAACTGCAAAAAGAATGCCTCTGCTTTGTAGTGAGGACAAGGAGCAAAGCCACAAAATCACAGAGACAAGTGGAGCAAAACAATGATGAGGACCCTCCTGAGAGAGGTGAGGGAGGTGGTCCTGCTCCCCCTTCCTCCATGGGGACTGCACCTAAACAGTGGCACAAGGGGAGGGATGTGTGCCTTTAAAATTGTTGGTTAAACCCAGATACAAGTTTTCAAAACTTCGATCATAATAATTCCTCTCTACCCTTCACTACTCATGGGTCATGTAGGACAACTTTCATTTCTCCACCTTCTCAACAGCACAGATGATTTCCAATCTTTGTCATTTTTTTTCCATTCAGAGGATTGGATTTATAGCACCTTCGACTTTTACTGACTATGATAGGCTGAGTAATGGTGCCCCAAAGAGGTCCACATCCTACTCCTCAGAACCTGTGAATGTGTTACCTGGTAATAGAATCTTTGCAGACATGACTAAGTTGAGGATCTTGGATAAAGGATCTTGAGTTGGATTTATTCCTGGACAGATTATCTGCATGAGCTTACCATAGTCACAAAGGTCCTTACAAGAAAGAGACAAGAGGTTCAGAATCAGAAAAAGGTCATCTCCAACAACAGAAGCAGAGAAAGATTGGAAGCTGCTATGGTGCTGGCTTTGAAGATGAAGGATGGGACCATGAGCCAAGGAATGCAGGCATCCTTACCAAGCTAGAAAAGGCAAAAAAAAAAAAAAAAAAAAAATGGATTCTAGAGCCTGCAGAAGAAATAGCCTTGCAACACCTTGATTTTAGTACTTCTGACCTCCAGAACCGTAAGATGATAAATTTGTCTTCTTTTAAGCCATTGAATTTGCAGGGTTTTGCTACAGTAACAGTCGGAAGCTAATACAGAGAATTTTTTCAGTTCAGAAAAATCTACTTGGACCCTCCCCAGCTGGCAATACCAACCTATGTCCAGGATGAACCTCAGACTGATTTTTGGGTTTGGACTGAGAAATGCTTAATGTAAATTTTGGGGTTTTTTGTTTTGTTTTCAGCTTTATTGAGATAGTATTGACATATAACAGATACAAGTTTAAGGTGCATATTGTGATGATAGGATACAAGTATATATTACAAAATGATTACCACAAGAAAGTTGGTTAACACACTATCCCCTCATACAATTACAATTTGTGTGTGTATGTGTGTGGTGATAACATTTAAGATCTGTTCTCTTAACAACTGTCAAGTATATCGTACAGTGTGAATTATAATCACTATGCTGTGCATCGGATCCTCTGATTCGATTTATCTTATAGCTGGGAGTTTGTGTTGTCTGACCTACATCACCCCATTTCTCCCAGCCCCCAGCCCCTGGCAACCATCTTCTTTATCAGTTCAACTTTTTTTTTTCTAACACCTTTATCATGGTATGATTCCTGTACAGTAAACTACACATATTTCAGAGGTACAATTTGAAGAATTTTGATAGATGTATACACCAATGAAACCACCACCACAATTAAGGTAGCTAACATTTCTCCCCAAGAGGTGCAAATTTCAAATTCCCTATTTATTAGATTCTGCGTATAAGTGAGAACATATAGTGTTTGTCTTTCTCTCTCTGACTTTGTTCACTTAGCATTAATGCCCTCAAGGTCTGTCCATACTGTCACAGAAGGCAGGATTTCCCTCTTATGATTGAATAATATTCCACTGCATGTATATGAATGGACAGAGAGAAGTGTGAGATGGGTTTTTACCTACACTTGCCTCTTTCTCTCTACAGGTGCCCAGGCCTCCCTGCCGTGTCTCTCTTACTCTCTGCCCTAAACCGCTCCTGCTCTCCTCTTAACACATGTCCTCTGCCCAGTTTCCTCAAGATGGGCTATTTTCTATGCACCCCAATCCAAAAATGAACTCATCAATGGAAGTGAGGTTTAGGAGTCCCCGCTTTGGAGTTGGCCTGCTGGGATTTACCAGCCCTGTGGTCGTCTGCCAGTCCCCCAGGGCTAAGTGATAAGTTTCTCCATTTACAAAATAGTGATAAGAGCAAATACCTTAGGGCAATAGGGTGGAGATTTGAATAGTTGTGAAGGGTTTGGTCCTGGGCACATAGAAACACTCAGTAAACATTAACCATCAATGCTGGTGTTGTTTCAGTGTTATTTCATTCAAGCCATTTGGAGTTTAAAAAGGGCTTTTTCAGAATATCACCTTAACACCAATCACTTCATGTTTTATTACAGAATTTCCCTCATATGACACATTAATTTGGGTGATGTTAGGGCCTGGAAGACACTCTCTGGTCCCATCACATCAATTGGTCAATCTATAACTGTGCATTAGGCATCTTCAATGTGCCCAGTGATGCAATAAGCTGTGTGTGTGTGTGTGTGTGTGTGTGTGTGTGTGTGTGTGTTGTGTGTGTGGTGAGGACACACAGGTGAGTTTCCTCTAGGAGTTCATTGTCACGGGCCATCTGGCTTCTTCCTCCAGGGTTGTCCTGCCCCCAGAGATCACCTGGTGCCTGGGGTGGGGCTGGGGACTTGCAAGAGTAGTGGCTGGGTAGGGGGAGGATAATTTGGGCCTCAGTGAAGTTACTGGGGAAGTAACCTGCTGTGTTCGGGGACTTGATGGCCGGAGGAGAACAGGCTCCGCTCTGTGCAAGTCAGCTTCATCATCCACCCACTGTGGGACCACAGAAGGACACCTCAGGTGCTCCTGAAGAGCCACTCCCCACAGAATGAGATGGCTTCTGAAGCCCACAGCATAAGTACCTGCATTCTTAGCCCATGATGTCTCTTTCCATTATTAGGGTGATTTTCCACATTTTGGGGTTTTAGTCCCACAATTCAACTGACCATGAGGGGTAGCTTGGAGATGGAACTAGGGACGAGGAATCAAAAGTAGGACCATTTCCACTGACATCAAGAAAGAGTGACAAACAGATAATTAAGGCTAGCATGTTTCTAATTAAAACTCTAACTGCGTCAAGCTTTTCCAACCCAAATAGCTAAGGCACGATTCCTACCGCTTAATGAAAGCAAAATTCTTACCAATCGATGCGCCAGCCTAATGCTCATTCATTTATATAAAGGTCAATTGCCACATAATATCCACTGCTGACTGCCACCCACAGGAAAACTAGCGGGAGGGAAAGAAATTCATGTGATGTTGGTCACTCTTGCCTAGTCTGCCAGCTTTTAAAAATACCTGTCTCTGTGTGATGACTACACCAGGAGGCCTTGACAGCAGCCCATTTTTATGTAACAGAAGGGACTGTGCTTTTTTGCTGTTATAATATAATATTGGCTTTTACCTACAGGACAGCAAGTCCTTTTGTTTGTTGTCATTATCACAGTTAGTCATACAGAGAAAGCACGAAAGTACACCCAGCTCAATTTTTTAAAATGCCTCCATCGCTCATTGGAAAAGCATTGTCAGACACGATGAGTTGTTCCCACCCGTCAAATTTCTCTCTCATTTTCCAACACTTACAAAGCAAGATAACACAGCCTAACCAAATCTGAAAACAACTAAGATCGCAAAGGAGCTGGCAGCCTGATCACGAAGCAAAAACTCTTCCCTCCAGATGCTTACCTAATTCTCACGCTAAAAATTTTACCTGCGCTGCTAATTAGCTGATGGTGAATGGCAGAGCAACATCCCCCAACGCAGCAGAGGACTGGGAAAATCTTACAGAGAATATAATGTAAGGAGCCACTTCTTTCTTTTTAATCAGGGAAAGTTATTGGTGAGTCAAGTTTAGTAATGGGATGACGTACTCGTGTTTTTGAGGCAAATTCCAAATAGCAAAAAAACTACTTGAAGGTGCTCTTCTGAAAAGCAGAAGAGAAGCCATACAAGTGAGTTTCTTTGTTCCTGCAAACAAAGATAAAGTCCTGTTCCAGCATGGAGTGAGATAATTCAAAGGTTTCTCTGAGATACTTATTGTCACTGATAAATCAGTCACGTGGGGGCATGTGTGACAGAGATGACAGGTGCATGGTACACATTTCACCGGGTTCTCTGGGGACTCTAGTCCCTTACTTGATGGAGGCCATTGCACGGCTACCCGCTTCTCACCTTGGATACCTGCGCGTTCTTGTCCCATCTCCTACCTGTTTATGGCTTCACAGCATGGAACACCTTAGCCTTTTCTTCACCTGAAACTTACCTTTAACGTTTGATTTTTTTTCCTCAGCAAGTGCTCTTCTTCTGCTAACCTCAATGCACTTATTTTTCCTAAAGTGTTTCATGGTTCTCAAGGCTTTCACTGTGGTCCTCAGGGGTCCTCAATGGTTATCCGCCCCTCGTTCCCCCAAGCCCGGCAACCATCAGGCACTTGACTTGCAGTTAGAAAGGAGCTTTCTCAAATGGTATCTTAATGTCATAATATCTTAAAAAAGAGCCTGAGGGTATCAGCTGTCCTGTGAGCAAGCACTGCCCGTGTCCTCCCCCAGCCCCTCACCAGTCTCAGGTAGGGCTGGTGGAGTGACTGCCGATACCCCCCAGCACGTGCCCACAGCACAGGGAGGATTCTGCAGCTGGGAAGGTCCTGGCCACTCAACGCTCACATCTTTTAGCTGCAGGTGAACTGAGGCAGGGGAACAGGGACTTGAGGGTCACTGATAGCTGTGGGCTGGCAAAGATGTCCAGTCCCTGCCGAGATGCAGCCTCTTGTGGAGCAGATTTGCATATGTCTAAATGAGCTAATTTTTCTCTCATGTAAAAAAACTTTTATTTTAATTGAAGTATAGTCAGTTTACAATATTGTGTCAATTTCTGGTGTACAGCATAATGCTTCAGTCATACACATACATACATGTATTTGTTTTCATATTCTTTTTCATTATAGATTACTACAAGACATCGAATATAGTTCCCTGTGCTGTACAGTAGAAACTTGTTGTTTACCTATTTTATATATAGCTAGTTAGTGTCTGCAAATCTCCAACTCTCAATTTATCCCTTCCCAGCCACTTCCCCACTGGTAACCATAAGTTTGTTTTCTGTATCTGGGAGTCTAGAACTTTTAAACTGGCATTGCTGCTAGTTGTTAAAGGCCAGAATGATCTTTCAAAAATGCAAATCTGATCACGTCACTGTGTTTGCACCCCAGGTAGGAGAGCTCCATCATGGGCCTAGAAATTTATTTTAACACCCTTCATTCATCTCTCCCCCAACTCCTTGTTCTCCCTCCTGTTAAAGAAAAAAAAAAATGGTCTAACATCTGTTAAAATGGTAAGGAACGCTTCATTCAGGACCACTGAAATCAGTGTCAAGGCTGCCAAGACAGGGAGAGAGATCCGGCTCGACTCCAAATTCAAAAACAGCAGTGGGAATCTACAGCCAGTGAGCAGAGTGAGGAGATGTGTGGATGGAAAACTACAAAGAGGGGAGACCACGGTAGGGTGACTCCTGCTAAACTGACTTAGCAGGGATTCTTCCCCACACTGGGCTGGGCAGGCCAGAGGCAGGACTGGGGAAGGTAGAAAGAGGCTCAGTGGAGCCTGACGAAAGTTTGGTCAAGGAGAGAGGCATTGCCACTTCCCAGCCTCCCAGACAGCCTCCTTTCAGGCCCTCCTGCTCCCTGTCCTCCATCCTCAGAGGGACCTTTCTTCACAGCCTCCTCTCCCCCAGCACCTTGTCATCACTGAGATGTCAGCTCGCAGGTCCCTTCCCCTGGAAAGCCTTCCTTAATTTCACAGACCCCAGCCTAGGTCTTCCTAACTAATCACCCAGAGAACTTTGAAGTGTCTCTTCCATCAGCAAAGCATAGGATGGAGGCTCTTTATTACAAACTCAGCCCATGGTCGCAAAGGCATCGCCCACCCCTGGACACTGTGGGCAGAGCATAAATACAGACAACTCTGTAAAATTCCTGGGAACCTGCTTGGGTGTTTGCTTAAAAGTCTCAAGTTCATGAAAATTATTTGTTACACTATTTTGCAATTTAAAGATAAGAGAGTAAAAATTACGTAGAGGCCTCAATTTTTTGATAAGATTCAAAACCAAGTTAACGTGCTGATTTGAACTCCGAGTTCTTTATCTTGCTCTATAACCAATGTCTACATTAATTTAAAAAGTATTCACGGATGGTTTGCCTCATTTCTTGTAAAATGCAGTTTTGGTTTTATTCATAAGAAATAATAAAATTAATTTTAAGGAACAATGGAATGTTTCCTGCAATGTTTGAAGGTATTTTCAGCAACATTCAATGGCATTATCAGATGTGACGCTGCTTTTCTGGATTGAATCCTGCTAAGCCATCTGACAAGGAAGTGCTTGCGGCTTTTTTTTTTTTTTTTTTTTTTAACAGAAGTGATTGAGTTTAGTCTTCATTTTTATCTTTTGATGTTGGCTCAATTTCTGAGCCTCCTTTCCTAATAATTATAACTGGAAAACTTCAGAAAAGACCCTTTTGGGGTGATTCTAGGCTCATAAATATTTTACCATAGATGATTTTTTTTTACTAAGTTCAAGTGGATATTTGACATCACTAATCTAGCCTTTTGTTACATAACCTCCATTTAAGATCATGGATCTAGAAACATTGAAATCTTTTATCTTGTGTGGCCTCAGCAGGTTATTTGAATTATATGATATGTTTTCTATCCAAGCCCTGAGATGACACATTGCTGATTATGGTTGAACAATTTTAAGTTCTACAGTGGCTATTCACCTGATTTACTGAACTGTTGATCACAGTAGCGTGTATATCGTTTTCAGTGTGAAAATGATCCAACTCTGAGCCCTCAGTGATGCCCAGAAATGCCCAGAACCAACATACCAGTTACTCACACAGTGCTAACTTACACTGTCCCCTCTGGGTCACTGTAGCATTTATTCTTCAAGCCCATATGTCATGTCTTAGAAAACGTGGAGTGACTGTCATTATTATCACTATTGGAAAGACAAGATCTTAAATTTGCCGTGAAGCAAATAAAAATGGTATTATTTAATGGACTAGCTGGTTGTGAATATTGGAACATTTGACTGTCCTGCTCACAGGAGCTATTCATAATCATAAAAATAGTTAATCTTTATTGCACACTTATCATGTGACAGGTACTATGCTTAGCTTTTATATATATTTGTAGTAAAATCCACTAGGGTTATAATAACGAATGGAGAAATTCTGTCAGGGTCATTATAGTTGTAAAACCATAATACTGTATTTCTTTGATTTCTTTACTAATCATGATCATTTATTTCTTTTGTTTATTTTTGTTTTAAAATAAAGGTTATTGATGTTATTTGATTCTCAACTTTAGGAAAAAGACATCTTTGTCAATTTTTGCTGTTTGCATGTTCACACAATATCTCTATCTTGGATTATTGGATAAGTATGGTGTATAATTACCCCTTCACTTATTTATGTTGTAAATGTGCACTTCTGTCATGATAATTCATTTCTTTTGAAATCCCAAAAACATTAGAGTAATTGCATTGGGTTTTTTTCTTTCTAAAGGGGAGCATGGATTAAATAAATTGAGACAGATTATTCTGAAGGAACAATTAACTATAACACAAAGCAGAATAAGATAAATGCCATGAAAGACGCATGAGCAGAAGGTCTCCTCTGGCTCAAGAAGGGGAAGAGGTGGTCGGTCAGAAAAAAATCTTGATAAAAGAGGTTTCAGTTGAGACAGGTTTTGCATGGCTGTTGGCATTTTTTGACAAAAATGGCATACAAATTGGCATAAATCAAGAAGGGAAAGCAATTGATGTGGAAGAAACCGTAGAGTTATGGAGGCAAGAGAAGGGTGGGGGTGGGTTTCAATGAATGGGAAGAAAATTGAGTCTGGCTAGTATCTGGAGGAAAGATAAACGGGGACGTGAAAGAAGATTCTGGAAGAGGGAGGTAGGGCAGTGCTGAAAAGAGCCTTACAGCAACAGACTGAGGAGCCTGGGTTTAATCGGATAAGCAGGGGGTACATTAGAGCTTCTGAGCAGAGGTGACATGATCAGCACGGTGCTTAAGGAAGATGAGTTTTGCAAGGATATTCTGAATGAATGGGTCCGGGAGGTGACTGACTTAGAGAAAACCAGTTTGAAGGCTATTACTACTGTCCAGGTGAGGGGTGATGAGGGCCTGAGCCAGGGTGGTGGCAGCAGTAATGAGGAGTTGGGAAAGGATGAGCCCGCCCAGGGCTGAAGACCCTGATCTCTGCCCATCACCGCCCTTCAGTTAATGGATAACCAACACGGACCGTTCTCACCAGATGTGAAAACGCCTCATGAGTTTATGTTTAATTCAGCAGATTGCTTTCCATTTTCAGTCCAAGGTGAAGCTCTTCTTTGTTGCTTACTTTTAATGGAAGTAATTGAAATTTTTCTGAGTAATAAAACAATAAGAATTCACATTAGGACAAAAGACATTTTTGGTTTATTTCTCCCAGGATTAAGAGAATGGGCTATATGTGAAGTCCAAGCTTAAGTGAACGCTGTGGACACAAAAGCCTTTTCTATGGTTTGTGTGTGTGTGTATGTGTGTGTGTGCCCCACATAGCCCAGAGGGCTGTGCTATATTTAACTTGCAGAAAACAATACAGTGAAGAGGGGACAGTCATTACTAGAGGGTCCCTTTGTTGAAATAGCACCGTTGATTCTGAGTTATCAAAATGCACAAAGCAAAAAATGGACGTTTCTGACCACGGCTGTAACAGTAGGAAAGTCCAGTACTTGCAACACGATTAATTCATATTGCAATTATGTTTTTAATTAACTTACTCTCACTTTGTATTCTAATTCTGAAGAATATATTAAGCACGTCACACACTGTAGACTTAGTTAACAACGTTGATAGCCTCTGGTATGGAAAAGGCTGAATTTGACTATTGCCATTAATTTTCTACTTCAGAGGAAACCTCTGATGGGTAATGGCAGCAGGATTTTACATCTGCTTTTTAATTTTCTAATTTCCCCATCGTTGGCTCATGTACTGTAGCTTGTGTCTAAATCTCCTTGCCAAGCTTCTGTTTTTCTTTATCTGTTAACACGCTGGATGCCAAAAAAAGACAAAATGAAGGTCCAGAAGTTGAGTGGTTGTGGGTGGACCCCTTTCTTTATTTACTGAGTAACTACTTTCACTCCCCTTTAACCTACATCCTTATGTTGTGAGCAGGTAAACATTCTCTGAGAACATCAGAAAGCTGAACACTGCTGCACAGAGTCTGATACGATAATTAGATGAAATTTGCCTCCATAAAACAATGAAATCCACTAACTGGTTCAGTATAATCAGTCAGAAAGTGTCAGCCAGTGATCTGCATGAGATTCATACAACCTAGTTTTAAGGGGTATTCTTTTTTTGTTTATCTGCTTATTTCCAAGTAGCTACAGTTTGTAAGTGCTGCAATGAATCTGCTCCCTTGCTCTTTCCAAACTGTGACCCCACAACCATGTAAAAAAAGAAATCTTGACACACCGCTCTGCATTTCTCCCATAAAAATCCCAAGTACAGCATTCCCTTCCCATCTCCTCCAAGACCTGCTGGCTGCCCTGTATTTCATGTCTTGGTACCACCGTCATGTTCTTAGTTTTCTTCCTCCAGCCAGAAACTTAGAAATTATCTGAGAGCAATCCCTTTCCTTCTCTCTTGCTCTCAGCATCCAACTTCTGACAAATTTACTTTCTAGCTTTACATTCTAGATACTTCTGGAATGCATAACCTTTTATTAATTTCCACCGTCACTCTCATAGTTCAGGCCAATCTTACCCTTGACCTTTGACAACTCTTTCCATCCCTCTTTCTTTGCAGCCAGAAACCCAGATCCTCCCTTAGCATCCCTGACTTCTGAGCCAGGGGCACGTCTAGCTCCTACAGGACACCATGTCACCCATGTCACCCAAGCTGGAGGCTGAGAGCCAGTGGAAAACCAACACCAGTTTCTAGTTTAGCCTTGTGGGGTCCATGTTTTCTGCTCTCTCTCCATCTCCACATTCATTTCCCTTTCTCAGTAGCCTCAAACTCCAGCACCAGATATGAAGACAATGACCTTACAAAACTATTTAACAAGTTCCCACAAACAGCTAAGGTCAAATTGTTTTAATAAATCCCAGTGCTGTTTCTCTGACTGAACCTTGACAGACAGAAATTTTGGTACTAGAAGTGCTTCCACAGGTCGTCTCTCTGAATGCGTCTCGCATTATCTGAAACTGATTCTCTGATGCAGTTAGCTTCAGTCATTAATGACTTGTTCCCAGTAATAAGAGCTAATGAAGCACTGCAGTGAGCTCAAGCTCACAGTGTGTCCTGGTATGATTGCATTCTTTACCACCCCTGAAGCAGCTGGCCTGGCAGAAATGGTAGAATGGTTTGTGGAAGACTCAGTTATAGATGGTAACACCAGGGTTGGACTCATATTCCCCAGGATATGCTTCAACATATCTCTCTGCATAAAAGAATATGCCTGCTGCTCCGTGTCCACCTTCCAAATTCAATCGAAATATTTCTTGGGGCTGATGCTAACATGAAACTATTCAAAGAAGGGGACTCTGGAAAACATAGCTCTGTTTTAACTAAGTAGAATAATACAAACCCATCAGAATGTGTAATCTTTACAGCTAACACTGTGAACTGAAACTTGTCCACTAAACAAGACAGCAGTCTTTCTGGTAAGTCTGAGATGGCTGTGGTGTGCTGGTTTCACTCTTTTCTGTCACAAGTGTTTTAAGCCCTTTTTCTGTCCTGCAAATATTCATTGAAAGTCTACAGGTTATCCTGATTCTTTTTAGAACTGCTGTTCCTAGCACTCAAAATCCGTATTAAATAACCAATGTCTATGACTCGTGGTATATTCTGTGGAACAGAGGAGTACGCTAAGTTCTGAACAAAACATGGAGGTACAGTTGGGCTGTGGCCAGCTGACTTTCCATCTAAATATAGTTCTGTGTAGATTGGATCTGTTTCTTGTTAAAGAATTTTATATCCAGCTCTCGAAACAGATTTTTTTTTGCCTTATTTTATTTTCAAAGAGAAAGTGGTTGTAAATTTACTTTTCTGAATTTACTTTTCCTTTTTGAAGATTTAGCATCAGTAAAAGGATAAAAGTGGTGAATGTGTGAGGATCGTGTTGATCCTGTGTCAGGGATGTTGCTAGATGTTGAGGGATCTAGTGGGGCCATGAAGAAGCATCGCTCTGCCTTTCCAGGCTCCAGTCAAATAGAGAACAAGCTCACAACCTGCCACCTTCATCAGTGGCTGGGTGAACCTAGACTTCAAGGCTTCTCTAAACTGTGGTGGTCCTGTTGCTCAGATGACTGTAGCTTGGATTCTTCTGGACTGGCTATTGAGGACACTTGTTATCATTGTTAAAACCAGGACAAAAAAACTGGGTGCTCTGACTGCAAGTCCACTCTCTTGGCATCATCACATGTGATTTTTAGAGTGTTAAGGAATCTTGGAGGTCATACTGCACAGAGTCCAGAAAGTAAACTTTGGGCAATGGTGCATCTTTTAAGGTTTTATTAGGGAATGCAATCACAGGGAAGCAAGAGTGAAGGAAAAGGGGAGTTAGAAAGAAGAGGAGTGAGAACCAATGAGTGTGTTACTGAGTCAGTCACTGCTGTGTAACAAGTTGACACTTATTGACCATATACTTCTTGCCAGGCAGTATTTTAAGGATTTTACAGGTAAAACTCCCTTCACCCTTGCAACAATCCCATGAGATATATATACCATTACTATCCTCATGCAATATACTAAATATGCCTCCCATTTATATGTTGAATCCTAATCCCCAGAAAGATGGCATTTGGAGGTAGAGCCTTTTGGAGGTGATTTGAGAGGTGATTAGATTATGCATGGTATTAGTGCCCTTATAAATGAGAGGGAAAGAGAGCTCCCCCAACTCCTTCCGCCATATGAGGACACAGCTAGAAGACGGCTGTCTATGAGCCAGGAAGCAGGCTCTCACCAAATACAGAATCTGTTGGTACCTGAATCTTGGACTTTCCAGCCTCCAGAACTGTGAAGAATAAAAATGTTTGCTGTTGAAGCCACCCAGTCTATGGTTTCCTGTCATAGCAGCCTGAATGGATGAGGACATCTCATTTTACACAAGTAAAGCAGCTGAGGTGTAGAGAGATTAAGAAATTTGCTCATGATCACTCAGCTCGTAACTGCTGTGCTGGGGTTGAAAGCCTGCAGTCTGTGCATGCCACGCACTCAACCCCTGTGCTCTGCTACCTCTCTAGAAATGGACTTTTCACAGGTAGTTAATGGGAGGGGCAGGATTTAGCCCATCCTCCCAAGACAAGACTGAGGCATTGATTACTATGTGTATAAATTGCATGCCATTCAGCCTTGAATGAAAACTGCTTCAAGGCAGAAACTGTTCTGTTTAAATCTACTGTATGAAGCCTACCTAATCACTAGTAGAAGCAAGGACTTTCTATTACCTTACAGATCGGTATTTAAAATTTTACTTTGGCAGGGGTTAGGGAGCAGAGAGCAAAGCCTGCTTTCATACTTAGAATAAATTCTTTTACAAGTGGCATTTTAATCAAATTCTTGTATAATCATAAAAGTTTCAATTTTCATCCCTCAGCCTACTTATTTCTCCTGGTATCTTAGGCAACAGAATCCTAAAGTAAAAAGTAAGTAAGACAGAATCAGGGTCACGGAGTCCTCTTAGTGATGAGAATACTGGTGCCACATGAAATCCCCAGATCACCTGCTACGAATTTGTAGAAGCGTTTTCATTGACATTAATCACTGTGGAGCCAGTGTCTCTGAAAGGTGTAAGCATAAAAGGTAGTTGAGAACCAAGCTAGCAGCCTCCCAGGAACAGATAGCACACAAAACGGATGACATTTGCTGTATGAGTACAATAAAAATGCTGCTGCGCTTTCTGGCTTGCAGGGCTTCTTCAGAGATTTAGTAAATCTTCAAAGAATCCAGGGGCCGGTGAGTGAACAGGAGCTACAGGAACACTCATGAATGTTACAAGATAAAAACTGCCTGAGCACCGCTTCAGTTCTCCCTCCATCAAAAGCAGGGAGTTAAACTATTTTTATTTTCTATTGTATTTGTAGTGCCTAGAAGAGTCTGGCCATGAGAGATGCACAGTATATACTGAATGAGTGAACGAAAGTAAATCTGAAACAGAGAAATGTTTTCACGTGGTGTGTATGGTAGGTAACATGGTGGTGATGGTCTGTATTCAGCACTGCCCATTGGACAGTGAGCAGTGACCAACGGACACCACCAACGGCGACCCCACTTGTAACCAAGGGAGGAAGACAAGTCTCTGTCTCTCTTAAGGGAGGCACCTCATGCTAAAGATCATTCCAGTCCTTTGTTTCTGATTTATACCAACCAAACAACGTTTTGAGTGTAATTTTGCTTCCCAGGTAATGCCTCAGTTTAGTGACAGAATGCACTGAATGTTGATTCAAACACTTGACTCTTGTCAGTTTTATTTCTCATTGTATATTTATCAATTAGGGCTCTTTAAATAAATCAGTCCCCTGTGAAGTTTTGTTAGTATAAATCTGCTTTTAAAAGTTCTGTCAATTTTTGATGTACTGACAAAAATGACCTCCGAGGCTTGCAAAGCTGTAGAAACAACATTGTTGGAGGAAGAAAGTACTGAGTTTAACTCTTAACTCTAATGACTTAATATGTGAGCTTTATAGGGACAATTTTTCTGGGCTTCAATTTCAAGATTTCCTGTTATGAAAATGTGGACAAGTAAGTGGGGATAAGATGAAATATAAGCAAAATGCCTATAGGTGGCTTATAGTAAACACAATAAATGTTCCTTCTCTTTCTTTTCTTTTGGCCAGGGAGAACTAGACAGACTAGTACTTGCTGATCCAAAAATGATGCTACCTGCCCATATGTCACCAGAAAGGCCTGCGTGTATTCCAGATGACGTGGCTACTGTATGTTTTCCAAACTGTCCTCGATGACACAGCAGAGTTTGCATGATTTCAGGTGTCAGTCCCTGCGTGATCTCATTCAGGTGTTGAAGAGCCCCCTCTCCCTGTCTAGCTTCTGTCTGCTAGTCCTATTCCTACCTGCAGCAGGTGGGTCTGGAAACAGTCTCTTCCCCTAAGCCTACCATGGACCTTAAGGTCCTGCATTGTGTTAGTCAGGGTTCTCCAGTGCATTCTAGATTGTTCATTAGAACTCCTATTTTGGAAAAGTCTTAAATATTTTATCGCAGTTAAACAGAAATTCAGCAGACAGTAATATTTGAAAAGACTCGAGGTGAGATCGATTAATTTAAATAACTAGACACAAATTCTTCCAAACAAGACTAGTTTTGGTTCAAACATGATGAATTAAAAACTGGTGCTGAGTGCCTCTCTTTTGTCTTCTCTCTGTATATTCTTCAGAAATCTAAATAGGTTTCTAGATATTTAAACTTTAACATTGTGACCATTTTTCCCCCAGGAGCATCATTTTTGTTTTTTTAAGGAGTTCAATTGCCAAAAAAAGGGACAATTGTTCAGCATAGATGTTTTAGTCTTAGTCATGCCAATTTAACTTCTGAAAACTTGTGGCTTAGTTCATGATTTTTATTTGGCTACATAGGGTTTTATTTCAGAAGCTCTGAATACATACTTTCTTTAGTTTTCCTTGTGTTATAACTCCTTTCTATCTCCTAAATGACAGGCATCTTGAGGTACTTATTTTTCAAACTGAAAGGCAGTAAACACGACAACTAAAATTGAAAGATGTATGCACTATCACCATCTATGGAGAATTTAAACATTTCTGGACAATTTGTTTGATATCCAGGCTATCTGGAACATGTCTGCCAATTCTGTCTCAGCTGCTAGTTTGTTCCAAATTAAAGCATTTGGTTTATATAATTGACAGAAGAGCATGGTGTTTTATTTCTCTTCTGCTCTATTCTTCATGCTTTTATTTTTTACTTAAAATTCCAATGCTAAAAATAAAACCCAAGCCTCCTGGGGAAATAGCACTAACATTGTGAAGCTGCTTCCTTTATTCAAAACATTTGTTGCTATTCAGCCTTGCTCACCCACACAGGTGTGAATGATAGATTAACTTAATAGACATTTTATTCCATAGTTTTTATTATCAATACAGCCCAAGTAAAGGACACGGGTCTATTCATCAATTGATCCATTCATTTATTTACCCAGCAAGGCTTGTACTGAGCCTGTCACCTGGGTAGGCAGTCCCTGCCTCACAGATCTTACAGTAGCCGTCAGAGCTGAAGAGGTAACGTATTAACAAGAAATGAGTAATTACAAAATGCGATAGGTTATGAAAGAAACAGAAGTCCTTGTAATAGAGACAAACAGGGGCCAGGAGGCAGATTCTTTGGTAGAGTTGTCAGTAAGGACTTAAGATGTGACACGGAAGCTGAGACAGAAAGAATTAGGAGTCAGCCATGCAGAGATGGGAGAACTTTCCAGGCAAAGGGAAATAACTGCGTGTATAAAGACCAGAAGGACTTGCCACTTCAAGTAACAGAAAGCAGGGATGTGAACGGACTACAGTGAGCAAGTGAGAAAGAAACTGGGAAAGCGAGCAGGTACCAGATTATTTAGGGCCTTTTGATGAAGGTAAGATGACTGGATTTTGTGATAGAAAGAGTCAGAAAGAGTTAAGGTAAGGAGTGACATGAGATAATTTGTATTTTTCAAAGATACAATCTACAGTATGGAAGCTGGATTGGGAGGAAAGGAAAGTCAAACAGTAAAACAGGGAAGCACTTATAAGAGTCCATGTGAGAGGTGATGGTGCGGATAAAGAAGCAGTTAGAACCAAGATACATATCTGTGTGTGTATGTACATATACGTTCACAGTTATAAGTGTAGGAGTAAATATGCACGTTGCTGTTTGTAGGGGTGAGGAATGGGGGTGAGGGCATAGGGGAAGGAGAGGAGGAAAAGGAAAGAAATCAGGGATCACATTCATGTTTTTAGATTGAACAAGTAAGTGGGAAGAGGTGTCAACTATTGATGAAGGAAAAATGGGAAGGAAATGACAAAGGGTCCATATTCTGAGTTTTCAGACGTGCCCAAAGCAAGATCAGCATCAGCAAGTGAAATACAGAAGCACCTTTCCCTCCTTTATTTATAATCGCTGACATGACTGCCCATTTGTATTTATTAGTCATCTCAAAGAGAAAACCAACAAATGCAATAAATGCCTTTAATTCTGAGTTTCTAATCTTCATATGATCAAAATTATAGTGATTTTTCATATATACAGGACCTCTACCCAAGTGGTCTATAATCCTCCAAAGGGTTTCCTTGGTTCAAACTAACCCTCAACATATCAGAAAGGTCTAAGGCATTTGTTGTTATTGCTTAAGTCCTTCGTGTTTTTCTTTGTTTATAAATGTTGATTTAAGAAAAGGCATCCTGAGTAACAAAGGTGTCAGACTTGCAATGGGCTACCTGGGAAAGTTTGGAAATAGCCTCCTTAAAGAGGTTTTAATTTGTAGAATCATTGTGTGCATTCTACCAGTGGTAGAGAAGAGAGCAGGCATTTCTCCTCCCAGATACACAGTATACACTATCATTTTTTTTATGATAATGATATATACGAACCAAACCAGTCCTTGACTTGTGTAGAAATCCAAACATAAGTGATCTACACATTTAGCTACATATTCATTAATTGTATGTATTTATCTCTTGCCACACAGACTCACCTCTCTATTTCCTAGACACTTATATCAGAGACAGTTCCACAGGTTTTGGGCCTTACCTCAGGCATCACTCTCTCTAGGAATCTTCCTTGATACTCTCCCTTCTCAGCACCTGCCTGGACTGGGTGTCTTTTTCCTATGTTTCAGCAACATCCAGTTTGTACTCCTCTCTGAGTATAGACTGTACTGTAGTTATTGGTTAATTAGATTATACATTTCATTGAGGTCTGGGACTATTTTTATATGTTGAAGATCTGGCACAGAATAAATGCATGTGGTATGCATGCATGCATGAATAATCTAATAGTACAGGGTTTTGCCCTTGCACTACAGTTTTACTTATTGTTTGCAAAGTTTACATATATAAGAACATGGATACTAAGACAATAGCACCTTCATTATATTCATCCTGAATCAAAGACTCCCTCCCATGATGGGGTAGAGTAATACAGTGGGAGTGGGAGGTGGTGGGTGGAGCTAGATGGAGGTGGGTAAGAACATTCTTATCACAAGTTTTAGCGGGTGGATTAAGTCTGCAATGAATAGACTATCATCTCTGAAAATACAAGCAAGCTGATTCTTTCCCAAAGCATTTATCTGGTGTCTTGTTGTCATAAACTCAAAAGGAATTTTATCACCTCAAGGTTTATTTAGCTATTTAGGTTTTGCAAAATTAGTTCTGACAGATTTACAAATCACTAGGGGTTATATTAATCTGATAAGGAAATGTGCCCTTAGAATTTGAAATCTGTGGATTTTTCTTCATTCCTAATAATTGCAACAAAGGTTATCTTCTGCTTTTCTTTTTCCATATCAAAACAAAAATAAGCCAAATTAGTTAGTACCTGAACCAGATTAATAGAATAACTAATTTTCCCCCAAAATTCTGTTTTTAATAATGGCTTTAAATTAAATTTTGTCAAGCTGACAAATGTAATTTTGGTAAGCTTCTCTTTTTGGTTTGGAAATATTTTCTCTACTAGTAAGTTGGAGAACTCTACAATTGCTTCGTAGCCATTTGGTTTGCCTCTTTGTAACTTGCCTGTTGCATGAACTGTCAGATGTTCATTTTTTTAGTTAGGCTCTTAGTGTTGTTGATTTGTAGAAGTTTCTCTATGGTCTAGATCAGGAGTCATCAAACTTTTCTTATAAAGGATCAAACAGTAAATATTTTAGGCTTTGAGGGTCTTACAGGGTCTCTATTGCAATTCCTCATCCTGTGCCGTGGGTCGCCAAAGCAGCCACAGACAATATGTGACCTTCTTTGTTAGTGGAATATAAAGTAGTGCTGAGTCATACAGCTGATAACTGACTTGGACTCTGAAATATCTGATAAAGGTTTGCCATAGACATTTTTTTTTCACTTTTTAAAATTGAAATGTAGCCAGTTTACAATGTTGTGTCAATTTCTGGTGTACAGCATAATGTTTCAGTCATACATATACATGCATATACTCCTTTTCATATTCTTTTTCATTATAGGTTACTCCAAGATATTGAGTATAGTTCCCCGTGCTATACAGTATGAACTTGTTGTTTATCTATTTTATGCATAGTAATTAGTATCTGCAAATCTCAAACTCCTCATTTATCCCTTCTCACATCCTTCCTCCACTGTTAACCATTAGTTTGTTTTTGCCATAGATATTTGATTCATAATCCTTGCTAAACTGGAGAAATTCACATCTATTTCTAGTTTAATAAGATAATAGCATAATAGCATAATTAGATGTTGAACTTGAGCACATAATTTTTCCACTTTTACTAAGAAAACCATGTCATGTCTCCTCCAGTTGATTAATGTGGAGAATTGCTGATATATTTTCTGGTATTGAACCATTTTTGCATTTCTATGGTAAAACCCATTCTTTGTGCTATGGTATTTTTTTAATATGTTATTGACTTCGGTTAGCCGATGTTTTATTTAGAATTTTTGTATCTGTGTTTATCAGTGAAATAAGCCTATGGCTTCTTTTCTTGTGTTACCTTTCTCTGGTTTGAAATCAAGTCCCATCCTGTCATGAAATGAGCTAGAAAGTGTCCTCTATTTTCTAGAAAAATTTGTATAAGTTACCATTTAACTATTCCTTTAAATTGATAGAATTCCCAAAATAAACTGCCTTGGCTTGTGGCTTCTGGGGGTGAATTTTTCTCTTTAACACAACCGTTTCTTTTTCTTTAATACTCATTTGTCTATTCAAATTTTGTTTCTTTCTGGGCTCATTTCTGGCATTTTATTTTTCTTCAGAAATGTGTATATTTTATGATGATTTTCAATTTTATCAGCATATAGTTATTTACTTTTTTTATTATAATCCCTATATAATTATAATGTAAAAAATTAGTAAATATAGTTATTTACTTTTAAAAAGTCATTTTAAAACTTTTTTATCCATGGTTTTCTCAACTTAACTTATTCTGTAATTTGTTTATTTTAACTTTTTCTTAAAGTCTTGCCTGGGTCTATGTGTTTTAATCAATCTTTTCAAACAGCTATTTTTATTATTCTACATGATTTTTTATTTCACTTCTTTCTATCCTTATCTTTACTTTTTCTTTCTTATTTCCTTGACTTTGCACTACTGCTTTTTCTCATTGCATTATTGAATGCTTAGCTCTTTTTAAAAGCAATTTTTTATTTCCTGATAAATATGCACAAAGTAATAAATTTCTCTTACATTGTTTCATCTGTACCACTCAATTCATGACAATTGTGTTTTCATCCTCATTCAGTTTTAAATATCTTGCAATAGCCTTTATGAATTCCTTTTACAAAAGAGCTATATAGTGATATACTTTGTAAGTGCCATAATTGAGGGTTTTCTAAATAATCCATTTACTTTCTAATTTTATTTAAATTATTGCCAGAGAATATAGTCTGTATTATTTTGGAATTTATTGATGTTTCTTTTGTTCCCTGGTACTTGGGGAGAGTCTACAAATTTTCTGTGTATGCTCGCAGTTTATTATTCTATTTATTGGATACAATACCTTCTTGTGTTTCTAGTATCCTGTTACATAGCTGGTTTCCGCTTATTAGGAATTGAATTGTTCATAAATTCAGATCTTTGTATCTCTGTGATGGGAGTGGGAACACATGAAAAATTTCTAACTAAAATTGGTGATTACTTCTCCCTGCTATTTTGTCAGTTATTACTTTTCTGTGTGTCTGGTTATATTGTTCGTGCATATGTATTCACGATAATAATACCTCCCTCTTCAATTGTTCTTATTCTTTTTCATTTTTAGCAGTATAAAACCATACGTTGTTCCTCATTACATTATTTTTGTCTTTAATTCTGTTATATCAGACAACAACTCATGTACTCCAGTTTTCTTTTGTCTGGCATCTCATCTTCTCTTCTTCAATTTTCAAATTTTATTTACACTTTTGGTTGAATTATGTTCTTTGAACACAACATATCGCCTAATCTGGCTTTTCTAATAGATCATTGGTACATTTTATCAAATATTTAAGAAATAAATAACATCAATTCTATACGATTTCCTCTAGAAAATAGTAGAGAAGGGAACAGTTTCCAACTCATTTTAAGAAGCCAGAATTACCATGATGGCAAACCAGACAAAGGTATTGTGAAGGAGAACACAATAGACCCATAGCCTTAATCAACATAGACACAAAAATCCTCCACAAAATGTTAGCAAATCAAATCTAGCAGGGTATAGAAAAGATTATACTTCACAACCGTTTATATCTTAGGAATCCAAGGTTGGTTTCAAAGTTTGAAAACTTAACATAATTCATCGTATTAACAGACTAAAGAAGTAATACTATATGATCATCTCATCAGATGGTAGAAAAAGCATTTGACAAAAAAATCAACATTCTATGCCAGTTGAATTATTTTTACCAGTGTCCAGAGACTTCTGCCATGAGTGAACAAGTGTCTCTCTCTCCCTTCAGGTCCTCTGTCTCCTTAAATTTTGCACTACTTGGTTGCCCTGTGACCTCGGCTCTCTGATGGTTCAGGGAGGGTCATAAGCTTGCAGTTCGCTCAGGTTTGTGCTGCTGGCGGCGTTGTTACTGTGATATACGATGGTGAGAGCGGTGCCTCTTTCAGCTCCCTGTACCCGAAGCAGAAACTAGAGGCGATAACAACCATTCTTTATTTCTAATATTTCTAATATATTCTTTTTCACATCTACCAGAGCTTGTTTTCTTTCTGATGATTTTGATTCAAACTTTCTTACATTAAAATAGAAGTTACAGACCTCTGTTTCCAGATGATGGAATTGACATACTTTTCTCTATTCTTGCTGCTACGCAGAGCTAAAATCCCCAGACATTATATATAAAACAAATGTAACACAACTCTAAAAAGGGGAGGGAAGAGGGCAGATTGGCTAGAGACCTTGAAATACAAGGAACAACAGAGTAGTGAGTTCCCTGGGTTTTCTTTTTGCCTCAAATATATCAGACTTGGAGCTGAAGAAGCTGGGAGCCCAGGTACCATCAGGTGTGGACAAAAAAGAGTCCCAAGAAAAGCCTGCTCTCTCTAGCCAAAGGACCAGAAAATGGGAAGCCTGGCAAGACAGAACACTGTTGGGCAATAATTGCTTTTCTCCAGCCAAACACCGTAGGAAAAACTGGCTCTCCCCTGTTCATGCCAGCAAAGGCCAAGTGGGGAGCCTTGACTTCCACCTCCCCCAGGCTATAATGAGGTGCCCCACACCACACTGGGATAGAGTCAGAGAAGCAGGGCTCATTCTCACGAGGTGGTAATGACGTCTGTCCCTGTAGCATCAGCAGAGACCATGTGGGAATCCTGGACTTTAACCCCCACCTGGCAGTAAGGAGGTGCCCCTCCTCCTCTCACTGCGGTAATAGTGGAAGAGAACTAGTGGAAAGTCAGTATCTTCACCACCACTCAGCAAAGATGAGGCTACAACCCCTTTCCTGACTTGCTACCGAAGCAAGATCCACAAAAGAGAAAGCTGACAAAATGGACCCCATCAAAATTAAAATTTTTTATCTGTTAAAAACCATGTGAAGAGAATGAAAAGTCAAGTTAAAGACTGGGAGAATATTTTGCAAAACACCTTTCCAACAAAGGATTAGTATCTAGAATACATAGAGGACCCTCAAGACTCAACAGTGAAAAAGCAAGCAATATCATTAGACAATGAGCAAGGGATATGGACAGACATTTTAGTGCATAGCACATACAGACAGTAATAAGCACATAAAAAGCCATTAGAAAAAATGCAAATTAAAACTACAATGAGATATCACTATACTTCTATCAGAATGGCTAAAATTTAAAAAAAAGTGACAACACCAAATGCTGATGAAGATGTAGATAAAGTGGATCACTTATACATTGCTAATGGGAATGCGAAATGTTACAGACACTCTGAAAAGTTCTTTAGTAGTTTCCTAAAAACCAGGCATATAACTACTTCATTATCCAGGAATTGTATACCTGGGTATTTATTCTAGAAAAATAAAGAACTCTTTTTTATTTTTGCCCCCACAAAAACCTAGACATGAATGTTCATAGCAGCTTTATTTGTAAGAGCCATAAACTGAAAACCACCAGATGTCCTTCAGCAGGGGAATGGTTAAACTGTGGTGCAGCCGCATCATGGAATTCTATTCGGCAATAAACAGGAACAGACTATTCATCAATGCAGCAACCAGGATGACTTTCATAAGAATTATGCTGAGTGATAAAAGCCAGTCCCAAAAGATTAAATACTGTATGATTCCATTTATATAATATTCTTGCAATGACAAAATTATAGAATACAGAACAGATTAGTGGTTGCTAGGGGTTAGGATCTTGGGAGGGGATTGGATGTTGCTATAAAAGGGCAACAAGAGGGGTCCTGGTGGGTAGAAATATTCTGTATCTGATTACATCAACGGCAATGTTCTGGTTGTGACACTGTACTATGGTTTTGGCAAGATGTCAACATTGGGGGACACTGGGTAAAGGGTACATGGGATCTCTCTATATCATTTTTTAACAATTGTATTTACCATCAGCTCAAAACAAAGGGTTTAATTCAAAAATAGAATATATATATTCTTTATCTCTTGAAGCATCCTAAGCACATTTAATACTGCATGTATTGAATTCACATTTTCTTTTGTTGTTAGTGTTCCTTCTCGTTTTATTTTTTCATGTGTTTGGAATTTTGTTGTATATGTTTATGTGAAAAATCTCCATCCTCGCTCCCTACATCCCTCCCTCTTTTCCTCTCTCTCTCTTCTTTTCTCTTCCTGTCTCCTCACTGACAACTGCCCCTCCCCCAACAACATACATAAATCTGGGCTCATTCTTCCCTGCCTGGAAGTTTGTTGTTGTTGTTTTTATCTTTTCCACACAGGATCTTGGGGGTCCTAATGCAAAACAAGGACTCATAATGATGTTTTGGGATTCCTATGTTGTGGTGATATTGGGGACATTGCAAATGCAAACACTGAACCAGCAGATGGATTGCTTTAGTTCATGGTCATGAAGTCATGGCTGTTCCAACAGCTTCCGTAGGTCTTCAGCTTCACATAAAGCTGAAGAGTCAGGGCACATTTTGTCAGCATTTATTTGTTTTCGTTTCATGGGTCAGAGAGCTGTAGGTGAGCCCATGGCTTCCACAGCAAGTCTCTCTCTAATCCCTCATCTTGAGAGGACTCTGGCTCCCTTGCCTGCCTGGTATGGAACTCCAGGACACCGCCACTGGCTTCTGGAACCAGATCCCAGAATATCAATGGCTTCAGCCCCATTTACATATTCACTTCTGGGTGGTTTCTGGTTCAGGCAAATGTTCATCTTGTTTTTGAGCCTGAACATATATCCTTGGTTTTCTAGTTTACCCATCATTGCTCTCAGTGTCTAGCATAAGCTCAATGTGTAAACTCAGTTATACTCTCTTGACCTGAAGCATGACCATAGGAATTTGCTTTTCACCCGCATTTTTACTTGACATGAATTGATGATCTTAGTGAGTGGAAGAAAAATAGCTACCAAATAAAAGAAGGAACAATGCATGTCATATCATCCTCTGGTAAAGAGAGTGTGTCAAGTGTTTTAATTCATTATATTTATTAAAACTTTCTGTGTAATAGGGTTTTCTAATACTTTAAGGGTATTTTCTAGGGATACTCATATTTTTTAACATTTTAATAATGTGTTCTAAGGTATGAAAGATTCACAAAATTAATGTCTTATCAAAACCTCTCACAGCCGTCTGCCAAGCTTACAACATATTTCATTTCTCCTACCCATGGACAACCAATAAATTACTACCAACTCAGGTGAACAAGCATGCCAAAAAATGAAACGGCAGTGAAAAGCAGCCCATCCATGACCACATAAGACACCAAAGGTAGTTCGACCACAGCAGCGAAAGTTTAACATGCCTACAAGCTCCACACACATTTCATCCCTGATCCACATTTTAAAGGGAATGGTGCTGAAATTGTGCAGAAGAACTTGGGGAAATGAACTGCTGGTTTTGCAGAGTATCATCTATTAGCACCAATAATGATAAATGGAGAATTCTGTCACGTTTCCCTCCTCATTTCTAGTTCTCTCAAGTTACACATCCTTAGCCAAGAACAATAATACACCTAGATAACGATCTCCCCGCCTACCCCTCGATACATTGCATCATCTAGTTTGTGTCTGCACTGCATGGAGAGACGATTAGGCGCTTTTTCAGTTCTCGTAATAAGAGGGGACAGCCAACCCAGATAACTCGGGACGAATGTTCCACTGGACCCCTGAAGCATCTTGCTTGTTATCCGTATTAATCACATGAACTATATCATCGCCAAGTTCCATTTTGTTCTTTGTGATGCTGAGGCAATCTTAATGTTATATCATTATTCCGTGTAAATTCAGTTTTACTCATTTAGATTGCCACAGCACAAGGTAAGCACCATTCACTTAAAGAACTGGCAGAGTCAGAAACTGAACATATCTCTTGAGGGTATGGGTTCCACATCTTATGCATTAATACCCAAGTTTAATATTAAATCGTACTGACCAAATCAATAAAAACACAGGAATTGAGACAAGTTGTTTTAAGACATATCTCATTAATTCACAGTCTCTCAACATCAATACTACTGACGTTTTGGGTCAGATAATTGTCTCAGGAGCTGTGCTCTGCATTGCAGAATGTTTAGCAGCATCCCTGGGCTCTGCCTTCCAGATGCCAGTAGCCACCCAGCATCCCAAGTTAGTTAGGATAATCCAGTATGTCTTCAGACATTGCCAAATGTCCTCTGGGGGAAAAACTGACCCCTTTCCCATTAAGAACCATTTCTTAAACTTGATACTTTGCCAGGACATTGGTGTTTTTCACCTTCCAAACGTTTGGTTCACTGTTATGAATATGACCTTAGCATTTGTCTATGGAGACCCAGCCGTTAATGACACTCCCTTTCTTTTTCCCCTATTCTACAAATGGATAATGAATGTTATGAATTAAAAACTGAGAAGTTAACCTATTAATAGCAGTTCTGGTCTATTTTCTCACCCCAACCCTCAGTTATCCTCTGACAACAAAATAAGAACTAGCATTTGCCCGAGATTAAGAGGGCAATTTAAAACTCTCAGCAAATACCGCATTCCATGCTCCTCCAGCTTTAAAGCTATTTATGGAGAGTGGAAAACCAAGTTTAGATTGACACCCCAATCTCTTTAATGACTAGACCTTCATTGATGCTATATTTGAAATAAGAATAATATGAATTTTGTGACCAGTTTACTTAAGACAGTTACATGTCAAGAGCCTCTTGAGGCATATAAATCTCAATGATGTTAGTAAGTTAATGCACAAGTGATTTGTTTAGAACTCTATAATTCTTTACATATCTAAATTACTTAGATGTTTTAGATATGAAATGAATGATTCCAACACACAATGATTTTCTTGACCCTTTGAAAGAGATGGGCTTAGTTTTCAAAAGCGGGTTGATTACTACAGCTTTCACATTAGTCCGAATGCTCTTCTTATATACCAATTTTTAGGCTTATTTTCAAAGATCCTGGTAAGTGACAACGTAATTTGCACCTCAGTATGCTCAGATGGCCTCTGCAGCTTCTATCTCAGGGCTTTGAAGTAATTTTCTGAAGTACGTAGGAAAAGTCCATGAGCACAGTCTCTAAAAACCAACTATGTGTGGATAACAAAGTGAATGAGAAACACTAGCAGAGTTACATGTAAGTCCATAGGAATATGGGCCTGTTGGATCGTGTCCATTCCGTGAATATGACAAGAGTTTTATGATTCTCTAAATAAACAGACTTGTTGAAAAGGATAAATATTTAGCCCTGTATGTGAAAAGATAATTCACATCATTTTTATAGATCTAGAAACATATAAGCATAAGATTAGAAACAGAGGAAAATAATTATAACAAATACATGGATAGTTATTACTATTATTTCTATGTTTTTTATTCTTTTCCTAGAATTTGATATAAAAAACAAGTAGGCAGAGGACAGAAAAAGATAATTCACAAACTAAGAAATATAATTAGTAAACAAATTTTTAAATATTGAGCACGCAATCAAACATATAGAAATTAAATCAAGGTGTCATTTTTGTTTTGGGTCTGTTAAATTGGAAACACTATTTTAAGCTTGTAATATCAAATGATGATGACAGCTTCTCTTTAACTTGCATATACTGTTAAGCCATTATTATTTCTTTTGGAAAACAGATTGGGAATTGTTAAGAGAGCAATTTACAATAATGATTCAGTTTTCAAATAGACATTTAATTTGATCTAATTTACTGCACTAAAATTGATCTTAGAGACTATGTTCTTAAAACTGGGATTTCGGAGTTAAAGGTGTTTTTTTAAACCTTTATCTTTAAAAGATTGGAGCAATTTATTTATTGGGAACTTCACCCAGAAATCTATATTATGGAAACAAAATCTAAGATACAGAAAAACTATATTAATGATAATATAAGTCATCAATGTTTAACAAAAAGAATTTGAGGCAAGCCAGGTTTCCTACAATAGGGAAATGTTTATGTAAGTTACGGAACATCCACTTGATAGAACATACTACAGCCCTTAAAGTTCGTCAAGTGTATTTGATATGTAGAATATAAAATTGTAATTAAAATGAAAAATCAAAGAAGAATTATTTAGAAGAAAGAGAAAGAGGAAAATAGGAGTGACATCATAGCAAAGATGTATGCCTTCCCGGTGCAGACCACAGATCCAATGACGCAGAAGCAATATGTATCACAGGAAGGGATTTCAACTATTTAGCATCTGAAAGTCTCATTCTGTTAAAAGCAGACTGATTAATTTTTACTTGCTTTGCTGAGAATTTCAAGACAAGGGGAATGACTCACTCTCCAGTGGGATATAACACAACACATTAAGGGCTTTACATTTTGCAAAGCAAGTTCCTTCACATACACAATCACAGTGTGTCTCTTCAAATTTCGATAGTGAAGAACCATGCAAATCACAGGAATCTTGGGGATAGGTGGCTAGACCATCTCAGGGGCCACAACAGCCAAAGAAGGGGAAGGCTGGGTATAAAATCATGTTTTGCTAGAGCTTATAAAAGTGGATTTCCAGAAGCTCAGAGTGGACTGTAAGATGAGAGGACATGGATAGAGTGAAAATATAGGATGGTTCACGAGGTTTGGCGGTGGTTTCCACAGAGCTAAATTCTGATCATACTATTATCACAATGAGGAAGAGCATATGAGGGCTTTTTAAAAAACCACTGAGGTGGCTCACAGTGGTGGACACACTGAAAAATGGCAAAAGAAGAGACAAAGGCAAGGATAAGAACAAAAGAGTAACAAAAGAATTAGTGAAATTCAATCCTAAAATGACCTGAAGTCTGCTAGAGGGATAAAAAATAGTATTAAACCAAAATATGGAAAGGAGAGGGTCACATCTTGGGTCATGTGGCATAATTTTAACATATAGCCATTTGAAAACAACATTGTCAACTCCCTCTCTCTCTCTTTAAAAAAAATTTTTTTTTTCGCTTAGAACTTCTCCATCAAGAAGAATAATTCTTAAATTTAAAGGTAAAATAAAATAGTCAGGAAGGAAGTGAAGCCCAAGGTTTGATAAGAAAGTAATAAAGCATCTTACTACTTTGCTGTGATTTGGAGACCAACCATACAGGCACATGCCCTGGAAGTGTTTCAGAAACACAGGCTCTCGGGATCCGCCCTAGATCTCTTGAATTAGGATCTACGTCTTAACAAAATCCCCAGGAGATTCATATTTTTAGAAGCACCGGTCTAAACAATGTAAGCCTTCGGACACTGATGAAAAAAAGAACTCACAGCTGTGATTGCTTAAACATCGTAAAATATTTTGGAAACACAGACGAGAAACCTAGAGATTAGTAAATGTCGCTATTTACCAAGAACTGTACGTTCCAAAAAATACAGAATAATAATATTCTATGAATTTATATAGAGAGAAAGGTATGACATTTTTGGAAAGCAATTTGGCAACAGATGTGTTTTATTGAGACTCACACCAGCAATCCATTTCTAGGACGCTATCCTAAGAATGTGGTATAAATTGAAAAACAAAAACTCTTTATGTTCAAAGGTATTCATTGCACATTATCTAAAATCTTGAAGAATTGGACGACCCTAAATTTTTAGCAGTAGAGAAATTATAGTGCATACCAGTGTGCTATTTCAAAGAATTCTTCCTTAATGTAGAAAAATACTTTAACACATATGCTAGAGTGTCAAGTTAGTAAATAAAAGCAAGAATAAAATTGTATACATCATGAAATTCAGAATGATTTTTTCTTCATGCTTTATACTATTTTCTACCAAAAGCATCTTACTTTCCTAATCAGAGAAAAATGAACCTTATTTTTAAATGTATATAGCATATATAGAAAGCCTGAAAATATACCAAGATTCTCAGTGGTATTTGCCCTCTATGTTCTGATTATGGTTAATTTTATTTTCACATTAAGCTATATTCTGCATATATTTATAAATTATAATAAATATTAAATGCTAATATTCATTTATAATCAGAAAATACGCTTGTATAAAGGAAGTCATAAAATTATGCCTAAATTATCCTCAATACTAACAACTGTGTAAGAATTTTTAGATGGGTATTTGAGAGAAATTATCCACATTATTATTCATTATTTACAGAGTGCTTTCATTTCGGCACAGCATTGGGCTCAACAAACACTTGTGCTGTAATGGACACTTAGTAAAGACTGTTACAATCAGAGAGGTACTTAAGGCAAAGGAATTTTTAGCTGATTAAAGGGCCTTATTCAAAAAGCATCGACAAATGAATTCCTGTCAAACGGAAGGGAGGTTTCTGATGTTGATGCCACATGGTTTTACCTTCCTAGACGTTTTCCTTGAATGATGACAGAAGGCATGTTTAGCTAATAAGGTTGTGAAGCAGTACAGGGAAAGCTAGCTTCAAGGCTCTGTGATAGAATCAAGATATAAAAATATCTCAAAGTCAATGAAGTAATACAGAAATGTGTCCTAATATATAGAAAATCTTTCATGTAAAATAAAGGAAGCACTGTAAATCAATTAGGTACAGTTGCTCTGGTCAATAAATGATCCTGGGGAAAATGGCTACTTGGAAGAAAATAACAAATTAGAGTCTTACTCATACCACACCTGTCAATAAATGCTGAACAATTTAAAACAGATTTTAAAAGGCAAATCACAAAATGAAAAAAATTTAAGCAACTATCTGCTTCTGTAACACTTAAAACATTCACAAAGAGAGGGTCAATAGATTTATGTACTAAAAAGTTACAAACCTTAATGTCAAAAACTATCACAAACCTAAAAGGCAGAAAAAGGGAGTGGGGTGGCAGAGGGAGATATGTGCTACAATAGGACATGGGCTGCTGTCCTTAATATATAAAGAGTTCTAAGATGCCATTAAGATCCCAAGTGGTAAAAAAATAGAAAGTCAGCCAAGGGCACAAATAGGTAATGTATATAAGAAGCAGGAGTGACTAAAGAAAAAAGATTTAAACTCACTCCACATTAACAAAAAAAAAAAAAAAGAAAATTAGAATGAGTAACCCTGAGTTTTCACACCTAAGGAAAAAGAAGAAGCATAAAAATATAATCAATGTTCCATTATGGGAAAGTGGGGTCAGATAAAGTACCAATGAAAGCATAAATCTCTCATGAAATTTGGCTGTGAAAATTGATGGCAGTTCACTCTTTCCAAAAAACAATGTATTAGACTTCAAAATGATGATCATCTTTGGCCCAGTAACTTCACTTACAGGGACTTTTCCTAAGGAAATAAGCAGAGATGCAGGCAATACACAAAGTTTTCTCTTAAAAAATAAAATGACAATGAAAAATGACAAAATTCTATCAATAGGAGAATAGCTAAATATATTATAGTACATGAATACCATTTTATTATTCAGATATTAAAAATTATTTCAAATAATTTTAGTAAATATAACAATATGTTAGTTATAACACTTAAGAGAATAAAATAGGACAAAACCCCATATATGATGTTATAATCTCATGCAATATATTTATAAATACAAAAAAAAAGAGAGAATCAAATTTCTTTGGATTATATGGTTATATTTTATTCTTGAGAAATTTTGGAATTTTCTGTAAGAATATCTTCTAAAATTAAAAAAAGACTAGTAAAACACAAAAATAGCAACAAATATTTAACACTTACTAAGAGACTATGGTGGTTTAGATGAGTATCATTTAATCCTGAAAACAACACTCTCAAGAAGTTATTATCATAAGCCCCATTTTACAGGCTCCTAATAGAGACTCTGCTATAAAACTTTGATAAAACAAAATTATCTGACTCTTAAAATATTTGCTTTATTGCTGGTACCTGGAATAGTGCTCAGTACAAGTGTGCTGAATGAATATGTCTAAACCAACTGTATGGAATTCAGTAAAACTTAGGTTTAAAAAAATTAAGCAAGGAGGACAGGACAAGAGAGACACGGCTTAGCAGCACTTTGCTCTCAGTTAGCCTTGGTTACCTCGGAAAGAACGACGTTCCTTCTTTGATCTCCTGATGGCAATGCTGAGGAGGTGAATTTTCCTTGGAGAGAAAACGCATGATTAATTTTCCTCTACCTTTGAAATCACTTTAAAAACTGTTTAAACGCTGGAATCGAGATCTCACTTACTATCTGCAGTTTCACATTACACAATCACTGTTAACCTCAGAGCCAAAGGCTTCTTTTTTTCCTTTGAATTTTTCCATTCGAGGAAGTTTTCCTTAGAAGCAGGTTGAAAACTCTTCATTCTTTTCCAAGAACAAGAGAGACAAAAAGACACTGACTGGCTGAATTCCACATCTAGTCCTGAAGCTTTGTCTGTAGCGAGAAGAGGGAATAATTTTCTCTCAATGTCCAAAAAAAGAAGGCCATTCTTTTAAGCATCCCGGCCACCTGGAGAGGAGGCATATGTGTGGCAGTTATAAATCTCAAGCTCTGCGAAACAGGAACTATCCCTTGGTCCATTTTCCATAAATCAACTTCATTTTTGACGCTGAGACCCCATACTTCATGCTGGCAGGATACGAGCCACTTCTCCCTGACCTGGTGAGTGTATTAAGTTCTGGACGGTAGCTTGCAGGGCAGTACAGTGCACCGCATACTGATTCAGTTATAATCATATATACTCTTTTTCAAAATGTTTTCCATTATAGGTTATTACAAGCTATTGAATATAGTTCCCTGTGGCACAGGCAACTTAGTTGCATCTTGACACAAGTCAGGAACTCTTATAGATATTTCCTTTGTGCCCTGTCTCAAAACTCCTTTCCACAGGAATGCTCAAGCAGTCCCACATGCCTCAGTCCTGAGGAGGCCAAGTGGGCAATGCAAGAGGAGAGATAATCCAGTCCCTTGAGTGACGGAGATGGTTGGGGTTTAAAGTCTGGTTGTAGTATTAATTGCACATCATATACGGCAAGGTGGACGGGACATTAACTCTGCCCAGCTTCCCCACAGGTATCTAAACGCAGGGACCTGTGAGCCATTACAGCAGCCCCAGCAAACACACACAAGCGGAGATTACTCCCGAAGGCATCATTTTCATATGCACAAGATGTGAACTAGCATTTTAAAACAACTTTTTAAAGTATGGAAGTAATAGAGGCTGTATGCTTGTTGGAACAGTTTAAACAATATGAAAGTGTTAAAAACAGAAGCTTCTCTCTATTCCAATACCGTCCTCCTGAGGTAACTCACAGTAACCTATAACAAGTTTTTTTTTATACTCAAATAATCATATATAAACATACAGAGAGAAAAAAATTAAAATGGAATCATACCTCACATATTATTGTTTGACTTGTGGGCTCTTTTAGATATACTTCACTTAGCAGCAAAGTATTTCAGAATATGGATATATCATAATTTATTTATCCTATGACCTATGGGTGAATATTTAGCTTGTTTCCATTTTTTTTTTAATTGTGGCAAGCAAAGAATCAATAAACATTCTTGTACAAATATTATTACATATTTTTGTTTTTATTTCTATCATAAATATTTCTAGAAGTGGGTAAGAAATTATGCACATTTTAATTTTAATATATTAAGCAAGAATTACTTTCCAAAACTGCTATGTATAAATTAATAATCTCACTAAGCACATATGAGAATAACCATTTTCCCAACATCCTTGCCAGTACTAGATAATATCAGTCTTTTTGACAATCTAATGAATTATAAATGGTAAGGAATTTTTTTAAATTTAGGTTTCCCTGACTTCTAGTTTGGTAAGTATTTTTAAATATATTTATTGTTTTTTAATATAATATGCAGTCTATTTGCAATTCCTTTTCTGTGAATTGCCTTATTTATATTTTTTACCCAGTTTTATATTTTTACTAGCTTTTTATTAATTTCTGGAAGGAACTTTTAACCATAGGGATTTTCTTCTTTTTTCAAAAAATGTTTTTTCTCAGTCTATCTGAATTTAATTTTTATATACTCTTTTACCATATAGAAATTGCAAAATTTTATGTAGAAAAAAATCTATCACTTTGTTTCCCTTTGGTCAGTGAGTTTCTTCTCTTAGGAAAGGTATGCCCAATCTAGAATACTAAATATTCTTCTGTATTTTTTTTTTCAGTGCTTGCCTAGATTTATGCTACATGTAGTTTATAATTCAAGGGGAAGTTCCTTTATATGTGGTGTGAGGTAGAGCTCTAGATTTATTTTCTTCCAAATTACCCAACAATATTTATTGAGCTTATCTGCTTACTTTCCTTTGGCTTACTTTTATTCTCCATTTATATTTAATAGAATGAGTGTTATAAATGGGCTAACCACAAATATGTTTTGTTTGGTTCACATTTACTTTTCTGTTCTATCATTTTCCTTTCTCTCTCTCCTCCCTAACTTCCCTCCCTTTTTCTTATTTCTTATTTTACTTTTCTTCTAAGTTCTGAATTACTGAGCCTGGCATCTATTCCCCAGTTCTCCCCAGTCTCCTAAATCTCTGTTGTCTTACAACAAAATCTTTCTCACCTTTATCTCTCTGCTTGGTCCCTGAAGGCATCTGCTTGTTCACTCTTTGACATTGATTTTTACAAGTTTCATCTTCTTGGTTGATCTTAGATAAATTGTAATTTTGTTTTTTTATTTCTTTTTTCTCCCAGAAGTTAGTTATAAACATATTTTAAATTTCTGTTTATGTTTTTAAATTGCTTTATAGTTTTATTATGTTTTATCAGAGAATGTCTTTGTAAAATTCCTACCTTAAGGAATGCCATAAAGTGTTCTTTCTGGGTCAGTATATAGTTGACTTTTGTGAATGCTTCATGGGAATACGAGAATAATGTGGTTTTTTTCTGTGTTTATAGGATATAAAATTCTATAGATAACTTTACACTGATTATGTTTACTTTAGTATATTTGTTGAAATTCTCCATTACCTTATATATTTTTGGCTACATGGTTTATCAAGTTCTGCAAGAGACTATTAAGTCTTGGGCTATTGTTTTGATTTTTATCAAAATCTTTATTTTTCTCAGAGTTTTGACATTATGTATTTCACAGCTTTATTGTTTGGTGTATAAAGTTGCGTAACTGTCAGAGCTTCTCTCTGGGTGTATGTGTCAAGATACAGTACACTTCTGACCAGTTTAAGACTTACGGTTGTACATTATGCTTTAGTTAATACTAATATTGCCACTTTTTAATTTTTGTTTTGTTTTCGTATTCCTGATTTTGTTGCAAACGTCTACTTCTTCATTTAAAAATATTCCTTGTTATTTTTATTTTAGATATTAACTTTTGGGCTTTAAGTTACTCTGAGATTACTTCCCTGGCTATGTTGTTGAGATGGTTTAATGATATATGACATGCAATAGAATGTAAAAGTGCCTTCAGTTATGTGAAGGAAATCAGCGCTCAGCGAATGTTCATTTCCCATATTATTTCTTTGTTTCCTTTCTCAGAGCTCCATCAAGGGTAAGGGTATATCATCAGGACTGAGATATTATGAGGAAACTATAAGCTACTAAACTGTGTTGCAACTAGCCCATTTGGGGTGATGCTGTACTATGGAGTACTGGAAGTCTTAAACAGGGGAGCTGTTGAGCAAGACTTTGTTGGTGCTTTTCTTTTGGTATCCAGGATACTGGTGTTTTGTTTCTAGACAGTGAGATTCTGTAGATGTATCCCTCATAGATATTCCCATAGAGCTAACTTGCATATACACCACAACTGTGTCACAAAGTTGCATATTAAAACGAAAAGAAAATGGAAAAATGCAACAAAAAAAATCTTGAGGGAGAGACTAGTTGGCTGGTTTTTAAGGACATTGTATAGAGATTTCTTGCTTTGTGGTGATGGGGTCATGTGATTAAAGTCCTTTTCAATTCTATTTCTATTTCAAATAGATAACCATAGAGACTGATCCTTAAATTATAGTGCTAATTAATTCAGTTTTATTATATAATAGTAGAGTACAGTAAAAAGAATCTACAAAATCTGCCTAATTAGAATCTGAGTCAGTTTGTGCAAAAAAAGATTTTTTACTCTAGGAAGAGTCCTTTTTTTGGAACTTACTTTACAACATGCATATTTTATCAGATTGTATGCTCACTGTAATACTCATGCCAGTCATTTCATACCTGCAAGTTACTACTCTCATCTGAAATTTTCTAAAAATCATTTCCTCTTCAGTTCAGTTGTTTTCCTAACTCACAAAACAATCATGGAAGGGGTATAAGTACACACCTAGTTCAACCCTCTATTCGTGAGGAAGCAGAGGCCCAGAGAGGTTAAGTAACTTGTTGACTAGCCCAGAGCTAGTCATATAAAGGGCTGGACTGGAAACCATGCCTCTGATTGCACAGTACATTGATATTTTATTCTAATACTGGCAATGTAGAATGTGTTTTAGAATGTAAATAGGATGTTTTCTTTGTGATTCATGAAGTTATGAGAAGAAGTGTTATGAGAATTGACACAATACATGTAAAAACAGACAGCACATTACTTAGTACTTACGAAGAAGAAAACAAGGTCCTACTGTACAGGACAGGGAACTGTATTCAAAACCCTGTAATGGCCTATAATGAAAAGGAATATGAAAAGGTATATATATCAGTATGCTGTACACCAAAAATTAACACAACATTGTAAATTGACTGTACTTCAGTTGAAAAAAAAGAAAAAGAAAAAGTAAAAAAAAGCATCTGCAGAGAAGCACCTTTCCGCAGGGGTTTCGGTGTCCCATCTGCAGCGTAAAAAGTAAGTCAGAGTGTCTTCCATGACGGGGGCACAGAGTGAGCTACTTAGCCTTATTATGAACAGAGGCACAGCTGTAAAAACCTAATGGTTTTGAAGCCCATATTAAAATGGCTTAAATATCTATACAGTCCTATGTTTATGCAATTGGTCCTTGAGATTTCCTCTCCCTGCAAAAATAGCTGTGTGCCTTACACAGCTGACAGACTTGTGCCATATAAAGCTGCAACAGACTGGAGGACCTTTAAAGGAGAATAAGGAGAAGGCCGCCTACATGCACAGTCCAGGGAAGGAAAGCCCTTTGATCTGTGTGATGTGGCAGAAGGGATTATTAAAAGCAAATGTGACGCCCTGTTTAGAGTTTCCAGGACAAATTTTACCCTGTACAGAAGCTCTTGGCCATACTCTCTGGATAAGGACACAGCTGTCTTCTCAGTTTAGAGTTACAGACCCGAGGCCAATGATGGTATTGCTAACATCACCACTTCAACATCCCACCCCATATCTCCTCAGGGGTCCTACCCTGAGAGAGAATTCTAAGATTTAACCACCCATGTGTACTAAAGACAACTGAAATGAAAACCAAAAGCCATTCTTGTGCCCCTTTGGGATCCTATAAGAAGGTGTTGGAATCTTATAAATTAAAGTCTATAAATTGCCTATAGAAACGTCTAGCCTTCATTGACTCATTTTACATTCCCAGCAAACTTAGGAGATAGGCCTAGGTCTTCTTCATTTTACAGGTATGGGGAAAAGGTGCAGAAAAAGAACCTGTCTGAGTGATTGAGTTAATAAGGCAGAGCTAGGACGTCAGCCCAGGGAGCCTTTCTCTTAACCTAAATCCTCTTAATATATCCACCATATTTGTTTTTATGTCATGACATTGGAGTGGGGTTTTGAAGGAACATTCTGATAGAGAATCCAGTCCAGCAGTCTGAATTCACACTTCCCAGTCAGTGTCTTCATACAGTGAGGCAGTCACCTCAAGGTTTTGCTGCCTTACTTTCAGTTCCCATAGTGCCCGAGATTTATCCCGTCATTTCCTTAAATATACTGCATAACAGTTGTAGGCTTATTTTCTAGTTCTCTTACCACAGATTAGGCATTTTGAAGGCAAGGACTGTTATCTCATCTTTGTGTCCCCAGAGATTAGCACTGTGCCTGATAGATACATCATAGGTACTGAATAAATGTTGGCTGAGTCAGTAAAAGAAGGACAGCTCCATGTTAAATTCTTTTAGAACTCTTCATTTTACCAATAATAAAAATGAGGCAGAAATAAGTCAAGTTGCCAAAGACCTACACTCAACATCTGGTAAAACAGACCCAGGACCCCTCATGTCCAGAATCTGCACCCAGTGCTCTTTTCACTATGAATAACTTAAATCTATGAATGTAAACAGCAGGAAAGAGGGGAATCTGTCTAAGGAGTGAAAAATTCCAGACATTTTCTGTTACCTAGTGACACCAACAGAAAGGTTTCTTTTCAGTTTCATCTCATAAAAACTAAGGACTGTTAGTATCTGACTCACATCAGTGCAGCGACAACTTTTCTGTCTTAGCACCTGGATGAAGCAGGCAGCATTAGCAAGTGCTCCCATTATAGAAGCACTAATGAGGCAATTTGTTAAACCACTATCCCCTTCCTTGCAAGCCAAAATCAGACAAACGAGCCAGTCCATTTGAAGGTTTAGGAAAAGAAAAAAATTCTCAGTAGAAATAGAAATGAGGCTCTGCCAGGTATTTATGACATATTCAGCTCACTGGCAGGAAGCACCATGCTTCACCATCATATGGAAGGCCCAGGACATCCAGCCTGTCCTGATGGAGAATGCAGTCGTGAGGGCGCCAACAGCCAGGGTGGTTCTGTTTGGGAGGACTCCTCCTTCTAACCCGCTGAGTAACAAGATATGGCCAGTAATGTTTTCAAAGGAATTATAGGGAAATTTTACTGATTCCCATGCTCTGGTAAAATAAGCAACAGGAGAAGTAATTTCCTTAATCTGAGATGCAAGTCTTCTATGACCTGATGACCACAAACCCCTCTGCACCCCAGAATGCTCATCATCCTGAGAAATGACACCACCATCTTGTTATTCTTACTGTCTCTCCTAGCTTGCCCGGATGACCTCCTCCCACACTCCCACTTATGAAACCTGTGATGGTTAATTTTATGTGTCAATTTCACTGGGTAAATGGATGCCCAGATAGCTGACAAGACATTATTGCTGGGTGGATCTATGAGAATATTGCAGGAAAGGATTTGAATCAGTAATTTGTGTAAAGAAGATCCAACCTTACCAATGTGGGTGGGCAGCATTCAATTCACTGAGGGCTCAAATGGAATAAAAAGGCAGAGGAAGGGCGTATTCCCTCTGTGCCTTCTTGAGCTGGGATATCCATCTTCTCCTGCCCTCAGACATTCAAGCTCCTGGTTCTTGGACCTTCTGAATGGGACTAATTCAGTCCCATTAGCTAGCCACCACCAGGTGGCTTTCCTGGTTCTCCAGCTTTCAGACAGCAGATCATGGCATACCTCTGCCTTCATAATCACATAAGCCAACTTTCATAATAAATCTCCATATATATATATATTATATAAATATATATATATATACACACACACACATATATGTATATATATATTATATATATATATATCTCCTATTGGCTCTGTTTCCCTGGCAAACTTTAATATAAAACCCTCTTCTTGGAAATACTGGAAATTCAACCCTCATTCTACATTCAGCGCTGACCTAGATCACCACTTCAGCAGTCTAGCAACATTGCCCTTAAGCTTCTGCCTTTTGTAATGTTGCTGCACCATTACTGAAGACTCCAAACCCAGGATCAAACAAAGCCAATGAATCTTCTTTGGTCCTATGCCAGAGCAGGGGAGGAAGCCACTTGTGAACTCTCAGCTTCCAGAAGCCCTTCAGTGTACCTAGTAGGTGTGTGCTACCGTTGGGGACTTTGTGACGTAAGGAGCATCTTGTCAGGAGAAGGAACATTGTGTGCTGCAGCACATTCCTGTTTATTTTCCTTTTATCATTTTTTTGGAAGAAGGTGCACAATCACTATGCAGTAGACTTCAGGCTCTCTTGAGTCTGGCCACACCAGTGATGCCTCAGACTCACCAGGGGACAGGAGACAGCCAGTGCTGAGGAGTGCCAACTCGTCTTTTTGCCTCTGGCTACTCTGTGTCTTAGAAAAGACATTTCTGCACACTCAAAAAGCAAATAGTCACATCCCCACTTTCTCTTTTTCTTAACTCGGCACTGAGGAAATTCTCTGGAAGAGGATTCTAGAAGAGACCCGCCAGCTCCCCCAGACAGATGATTCCAGAACAGAGGATAGGACTCCCTGGTGAAAGTCTCAAGTCTCCAAGTTTTGGCTTTGAATCTAATTCAGAGGCTAAAACTACTATTAGGGGGAGGGTATCGCTCAGTGGTAGAATACATGCTTAGGATGTATGAGGTCCTGGGTCCAATCTCCAGTACCTCCCTTAAAAAAATGCTACTAAACTAAATGGGTTTTTTTTTTTTTTTTGTCTCTTCTTTTCTAAAATAAGGAAAATAAAATTCAACTTCTCAAACAGACCAGCAAGTGGTGGATAAAATCAATAATATATATGAGCTGACTTTGGGATTCTGAAAGCACAATGGATCAGGTCATCACTGCGATTATAGTGATTCTTGCAAAAAGGTTAAAAAAAAAAAACAAAAACCTTAATTTCTTGAAACCAAAATGGCTTATGAAATTTCACAGAGTGATCATAATCTTTGACATTTGTGAAGAGTTTAACAGAGCACTTTCACATAAATTATGCCACTTAATCCTCACATTGGCATTAAAATATTCATGGTTACTTTTCCCTTTAAAAAAATGAGGAAGCTGATTTCCAGAAGGATTAACCAGCTGAGCTTTCTCAAAAGACATTGACTTTGCCCTTCTGGTCCTCATCTTCTTCTTATAACTCAACTGTTTCAAGAAGTTTGCATAAAAATTTGTATTAAAAATCTTTACATTTAATACTTTGTTATTTATTCAAGACAAAATGCTCCGTGGATATATAATATTTTCAGATTCCTTTCATAAAACCAAATTATCCTTGAACAATATTAAAAGATTTCATTCCGATTCATGTATGCATTATGTGGATTAATACTTCCTACAGAGGTTATTAACTACTATAAAAAAACGTTTTTACCATTCTCCCACTTAAATAGACTTCCTCATCATAGAAATAAAAACAATATATAGAATTAGATGGCAGGCTTTAGTAATCACAACTAAAACCAAATGTAAAGACAGAGATGAAATAAATGATATCCAAATGGAATCATTTTTCAAACAACGTGTATGAAATATCATTTGGCTTTTAGTAAAAATAGTTTTGTTTGATGGTGAGTCTTAAATATAGGCTCATTAAGAGTTTTATTATTGGTGAGTAAGAATATAGTACAAATCCTAGAATAGAATACTGAGTGAACATTAAAAAAAATACTTCATAAAGCTATTTTTAAAGTAAGTGCAATTTTTTTTATTAAGAAAACATACTTGATAGTTGAATTAATAAGACCAGGGCTGAGGGATTTGTTTTGCTTACCACTTTAAAAGAGTGATTATTCATCCATTCCCTGTCCCCAGGTAAGAGTGAAATAGGTGTGAAAATTAAATGGGACGTGTCAGGTGGACAATTCTGAAGCCTGGCAACAGAAATAGCAACTAAACATTCATACAAGCCCCCTCTATGTCACGGGAAAGTTGTTCTGACAGGATCTTCCTGATGGGACTAATGTCTGGTTGTTCTTTGTAACCCTACAAATTAGTTCATAAAACCGACCTTCAGTAAAGCTTAGCCTCCTTGCCTTCCCAAACTTGTGACTCATCCTTGAATTTAGAAAAGAATACAGCAGAGAGACTAATGAAATTTACCCCTCCCTGACGCAGGTTAGCTTCTGCTACATACAAGAGCACGGGGCCCCCTCTCTGCCATCTTGATTGAAACAAGAGAACTGGGAACAATGTTCAGAAAGGGGGCTTGAAGTCTTGCCTTTTATTTCTTGAAGCAGAGAGGGTGCCTCATGTGAATGTCCTACTAGGATAATAGTATGCAGAAAGGAAAAGGGGAGTCAGGACCTAGTTTCTAATTCTAGCTGTTGTACAGACTGCATGGCCTTGAGTTAATCTCCAAAATCCAGAAACATCAAGAGACTTAGAAAATACATGATTAGTGAAGAAATGGACCAAACTTGATCATCTCTGCCGATTCCACAGCTAAATTTTTTTTATTATGTATGTATAAAACATTTTATCTAAGATACTTATCTTTAATGTTTTTAATTGAGGAAGCTATTACTGACTTCAGGCTCACCATGAATTACCAAGCCCCCCTTGCAGAACGGTCCCCAAGCCTAGATGATCATCAGTATCATCTGAGGAATTGTTTAAAAATACAGGTTCCCAAGCCTCACTGACCACCTACTCAACAAGGATCAAAGCAATGGGCCCTGGAATCTGTTGAATATAAAAGTTCTGCCCAGTGATCTGCCAAGTTGGGCACTGCTGCTTTATCAGTGCTTCTAAAGTGATCCCATTTCATAACACGACCCTATCAAAAACTTGGAATCCATATCAAGAGACGAAAAGCTGAGTTTTCCAAAGAAGACTATTCACATTTTACAAACAAAAGGAGCCCTGGATCTCTAGGATACAGATTACTTAAGTGCCTTATCAAAAGGTCGAGGGGCAGGTGAATTGCAGAGGTAAGGGGAGCCAAGTTCTGACTTCAAATCCAGTGCTAAATCCACTATGTACCATACATGCTCATCATTTAAATGAATGCTACAATTATTTAATCAAGCATCTGCTATGTCAGAGATCCCATGCTGTCCTGTATAGCTGTAGCTGACATGTATCAAGGAGCAGCAAATTTCCTCCTTCCCCCTCTTGAGTTCTTTCGGTTGGTCTAATAATTAAATTGACACAGGACAAACCAACAGAAGGAAAAACCAATTTAGTGCATACTCCTGGAGGTCTCATAGAAATGGATTCCCTGAAGTGATCAAAGCAGGCTGTTTAGATTTAATGCAATCCCTATCCAATTACCCAGGACATATTTCACAGAACTAGAAAAAATTATAATAAAATTCATAAGGAACCATCAAAGACCTAGAATTGCCAAAGCATTACTGAAGAGAAAGAAAGAGGCTGGAGGAATAACTCTCCCAGACTTCAGACAATACTACAGAGCTACAGTCATCAAGACAGCATGGTATTGGTACCAAAACAGACATATAGACCAATGGAACAGAATAGAGAGCCCAGAAATGAACCCACAAACTTTTGGTCAACTCATCTTTGACAAAGGAGGCAAGAATATACATTGGAATAAAGACAGTCTCTTCAGCAAATGGTGTTGGGAAAACTGGACAGCAGCATGTAAAACAATGAAGCTAGAACACTCCCTTACACCATATACAAAAATCAACTCAAAATGGATTAAAGACTTAAACATAAGACAAGATACAATAAACCTCCTAGAGGAAAACATAGGCAAAACATTATCTGACATACATCTCAAAAATTTTCTCCTAGAAGAAATAAAAGCAAGAATAAACAAATGGGACCTAATGAAACTTACAAGCTTCTGCACAGCAAAGGAAACCAGAAATAAAACAAGAAGAAAACCTACAGAATGGGAGAAAATTTTTGCAAGTGAAACCGACAAAGGCTTGATCTCCAGAATATATAAGCAGCTCATACGACTCAATAAGAAAAAAATAAGCAACCCAATCCAAAAATGGGCAGAAGACCTAAACAAGCAATTCTCCAAGGAAGACATACAAATGATCAAAAAGCACATGAAAAAATGCTCAATATCACTAATTATCAGAGAAATGCAAATCAAAACTACAGTGAGGTATCACCTCACACCAGTCAGAATGGCCGTCATTCAAAAATCCACAAATGACAAATGCTGGAGAGGCTGTGGAGAAAGGGGAACCCTCCTACACTGCTGGTGGGAATGCAGTTTGATGCAGCCACTATGGAAAACAGTGTGGAGATTCCTCAAAAGACTAGGAATAGACTTACCATATGACCCAGGAATCCCACTCCTGGGCTTGTATCCAGAAGGAAATCTACTTCAGGATGACACCTGCACCCCAATGTTCATAGCAGCACTATTTACAATAGCCAAAACATGGAAACAGCTTAAATGTCCATCAACAGGTGACTGGATAAAGAAGTGGTGGTATATTTATACAATGGAATACTACTCAGCCATAAAAACCGACAACATAATGCCATTTGCAGCAACATGGATGCTCCTGGAGAATGTCATTCTAAGTGAAGTAAGCCAGAAAGAGAAAGAAAAATACCATATGAGATCGCTCATATGTGGAATCTAAAAAACAAAAACAAAAACAAACAACAAAGCGTAAATAAAGGACAGAAATAGACTCACAGACAGAGAATACAGACTTGTGGTTACCAGGGGGGTGGAGGGTGGGAAGGGATAGACTGGGATTTCAAAATTGTAGAATAGACTACACTGTATAGCACAGGGAAATATACACAAAATGTTATGATAACTCACAGAGAAAAAAATGTGACAATGAGTGTGTATATGTCCATGAATAACTGAAAAATTGTGCTGAACACTGGAATTTGACACAACATTGTAAAATGATTATAAATCAATAAAAAATGTTAAAAAAAAAGCAGGCTGTTTATATACAATTTTTAGACAAGGAAACAAACAATTATTTGTAAAGCTCTAATCAAACAAAGGGGCTCATGCTTGGGGTAGAAGACTAATAAAGAAGGAACAAAGTTTATTTATACAGCTTTCTTGGCCTTGAATTCCCTAATTCTGTTAATAAGGATGCTTTTTATCCTCCTGGAGTAAGGACAATACTTTCACATGGGAGATTTATTTCCTGCTTTCACAGGAAAAGAGGGAGAAATGAGTGGGTTTTGTTTTTTCTTTCCAACATTATTCTTTTCCACTGGCTGTTTCTCAAGTAAATTGATTAATTTAATTCAAAATAACGAATACGCCATTGTGCCGTATCTTGGGGTAGTCTACTCTGAGCCCTAACATATGTTTTTGAGTTCTCACTATGGACTGGGCAGCATTTTAAGCCTTCAATGAGAATTAGCTCATTGAATCCACAGAACACAACTATGGGGTAGATACAAATGCTATTTCAATTTTATGAAACAACTACGAAGAACTAAGGCACAGAGAGGGTAAGCGACTTGCCCAAAGACACAGAGCTAGTAAATGACAGGATTAGGATTAGAACCAGGTGCTCAACTCCAAAACCCAAGTTTTTTGAACAGCAGGCAACACTGTGTAGGGAATTAGCATTTGTTGAATACTCTGGAATTGAGGCTGCTATGTGTATATTACCTCATTTAATCCTCCTGAGGAAACAGGCTCAGGAGTTTCAGTTACTTACCCAAGGTCACATGGGGCAGTAAATAAATTGGTTGTACAGTGTATCACTTACAATGTTTTTAGATGCAAATACAGAAAACTCAACAGTAATGGACTCAAACAAACAAACAAAAAGGAATATATTGGCCTAGTTTACTGGAAAGTCCAGCAATTGGTACTATTTTCAGGTACTGTTTCAGGTCTAGCTGGATTTAGGGGTTCGTAAGATGTCACCAGACTTGCTTTTCTTGGTTTACCCTTTAGTGTCTTCTGTGTTAATTCTATTCTCTGTCCCCACGTGAAGTTTCATGGGGACATTCACTCAGTCAGAAAGCAATCTACCTCTCAGTAGCTAAAACACAAAAGTTTTTACCCTGAGACTATGTGTAAGTATAAGCCCTGAGCAATCATGCAGGGCTCACACTGACTGGCTAAGCCTGTACACAGATGACGAAAACCCACAGTAACAGCTGTCCACTGAAAACCAAACGGCAGCCGAGCCTGGCGTCCTATAAATAGCAAATTATTTGTGAGTACATTGACGTGTTTCCTGTCAGAGGCCCACAGGGCTCTCTTCATACAACCTGTAGTTTAAAAGCTTTTCTCTAGAATCCAGGAAGAGAAACAAGTAGATAAGTTTTCACCCGCGCCCTTACTGCACTGTTTTGTTCCTGCTCACCTGCCTCTCTGGGTGCCTGCTCTCTGCTGCAGGCGGGTCCCGCTGGGTGACGGAAAGGCTGGAAGGAGTAAATCATTCACGACTCAGACGGACACTTCGCTCCGCCTGAGACTGCCACTTCCTTGGGGCTCCACCCAGGGAGCAGAACACAGGGTTCCTCCTCCTCTCGGATCCCAGAATCTTATTTGGGTTTTGGAGTCTCCTCAAGTCTCTGCCCAGAAGGAGGCCACAGCGTCCTTTAACCGAGCATGCGCCGGTCTCCTCCCATCTCTTCTCCTCATCCTTTGCTGAGGAATCTTTACCAAGTACCAGGGTTTGGGGGTTGGGTCTACAGGGACTAAATCTCTCACTTACTCAAACCTCTGTTCTCAGACATGTTGACTCCTTTTTCCAAGCCCCAAAGACCTACACTCCAGAAGCCAGAGGCCAAGAAGAGACTCAAAGCCACTTCCCCTGTCCATTTTCCCCCAGAGCTATGAAGAACAAAGAAGAGAAAGGAAACACCAGCATAAAAACCAATAGCTGATATTCCAAGTCCTTTCCCACAAGCTACCATGCATCAGATGCTACAGTGTGCCTGCATGTAGACTGAGCGCTTTGCCTGTCACCTTTATTTTTCACAACTACCTACTCTGTCTCCACTGCACAGACCAGGACAGCAAGTCTCAGAGAGATGAAGTGACTTGTCCTCTGTTGTAGGGCCACATCTGGGCCTGTTTGCCCTCGGACCCCTTCTTCAGCCTTTTCCTGTTCTGCTCTGCATGGTGAGCCGTGCAGCTGCCTCTTCCTGCTCCCATGTCAGCTGATTGCCTGCTGGGTTCAGCCAATAGGAGGCACTGATGGGAGACTGGAGGACAGGAAGGAGGAAGAAGTCAGGGTACCTCTCACCCCTGCACCCCTTGAGCTGAGACACTTCTCTGGCAGCTGCTGAGTTTCTTGTGGCTCCAGCTTCCACAAGACAGGACTTTGTGGTTCTAGCCTCTGCATGTCCCTGCCCTGGGCTGTGGCGATGAGAGTGAACAACCATCTAGGTTTGCTGGGACTAAAAGTTTTCTAGGACACCTGGCTTCCAGTGCTAAAACAGGAAATTCTAGGCAAACCCAACGATCGGTCACCCTGTGATAACACCACCTCCTGCATCTGCCCCTCTGCCTAAGTGACAGTGCCTGTCCTGAGTCGCTAACTATGCCCTGGGGGGCCTCAGCCTCCATCACTTGTCCAACCCATTCCCTTCATTAAATTCCTTCCGTTGTAAAGAACAGTCCCCGTTTTCCTCGTTAAAACGGATATTTATGCTGGTATTCCTTTCTCTTCTTTGCTCTCTGTACCCCAGGGGGAAAAATGTGAATCTGATACAGTTACCCAGCTAGTAAGAGGCAAAGGTGAAATTTTTACCAAAGTCTGTGCTCTTATCACCACATGATAGTCAATCAGAAGACCTGCACTGCAGCCCAGGGAAAGATGGTTCTCCACACCTGCCTGTTCCCATCTATATAATTTTACCATCAGGAAGTATAGTTTTATTTTACCTTTGCCTTGAAGGATTAAGTCATGGTAACAAAACTTACAAATGAGTTATTTTTAGCTCTTGCAAGTAAAACACAGCTTCTCTCTCTGCTCTTCTAAAGTGAAGTGGGAAGGAAAGAGGGGGAGGGTACTGCTCACTGCCTTATGAGCCCTCTTGGGAGACCAGAAGCTTCTATTTCAAAGGGAAGCAGTGATTACGCTTGTGGGAATGGCAGAGGCCATCCAGACACAGGCTGGGAGCCCTGATTGTTGATCAGGAGTACACGTTTCTGGATACCACCCATCTGGCCAATGAAATGGCCCCCACCATGGAACACATCTGTGTAATTCACATTATGTGGGTAGCTATTGCTATAGTAACAAACCACTAGGACTGTTTTTTTTTTTCTTTTAAGTTACTTTTTTTGAGGACAAATATGCATTCTATATTGGAAAGAAAAAAGTTTGTAAGGAAGAAATATGCTCAGATATTCAGATACAACGTAAGCTCATCTTAAATGCATTACAAGATAGGGAGCAGGACATACGTCAGCCAGTTCAAAAGAGGATTTACTGGTTGCAATTCCACCCACTTCAAGACAAAAGAATGTTCTAAAGTGGCAGTGTTTCAGATCAATCTGCTTCTTAGTCATATTTAATTTTCTTGCAGGCTGTTGGAACATAGAACAGTTCACACTAAGCTACAAGCCACCAGACTGAATCCAACAGTTTCTAAAAGCAAGAGGTTTAAGGGTCCAAGTTCACGATAACCTGCTCCAATGTTATTTCAGCTAGATGCTTCATGGAACAGACTGACCTCAGGAGAGGACAGCAAAAAATTACTTATTTGTTTCTCTGATCACAGTCCCCAAAGGAGATATAGGATGGACCCCTTTCTTGCCCCTTAAAGACAGCTTATGCAGGACCCATAGCTCTCCTGACATTTTCACTTGTAAAATTTCCATCTGGTTCAGTCGATTCAAAACTTCAGTTCAACTTAACACTCAGCTTCTCTGGCCCCCAGCCCCAGCCATGCCTCCACCTAGACCTGGAGTCAGGAGATCTGCTCCCCCACCTTCCAATTTTAGCTCCTCTGGGCTTGAGGTATAGGAAGAGGACAGTGTCATTCTAGTCGCCACTGTTGACAGGGCTCCCCACTGCGTAATTCTCTAACCTGAGAGATCAGCTCTTGCCTCTACCTGCCTGGGCTCTTGCTACAATATCTCTTCACCTGTTGACCTGTGACCTTGCATGGGCTGTCAGCAAGGTGACTCAAGCCTGGCTGCTTCCTGCAGGGTCCACTTGACCCAGGCTTTCAAGCTAAACAGTGGGGGCAGTTCTCATCACCCTGCCACCGCTCCTGATTCTTCTGATCCAAAAGGCTCAGAAGATAGAACAACACAAAGTTAAATGCCGGTTCAGGTTGTATCTGCTGCTCCTGGGTACTTGTCATTTTCAACTTTAGGGCTTTAAATGCAATTCAAACATAATAAGAACAGATCCATGAACATTCTATTAGATAGATCATGAAACTTTGTGATATACTTTTCCTCTTTTGGATAATACGGTATATCCGAATCAATTACAAGTATCATGAAAGACTGTTTCCTCAAACTGATGCAAATAAACTTGGGAGAACTTGATGCAATGGACAATTTTCTAGAAATATATTATTTACCAAAACTAACCACATAAGAAATGAACAATTTCAGCAAATTGATTTGTAGAAAAGATATAAAGGGAGTTGTGAGGCAGTAGCTCCCCACATAAATCCCAGCCTCAGGTGGCTTCCCCAGGGGTTTCTTCATAACATTTCTTGTTTGTGTGCTTAGTACCTCTCCTTCTTCTTTTGGTTGGTTTGGCTAAAGGTTTATGTAATTTTTTTTTTTCTTCTTTCCCCACAAAGAGCAGCTTTAGATTTGTTTACTGGTCTTACTGTTTTTCTGTTTTCTAATTCATACATTTTCTCTTTTATCTTTCATTATTTCTTCTTTCTGATTGACTTACCTTACTTTTCTTTTCTTTTGTTAACTCTTTTAATCAGGAGCTCAGTTTCTTCTTCTGTCTTCACCATACAAGTCAATAAATTTTTCTCTGATTAGTTACTTAAATATATTCTTTAGGTCTGTTATAATGTTTACAATATTTTTTTCTAGGTGCTCTACAACTTTTGATTTCTTAATTGGAAGAGCCCTTTTATGATTTTCCTATTAATTTGATTTTATTGCCTTGTGCTAGAAAAAATGCTTTCTGCTCTTTTTAATTCATCAATTTTTAAAAGATTACCTAATATATCTTAATTTCTGAGTCTTTATGGTGGGCACTTGAAAAAGGGGGTATATGTTTTTGATTATTTCAATCAGATCTACCTATTAGTTGTTTTATTTAAATGTTAATTATTAATAAATAATTATTAGTTCTGTTACTAAGTCTTTCCTATACTTTTTATTTATATTCTTCATCAGTCACAGACTATGAGAAGTGAATTAAAGTCTGACACTACTCTATTTCTGCTATGTCTCATATCTATAAATTCTGCCTTGTGAGTGTTACTGCTGTGTTGTTTCAGTCTTCACTGTGAACTGTACAGTTTAGCGCTGATTCACTGAACGCCCTCTGGTCTGAATTCCATATTGTCTGATACTAGGACTGTGACCTGACATTTCTTCTTTCTCTCTTTTCTCACCCTTCTCCTTCTCACCCTATTTTAGTCACTGACATTGTCTTGCTTACTATTTATCTTTGTACTGTTGAGTTCCTCATACTTCTGTTACTTGATTTGAGATTTATAGGGTTTGTATTTTCCTCATATATATTTGTCCACTTTAAAAATTTCAGTCTTTCTGAATCAATCTGCTTTAAGTATCTTCTATTTCTTTTAAGCATCCCATATAAAACAAAAAGTTAGATATTGCATTGTGGTTCACTCTGAAAATTCATTTCTTTTAATAAGTGAGTAAGGCATTGTTATTTTACATATGATATGAAAGCTATGTATTGTCTTAGTTTTGTCTTTTTTTTTTTTGGTTTGTTTATACAGTTTTATCAAAGACTCATTATGTGGTCTATTTGCTTAGCTTAGGTTTAATTTTAAAATAAAGTTCTGATATATCAAAAGGCTTGTATTTTGCTTCTAGTGGTTGCATTTATAATTATAATTTTATAAACTATCCTTTGCTTTATATAGTTTCTATGTTTCCTACTGTGAGCAATAATTTCTTTTTCTCCTCTCCCATCCCTGTCCACCTCCACTCTTTTTCGGTCAATTGTAATATTTTTCTTAATGTTTAATTTTGTACTGTTAAATATGCTCACAATTCTATTATTTGATTTGATCTTTTAAGATACACTTTGGGTGAAGAAGAGATTATTTGCATAACCTTAAAGTATCTCCCTACAGACTGCTTGGCACCTGGTTCGAGCTTAACAGTTCCTTTTCCTCTACTTGTCACTAAGGGCTTGGATCTCTGTCCCAATTAATGCTTCTATTGGAAATAGATGCTCCTATCACAGATTCACAGCTCTAAAATAGAGAGTGTGTGTGTGTGTGTGAGTGTGTGTGTGTGTACTTGCATCTGTGTGTGTGTGTTTCTAAGGGGTCATTAGCCAAGTAGTTTTGATGGCAGCAACTCAAGCAAGCTTCTTCCCGACTGCACCTCGGCCTCCTCCAGCTTCTGGTTTCCACCACTTCTTAGCTTGAAGCACGTTTGGTTTTGCTCTCACTTTTTGTCATATGACTCTCCCTTGGGCTTCTGCACATGTTTGGTGCTGCTATTTACCTCTTTAAAATCTGATTCCATTTACTTTAAGTAACTTAGGGATTTGTTACAATTTTTGAAAACTTTTTTTATTAGGGTGAATGTGACTATATATACACGCACATACACATGCACACATACAAACTTTCATTTCTAGACTTTGTTGTAACATGTCGGGGTTCATCGTGTGCTCACTCTGCTATTTTGAAACCAGAGTAGCCTGTATTTGTTCACCGGGAACTTTTTCTAAACTTAAACCTTGATGTCTTGAATTTTTAAAAAAAATCAATTGAATGAGTCAGAAGAGCAACATTAAATATGATTTGATCTCAAAATGGCCTCTGTCTTAAGCCAAATATAGGGGATGGAGATTGACCTATGTAAAAGCTATCTATGAATCACTGTATTTGAGACTCACTGACTCCATTTATTTCCTCTTCAGCTGGGCTGCTGTGAGGGTCAAGTCGAAAAATTTACATAGCAATAGTTTATAATTTGTTAAACACAGTGCATGGAAATCATTGTTAGCATTACCCCATTATCTTTGATTTCTCGTCAGACACACATGAATTTTCAAGTTGCTCACATGTTGTCAACACAAGTTGACTATTTATAGAGAAATCTATTTGATGGAAATATTTCCATACTATTCTTCAAAGCTGATAACATCTTGTTTGAAGATACACTTCACACTGACTGAGAGAAAGAACAATGCTGTGGATTTCAGTATGGATTTTAGACTCAGGCAGATGTGGGCTCTAATCTCCTCCTTTCTTCCTAAATCCTTTATTGAAACAATCACAGCTCCACGGCAGTTACACGCAACTGTGGATTCTCTGACACTGTTATTCCTGCAAGGACTTCAGCCGACTAGAAGGATTAGGAGAACATCTCTGTGTCTTGTTAAAATCCTGTATTGGGAAGGCTGGTGCAGTTGATTAAGAATGTCTCAAAGAAGATTATTAGACTATCCTGACAAGAAGAATTTCTGGACTCTCATTGCACAACATGTCAATCTTTTACTGAATCTATCATTCAATCTTACTAAAGTACTAGTGCAGCTTCACATCATGCTATCTAGACGTCACAGTCAAATAAAAAGAATACATCCTAGCTCCCTGCTCTGTGTGCACCAATTCTTTTTTCCAGCATGACTTTATGTTAGTCTTTATTGGACACTACAGAGCTGAATCCTTGTCTCTGTTGAGGCCTTGGGGCCTGGCTATAAAGAAATTCATGTGGCAGCATCACATTGAGTCTCAGATACATTGCCTTTCAGTTGCTATTGTTGTGGAGTGTTGTTTGCTTATTATGTTTTGTTCTGAGTGTTGGTTTATTTGGCTACACTTCCTGGAAATTTCCAGAAATATGATGTCAGGAAACAATAGTTTACTCTTTGCAAGCAGTGAAATTGCTAGAAAGTTCTATAAGCTTGAGAATGATGGTGGGACCAGGTGATCTTTCAGGTTTCCGCCAGCACTGAAAATCTATAATTCTAAAATGAATTAACATAAATCTCACAAATCGGACATCTCTTTTCTTACTCAATGGTCATATCAGCTAAGAGAGAAAGGCTGTTGTATGTGATAGGATTTTTCTTTGCAACTCCTTGTAGTTTACAGATAAAAAATGTTAGATGACTTGGCATTGAATATTGAAGAAATAAAAATCAATTTATTGAACAGCCTGCTTCTTTGTCATTTTAACTGTTCTTCTGTGTGTGGATTTGAAACATTTGTAAGGAAACTGTGTTCTGTTGTCCTCCTAGAATGTCCTCCTAAGGAGTCATGTGCTTATGAATACCAGTGCCTATCATATTTAAGTCATTGAGTACAAGCAGTCCTCAACAGACAGAAACCTAGAGCATCAACAAGCCCTTGTGCTTTATTGCGCATTACCAGTGGCAAACACATGAACTTTGACTCTGTTAGTGGAACTTGGCCTTCAAAGGAGAAACAAACAATATCTGTTATTAATCACCAGGTACCTAGGATCTTGAAACCTAGATAATTAACTTCCAATGTATTGGGAATTAAGATAAAATGCAAAAGAGCCACAAATTCAAATGGTCTCCATTGCTCAGTAGAAAGCTTTGTGGTTCCTTGAAGTTGTGGTAGGAACATGGGACTTGGAGGAGTCATACTACCCACTGACAGTGTAACGTTCCTGAAGGAAACTCAAGTGAACGTGTCCAATGAAGACACTCCCTCTCTTAACAATCTATTAGGATTGAATTGAAAATCAAAAAATACACGTGAAATTATTTGCTAAATGACTATGAAAATTGCCTTGTGTTTACCTCATCAAGAGCTTTCAGAGCAGTTCAGAAAGTATATGCCTCTCCAATGTCAGAGCAGGTGGGAAGCACCCTGGGCACCGAGGACCGCGAAACAGGCAGGCTTTTGACACGATGGGAACGTTGTCGGGGTAGTGGAAGAATCCAGCGTAGCTTACAGACTCTCACGTTGCTTTTTCCCTCAGCAAACAGCATTCGTTGCTCCTCCACCAAAGGATGATGGGACCTTGTCCACCCTGTTCCTACTATGAGTGCCGCTCCTCACTTGTAAGTCCTCTTGTCTCTGGCTCTTTGATTCTAATTACTCCTGGTTTCTTTTTACTCAACACTGTATCCAAGTATGGCTCTATTGCACTTCTTTTCAGCTTTTATTCCCACTACCAACGAAACGACAGTTTCTTAACTCACAGTCAAATAACCAAGAAAAAGAATGTGTTTAATGCTTCATTTCTTCAAAGCAGAAAACTATTTTCTGAACGTAATCTTCAGCAGGCTCCTAGCCTTGGATGTGGATGCAGGCAGAAAACTCATCTTGTAATGGTTATATAATGGTTTCCTTATCTGCCATTAGTCGAGCAACCCAGGTCAGAGCTTATAAATTTATTTTTGAAGGCGCCTAATGCTGAGAGAAGCAACCATCCAACTCCTTTGTGGTTACATTTCTGAGCTTCTTGACATTTCTCAAACACAGCAGCAACCAAGTCATGCAAAGTGCTGCCTTCAAAGGGAACACATTTTGGGCAAGTTTGAAATTACAGACAAAAGCTTCAATTGCCACTACAAACCACGGGCTCTTGGCGTCCGCAGTGAGAATCCAGCTGGAGTCTTACAGCTCCCCACTTGCTCTAAAGCCACAACCAAATGCAGGGAACATAGCTGCATTCAAGCAATTTTCTTCTTCTCTTTGTTTTTCAATTGAGGTATAGTTGATTACAACATTGTGTTAGTTTCGGGTGCCACAGCCGCTCCAGGGCTTGGATCTTCCTCCATGATCTGCCCTTGGTAGAATCCACCCACGTCATTCCTGTCTCCTTGTCTATGGCTCTTCTCACTTCTCTTTCTGCTATTTAACAAATGATTCCTCTTTATCCTGACATTGCTTCTCTTTTTTTGTTTTACTTTGGAGGGAGTCAGATAATTAGGTTTATTATTATTTATTTATTTTCAAATGGAGGTACTGGGGATTGAGCCCAGGACCTTGTGCATGCTAAGCAGGCACTCTACCACTAAGCTACACCCTCCCTCCACCCCCCACCCTCCCCACATTGCTTTTCATTTGAGGCTGCTTCACAAGTCAGTGAACAGTTTAGGGATAAATTGCCCCTGGGTGAGATACCAACACTGAGTCTTAAAGGGGGAGCTGAGGCACCTTGGCAGTGGGAAGAAAGCTGTCTGGTCAGAAATCCAAGGCTACTTTCCTCGGCAAGGAAAGCACACATCTTTTGAGTCATGGCAACTAGCTAATTTCAGTGGGAGTTTTAAGTGGAGTCTTGATCAGTGAAAGGGAGAAAGGCCCCATTAAGCCAGAGGCCTGGCAAGAGCCCAGATATGAATTAATGCAGAATCTAAACTAAGAGTATTAGAACCAATGAGGAACGGCACTGGAGGGATGCCACAACATTTTGATGAAAGAGTGAATACATTTTTGTGACTAACTAAGTGTAAAGCAAAGAGGAGGACTTCAACATAGTGGAGTTTTTCTTTTTGTGTGATTGAAAGAACTAAAATAGGGATATCAGTGCAAGGGGTTGATTGGATTGAAAGGAGTTAAAAGAAAATGTTATTTTTTAGATATGTGAATATTGAGAAGGTGGGACGTTCAGTGGGCAGGATGGAAATGTAGGAGAAAGATCAGAGCCAGAGATGGAGTTCTGTGGGTCCATTTACGCACCAGCTTGTGAGGGCTGAGTCACAGAGACTCCAGTGGCACCCCTGGAATTGTGTGGAGCTCTGGCACACATTATAGGTAATTATTGAAGGTATTTTTCTCAAATGGATTTGAACAAATGGTCAATTAGATAAATATCAACCTGAATTTAATAGCCTATGAATTTCAAAAAATTTATTAACATATTTAAGGATTTCTTACATGAGAAAGACAGAACCTGGGACAGAGAAGAGAGGAGAAAAGACGCTGTGAAATAAAAGAGCCAGATAAAGAATATAGCTATTTCCATATGACCGTTAATGTGGAAGAATATTGAAATTGGTATATATTGCATCAATCTTCCATGAAACAAAAGATAATATTTTAATTCCATGAATATGGAGACTAAGCTGGATAAGAATCACCTCTGACAGGAAAAAAAATCTGGAAACTCCAGGTATGCAGCTCTTTCACTGCAGCAACTACCCAATGCCTTGTGCAATTATGTGCTTGATAAAAGCTTTTGACAATAACGCTAGAGGGCAGGTGTCATGCCTGTTCAACCCACTTAGTCTGTAAGCAAGTAGATAACTAAATGCTTTAATGAGGAGGAAAGGAAAGAGAAGATAAGAAAAAAGTATGTGCATAAGAGAATCAGGATTTGACTACCTGATGCATATTTATAAACGTCTAATATGCACACACATACACACACGCAACTATGTACACAGTAACACACTTCTTGATTTAGTTTAACAACTGAACATTCAGCTCTGATTTATAAAGTAATAAATCTTCTGTGACCCTCAGAGGAAATTCCCCTTATAGTGAGCAAAAGAAAATAAATTTTATCTCTAAACCGTTACACTAACAGAGACTAAAATCTGTTAGAGAGTTATATAAAGATAGACCCCCCAATCAGTAATTCTTATACTGACAATCCTAACAACGTTCAACAGAAGAGCGGAGGACTTTGTGGGATGCTGTTTTCTCTGTCAGACTAGACAAGTTTAATACAAATAGATGCAAATATCATAAATGCAAATACGTATTCAAATATTGAAGGTATTGCAAGGTACGTTAAAGTTAAATATATTGAAAAGCAAATACTGATACAGACATTGTACTAATTAATTAATAGAAAGCTTTCTTTATATAGACTATTTTCCATGAGATCAGGAGCCCCTTCTGTTTACGTACCACTAAATTAGCACATAGCATAGAACCTGGTACAAAACGAATAGTCAACAAATACATAAATTAATTTAGCCTTGATTTTCCTAGGGGCTCTGGTATTACTAAGCAAAATATTGGGGGTTTTGGTCAATTTTAAAACTTAGATGTGAGAATAATTCACATGTACAGATGACATTGAGAAGTGGATTCATTCCTGTATCACTCACTCACTCATATTTCCTACTAGAAAGTATGTAAGAAGTCTTAAAAAAAAAAAACATAAAACAGGAGAAGATACATGCAGAAACTGGGAACAAAAAGAAAAAAATGAAAGTAGGATAATAGAATAAAAGGTAGAGGGTAGAGTTTGTACACAAAGTGTGTGCCTCAGAAGTCTGGGCATTTGCCAAAAGCACCAGCGGGCTTCAGTCTTAGAGGACATTGTCAAGAGAAATGTGCATGTGGAGGCCACGGCACCACCATCAAAAAATGCAGTAGGTCACCATCCAGCTTCTACTCTGATTCACCGGGAAAAGACCTTATTTAAAATTTAATTTCTTAGAAAAATGTTCTACAAAAATGCATTACCGAGACTACTGTGTTATTTTCTTTCAAAGCAAAGTGATTACATAAAATCCTGGTGCTTTCACACTGGCCCCTGTTTGGTTCTCCAAACAAGTAATAAGCGAATTTTTTTTTAATGAAGCAATTTTTTTTATAGCTTTCGAGGTTTGTAATAGAGGAAAATGTGTAGGGAGAAATTTAGATGGCTATATGCTTATTTATATATAAAGTTCAAGCCATAGAAAGGAGACCCACTGGCTTAATTAACTTGTGAATTTCCTTGGCCAACGTGCACTCATGTTCTATATTGAAAAGTCATATACAGGGTTTGTAATGGTCATGGTGAAAAGTGATAATGAGGAAGGACAGTGGCTTGAGATTTCATTACTGACACTGCAGTTCGACTTGAATATGTGCTCACGGGCAGCTGCGGAGAGGAAAAGAGGATGAGCGCAAGAGAGACTGAATCACGTGAGCTGGGAGAGGAAATGAAAACACGGTCTGAGAGTTGAGATGCAGAGTGGAAAACCTGTCTTCCCAGAGTAGCTTTGGGGTTGTATTCTGGAATCTAGAGCTGGCTCAGGTGACTTACAACTCACCTGTTAAACTCAGACAAGAAATGAAAGTGAGCAAAGCCCCTCACTGCTTTTTATTTGATCTGCAGGGTGTGCGGATTCATACGTCTTGCTGTATTTCTGTGTTCTGAAGGGCACAGAAACAAATTATCGGGGCCAAGTGTCACACTTGGGAGATGAGTTTAGCCCCTAGAGGTTTTAAAAGAGAAAAGTAATAAATGGAATTCTCACTGCAAGCTCGTCCTCCTTTGCCTTTGTCTCCTCTTCCAGACTGAGATTTATTGTGTTTGTGTTCCTTTACATATTTAAGATTTGCTCTGGGCTTGACTCCAGAATCAATTATCTATTTCAAACAAACAAACATTCAAGGAACTTTTCACACATTTTTCAGAGTCATTTCTTTCAGCTCTCTGAATCTTATTTCTAAGTTAATCTCTAAAGCTCAAATTTTCAGATCATGTATGAGTATAAGATAAGTGTCTGTGACTTGTACAAAAATACTCCAAGAGGAAAAACCCCACTTATTTCTTGTACACTTTGCTTTCATTTAATTACCTGCCTAAATAGTGCTACAGACTGAACTATCTACTATTTTGTGGATTATATCATTTTTATCCCCAAACACAAATCTTATGAGTTGATTATTACTATTTTATCCATTTACAGATGGAGAAATGGAGAGGCTATGCCAATAACTCCCAAGTTCTCACATTAAGTTGTACCATCAAATTCTGAACTCAGCCCCATACTCCTGACCCGCATTCTTAACCACCAAGTTATGGTTCTTACATTACATTTCAGCATCTCTATAACAAACAAAATGTGTATCCTTGGAAATGAAAGAAGCTTACCTAATGCACTGATATGGTAAAGAGAAGCCGACTTTGAATTAGGAGTCAAGATGCAAAGATTCTATTCATGACACTTGCTATGGAAATTTAATCAAGTTACTTTACCTCTGTGTCCCTTAACTGAAAAATGTCATGACTCAGAAAGGCTGGTTGAGTTGAGGCACATTTAAGTCCTTTCGGGTTTTGACAGTCAATGTTTTCTAACTAGATGCCTGCTATTACCTAACATACCTTCGGTCAGAGGTAAGAATGAGATGGTAATTAAAGGTTGTGCAGGGCAAGTCGGCATGACTCTGTGATGGCCAAAGAACTGCACGGGTTATGGGTGGAAACTAATAAAGACAAACATGAATGAAGAAATGTAAATCCATTTCTTGTTTTAGACATACGAGTCAAAGCCCAAACTTGAAATTCTATGGACAGTGTATTATTTTTAAGCATGCCTTAATGTTATACCCCCAAAGAAATGCTTATTTATGTTATTTAGTCAGTGCCTAGAATAGGGCCTGGTTCATAACAGAGAGTCAGTGGCAATGTTTAATCCAACAAAAGAAAAGGGAAAATTCACCAGTTGAGTCCATGTCCACCAGGAAAAGAGAAGCGGATTGCTGAGTGAATGAGTGAATCATCTCCAGATTGTTGTGTTAATTTTGGAAAAGAAACTCATCAATAGAGTTCTCACTTGGTCCTTCGAGTTGAACAATCAAACCTCATTCCTCTTCCTCCTGAAGATTCTTTCCTTGTCCTTGTCCTGCTGGCCCTGAGAACACTGGTAAAAGCTTTCTGTGCTTTCTCTCCTGTCAGGAGGGAGGTTGGGAAGAAGGAAGAGAGAGAGAGAGAGAATAAACAGATATACCTAAATAATAAGATAATTTCATCCTTCCCATTATGTAACTCCTGTGAATGACATATCCAATTGGACAGAAATTCAAACCGTGGCATGTCTGTAGGAAAGCCCCATAAGTTCCGCATTATGAGTAATAATACTATCCAGGACAATTATCACAGCGACTAGCAAAATCTTAACGTACCACTTGGCAGATTTTGTATTTTTGTGTTCCTTTGTGACACCTCATTTTCAATGTGGCTTACAGAAGAATCAAAGTTTATAGAACTGATTCATAAAAATCAATATTTTGCTGTGGCAAACACTTCTCCTCCCTATCGCTCAATATTTCACTGCCTTATTTATCCTCCATAAAGGAGAATGAGTAGCCTAGATGAGGATATGGAGGTAGAGAGAGGTTAAAAGATGAAGGTCACACAGTAAGTCAGTGAAAAAGGCAAAAATAGAAAGAGGGGTTTTCTGAGTCACAGCCAGTCAATGACAGACCCAGTGCTGACACACAAGCTCACTTAGCTTACAAAATAACCAGGGGCACATTTCCCCTGAAACGAGGCCATGCGCTCGGTGCATGCCCCAGTGCACGTGCAAATTAATCCTTGGCAGCAGGACACCCTGGTACTTTTCAACTCTGATGTACTAGTAATTAAACAAACAGATACACACCAATTTTTTTTTTTCATGTGAGAGAGCCAAAGCTCTAGGTCAAGCCCTAATAATTTCTTGAGTCTTGGAATAACTTATAATATGAGGGAAAAAAACACTGGAACATTTCATTTGCAGTATGAGTATTTTTTTGTATCAGTCACCCTTCTTCCAGAAACCTCTCTTCTGTGTAGAGTATACACTCAGTCAGCACTGGGAATATTTGTTCAACCTATTTTTATGTACATTGGATACAGTGCCATTTCTTATTCCGTGTGGAAAAATTGCAAGAATTCTTAAATTGTTGTTTTATATCTCAAGCCAGGAAGAATGGCTCATTCCTTAAATAAAGGAGTTTGGAAAATTAGAGTTATACTTAGTGTCAAAGAAGCCTGTGGGAGCTTTTTGAAATCCATAGTGTTCTATTTTTATGACTGTTTTGTACTCCTTCCCATAGAATCAACTGTAGAGCCAGGTAACCCAACAAATATGAATCTCACTGGATTAAGAAATATGAATATTGTCTGGATGGTCCAATGGATGGAGACATTTTAAAGGTAGGGACTATGAACAAACTCTGTATCAAGTCCTGAAGCCCTGTGGAGTACAGCACACCCCATAGATGCCCAGTTACACCAGATTTTATTATTAGCCATTTATTCATTTTTTATCTCATTTATTCATTTTTTATCTCATTTATTCATTTATTTAGCAAACATGTACTAAGCCCCTATTCTGTGATAGAAAAAGCAGGAGCCTGGAGATACAGAAGTGAACACATGCACTCTGCCTTCAAAGAGCTCACAAGCCAATGGGGGCAGGCAGTGAACAGACCTTGCCATCCCAGAAGGTGGGAACTCTACACGAGAGAATTTCAGCATGTTATAGAAACTTCGATAAGGGAAATCTGGCCACTATGAGGGTTAGGCCAGTGGGGAAAGGGATCGTGAAGGAAGAAGGTGACACTTGACTTGCTCTGAACTGTAGCCCAGAAGTGATGAGCTGTCCTATGATAGACAAGAATTTCTCACACAGCATCACTGACGGTCAACATTCAGACTCTTCCTTTTTTGAAAAATTGTAAGAACACTTAACATGAGATCTACCCTTTTAACAATTTTTTGTGTTCAATACAGCATTGTTTACTATAGGCACAGTGTTTTACAGCAGGACGGATTCATCTTGCATAACTGAACCTTTATACCTGCTGAATAACAACTTCCGCCCCCGACCAGCTCCTGGCAAGCACCATTCTTCTCTCTGCTTCTGTGTGTTTGACTATTTTCAGTACCTCCTATAAGTGGAGTCATGAAGTGTTTGTCCTTCTGTGACTCGCTTATTTCACTTAACATAGTGTCCTCAAGGTCCATCCATGCTATTGAATATGGATAGACTTCCTTCTTTTTTTTTTTAAAGAGGAAGAATACTTCATTGTATGTATATTTTACATTTTCTTTACTCATCCATAGATGGATATTTAGGTTGTTTCCACTTCTTGGCATTCGATCTTCTCTGAAATATTTATAGTTATAGGAAACTCACCATCAATGGCCACATGTTAAAAGCACCATTCACTCCTCTTCAAACAACTCTGTTAGAAAACTCTTTAACTGAGCTAGAGAGAGGTTAAAAGGTGAAGATCACACATTAAGTCAGTGAAAAAAGCATAAACTTTAGTTCTACACTCAGCACAATACAAAATAAATCTAAACCATAGGCTACAATCTTGAATGACAGTGAGTGTTGCTTTTGAGGAGTAAGAAAAAATCTGACAGAGATATGTGGAAAATTATAATTATCCTATTAGAAAAAGTATGGCCAAAAAATGGTGAAAGACGGCGATAAATACACCTCAGTCTGTAAGGGAGGCACTGAGAATAACAGAGAGTGGTGAAATGGAAGACACACGCCCTGCACAGTGAGTGGCAGCCCCCACTCATCTCCAGCTGTTTGCTGCTATAAAGCAGATAGAATTTCTAATTCTTCAAAGAAGTCAGAAATCAATATTTTTAAGTGAAATGATTTTAAGAGTTACCTGCTAATTCAAAGCATTTAAAAATTTTATTTGGGCCAACAAGGAACTGGTCAAACATCATTCCTCTGTAGACCACCTTCTTGCTACCTCCAGTCTGAAGGCTGGACCACACATCAGCCTCTCAAGACAGACACTGTCTCCAGGGATATCTTTTCTTCCAGATCACATGCCACCACCTTCATTAACCATTTAGTATATAAGTGTTCAGAATTCCTGACTATCCTGAATGGCGTCTTGAGTTGTCCTGATTGCTAAAAAAAAAAAAAAAAAAAAAAAAAATCTTCCTGAAGTACGGGATTGAGAGAGGCATAGAGAACATCACAGAGGCTCCGATGGGTTGGACAGGCTGGCTATTCCAGAGCTGCAAAGCATCTTTGCCTGTGGGCCCTTCTTCCACACCCTCTGCGTGCATTTTTAAAAATCTGTGGCTCCTGACTGGGATGCTCTCTGAATGTTGTTTCTTTCTGATCACAACAATGATGTGGTCTAAGTGTTATTTCTTATTGTCTGTCTACCTTCTCAAACCATCTTCCCTTTTAAAATCTCTGGCTGTAAATTCATACCTATTTTGTCTTAGAAAATTTTGAAATTTATACTCCAAAATCAGAAATGCCATCCTTTTTATGCTCAGAATGCAAATTTATATTTTCTAAAACTTGTCTGTAACAAGAATTCCCTTCCTTAAGTTTTATTAACACTAAAAGGGTCATTTATCCCTAAATATTCCAGTTGCTTCAACTTCAAAATGCAAATACGCTTTTTATAGTTAAAAAAAAAAAGTGAACTCTGGTTAAGTATTAGGCCGTTAACATACATTATTATCTTATTTAGTCACTTCAATAACCACATAAAATAGTTTTATTATCCCAGTTCTATAGATGAGAAAACTGAGGCTTGGGAAGATTAAGTACACAGCCCAAAGTTGAATAGCCAACAAACATAAAAGCCAGGAATTCAAACTTGGGCCATCTGAATTTAAAGCCTAGATCCGTTACCCCACACCACTTGTCTAATTCTTTCTTGTTGGTTAGAATTGAGTCCATAGGGTAAATTCCACTCATCGTTTCCTTGATCTTTTAAGGTATTCAGTTGTTATCAGATGTTCAGCTTTGTGCCAAACAGGATAAGGCTTCCCACAACTGTCAGGAGAGTTAAACCCCTCTGGGACTTTTGGAGCTTACCTCCATGTAATACAATCCTGACCCTAATCTGTGTTGGTTGGAACACACGGGGAAAATGGAGCACTTCAAACCCAGGTATAACTTCACCACGAGTAAATACCACCTGAATTACAGACAGTAAGTAAAGAAATAACCATTGTTAGAACTTCAGTCAATCCAGAGTTAGGAATTGCCTGTGTAATGTGTGCAAACAGATGGATGAAATGACTTACAATAATGACTTCTCTATACGGCAGATATTGTTGACTCTCTGTCTACCCAACATCCATTTTCTCCTCTTTTACAAACAAAACCTCAATTTTGTTCATAGTGACAATGTATGACTGGTTTAAAATATTTTTTTCAGCCTGCCTTATAGCTATGCTATGGTCTTGTATCAGACTTTATAGCCAATGTGATGAGATGTAAGTGAAACTTGCTGAGTGTGACTCAGCCTGTATTTCCCTTTGCCCTTCTCCTTCTCTGGCCTGGAATGCAGCATGATGCTGGAGGTGGAGCAGCCACCTTTACCCCATGAGGGAACAATCTTGAAAATAAAAGCTACATGTTAGGAGTGCCTGAAAGCAGAATCTGAATCTTTGATGGCATCATGGAGACGATGGTCTGCTTAGCTACACACTTCTTGGTATGTGAAAAGAACTAAACCCTTATTTGTAAATTGGATTTTCAGTTATATGCAGCCATTCCTATTCCACCCATTCCTAACTGATTCCCTGAACAGTGCCTGACAAGTATTAGATATGGCTTTTTGTACTACCAAAGTGATAAGATCCCATACACAGAACTTACTCCTTTTGTAGCTCTCCATGACACACCTGGCAACTCAGTGAACCCTCAAGATTAGGCAGAGGTGCCGAGAAGATCAAAGACTTCAGAACCTCTCCCCAGACTGGAAGACTGTGAGAGCAGGGACTATTTCCCTCTGGTTCACAGTTGTCCATCAGGGCCTCTTACTGACATGCCCAGAGAGGTAAGTCTCTGTCCATTGAATGGATGGATGGATGAACAAGAATTTATAGTCTAGTTGGGGAGATCAACAAGTAACTAGGTGATTCCAAGGGAACAAAATCTTACTTAGTGTAACTATATAGGGCTTCAAACTGGCGCATGAACACTGAGGTGCTGCTAGTAAGGTATAGGGAGGGCTTTCCAAGGAGAGGGAGTAGCATGTGGCAGAGATCTGTGTACAGTCTTGTAAGCTTATCACTTGGGAATCCAAGGAGACTGTGATGAGCCTGGAAAGATGAAGAAGAGTTAGATCATGAAGGGCTTGTGTATGTCCACACAGAGCTGCAGTCTTCTGGTCTGGTCTAGTCTAGTTGTATCTGATAAACTGATTTCCAAGTCTTCTCAGTCTCCCTATTTGCCTGTCACAAATTTTAATCTTTAAATTTCAGGAATTTTGTGACTTGACTATACAAACTTCTTCAACCACATTTTTTGACTTAGGCTATTTTCATTTCTATTTTACAAACCTACAATGTGCATCATGAATGCATCTACCAACGGCTTTAGGAAAACCTCTTCCACTATTGAGGCTGGAACATTTTGAAGACCCTCCTGTCCTAAAGCTTTAAGTGTTGCCTGGAAGTTTTATTCCCTTCACTGGTAAACCCTTTTAGCCATAACTGTCTTCCCTCATCTGTGAGTTATTCTCACATGACTGCTGGCAGCTGGGGTGAAACACTTTCCTTGCTTCCTGTCTCAGGAAGGGCTTTGTGGTGCCCTGCATCAAGGTCATATACACACAGTTTCACCCTGTTAGAGCAGGCAAAAACTAATTGGAAGCAGCAGCTTAATAGTGGCCCATGATTGCCACATAAGGAAGTCAAGCATTTTTCTCCTTCTTCTTTGTCTACCTGTCTCCCTTCTCCCCAAACTCATCAACCACCTTCCCAACTTTTCTCTTCTGCATCAGGCACCCCTTGAGGTTGAGGTTGCTCCTTTGTTTAGTCTGAAGTACCTTCAACCCCCAGGGAATCTGGGATACACGGAGCTAGCCTGGTCTTCCTGAAGTCCTCATCACCTCACCACAAGCTTGACAGGGAGAGAAAATGAAAATACTCTCCATATAAACTCACTCTTTCCTCATCTTTCTTATAAATATATTCTCCCGTGCATGCTTCTAATGTGCTGTCTTTATCATTAACTTTATGGGCATAAAACCTGACCCTTTTTCTAAAGGCTTATGGTTGGAATGATGGGAGACAAGTGAGAATTTCACATTTCTGTTTGCTTTATCATGGGTGCCATAGACCTTTAACTGAGTTTTGTACTTTTGTAAAAGAGAGTGACAATCTCCAAGACTCAAAGGTTAATAAATGTTTCTGATCTCTTTTTAAGTGTTCCGTCTCACTTTAGAAGTAAAAAGGAAAGAAAAAAAGAAGAGGGAAGTATTGCAAAGAGGGAAGTAGTGCATGCAGAACTGTGAAATTAACTATCTAATACTTACTCATCAAATCCTGTTGTAGTTAACAGCTATCAGAGTCAATAGACTTGTCTAGATATTAGCAATGTCATAGATGGGATCACAGACTACTTTGTTTTTGTAATGATGGGTTTTATTTCCTATCTTGCTGACAAATTTGCTCTTGACCCTACCTTGTGACCTAGATCCCAATTTATGTATCTGACTGCATTTACCTTAGACAATTTTTTGTCACATTTCAACAGTTAATATTTTTCTTAGCCTGAAAATTGGAAGGGGTAGAACAAACAGCTTCATGCTGTCTCTCCCCAACACATTTATGGATTAGTCTGCTTCTGAAAATAATTCATCGGTCTGTTTTTCTACTCCTAAACAACAGTTTTAACAATTTATATGAAGACATTTTTCTAACTCTTGTTGCCAGCGAGTGCAGAGCAGAGCATACTTTGTTTCATGCTGCTAATATGCATTATTCAGAAAGCAAAGATCAGACCGATGTGGTCCAGGAAGTAGCATTTATATATAATCCATGTGCCGCTTTTAAAAAATGTAAAATGGTGGACTTCAGAATAAATGAAAGTCAGGTCTAGTCTCTATTGATTGAGGCTTTAGTTTTTGGCATCAAAAATATTAAATGGTTCATTTTCTTACCAGCTAAAAACCAGTCGTAAAATATTACAGTAGCACACATATGTCTTCTTACAAGGGTTATATTTATTTTTATAAGCCATCTGTGACATAATAAGAAATATAAATCGTTCTCTGCCCCCAGTTCCTATTAGTTATTCTTTGACCCCAGTTCCTGACACAGAACTTATAAAACCCTTGGAATTCCCTGATAGGAATATCTTTTGTTCTAATGAGGCAATTCTTGGGGGTTTCCTGGACAGGAGATGGTTATCAGAAAGACCAATGAATGACTAGAAGCTTGGAAATTTCAGCCCCACCCGGTGAGGGAAAGGCTGGAAATGGAGTAAATTATGCCTATATGGTAAAGCCTTCATAAAAATCCCAAAAGTATGGGATTGAGGGAGCTACAGGGCTGCTGAGCTATGTGCCTGGAGGGTGGTGCCCCCAGCTCCACAGGGACAGAACCTCCTGTGCTCAGGAGGCTTCCGGTCCTTACCCTACATACCTCTTCATCTGACTGTTCCTCTGTATCCTTTATCACATTCTTTATTATATTATAAACCAATAAATGTAAGTGCCTGAGCTCTGTGAACTATTGTAGCAAATGAGGAAAGCCAGGCAGGGAGTTGTGGGAATCTCTGATTTGTAGCCAAGTCACACTGAAGTTGTGGGCACCCTGGAAACCCACTACTTATGACTGGCATCCTGAAGATGGGGGCAATTTTTTGAGACTGAGCCCTTACCACGGAGCAGGGTTGGATGGGTGTCTGTACTAACTCCAGGCAGTTATTGTCAGAATTGCCAGGTGTGGGAAACCCAAACATTTGGTGGCCAAAAGTAAAGTGTTAAGAGTACAGAAGTATCCTGTGAGTAAAGCAGAAAACAGAGTTTCTTCCTGGACACAGTCTTTCTTTTTGATCCTTGGCATTTACTCTCCCACAGCCCTCAGCAAGTCCATGGTCAGCCTTCCCTCCAGCAGAGCCTGTCTCAGACAAACAGACAGACAGCCACAGAGGTAGGAGTCCTTTCAAGATTGGCTTGGATCCCATGACTCTTAGTAGTCAAAACTTACAGATACATAAACAACAAGGACCTACTGTGTATGGAGCACAGGGAACTATATCCAATGTCTTGTATAAGCTATAATGCAAAAGAATCTGAACACACTTCAATAAAAATAAAAATTAAAAAAAATCTTACAGAGACTTCAGCTTGTATCTTGGACATGAGTCATTCATTAACTCATTCCCACAAAACAGTTATTGGGGACAATTGTGAAATGCTTTCATTTAACGCTCTTATCTTTAGCTAAACCACTTCTGAAAATGTGGTCTACTCAAGCGTCCCTCTGAGGATGCCTTCTTCATCGGCTCCCTAATGCTCTTCCTTCTCTTCATTGGAAAACTACACCCAAGCCTCATCTCTTGTCCTCTCTGTAAGCATGTAGGAAATTTAGTCTCTTCCGAAACTAGCAAAATCCTTACTGTCCTGCTTCCCAAGTCCTTTTCCAATTATGTTGTTGTTTATATTTAGGTTTCCTTAAAGTTTTTTGAGTTTAGAGAGACTACTGCATCCCCCCCAAAATGTGCTTAACCAGTGTTACTGATTCCCTCACAGGAAGCATAGATTTGTTATCATTAAGTTATAACAGAAAGATAAAACAGTTTTACAGCTAAAGTGATCAATATTTTTGTAAAATATGTATATCCCAAAGCAAAACTTTAAAGGGCCTGTGAGTTGAAATTTGATTTGATTATGTTTGCTTTGCTCATTCTTTTTTGTATATTCTCCCAGTAAAAACTAGCCAGACAACTCAAACAACTTGCATGACATGATAATGAAATAGATGTTGGCCTCAGAACCCATCAACAAAAATAAACTAGATTTTTCTAGTTCAGTTCCAGGAATAAAATGCATACCAATGCCATTATGCCTAACATAAGTGATTATCCCCTGGTGTGGTTGAGAGCAGGCAAGAACTTGACTTACGCTTCTCTGCTATGTGAGTTTTGAAGGGAATACAGAGAGAACAGAGGAAGGGTTGAATACTTTAATACAATTTTCTTTATTTTGAGCATTTTTAAGCCCAATATTAAGCTATTTTTGGTAGAAGTTCTTAACTGAGAAATATAATCCTTTTCATGATTTACAAAAGTTTAGTAGCTTTTAGGTTATACTTAAGTACCTAAAGATGCACTTTAAAATAGAATGAAGATTTTATCGGCCAAGAATGTAGTTATGAGTTAAAGAATTCTCAAGTCTTTCAAAATATGTATATTATGAATTATAGTTCTATGTTTGAAAATATAAATTACCCCTACCTCACAATGAAGCTACTCTATAATGTTTCAGTAGAATTAAAGATGAGTAAATGCTTCACAACGTTACAATTCAAAAAAGAGTAGGTGATAAAAAGTGTAAGAGTTTGTCTTACCATGAGTAAATTGTGTAACTTGCGGTACAGCTGAAAAGGCATTTAAAAAAGAAATCAAGTCAAAATAAACTCTAAGTGCTTCTAAAGTTCACCTTAATGTGTATCAGGCTTCATTCATGTCATTAAGGTAAAAATAATGCAAGATGATAATAAATAAGAGAACATTAGCTTATGTGATATTTTGTTAACATGTATTATAAAATCTACAATCTTACTGTGGTTTGATGATTTTTTTCCTCAAAAGGAAGCCAAGATGTTTCTTCCTAATCTCATAGAATTAAAGGAAATAGAAAAAAATTTTTTAAGTTGAAAAAGTAATTTGAACAAGATAAAACTTTTTAATTAAAACTTTTTAGTTAAAACTTATAAAATTTTTATACTATAAATTTTAAAATGTATTAAAATGCCATTACATACCCCAAAATGCATGTTTAAATGTTCAAGATATTGTGCACTCTAAATTACTGTAGCAGGCTAATTTCTCTTCTGTATTCAACAGAAGCCTAAAGATTTCTTCTCTGGAGAGGATAAAACATAAGGTTTTGGTCTGGGGAGCAGCGGGCTCAGTCGAGGCAGCACTGCTACAGGGAACCAGGATTAAATGAGCGTTATGTGCAGAAAAGTGTACATACATTCAGCCTGAGACTAGAGGAGAATTCTCTTGGTAATCCGATTATCTGGAGAAAAAAAACATTTCAAGAGTATAGACATCCAAGTTTCCAAAAGAATGTCCCAGCCATGTCCTTCTACACTGAATCCCAGAGTTAAAAAGCCCTACATCCCTCTGGCATTCTACTGCCCATTCTTAAATAGGAGTGGATTTGGAGGATGGCCTTGAACTATAAAAATAGTGCCCCCCAAAAAATGAGGCTGGGGGTGGGAGCAGTTTGGAGAAAAGAGAGGCTAAAGAGAGTGGAAAAAAACAAACAAACAAACGTTTGCAAGAAAGGAATAATCCTAGTATACTCCATGGCTCAACTGTCATCGTCATCTCTGTGTTTATAATAATGTAAACATTGAATAATAATGTAACCAAATTCTATATACCCATACTGGCAGGTGGGGAGATGTTTTTGGGAGAAGGAAGAGAAGTTCTATCTTCCACAGAAGGTAGTTAATGTACTATTCCTAAAAATTTTTAAATCATAATTTTTAATGTAAAGCTTTGGAGATAAATGCATAATTAATCACTGAAAAGATGAGAAAGAGTCTGTCTCTGGGGAGCAAGAAATGGGAGCTGAGATTGAAGGGCTGCTGGGTTTGGTTTAACAAAACTTCTAGGACAATTCGATTCTTTTAAATTCTGCCACATTTATGACTTAGGAGCTATTCTTTAAAGTAAATCTAAAAAATTAATTAAATGAAAAAATTCAGTAGCAAAAAAAGGAGTGGGAAGAACCATGCTACTTCTAAATGGACAGAAGAACTGTACTTTGATCTCTTCTGTTACACAGGTTTGGATCTGCCTTTTGGATCAAGTGTGACAGGGACGTGGCTTATGTGTCTGGTGCTGGGTTTTGAACACAGTATCTTTGAATACACCGTCATGCAAGTAGCCACGGAACACCCGTGTTAGTTTAGGGAGCACCACGCGTGTCTGTATAGTTTTCTTTGTTTTAATCCAGTTAGAGGTCCTGGGAATATTATCAGTCAGCAGCGTCTACGAACCACAGAGGAGTGAATTCTGCTTGAAGGGCTCTGTGATACATGTAAGTCAGATGCCGCTGACATTGCCTAAGTCATCTGGAAATTACGTCTGTGTGATTTCTCCAGGTTTCAGTACCTGAAGGAATGACCAAGCATGGAGTGGACCATTCAGTAAAGGAGGAACAAGAGAAAGCAGACGTAATTTCCCAACTACCAAACAACTATCTAAGGGCATTACATATTTTATCTCATTCAATCCTCACAGCAGCACTACTGAGTAGGTGTTTAAGAAGAGGAAGCTGAGAAGTTAATTAAAGGCATGCAGTTTAAAAAAGAAAAAAAAAGCTAAGCTAAGATTGGATCTCCATGTACCTGATTCTCATTTGTTCCTTCTACTCACCTTGAGTTCAGGTTCTATGGAGAATTAAATGTATTGGACATTGACAAGGATGGAATGTTTCTTGAAATCATGCTTGGAGCCTTAAAAGTGAATTCCTCTGTGGGGGAGGGTATAGCTCAGTGGTAGATTGCCTGCTTAGCATGCATGCAGTCCTGGGTTCAATCCCCAGTACCTCCATCAAAAAATAAATAAACCTAATTATCTCCCCCTACACACACCCCCAAAAATGAACTCTGCTCATTAGATCCTTTCCTTTCTTATGAGGAAACACTTCTTCTTGACAGTGAGAAAGAAAATACTGGATATTTAACAGATCTTTGTTTTACACTTGGATCATCAGAAATACATTTAATTATAAATAGAGATCAACCTCTACCAGAAAACATGCCCATAAACTCCAAAATAAATTATCAAACCCACAGAGATTAGAGATTTGTGTGACAAGTAAGAAGGCTTTGCTAACAGTAATTCCTTGCTGATGGATTAATCTCCTGCTCTGACAGACTCAGAGGCCTTGTAGATTGAAAGGAAACAATAAATAATCTTTCTTGACGTTGGCAAGGGCTTTTCATTCCTCTCATTTTACGCACTTATGGGAAAGCAAGCCTTTGTTTTTACGTTGGTGAATAAAAGCAAAGCTGCAATCCACATATGTCATTTGAATTGCAAGCCTGTTTCTGAGATGTATAAATTGGGGGTGGGGGGAGGTGGCGGGAATACAGACTAGGGCAGTTGGTGATGAGAGAGAGAAAGAGTTGGTACCCAAGTTTCAGAATTTAGGAATTGCAGGTTCCCACATCTGTAAGGTTCAATGGAGGTCAAAACATAGATTCTACCTTCAGAAAGTTTATGGAAAAGAGCTTTGGGCCTCTTAAGACCCATAAAAGAACTGTTCTGAAGGAGGGTACTCAGGGAGATCCCACAGCCCAGATCCCCAGTCACACCTATGTTGGAGTCCAAGCGATGCAACATTCACTTCTGTTACCCATCCCTGAGTCTCCCTGCAGCCTCATCCCTGATACCCTCAGTGCCACCCAACTAACTAAAAGCCTCGGGCAGAATTTCATTCTCCTGCTTGGACAGATCTAACTGGTAGCTATGCTGAGTCAGAAATCTTCCTGCAATATCCACTTATTTATCCTACGTGGCAGTTTAAGGGGTCTTCCATATATCATGCAGACTGCAAGTATTTGATGATATCACATACTTTTCTAGCTGCTTTGTATTATATTCACATGTAGGTGAGATCTGGCAAGAAATGCCTATATAGGCAGAGTCTAGGATGAGTTAGTGCCTTGTGACCTAAATCCCGGGCAGTCCATTTCTGACTAAAATTCAGAATCAACATCTGGCTCTAAAAGTTGGAATGTTTAGACTCACGGACATAGAAAACAAACCATAGTCACCAAAGAGGAAAGGGCAGAGGAGGGATAAATTAGGAGTTTGGATTAACAGATACACATAATTATATATAAAATAGATTAAAAAAGAAAAAAAAACCAAGAGCCTACTGTGTAGCAGAGAGCACTAAATTTAATTTCTTGTAATAACATATAATGGAAAAGAATCTGAAAAGAAAAAAATGCAAGTATGTATGTATATGTTTAACTGAATCGCTTTGCTGTACCCCTGAAACTAACATTCTAAATCAACTATACTTTAATTAAAAAAAAAAAGCTGGAATGTTTATGTAAAACACTGACCCTTACAAGTATACCCCTTTGAGACTGCAGTTCATTTGACATTGATGTTTGCCTGACTGTATGTTTACACTTCTTGTAAACCTTTGACTTCCTCTTACACAATTCACACAGTCTGATTTTTGTGACAAAAACAACGTGTCTTTTGAATCCTTTTTCCTCCTCATATTAAGCCTTTCCAGCTATTTCTATCACTCTTTGCTTCAGACACTTTGCAATCCTGATTGATTATCTGAAAGTTTTTTGGTTTGTTTTTTTTTTTTTTAGTTCACTGGGCATAAACTTTAATTCAGGGCACTTAAAATCAAGGATAAAAGTAGATTAAATAGGGGCTTAAATTCTTTTACCAGCAGTTCTAACGAGAGGCATGCTTCTGGATTTCTCGGGAAGCTTTGTGAAAGTACCTACACCCAGATCACTTTCCTGGGCAAGTCTGATCACGAGGTGGCCTGTGTATTTAGAAAAAGCCAGGTCATTCTGATACACACCCCTGGTTGAGAACCACTGTCCAATGTTGATTCGACACTTTGTGGCCTCATTTGTCATTCTTCTCGAATAAGGAAATCTGGGTGGTTTCACTTAGTGTCAGTCACCCATTTAACATTACAGCTTTGGTCCCACTACCTGAGAGTGAATGAGATTTCTGAGGGAGATAATGTCACAAGAGAAGAGTGGAGAGAGGGAGACCAAACTAGGAAGAGCAGGCACACTTCGACTTAGGGCAGGAAAACTGCTCAAGGCAAAAATCAGTTGAATAGAGTGATTAGGAGAGAAGGAAGATCCCAGGAATTTGCGAGCTGTCAGTGAAGACCCAGAGGCAGCAGGATGACGCCACAATAAATCCACTCTGCTCTGGCCCCAGCTCAGGATTCCCGCCGTGCCTGCTCCATTCTCCAGAGTTCCTGCGTCCTTGCCTTCAAGCCTAAGGGAGCAGAGAACGTGAGCCAAGTATCCCGTTCTTCCCTCAGGTCCTTCAGTCTCTCTTTTTAGTCCTTTGAACACAAAAGAGCTGATCCCATCCTCTCTGTCTATAAAGTTATCCATAGATCTTCCGTCTTGGGATGGTGCAGATCTTTGAAATGAAAAGGACAGTTTATAATGACACAAGATCCAAATCTCATTCTGCCTAATTCCACCATCTGTACTGGCAACCCTGATAGTATACTGTCTCTCCTTAAGAAGGTTTGGCAATGAAACCAGGAAAATAAGTGAATAGTCTGGAGAAGGGGCAGTAGGGGAAAAAAAAAAGTTTTTGGAAGATAAGAAAGGCATAAGCATTGTTTGAAGCCAGAGAGCAGGAAGCCAACAGAGAGACCACCTATTGGATTATGACTTCTGAGGGTTCTTCACCCCCTTAGACAGGAAGATTTCTGGAGACTAGGATCTCTCCACAACACCCGGCATTATACTCTGCACACTTTAAATGCTAAATAAATGTCTTCAGATGGGTGGTGGTCTCACCTTAAATTGTGATTTCTTTAGGGACTTACAGTTCAACAGGATATGGGAACTTAAAGGTTAAAAGTGATGAAAGGGTCGCAAACATTGGAGAGCTTGGTGAAGGAGTGTGTGAAGAAGTTCAGCGACTACAGCAGGGCATGAAAGGCACCGTGATGGGTAAGACAGACGCAAAGACAGGAAAATAGCTGCATTCTTCACAGAATACACATTGCACGTGGCCACCAGGGCAAGCACAGGAAGTGTGGATAAAGCTTCCTACTCTTTTCAGCATCCTAGCTAGGCTAAGAATTCAGTGCCCACCCCCCTACTTTAGCAATGTGCTATGGCCAGCTAGAAAAGGGGGACAGGTCACGATTGACCTCAGTTAGAGAGGATGAGCTGTAACCATTCCTCTCAAATGCCAGCTATTGCAACAACCTCTGTCTGGCCATGGAGTCATGTGGGAGACTATGGGACAGCCACAGAGTGAGGTGGGGGTGGGGTAGCAGACAAGGGTAGAAAATAAAACTTCTGAAAAGAACTCAAAGGCAAAAAGGCAGTAGTGGCCGTAGCGTGTCCATAGATGCTGAGTAGAGGTAATCAGGATGTTTCAGTACCTCTATGCCAGCCTGAAACCAAGTGATCAAACAGAAACCCCATAACTGATCATAAATTCCTGGAACTTACCTGGTTTAAAAACCTTTAAGCAGAGCTCAACACAGCTTGAAAGGGCTCAAGGCACTGGGCTGCGTTTCCTGGTCCGTTGCTGGCTCCCTGCTGGCCTTCTCAGATCACATATGTCGTCTGCTGATGCGCACCCTGGGAATTCATTCAATGGCTTTTATTCGTTCTCTCTCTCAAGTGTAAATTTGTTAATTTTTCCATCCCCAAATCATTAGATACAGGAATACATTCCCTACCCTTTAATACTTTGGTTCATATAAGTGGCTTGCACATTTTTTTAAAGTCCAAAAATAATCAGTGTGGAAACCTTGGGTGTATGAGTATTTCAAGGGAATAGAGTATTCCAGGCTGATGGACTCACTCGTCGTAAGACAAGTGCATCTGCATCTCTCCTCAAGGTGCAATGTGCTTTTGCTCCCTGGAGTCTCTCCTTTACCCTCTCAAATACGTTGACGTCTTCTTTGTTACAATGCTCTTTGTTCTCATGGGAAGAGCAAAGCTACTCACTCATTGGCTCAGGAGACCCTTTACGCACAATAGCTGGTATTGAACCTAGACACAGGGGAGGCTTATTTGGCAGTAGTCTGAATTTAAATAGGATAAAAAAAGAAATTAATTGAATCAAACTATGTCTGAGCTGCCAGATTTCAAAAGATTGATATGACTATCTTTGTACCTTACTCTTGGCTTTAAGACATACAATTAAGGGGGCCTGGAGTGCATCTAAAAAGAGAAGTACCTAACTTTTCATGATTGTAGATGGACTTTGGAGTCAAGCACCCAGCATATGAAAGGGATTACTCCAGCCCCTAGTCCTTCTTCAAGGAAGATTGTCCCACCAGCTGCCACAATCCCACCTGTACTTGGGGCTTTGTCCCAGTCACTCCCTTGTAGCCAGCCTATGAGAAGTAAGGTCTTCCTCTCCATGGCCCATATTCTGTAAGACTATAGAGGCTTATCTCCAATCGTTTCCTTATTCCTAACACCTTCTTAAAGATGAGTAGCCTAATTATTATGTCAACTGCATTATCTTGATTGGGGAGAGAATAGTTTATAACTTTTTGAACTAGGACATTCTTACAACCAGTTCTTTTTGGTCAGTAGTGATTTACCAGCAATTCATCTCAGAGGAGTGTATTCTGGAACAAAACAAATTCATGATGATTCCCACTTTTAAAATAACTTATTACTTGGGAAATTTTTATATTGCTTTGATAGAGGTATTCATGAATAGGCACTGGCCAAGTGTGAAAGGGTAGAGGGGAATTTGAGACAGAAGAAACAATAGATGCAGAAGTAAACAAGAGTTCAACAGCTTGCCATTAATAGGAAGCTAAAAGAAGTTTGAAATGGATAATTAAGTATCATAAAATATATGCCTAAGAGTCATGCATACTGACAGGCATATGTAGAATAGATAAACAAGATTATACTGTATAGCACAGGGAAATATATACAAGATCTTGTGGTAGCTCACAGCAAAAAAAAAATGTGACAACGAATACATGTATGTTCATGTATAACTGAAAAATTGTGTTCTACACTGGAATTTGACACAACATTGTAAAATGACTATAACTCAATAAAAAAAAAAAGTTTAAAAAAAGAGTCATGCGAATGAAGGACAGAGAGGTAAGGCAAGGACCAAATGATTTTTTAAATCTGTTTTTTATGTTAAGGAGTTTAAATTTATTCTAAAATTTGTAAGAGCTACTAAAAAATTTTACTCAATAGATGATGTGGTCAAACTTTGAATTTTAGAAAGGTCAATCTGGCAGCCGTGAGAAGAGTGGCTTGGAGAGCATCGCATTAGAGACAGAGAGACAAGTGTGACCTTTGGGGAGATAATTAATCCCTCTGAGCCTCAGTTTCCCCATCTGTGGGGTACAGAGTAATAGAATCTCTTTTGTTTGTGCATAGATAAAATGGCACATATAAAGTATGATGCAATTGTTAAACGATTGTTACTATAAAGCTACCCAGACAGGGTCAGAGTGGAGGGTTGAGGTGGAATTTGTGAGTAACAGGGAAGAAAAGATTTATTTGTTTGTTCATTTAAGAAATATTTCTTGAGTGTTTGTATTGAACACAGCACAGAACGATGAGGTACACTTATGATCTAGTAGGTAAACCATTAGTGTGTTAGACACGTCTTGTATCCTGGCCAAAAGCTAATAAGCTACCAACTGCAAAGGAGCACATGTATCGAAAATAGCATATGATTCATACTTTGAAGGTTTTTTCCATTATATGGTTAGAAATGAAGAAGAAACTCTAAAATCATCCCTTCATTAATACATTTTTTAATCCCATATTCTTTGTCAGCCTCTTCTATCAGTGATTTCTTTACAATATCTATTCACATTGTCTCTCTCTGTGAGTGAAAATCAAAGATAAGCACTTGTGTGATGCATGGAAATTTTGACATACATGACATCAATTATTTCTTACACTGATTTGGTAGCTTAAACTATAAAAGTGAAATGTACTCTTTAGAATAAAATTTGTTCTGTGCTCTATGCAGACAGTTCAATATTATATCCTTATTTTTCCTAGATCTACAAGGTAAACAGATTTTTTTATGCCACAGATTATACAGATCTTTGTCCTATAAAACTTTTATTCTAAATAACTAAGGTCCAGAATTGAATAAAAGGATTTTACAGTGTTCTATATTGTTGTATTATTAAAACATATCTCAGGAAAGCTAAGACTGTATCTGTAAGAGATGAAATAAAACTGCAAGTTTACTATATATAAACTTTCCATAAGGATATTTCTAAATCCACAAAGTTATATTACTTTTACTGACTTCTTAATATCAGTTTTGAAGCAAAGCAGTTGAATCTTTTTTAATACTTGAGTAAGAAAGGGTTCCTTTTTTTTTAAGTCCACTGAGATTTTTTCATTTCATTACATTTGAAGAGTAAATCTACCCACCCCAAGATCACCCAATTAATTTCCTCTAGTCCTTTAAAGCACAGTTGTTGCTATCAAAATCAATCTATGCAGCCTCAGAGTTTTCATTCCGCAAATAATTTTCTTCTTGTTCCTCTTTGTCTAATAACAGAATTCCTTCTAGAGTATATCACTTATTCCCCAGGGCTATCATTATCTCATTTGTCAAAAACTCATAAGGCTGAATGGAATAATTGGGTAAAGAAAAACCACATGACATCAAAACAGAAGTCAGTCCATCATCTTCCTAGACCAAGTATAGGAGATCTATTCTTGAGTGGTAGCTCACCACCCAGAACAATAAGCAATTTCAAATAATTACATTTAAAGGGTATTATTATTTATTAGACATTTACCAGAGGAACAACCACTGCTAATACATATGAGCTAACAATAAATGCTTATGTATTTTTGAGTGGCTTTAACTAGACCTTATGCAAATAAAAACTTTAGAAAAAAATAAGTCCCTTCTTGGGAAAAGTGTGCAACCTTTTTGAATCATCACAAAGAAAGTGGAAAAGGAAAGGAGCATTTGAGGATATAATCCTATGAGATGAAACACCATAGCTTTAATTAACTCCCCTCAATTTAAGTCCCTCTTCAGAACTTTAAAGAGGATTAATTTTATTTTTGTTCAAGAAGATATTTTAAAACATTTTTAATTTTCAAAAATATCTTTGAAGCATTCCCACTGTTTCTTACAAAGAATTAATTTAGAAACACAGTCTGTATAAGCCTTCCATTATATTTATAGGTTACCATCATTAAATAAAGAGATATTAACTCTTCATAATATGTAGTAGAAAGCTGTGATCATCTTAATCAACCTGCTTCTTTATAAGTAAAATTTTAAAAGCAGTTTTTAAATGTGTCCCAATTTAAATTTGTTCCAGTTTCAATTTTCCTTTTGGTAGCTTTTAACAAAAGTTCATACTAAAAGAGAAGTAAGATTTTTACAAATGTATGAACCTGTTTGGGAACATTTCTTTTTAGCTTCATTGTCTAGGAACAGATTTGCATGCAAATTTGTTTAGCTAAATTTGAACTATAGGATGGTAAGAATATAATTTAGGAAGAGAAAAAAGCATGCAAAATGCCTACGGATATGAAAAAGTAATCCCACTTGGTCAGAAATACCTGCACTGTAGCACTGACTGTGACACCAGCTAATTCCTTCCTTCTTTTAAAATGGGAAGGAACAGATATTTCAGTAGATAAAATAGCACACATACTAAAAGGAGCTTAAATTTATGCAGCAACCTGCTCTATTCCTTAGAATTCTATTTTGCAGACACAGGGTTACTCTAAAACTGTGGTGTTTAGAAAGCTTAGTCTGAAGGAAAGTAACAAAAGTAAAGAATATATATATATGTACACACACACACACACACATACATACTTTAGTATTATATATTAAAATTGTTAGAAGTACATATATATCAATATAAATATATACATATACAAATATATAAATATATATACTTTTAGAGTCAGGATAAGGCAGGGCATGTAAGAGACAGGGGATTTTGGTTTTCCAGGAGAAAAAAAAAAGGTATTAAGATTATGTCTTTAACTAATCAACTTATCTACAAAACAGAAACAGACTCACAGACATAGTAAACAATTTTATGGTTACAGAGGGGAAGGGAGTGAGAAGGGATAAATTGAGAGTTCAAGATTTGCAAATATTAACAACTATATATAAAATAGATAAACAACAAGTTTCCTTCTGTAAAGTACAGGGAATTATATTCAATGTCTTGTAGTAACCTATAATGGAAAAGAATATGAAAACGAATTTATGACTGTATATGTATGACCGAAACATTATGCTGTACACCAGAAATTGACACCTTGTAAACTGACTACATGTCAATAAAAAATAAATAAAGTAAAATCGTATTGTGTCTTTAAGTTACATCAGGGTATGTGTAGTCAGTGGCATGGTGGCACTCAAAAAGTTATGTCTTAATGCTTGGGATCCATGAATGTGACTTCATTTGAAAAAAGGGTCTTTGCAGATGTAATTAAGTTAAGGATCTTGAGATGAAGAGATCTGGATTACCCAAGAGAGCTCTAAATCCAGAGACAATTGTTCTAATAAGAGACACAGAAGAGAAGACTGTCCAGAGGAGAAGGCCATGTGAAGACTGAGGCAGAGATTAGCGTGATGAAGCCACAAGCCAGTGAAAGCTGCAGCCACCAGAAACTGGAAGAGCCAAGGGATAGGATTTAGAATCTAGAGCTTCAGGCAGAACAGCCCTGCCAACACCTTGGACTTCTGGCCTCCAGAACTGTGAGACAATAAAGGTCTGTTGTTTTAAGCCATCACATTTGTGGTAATTTTCTATAGCAGCCACAGGAAACATACAATTTGTATATGTAATGTGTGTGTGTGTGTGTACACATATACATACATAAGTATATAAATGTACGTGTATGCATAAGCTTATGGACTAAGACATTACCAGTGTACTTATACACATACCATGCCACATATCACATGAGAGTCTCTTAAAAGAGGTGAAATTATCTCTGGAATATCATGCCTTAAAGCCAAGGTCAGTCTCTGCTTTGTAAAATATAATTGATGTGCCAAGGACAGTGCTAGGGTCTTTGGAAGCAACAGTCACACGAGTGACTCTTTTAAAGGCCTTAAGCTGACCCTGGCTGAGCATGGATGTTGGGAGCCTGAAGAGCTGCTAAAGCTCAGTGTAGGAGGGGCGGGAGTGGAGATCACAGAAAGTTTTCCAGAGAAAGAAGCATCTAAGTCCAGTGAAACCAGACAGGCTGAGTTAGCAGGGTGGTGGTAGCGGCACAGGGTGGGGGTGGGGGCGAGGGACAGAGGGGAGGGACAGGGAGGAGGAGGGTTCAGGCTGAAGGAACAAGATGTTTATGAAAGAAGTTCTGAAGGATGCAGTACCAAGGACACAGGCAGAGACCAGAGGAGAGCATCGTGTGAGTCGTTCTAAGGAGTTTAGGCTTTACCATGAGGACACTGGGAGCCATGGAGGGTTTAAGCAGAAGGAAATAAAAATATCTGGGAAAATCACTGTCTCTGGTGTGAACTAATGTTGGGAAAAGTTGGAGCCAGAGATACTTTTTACCAGGCTATAGCAGCAGGCCAGGCAAGAGATAATGGTGTTCTGGAGCAGAGGATCAACATAGGGATGAGCAGGTAGGATATTTTAGTGTCGGGATAAAAGAGGAATAATTGAAAGGAACTGGCACTTGGGTGGATATGGGTTAGAAGAATAGAACAGAGATACCTGGGTTTCTAACTTGACAATTTGGGTGGTGTTATCATTTCTGAAACCTGGCATGAAAGCCAAGGGGCAGATCTTGAATGAGGAGATGAGAGAAAGTATGATAGCCTTCCCAATGGAGGTGCCAAGGCAAACTGGATATGTGGGACTGGAACTCAGGCTAGAGATATCTTGGTTAGAGATACAGACTCACGCGTCATTAATACATAGATGATCGTTGAAGCCATAGGAGCAGTTGGGTGATCCCAGGGGAGCAGGTGCAGGAAGAATTTGAAGTTTCACAGGATGGAGCTCTCAGGAATATCACACTGTAGAGACAGAGGAAGAGGAAGCCTCAAAGATGACGGAGGAGTAGCCAAAGGAATAGGAGAAAAAACACGAAAACATAGGTCACAGAGACCCAGAGGCAAGAGTATTTTATGAAGATAGGAGTGACCAGCAATGTTAAATGCTCCCGATAGTGTTATTATGACTCAGAATTTTCAAGTGCTTTTATCCATAAGGAGGTGATTGGGGACTTTAATGAGCCATTACAAATAGAGCCAAGGAGACAAAAGCCCGATTCCAGCAGGTGGAGATGTGGTGGCTGGAAAGGTAAAATGGTGGCGATAGTACCAACTTTTTAAAATTTTTAAGTCATTCAGCTGTGAAGGAAAAGAAACAGAAAATGGGGAGTCTGCAATTTGCTCTTTTTGAGATGGAAGAGGTTTGAGATGCTAACGGTCACAGCCATCTTTATTTTAATCTATGTAATTTTATTTTATTTATTTTAATCATATAAATTTCTAGAATTTTAGAATAATTCTATAATTGAAGGAAATCTTTTGTTAGCAGCTTTAAACAATGCACATTAATTATCTCATAAGAAATTTAGGGAGTTTGGTTCTTACAAAAAGACTGGTGGGATCTGCTTAGGGTCTCAAAAGGCTGACATCACAGTGTCTGCAGGGCTGTGTTCCTTACTTGAGTATCTTGAGGGCACATCTGCTTTCAGGCTTATTCATTTGTTTGGCAAATTTCAGCTCTTTGTGGTTGTAGGACTGAAGTCAATATCTTTGTTGGCTGTTGGCCAGGGGTTGTTCTTGGCTTCTAGAGGCTGCTGGCCTTCCCTGACTTCTTAGAATTGAAAGAAATCTTAAAGGTAGATTAAATTCTTGCCCAATACAAGCATCCTTCCCATAATGTCCTCTTAAGAAGATCATCCTGACTCTGATTGGACACGTTCTGTGATAGAGAGCTAACTACTTTATAAAAGCTCCGGTTGCATTGCTGGACGGCTCTGCCACTTACAAGTACCTTCTTAAAATGACACAAGTATGTTTTTCTCTGATACAGAGAATGCTTAGATCCACTTCTGCCCTCTTGGTACCACATGTAAATATAACTGTTGTGTATTTTTAGTTCTTCCAGTCTATCAGCCCTCCCCACCATCCAGATTGCTCTCTTCTGGGTAAATTCTAGTTTATGAATTTCCACTTTAAAGAGTAGTGCATCCAATTAAATAACTGAAAGCAACTTTTCAACTGTCACCTTGTCGATGTTGAATACAGCAGGACTGTTACCGCCTATGCTCTGAGTTTCTGTTAACATAGCATAAGCTTGTTGTTAAATGAACAGTTAAAAAAATAAAAAGGTAGTGCTTTGCCCCTTGTCCTGTCAAACATGGCATTGTGTTCACTGATTCTCCTGCAAAGGAACATTCAAATGATCCTCTAGAAAGAGCTGATTGTCATCCTCACAATGACCTACTTCTCATCTTTTCATAAATGCCATAGCCAAACTGGTTTTTAATAGCATCCACATCATGACACTAAGTGGTCAACTAGGCCACCCACCTCTTGCTTCCAAAGGACCAAAGCATAATCTTTTTATCAGTATCTTTACTTTCAGTGTGATTGGGTAGAGGTCAAGGAATCACCTAACCTGTCATTAAAATACACTGCACAGGCAATAAACACTTGTTCAATGTGCTTTTCATTAAGTACTTTATGACCTTTTTATAGAAATAGAATATAGCTTTTCTGGGGTGGGGTATAGCTCAGTGGTAGAGTGCATGCTTAGCATGCACAAGGTCCTGGGTTCAATCCCCAGTACCTCTATTTGAAAAAAAAAAACAATAAATTTTTAAAATATAGCTTTTCAATACAGTGGTCTTCCTAGCATTTAAATATTAATGCCTTTTGAGTTAAGCACCATTTTCCCAGCAAATCATCATGATGCATAATGGGAAGTGTCTATAGTAACGTCTATAAAAACTTGCATGTTTCTCTGGAGCCGATATCTTCGATCATTTTGATATTTTTCATTTCTTTATTCATTTGGTAAATATGTAATGAGTGCCTCCATGTGCTGGACACTGTGCTGGGTCCAAACCCACAGATGGCTGCCCTCCCAGGGTGTACACCCCATGGCGAGGTGGACCTTATTACCCAAGTTGACACACAGACGACACTGCATTAGGAGCTAGGATGGATGCTGGGGCAGACGGGCGCAGGGCACTAGAGCAGGGTCATGCCTAATTTAGTCTGAAGAGTCAGAAAAGTAATGTTAAGCTGAGATCTAAGGATGAGTAGATGTTCGGGATTTTTTTTTCCTTTGTTTAGTTCCAGAGAAAGAGTTGGGAAAGACCATTCTAGGCAGAAAGAACATAAAAACATTTTATGTAAAGTTCCTGGACCTGTTTTTGGTTTTGTTTTGTTTTGTTCTTTGTTTGTTGTCCAGTTTTAAACTGGTTTTCTTCCAGTTTTATTGAGATATAATTGGCACACAACACTGAATAAGGTTAAGGGGTACAGCATAATGATTTGACTTTCATATGTTGAAATGATTAACACAGTAAGTTTAGTGAACATCCGTCATCTCAATAGGTACAAAATTAAAGAAACAGAAAAAACAGTTTTCCTTGTGATGAGAACTCCCAGAATTCACTCCCTTAACAGCTTTCCTGTATAACACACAGCAGGCTTCATCATGTTTATTAGTCTGTGCATTACATCCCTATAGTATTCACGTATCTTATAACCAGAAGTTTGTGCCTTTTGACCGCTTTCATCTGAGTCCCTCTCCCCCCACCCCCGCCTCTGGTAATCACAGACCTCATCTCTTTTTCTATGAGTTCCTGGAGCTATTTTAAACGTTAATTTTTCCCTGTGGCATAAAGACGTCTGAGACATCATGGTTTGATCTGTGCAAATGTGAGACGTATCTATAAATTAGTTAGTGAGTAAATTTTGCAGATGTTAAAAAATAGATTCTTTGGCATGCAAATAAACCCAGCCTCCTCAATCATATGTATAAAAGGAGGAAATTTTCTGGAGATGCCAGCACTTTCAAGGATGATATGAGCACTATATCAATATTTTTCATCTGCTAGAAACTGGCACAATGTTTTTCGTTCAAGATTACTTTGTCAAACAGCTTGAAATGCTTGAGTCATGGTCCCCACCAGGTTAGAGTGTGGGAGATCTTTTCTTTTTCTTTTTTTTTTTTTCAGTTCAGCTCTATTGAGGTATAATGGACAAATACAGTTGTAAAATATTTAGGGTATACATTGTGATGGCTTGATTTACATATAAATTGTGAAAGAATTCCCTTCATTAGTTAATTAACACATCCATCACCTGACATATTTATCTCTCTCTCTCTCTCTTGTTTTCTTTTGGTGAGAACATTTAAATTCTACTCTCTGAAAATTTCAATTATACAACACAGTTGTCAACTATACTTACCATGTTTTACATTAAATCCTCAGACCTTATTATCAAAAAGACAAGAGAGAACTGTTGGCAAGGTTGTGGAGAAAAGGGACTCCATTTTTGGTGGGAATATAAATTGGTGCAGCCACTATGGAAGACAATATGGAAGTTCCTCAAAAAATTAGAAATATAACTACCATAAGATCCAGCAATCCCACTTCTGGGTATATATCCAAAAAAACCCAAAAAACAAAAAACAGAATATCAAAGAGATCTCTGCTGTTCACTGTATTGTTTTTCCCATAGCCAAGATATGGAAACAACCTGAGCATCCATCAGTCGATGACTGGATGAATAAGATGTGGTGTATATACACAGTGTAATATTCAGCCATGAAAAAGAAGCGTATCTTGCCGTTTGTGACAACACGGATGGACCGCAAGGGCTTTATGGAATAAGCCAGACAGACAAAGACCAATAGTGCATGGTATCATTTATAAGGGGAATCTTAAAAAAAAAAGTTAAACTCAGAAACAGAGAGTAGAAAAGTGGTTGCCAAGGGCTGGAGCATGGGAGAAATGGGAAAGTTTGATAAAAGAGTACTAACTTACAGCTACAAAGTGGGAGAGCCTTAAAGATGCCTTAGAACTTGTGAGCAGTCAAAACTGAGAATCAATAATAGTTTTAGTTTTTATAAAGAAATGTGTTCATGTGTTCATTGTATTTTTTTTTGGGAAAATTTTGACATGAACATTTTTATTTTATTTATTTTTTTTATTTTTTGGTCTCTAATACTATTCTTTTTTTAAATTGAAGTACAGTCAGTTATAATGTGTCAATTTCTGGTGTACAGTATATTGTCCCAGCCATACATATACATATTCATTTTCATATTCTTTTTCATTAAAGGTTGTTATAAGATACTGAATATAGTTTATGGTGCTATACAGAAGAAATTTGTTTATCTATTTTTATATATAGTAGTTAATCTTTGCAAATCTCAAACTCCCAAGATTATCCCTTCCCACACCCTTCCCTTGGTCACCATAATATTGTTTATCATGTCTGTGAGTGTTTCTGTTTTGTAAATGAGTTCATTGGTGTCTTCTTTTTTCTTTTTTTAGATTACACATATGAGTGATATCATATGATATTTTTCTCTTTCTGGCTTAGTTCATTTAGAATGACCATCTTCAGGTCCATCCATGTTGCAGCAAAAGGCATTTTATTATTTTTTTATGGCTGAGTAGTATTTCATTGTATAAATATACCACAACTTCTTTGTCCAGTCATCTGTTGATGGACATTTAGGTTGCTTCCATGTCTTGGCTATTGTAAATAGTGCTGCTATGAATATTGGGGTGCATGTATCCTTTCAAATTATAATTTTCTCCAGATACATACCCAGGAATGGGATTGCTGGATTTTACAGCAACTTTATTTTTAGTTTTTTAAGGAACCTCCATAATGTTTTCCATAGTGGCTGCACCAAATTACATTCCCATCAAGTAACTGGACTTTTCTGAAGGTCCTCAGAAGCTGAGATAATAAGCTTCTCATCTGTATTTTCATCTAAAAACACCATTTTATTTTCAGTAATACTTGATGGCTAACCCTGCAGGAATTTGGCTATCATGTCTCTCTTATTGTATCACTGTATCTGCCTCAGACCCAAGCAATTGTCAAGTCTATGTGTGTTAGACTTGTGTAGAATCAAACATTAAGTTTTCAAGACCTCTCAAGACCTTCTGGAGATGGTCCACAGAGCACCACAAATGATCTTCTCTCCCAAGGTTTCTTCTTCTTGTCTAATTATTAGCATCATCCAGTACTGTGAGTCACATGACATTCCTGCAGATTTTGGTCCATAAGTGATGGGTTGTGTAGGGTGTGGTACAGAATACAGAGAAGGATCCCAGGTGATACATGCAGACAAATGTGAGAAACACTTCTGAAGCCTTTTTCTGTGTTTTGTAATTTTCAACTGTGTCACTCTAATGAAAATAAGAGGCTCCTTTCCATCATGATGGTGAAATGGCTTTTTTAAAAAATGCCAAAATAGACATGATATTCTTCACAAAAAGTAATTAAAAGTAACCAGAGGGATGTTGACTATTTACGAGGGCAGGGAAGTAGGGTAATTAAAAAGGAAGTTTTCAAGAGAAGAGCTTTATAAGACAAGCTCAAGGATGCATTGTACAACAATACAGCCAATATTTTGTAGTAACTGTAAGTGGAAAGTAACCTTTAAAAATTGTATAAAAATAAAAAAAATTTAAAAGAGAGAAGCGATTTTTATAAAACTGGCATTCATAGGCTATCATGACCCCAGTGGTGTGTGACAACTTGGGAAGTAAAGCACACACACACACACACACACACGCACACCCCTACCTTTGCCCTATCACATGGGCAATTATGCTGCCTAGGATGGAAATCCTGCGGGGCTGCTATTGGCGATAGTGTAAATAAACTGGAAACTTTTTCAAAGAGGAAATTTTAGCTAAGACTTTTAGCCAAAATTGAGAGGGAGAATTAACTTTTTCACCTCTTTGTGCAGTACACTTGAGTCAAACAAAACTATGTTTCATACATCAGATTTCACCAGTAATGTTAGTTGCTCATTGTATAAAAAGCCATAAAGCCTCTGAACACACGATCAGAACCTGAGTGTTGTTAGGTTTGGCTTCCCTTCACTGCTGGGTTTTGGGGACTTTGGGGAGGATACGTTTATATCTTACTGTAACGAGTGGCTGAGAAGCAGCTGCCTTCCTTGTCCCGCCTACGGGAGCTGATTATGCTCTAAGTTCTATGCCAAGAATGCTGTAGAGTACACAGTCTGTGCCTCTAATGAAGGGGGAGAAGAGAACTGCAGGGGCCAGGAGCTGTCTGAGAGCCTCTGATGGAGCACTTGGCCGAAGCAGCCACTCCCTGTGTCAGCCCACATTAACACTAGCCTTCTGCTTGAGAGTCTGAGCAGGTTGTTCGCATGGAGAAGTGGTTGGGAAGGGGTGAAAGTGATCAGTAGAAAACTCTGCTAAACTGAGACATTTTAATTGGCTTGAGCTCAGATGATAACCGGGAGTGGGTCCTTTTCTGTATAGACAAATGAAGATGACAGAACAAACATGGTGATGCCAGCATGGTGTTAGGTTTCAGCTCTCAGGGTGAAGCAAGACCATTCCAAGTAGGCAGCTGTCCTTGAATCTCTGTAATCTACACCCAGCCCCCTTGTTCTTTCTTCCCTTGTCTTCCCCCAGGACATATTTTGGTTTAGCTGGTGATGGAACGAATCAAGCTGGAGAAGGTTGAAGCTAGGAGTCTAGTGGGACACAACTGACCAACCAATGGGCAGGCATAAGCCCATGAGAGCAATAGCATGAAGTGGGTGATTCAAAGAACAGGTTGATAGGGACATGAATTTATATGTAAGTCCCAAACTAGAAGATCCAGCTATAGGAAATGTTCAGGAGGTAAGGGAAATATCGCACATGGACAGGATTTGTAATCTACAGGTTCTTATGCAAGAGGCAATAGATGAAGGTGTTGGAAGGCAGGTGGTTGGCATCGGAATCCAGGCCTGAGGAATCCAGCATTCATTGGCAGGAAATCCAGATGAACACAGTCACTAGGTAACCAGGTTGGAATTCTATCTCCAAGTAGCCAGGAAAGAGATCAGTTACCAGGAAACCAGCATCTCTAAGTCAGAGAGGGATGAGCTCTGCTGATGGAACACCAGAGATTATGTGCTCTACTGTCATTTCTATGCCATATGGCCAAGGAAGAAGACATTTAAACCAAAATTCTTGACATGAAGGCGAATAAAAAACCAACGCTTAAGGGCCTCCACATAAAAAATTCATTGAAGAAACAAAATCAATTTATTGGCTCTCCTTGTTTAGCTAATTACATGAGTCAAGTGTTTAATTGGTATACATGGCAAACTTTCAAAAGGGTGAAGAAATACAGCCCTTTGTCCCTGAGAGCAGCTATTCATTACAGAGATAGCCTCACCTCTAATTGGTTGTCTTGCCTTATCTGCTGAGATGCAGAGCCCAACACCACGCAATTTTGATCCGAGGTCTATGTAATCAGTCCTCCTAGATGTCAAACAAACTCTCCAGAGATTTATTCCAGCAATCTGACAAGAAATGTGAAAGTCCTATAGCACATAATTGAATATTTTATAGAAAATTCTCTTTGGATTTTTTTTCACATGTGCTTACTGTCCAACTGAAATCCATTTTCAGGTTATGGATGCAAAACTAAAAGCAAAAATCAATAGTGGAATAAAGGAACGAAGAAAAAGAAGTCTCTGTAAGTACACAGTAGAGGTGTTGAGCATGTGTGTACCTTGTCTAGCAAGGAAATATTTTTCACCTTGCACCTTGTTTTTAATTAATTGTTACCTACAGAAGTTCCCAGCCCTAATTTTGGTCAATAATTTTAAACATTCATATTCTTCAGTGGCTTAATATTTTAGCTCTATGATGAATATGTAATAATAGAGAGAGAGAACTATTAGTTACGATAAACGTTATCACTTTGGGTTTTCTTCTCAATTTCACTCTATGCCAGTGGTTCTTAAACTGTGGTATCTGGACCAGAAACATCAGAATCACCTGGGAACTTAGTGAAACTACAAATTAGGGGTCTATAGCCCCAGACCTACAGAACCAAAAGCTCTGGGAGCACGGCTAAGATGGACTGGTAAACGTGAGAACCACGACTATATCACGTAAGTGACTTGCAGATCTACGCTTGTTTCCAGATACCAGATGAGCAGAGACTTACACTCCACAACCCAAACTTGTTACAAATCAAACTTTCATCTCCTTGGCAGACTGCTTCCTGTTTTCTGTGTTTACTACCTTAGCTAGTTGGATCTGCTCCATTACCCAGATCATTAGTTATCTATTGCTATGTAACAAATCCCCCAACCTTAGCAGCTTGAGACAACACTTTGCCTTATTCTATTGGCCAAAGAGACGCTTGGTGTAACATGAGAGGGGACTACGCAAGTGTGGGAATGCCAGGAGGTGCGGATCTCTGAGAATCATCTCGAAGACTGGCTACCATGCCCAGAAAGGAAATACCAGGATATTTTCATCTCCCTTACTCCCACTGCAACATACAGCCCATAGCCAAGACTCATTATTCTACTTTCAATATTTCCCATGCCTGTCCCCTTTTTTGTAGTCCAGCTACCACTGCCCTATTAACCTTTTCTTACCATCTTGCCTCAAGTCTGTAGCCTCTAGAAATTTTCTTTCACATCTAAGTTAACATTCCTAAAATACAAATCATACTTGCTCAAAAACCTTCAAACCTTCTGTTGGCTATAGAATAAAGTTCAGAATCTTCAACAGAGCATTTAAAGCCCCCACCCCTTAACTATAATTCATCTTCCCATGCCCATTCCCCACTCTAACTCTTCACCATTTCCCTTCCTGCCAATGATTGCATAGCACCCCTAAATCTCTGTTTCTGGAAAAGCTCCTTTGCTGTTATTCTGTTCACCTGGAATATCCTCTTCCACTCCAAAATCCAGACCAAATGTCATCTTTTTCGATGCTCTAGTCAGAACAAATTGTGCTCTGCCATACTATTTCATTATACTTCCAATACAGAATTAGTTATGATTGTGGTTAGTTAGTTTTTTCAGTCTCTGTCTCATCTCCCCAGGGTTAGGGGTTTAATTTTCATCATCTTTGTAATTATCAGTAAAATACAAAACAATATCAAGGTTTGCTGAATTAATAGCATGCAATTTCAACAGGCCCTCACATATGGGAAATGTTTCACTCTATTCTCAACTATGCAAAGGGAAGATGTTAAGTATGAGTTTGAAACAATCATGACTATTCCTCTGAAGAGTAATGCTTCCTACAAGCTTCCATTAGAAAAAAACTGCTTATTGAATCCAGGCTATATTTCCACTTGAAAGCCTTTCTCTAAGGACCTGATGGGACGGTCTCTTTCTGTGCAATGTAGAACCTAGAGCTGTGAGCAGAGACGGCAGTGATGAGCGGCTCATGAACATGCTAAGCAGGGTGACAGGGCTCCTACAGCATTTCTTCGAGGGGAATAGCTGATCAGATTTGCATTTGGGGAAATAAACTCTGGGAGAATCAACTGCAGACTGCCGGGTTGGACTGGAGGGGTGCAGGAGACTAGAAGACTAGTCACGAGGGTGGTGCAGGAGTCAAGCCAAGGGGTGACGGTGGCAGACTTGATGGCAGAAGAGATGGAGAAAAGAGAGTTGTTTAAGGGGTGGAACTTACTAGACTTGCTGATTGACAAAATGATGGATTGTGAGGGGACAGAGATAAAGGAGAGGAATGACGTCCAGGTGAGGGTTTTGTACTGTGAATCTGGCCTTGTATAGCATCACTCAGTGGGAAAAACACCACAGGGCATTAGCTTCACCCAACATGGCACTGGTATCATTGTTATATATGGAGGACAACTCATTCCGGGGGAGGCCACAGGTGTTACCAGGAAATGACAGTGACCTTTTTCACAAATGAATAGGCTCCAAATTAGATTCTCACAGCAACTGACTAAGGGGAGAGCTATTAAACCGTCAGGCAAGAGCTCATCATAGGTTTTTATGAATTACCATGATTCATCTTTCCAGGGGGAGGATCTGAGCAAAAGTCATTTCTGCTGCTACTCAGGAGTTCCTGAAGGATCACATACCAGAACATTAGAGCAAAAACGAATGATGCATAATAACAGCATCAAAGATTTGATTGAACATCTACCCACAAAGTGCAGTCTTGATATCCTATTATCAAGTATGTGATGTGGTTTTACTAAATCAACTTGATTTTTTCTGGTTTGCATTATGAATGTCATTTTCATGTGAGTTTGGGGATTATAGAGACATGGAACATAGCTGCATATAAACAAAATCTTTCCAACTAAACATGGTCAATTGACACCAGTTATTACGGCCTCACACAGTAACATGCTTTATGTGTTATTAAGGAAATGGAGTTCATATATTATATATTACACTTGAGAGCCAGTGGGGAAAGAGCCAAAAAAATATAACTTGTCTTGCACAGCTTTTGTGTATATGTGTGTATGGATGTAAGGGTTTTTTTTGTAAATTTTTTTTACCCCATCTACTTTTTTCCCTTGACTTACAATGTTATATTAATTTCTGGTGTACAGTATAGTGATTCAGTTATACATATGTATGCATATTCTTTTTCATATTCTTTTTATTACAAATTACTACAAATAATCGAATATAGTTCTCTGTGCTATACAGTAGGACCTTGTTGTTCATCTATTCTGTACATAGTAGTTTGTCTCAGCCAATCTCGAACTCCCAATTTATCCCTCCCTCCCTCTTTCCCCCGCTGGTAACCATAACTTTTGTTTTCTGAGTCTCTTTCTGTTTTGTAAATAAGTTTGTGTCATTTTTTTAGATTCCATATATAAATGATATCATATGGTATTTGTCTTTCTCTGACTGACTTCAGTTAGTATAATCATCTGTAGGTCCATCCATGTTGCTGCAAATGACATTATTTTATTTTTTATGGCTGAGTAGTGTTCCATTGTGCATATATATATATATATATATATATATATGAATATATACACACACACCCATATATATACACCACATTTTCTTTATCCATTCATCTGTGATAGACATTTAGTTTGCTTCCATGTCTTGGCTACTGTAAAAAGTCTTGCACAGCTGTTTTGAATGTGTGAATTCTTTTAGATGGAGCAAGTATCTTTCAGCCCACAGTAACAAATATTCTTCATTTTTTCATCCTCCATCTCACTTTTTTCTTTTATATTTCTACCTGGCTTCTGAGTTGGGTATTTTGAGAGAGAACAGCCAGGAGGGCTGAAACAGATGTCCTTGAGAGTAGTTAATACAGATCACTGAACCAATTTGAAAGGAGGCAGAAACATACAGGACTGTTACACTGCAATTTATGGCATCTCCTCGCCCAGGACACACATTATCTGCCTGAAGCTGTGTGCATCCCTTGTCCTTCTGATTCCCTTCAACAGCTCTTAAGATAAAGTCTGAAATCCCTAAGAAGGCTTATAGGACCCTCTGTAATCTGGTTCCTGCTCACTCATCCAGCCTCTTGTCCAGTAACTCACTCTCCTGTTGGGTCTCTGACCTCCAGCCACACAGACCCTCCAGGTCAAGCAAGAAGCAGTGAAAGCAGTGGAACCCCACCTCTTCTTCCTTCAGACCCAAGGAACTCCCTCCCCAGCTCCCAGAAATGTTGCCTTCTAAAGTCCACAGCTCCAGCCCACTCTGGGAGCTGCCCTCAGCTGGCTCGCCTAAGGTCCCACCCCTCACGCTGGAGACAGAGGTCCATCAGCAGGTACAGGGGTTCAATCTGAGGCAGCTCAGAGGGGTCACTTCAGGTCCAGTGCCTCCTTCCCTTCCTTTCAGACTTCCTTTTGGAGTCTGTTTTCAGGGAACCCAATTTAAGACACAAGGTCCACTCATGCCTGCCCAGAAGCCCTTGTTGCTGCTCTTTCCTGTGTCTGGAAAAGTCTTCAGCCACCTTCCCCTCCCTCTAACCCCCCAGAGCCTCACCTGCCCCTCTGTCTTAGCTCTGGGGTCACTGCCCCAGGACACCTTTCCTGAAAGCCCGTCTAATTCAGGTCCTGCTGTTACCAGCTTCCAAGGACCAGTTCCCTTCATTCAGAGGCCTTCTGTTCACAGTTACACGGGCGTTCATTTGCACGTTTGATTCATGTCTCACCTACTCAGTAGTGAACTCCACGAGAGCAGGGGCCCTACCTGTTCTTGCCCACCTTCAGTGTTCCAGCATAACGTGCCGAATTTGGCTCAGATTTGAGATTCAACAAATACGCACTTAATTAATTAATTAATGATTTGGTGAATGAATGTCCTCTGCTATCAGAGTTCTTTTTCTGAAGGGCAACCATGTGATAAACTGTGACAGTTGTTTCTATCCAGTTTACCTTGGGGTTTGTTTATTCATCCATTACGTCCAAGGCTACCCTTACAAGAAAGTTAAGGAGGAAAACAAAGGGGAAATGGTCCCCCCACCCCACCCTCAGCACTGCACTTCATGGTAGGAATTTCAAGTGGTTCATGGACAATAATAAGAAAATAGTTCGGGATTTAAATCAATATTAGTATTCCATCATGGTCTTTTAAAGATTTTATAGTGAAATAGTGGGAAATTGATTTCTCAAATGAAGAGGACAAAAGCTCTTTTTGCTTCTATATTCAGAGACTTTTGTTCTAGAAATTATTTTTAGTGTTGGTAAATTATGCTAATTAGGACAACGAAGCTGAAAAGCAGTATATTTGAAACCAAGAGAACATATTTTACTTTTTTTTTTTCCCAAGCAGATTGAAAATTAGATTTATGGGGGGTTTTGTTTTTGTTTTTGCTTTTGTTTTTAAGATTTTCTGAGTATTCAGCCAAAAGCCACCCTAGGGTCAGGCTGTCCAGAAGGGGAAGAGAAATCAGTCGCACCAGCGCTCACCGAGCACAGCCACTGAGCCAGTGACCCAAGGCCAAGGTCGTGGGGGTCGGGAGACACAGACTCGACCTGAGTGATTCCAAAATCTAGTGATGGACTTTGAGAAAGCACAAGACAGACCCTGACAGCCAGAAGCCAGCCCGGCTTTACCACTCAGGCCTTCATGTTGCCGGATGCTGGCCTGGCAGTCGGGGCCCGGCTGTGGTGCCCCCACCAAACATCAACAATTTCACAGAACAGCCACGTCCGTCTCAGGCACTTGGTGATTTTGATGGATTGTAATACAATCAAGATGACCTCTGAATGATGCCTGAACTCTGACAAAAACAAGAGCGTTGTCCAAACATTGTCCAAACACTGTCACCAGAATCATTAGCATCCCCTGCCCTGGCGGACACGAGTGCTGTTACTTTACCAATCATAGCTTAAGCTTGGCTTCTTTCCTCCTGTTATTTAGATTCGATTTAGTAAAGATAATACCGTGAAGCCTGTTCCAACACCCCTGTGCTGAGTGGCCATGCAGTTCCCCGTGGTGTGTGTTTGCCCTTGTTGCAAAGAGTCAATAAACCCCACTCTGTTTAACTAAAGATGTGTCCCTGGGGATCTTTGCAGGCCCTTGAAAACTCCCAGCGATGTGGAAGTAAAATGTAGACAGCTCTATAGGAATAGCCAAACAGCCTGGACTAAATATTTAACCTTGAAATGTATACTTACTTCCACACCTTCACTCTCAGAGCCAAACCAATAATTTCAGAAAGGAGTAAGCCTTTGGAGCACAACCAATAACGAATCAAGTCCTCTCTGACCAATGGATTTATGTCTCTCAGAAGAGAAGTGATAAATGACCGAAAGTCAGGAAATACAGTGAATAGGGCACTGTAAGCAGCAATTTTCAAGACCACAAAAAAAGACCCAGTGCAGCCTGGTTGCTGCAGGGAGCAGAAGCAGAGCGGCAGCGGGGTGGGCAGGGTGAGCCTGGAGTATTAGGGCAAAGGTGCAGGCACAGGCAGGGGATGTACCTTTGGGCAGCATCCCGCTTCACTACATGCGCCTTCATGTAAACAGCCCATGTTTTCTTCTCTACTGTGGAATGTGGTATTCATGTGTTTAATTTTAATCTGATTTACTTTAATGGTACATGGACTTTTTTTAGCCTTTATCTTTAAGGTGCTGTTATCCAAGTCTAAGATTTAAGTCTTAATCTGTCCCCAGAAAATTTCAGAATTATCTACTTGAAATATTCTTGCACTAAGTATTTTTAAGGGAGAAGAAATCAGTGGGAAATCTGATTTATGCCATAATTTCAGAAAGTAAAAATAGGCCCATGTATCTGTTTTATGACGATATATGTAATCTGAGACCACAGGAGCACTGCAGCGAAGACATTCCAGGCTACAGTCAGAGAAACCCAGAATCCAAGAAGTGCCAAGTCTAATCAAATAGTTGCAGTGAAGGTTATGCCTCTTTAATGTGCAGCTCCAAATGGCAGTCACTTGTTTCTTATTTTTACCTTTCACAAAGACAGGGCAGAACGTTAGATAAAAACACGCGTTAGGAGGCAATGTGGTTAGGAGTACCCACTAAATTTAGACAGACTGGGTTTGAAAGCTGGCTCTATTGCTTCTTTCTAGGTGACCTGAGGTAAATTACTCTACCTTTAAAAGCCTGCTTTTCCTCAGTAAAATGGGAAAGAATGGTAATATCCACACAACAGACTTCTCACTGAGTTAAATGCCATGTCGCCTATAAAATGTTCAGCCCAGTGTCTGGGACACAGTAAGTTCTACGTTTACTGTTGTGGTCATGTTGTTAGTTACCTGTCTTCAACCAAGTGCAGAAATCCTCATGCTGAAATAAAGACGTGTGAAGGCTAAAACTGTATTAGCTTTGTGGAGAAACCTATATTTTTAAATATATTTTAACATTAAGCTTGGAACTCTGATAGAAGAGTTTAATAAATTCAACATTTACTCAATAAACAGTTATCATGTACTCTTTTGGTGTTGTGCAGGGTATCTGGGCGCTTGGAGAGGCAGAGAAGAGAAAGCCAATAAGTTTTGATTTAGACACCAATATGTTCAAAATCAACAATTAAACATGGCTGACTTGGATAAGTGCTGTAACCAATGCCCCCCAATGTTGTCCTAGGAAAAGGACAGCTCATTTCTGAATAAGCCAGTCTGGAAAGCCTCATGGAGTTGGTGATTTTGAAACAAGAGTGGGATTTTTCTCAGGCAGAGACTGGGATTGTGGGTCTAGAAGAAAGACCTAGGTAGATAGATTCACATAAACAAAGGATCAAAGGTGGAAAGGGGCAGAGGATGTGGGGAATTGAGCACAGAACAGTGGATGTTCTGGGTATGTGGTGAATGGCTGAGGGACCCTTGAAGTCTCCAACATGGGGGGCCCGTTCTGTGCCCTGGTAAGGCATTTGTATCTTGTCTTATGCAGCTGGGCTGCCATAACAAAATGCATAGACTGTGTGGCTTAAACAGTAGGAATGTATCTCCCACTGTTCTGGAGGCTGGAAGTCCAAGAGCAAGGTGCCAACCAGTTCAGTCCCCTGGTGAGGGCCCTCTTCCTGCTGGGAGGTGGCCATCTTCTGGCAGTGTCCTGACATGGCGGGGGGCTGGAGGGGAGCTCTGGTGTCTATTCTTCCCACAAGGACACTAATCCCATCTTGAGAGCCCACCCTCATGACCTTACCTGAACAAATTATTTCCCAAAGCCCCACTGCCAAATACCATCACATTAGAGGTTAGGGCGTCAACAAATAAATTGGGGGCAGGGTTGGATGCAAACATTCAGTACATAACAGATCTTAATCTATGCTTAAAGAAGAATTGACATTTTCTGAAAAGGCAAATGCAATTATTAGATTGATAGTTTAGAAAGTAAATCTGCTGTGAATAGGTGAGTGAATTGGGAAACAGAGAGACCAGTTAAAATATTGCTGCAATAGTTCAATCTAGAGGTACAATATTTTATCCCAATAACAATTGTTAGACACATCATTTTTTATGTGCCTCTAAGGGGAAAAACAAAACAATTCAAAACTGCCATTGAACCCTGATACAATGCATTCTTGTGTAGAATTTTCATTTTATATTTATTGAAAGAGCTATCTTAGAGGTTTTCAAGCATCAATTTTTATTATATGTCACTCTTTGTGTATACATAAAAGGAAAATATGAGCAAAATATATTAGTTATTTCTAAAACTGTTTCACATTCACGGCCCATTTCTTCTGAATCACCATTTCACTCAGTCGTTACGGTGTGTGTTATTACAAACTTTATCCACGTGTGCACAGATATGGTGATGGTTTTTTTTTTAAAGTCATCACATTTTATAGTCTCTTTTGTTATATATATACATTTTAAGTTAACAGGCCATGGGCATTTTTCCAGGCAATTAACTGTAGTTCTATACCATCATCATAATTCATTCAACAACCATATTGAGTATCTAGACCTCATACTAGGAACTAGGGAAACACTGCTGAGCAAAAGTAGGTGGAGCATAACTCTCTCCTGGAGCGTGATCAGTTTAAATATCCCCTGGTGACAGTTTGTTTATTTTCATATTGGTTTTCGGTTTTTTTCCCTATCGTAATCAACACCATAACATACATCCTTGTTAGACTATCTCTTCATAAGTTCCTAGGAGTGTATGTCTGGGTCAAGTGGCTTGCGTATATTTAAGGTTTTGATAAGTATTGTGAACGCACCCTTCAGAAAGCAGAACCAACTGATATTCCCATCAGCGATCCCACCAAGTGCCTATTTCCCCACAGCTCTTCCACCCTGGGTTTTATCATTCTTTTTTCATTTGGTGCAACCAAAGAGGTAACTGCTGATTTTTTTGTGGTTTTTAATTGTACATCTTGATTACTGGTGAAGTTCAGTATATTTTAATGTTTATTAGCCACTTATATATAATACATATAACTTATAAATCTATATTTATTCATACATTTTATGTTTAGTAGCTATACATATGTAATGTGTGTGTGTGTTTACACACATATGTACATACTGGTTTTTCTCTTTGCCCATTCTTCTATCGGTGTATTTCATTCAAATGATTTTTGAAGAATCATTTCCCCCTTTGAGTTCCAGTGTTAGTATTTTAGAAATGTGAAGAAATTCATAACCATAACCCCTACTTGTAATTGGTACTTTATAACAGCATAGTTTCCCACAATGCAGTTTGACTTATTAGCTCATCTGTGAAAATGCCTGTGTGATATTATACTCAGAGCAGAATGCTGCTATTGGTTTTAACTATTTGAATCTATGTTAATAAATCTAAACACATCTTATGCAAACGGCAGAAACAGAATGTGCAGTTTCCATAGAAACAGAAGCTAATATTATTAAAAAGGAATAAGCCAGGCTGAAACTGTTCCCCTCAGGGACCCTCATTTGCAACCAGTTCCTTGAATAATTTGTACACTTGAATTATACCACCTGAAGCTAGTTAACATTAGTGATGCCTGATAAAGACTTCACTAGGTATCTGATCATGGTGAGGGAAAGGTTGATATAAAATGCATTGCCTGCTAACTAATTTGGATTTTTGTTTTAAATTGAAATGTAAAATAAAACCTATTTCTTCTTGAGTTCCTAAAGGAGAGTTGCTCATTTTCATGCTGAAACTGAAATAAGAACAATAGTGTGAGTGTATGATTTCTTTTTCAACCTCGAAAATTCTGATTATAAAACAAACTTTCTCTGTGGACTCAGTTTGCCTATTGGCTTAGATACCTCAAATGGAAAAGTTTCCTTTAAAAAATAGCCTTGTCCCACTATGTAGCACAGGGAACTGTATTCAATAGCTTGTAGTAACCTGTAATGAAAAAGAATATGAAAAAGAATATATATATATAAAACTAAATCACTATGCTGTACACCAGAAGCTAACAGAAACTTCAATTAAAAAAAAAAGTTTTTAAAGAAAATAGCCTTGAAGAAAATAAATGTTTGACACAAAAGGACTAAAGCCCTTTATAGAAGAATATAGTATAAGTATGTGACTCAGATTGTCAGAGTTTACAATTACCATTCAGAATCTGAAAATCACCCATCTCAAAAAGGATCCCCTTGGGTCTAAATAAGCCAGGGAATGCTGTGTCATATATGTTGTAGAGCTCTATAAATAGTCTATAATTCAGTTTTTGTCCAAAATTCCCTTTTAAAGCTGTTAACTATTCCATACACTCCAGTGTGTCTTATCTGTCTGTGAAAATCTCCACTTAGTGCCGGCAGTGACTCTTGATGGATATGCTCTGCTCTCATAAACATGAATGAGAATTTATTCCTCACAAGAGATAATTTATTATCCAAGAAAGGTTAGGATATCAGAAAAAAGATTATGAACATGAAAATAATTTTTGTGCTCATAATAATCACACCATCACTTGAAAAAAATGATTTAAACCTATGCATCTTCTCATTTGACCTTCACGACTACAACACTAACATTAGTAATATTGCTTCACAGAGGAGGAAAGCGGGCTTGCCCAAGCCTTACAGCTAACGAGTGGGAGAGCTGGAACTCAGACTCACGTCCTCGGTCTCTAAATCACAGGAAATTTCCACTAAGCCACAGTTCCACACATGAGTAGAAAATCTTTGTAGCGAAAAAACTGAGAATAGACTTATCCTATGATCCAGCAATCTGACTCTAGGGCAAGTATCTGGTGAAAACTATAATTTGAAAAGATACATTAATCCCAAAATTCATAGCAGCACTATTTACAATAGTCAAGACATGGAAGCATTCTAAATGTCCATCGACAGATGACTGGATAAAGAAGTTGTGGTATATATACAATGGAATACTACTCAGTCATAAAAAAATAATGAAATAATGATATTTGCACCAACATGAATGGACCTAAAGATTATCATACTAATTGAAGTAAATCAGAGAAAGACAAGTATCATATGATATCACTTATACGTGGAATCTAAAAAAAATGATGCAAATGAACTTATTTACAAAACAGAAACAGATTCACAGGCATAGAAAACAAACTTATGGTTACCAAAGGGGATAGAGCATGAGGGAGGGATAAATTAGGAGTCTGGGATTAGCAAATACAAACTACTATATATAAAATAGGTAAACAATAAGATCCTACTGTATAGCACAGGGAAAAAGAAAGCTTTGTAATGGGTTGCCTTTTAACAGGGACAGAGGAGAGTAGCTGGCTCTTCAGAGTAGCAGTGATGTCCCTCATATGCAGGTAGAGACCTCAGCCTGGATGCAGCGTGTCCTGCATGTTGCTGTTCCTCACCGTGTGGGTGGTGGTGGAGATGGCGGTGGTGGATGGCGGTGGTGGCGGCTTAAGATCATGGCCGGCAAGTCCCATTTGATCAGCTCTTCCATTTGAGTTCATTCCCTCTCCACTGTGATCACTACACTCCATAGAATGATCAATTTCTTTCCCTTTTGATTGTTCCTACACCAGGCACAAGGGAAATAATGTAAAGAGATCTCTGAAAGTGTCCTTTCCTTCAAGATGGCAATGCAGTAAATAGGTTGGACTCTGGCATGAGTTTGCCTGGGCTTGACTCTTGAGTTTGCCATTTACCAGCTCTGTGACTTCAGGCTAAGTTCAACTGATTCAATTGCTAACCTCTTTGTGCCTCAGTTTCCTCATCTGTAGTGCCTACCTCATGGGTTTGTTGTAAAGATTATATGAGATAATCCACGCCAAGGACTATCTGGTAATAGGAAGGACTCTCTAAATGACTGCCTATAAAGACATTATTTTTTAACAGTTAAAACACTCAACATAACCAGGGAGTGTCAAAATTGATCAGTAAGGAAGAAATCAGAGTGTTGGGTCAGGGAAGTCTTGAGTAAGGCTACAACAGAGGGGTTGGATTTGACTTGGCCGAGGGGAAGGAAAGGGCAAGTCCAAGAAAGGGGATTAGGGGAAACGGTATAGCTCAAGTGGTAGGGCGCATGCTCAGCACCCAAGAGGTCCTGAGTTCAATCCCCAGTACCTCCTCCAGGTGGAAGTCAATGAAGCAACCTAATTACTTCCCCCTCAGAAGACAAACAATACAGGTAAGAAAGGGGATTAGCTGAAGGAGGGGTAACAAAATGGGGGGGGGGGTGCAGTGAGAATGCACACAGGGCGACGGGGAGGGTGAGCTGGGCTAGTTGAGACCCAAGGCTTTTGCAAATAGACTGTAAGAGAGAAGGCTAGAGCAGCAAGGCGGGGCCAGGCAAAAGAAGATTTTGAATTCCAGGGTAAGAATTTGAGTATTAATTCAGTAGGCAACAGCTCCAGTAGGGAAGATTCATAAATTCAGGGGAACTTGACCTAATGGAGACACAAGTGTGGTCTTCCTGGGAGTCTTTCAAGTCAACCAAGACTCTCCAGAGCACCTCTTAGAGGAGTTCCTATTTAGTGGCAGTCAGTGTACGTGGAATGGTCTACATTGTCTCACTTCATTTTAGCAACTATCCTGCAGGATGAGTACTGTTTGCACATCTTCTGAAGAAGTCTGGGGAAGGCTAAGGAAACGTCCAAGGTCACAGGACAAATAAGCAGCAGAGCTAGGACCTAAACTTAGTCCTTTGTCTCTGTAGATCCCAGTCCTTCCACTGTTCTATTCTGGTTAAATGGGTTTTTGTTTTGTTTTGCTTTCGCTTTTTAAATTTTTTAAATGAACGGTCAATAAGAGAAGCAACAGAAATTAAGAGAAACAACAGAAATTAAGAGAAACAGGCAAGGTCAAAAACGGAACAACCTCCATGTCACTTAAAGAATCTAAATGCCATGAGGCCTTTCTGGGATCAATTAGAAAGCGAGATTTCTCTGGAAAAGCCATTAGAATTACAGAAACATTATGAAAGTGTTGGATAGTTAGTCCCAAATAACAAATTTCATCCTGTCTAGTTGAAGCAGAAAATAACTTTATTAAGTGATTTCATAATTCATAAGCATTCCAGGTGGGCTAGAAGGTCAAGTGTCTGGGACAGATACCCAACCATGTTTGCAGGAGCAAACACACCACCGCCCCCTCAAGATGCACAGACCACACTTGGGACCGGAGCTGATGAACCCCATGCCTTCCCCACTGCGCTAACCAGACGTGCTTCCTGTGGAGAAATGCCTTTTCACACTGCTTACTTCCAACTCCCAGCCTAGATGGGTGCAATCTGATTAGTGGAACTGAATCCCCGTGCCTGTCCCGAGCTATAAAGGAATCTAGGTATGGGATTTTTATGACTTTTTTTTTTACTTCTAGTAGTCAAAACTCATAATGTGGGAAACTCCCAAAATACAGGTTTGCAGGCAGTCACAAATAACAAATGTCCATTCTTATTAGGCAAAGGAGTTTTAGAAAGTTAAGAATCCAGCAGTAATTGTCTCGCATTCTTCAGGGGAAAGGTGTGCTGACTGACGTGGGTATTCAGTTCTTGACAGGTTCAATATTTTATTATAGAAAAGGAAGGGTGACTCACCAAATGGAATGAGAATATCCATGAAGGCTGGCCAGCTCCCTTGGGTTTGATTCATATCCACCTAGAAATCTTTTGTAGCCATTAAACTTCCCAAGCAAATTTATCTACCAGAAGGAGTATGCGCTTACTAACTATGAAGCATATTGTGGTCCCTTCCACAGTTCTGTTTTATTGTGGGTTGACAAAGTCCAGGCAATGTCCTAGGCACTGCATATCCAATGACAAGCAAATCTCATCTTTGCTCTTGAGGAAGTCACAAGCTGGTGAAGGAAACAAATGTGTGAATCAACAGTTATGGAAGGATGGGATAAATGCAAACCTGGTAAAAATTACAGGAGAAGTGAAGAGGGGCATTGACTCTCAGCCCCTCCCAGGTCAGAAGAAAGTCATCCAGAACACAGCCTGAGTCAAGGCTTCGCAATTAAGAGTCAACCAAGCGGGGAGGGTAAGGCTCAGAGGTGGAGTGTGTGCCCAGAAAACACGAGGTTCTGGGTTCCATCCCCAGTATCTTTGTTAAAAAAAAAAAACCTAATTACCTCCCCAACCCCCCAAAAAGTATACAGTGTATATTAATTATATTTCAGTAAAACTGAAAGAAAAAAGTATTTTTTAAAAAGGATCAGCCAGATAGAGCGGTGGGCAGGGGCCAGGTGGGCCAGGTAAGGAAAGGCACAAAGGGAAGGAACGAGAATTAAAGCAACGATTCAACAAATATTACTGTGTGCCGACAATGTGTGCCAAACACAGAGAAAGGCAGGACTGGGAGAGGCAAGGGAGAGGGCAGGGCCTGTCACAGCAAAAAGGCTGAGAAGACAGATGGAACTGACCAAACACTGATGTGTACGCCAAGTTAAGAAGTTTCAAATTTAAATTTATCTTTTTAAATTGATCTCTTTGGAGATTATGCAGAAGATGGATTCAGCTTCTAAAATGTCTCCTTCCTGAGTCTGAACAGGTGACTTCCAGCCCTACACTGTGATTTAAGTCTTTGTGCTCACGTTAGCAGACGGCTTCCTTACTCCGCGTGACTCGGGCTGGGGACTGCTGGCTGCATTTTCTTTCTATCTTTTGGCGTTCAGGTTTGGTCTGTCTGAAAGCATGAGCATGAAAAAGGCAGGGCGCCTCCTGGTATGCACTTAATAATAGAAGATATCAAAGATGGGCATTTGAACAAGGTTTCTTGGAAAAGAACAAAAAGTCTGGGAACTCCCTGTGAGACACCTGAGCAGCTGTGATCCGACTTCAGAAAACAGTAACGTGCACAGTAATTAAGCACTGGCATTTGCATAAATATACAAGGGGAGTAATAGGGCAGAAGCAAATTAGATGTAAACCTATGTATCCTTGAGAGAGAGAGGGAGAAAAGCACACAGAGACAATAAGAGCCTTAGAAAAAGGAAGGAATTCACACATTTGCGTATTTTCAACACTGTATTTAGATGCAACCTACCATCATAAAACACGTCACTTGCCAGCTTCACTCAACAGGGGATGAGTGCCCTGAAATTTTATATGCTCTCATCTACTGCACAGAGCTCAGAAAGGTTCTACTTGCTGGGTCTGTATTTCCATGTAAAAACCTTTGTCTTTGGAAAAAGAAGAGACAGAAGAAAGGGGAGCTATGGAATCAGGAGTATTAAGTGCGCTACAGATCCACAGTGCAATCACGACAAGGGAAGTGATACCTATAGTCTAGAAGTTCAGGACAGCAGGGCCTCGTGAAATTCTTCACACTTGAATGGCCCGTGAAGAGTTGCTTTGAACTAAGGGGGAAGTCTCCCAAATTAAAGAGTGATTTCAGTGCTTATGGTCATTGGCTATTGGGAGCTGAGAGGGAAGGGGGAAAAAGAACCAAGAGGCACACAGGCAAGCATGCAGAATGCCATCTGTGATCGCCCAGGGTCTGACCCGCAGCATTTCTCATCCTGATGCTCCACTGTCAGCTCACTCAGGAGTGAACCAATTCTCACCAGGAGAATTCACAGGAGGCCAGCTTGTCAATCAGTCATTGCGGTGTCACATGACAATGAGGACCCATCTTATTAAGTGATGATATCCTTGTCCTCTGTCCTGCACAATTTCCCAGACTGGGTAATTTTGGCCATGAATCTAGATCAGTTATTATCAGCACCTTACATATAGGATCAGGAAAAAAGCAACTGGATGACCTTATAGCATCAATTCTCAAAATTTTAATGCCATAGCACATATAATGTCCTGACAGTTATCTGCACACACACACACAAATCTCATGAATGTGGCCAGACATCAACACAAAACAGGTCCTCAATAAAGTGATGTATTTATAAAACAGAAATTTCTAGGTAGCCACCAAACTCTATTCTCTACAATCATTCACAGTAAAATAATTCTTTTTTTTTTTTATTGAAGTACAGTCAGTTACAATGTGTCAATTTCTGGTGTACAGCACAATGTCCCAGTCATGCATATACATACATATGTTTGTTTTCACATTCTTTTTCATTAAAGGTTATTACAAAATATTGAATATAGTTCCCTGTGCTATGCAAAAGAAATTTTTTAAAATCTATTTTCATATTGCAAATCTCAAACTCGCAACACAGTAAAAGAATTCTATTCAGACACATGGCTCAACTACAGCTCCCAGACTTCCTTGCAGAGAGTGTGGCCACACGCCGGAGTTCCCACCTAGTGGAATGTGAGTGGAAATGACATGGGCCCATTCTGGGCCAAAGAGTGGGCATTCCATCTCCAAAGTTGTTCCTACTGGCTGGAATCCAAATATGTCTGTGACCCAATCCTGTTAACTAACAGTGTGTCGTCATCTCCTAGGAAAGAGTGGAGCTGCAGCATGAAAGGAGCATGAGTTCCTGTATTCCCTGTGAGGTAAGGCTGCCTGCAATCTGGAATGTTCACTTTAGAGTGATGCCTGCAGGAGAAATAAAGCTCTCTCTTCTTTAAGCCCTGAATTAGGAGGTTTATAGTTCAGCATTTCCTCTAATGGCTAATAATGATCAATAAAACCAATCTTATAAAGATTTCAAAAAGTATTATTTTTGAGAAAAAAAATCCATGAATAATTATGACTAAACTCTCTATGCGGAATGCCAAAGTTATTAATAAAGTGAACAGGCATTCTTCTTGTACCACCTCTCTGCCCATCTCCATCCCTCAGCTTTCCTGGGTTTTCAGTCCCAAGTCTTTGGCATCATCCTGGATGCCGCTCTTCCCTTTCTCCTAACAGGTACAGCGGCTCACTACCTCACCACAATGCCCTGGGGCCGAGCCACCACAGTCACTTGTAATTGCCTCCTAACCAGTCTCCTGCTCCCATCTGTCCTCCTCCTCTGGTCTGTCCTCCACACAGCAGCTGGGGAAGTCCTTTCAGAGTACAAATAAGATGATGCCACTCCTTTCTCAACGGAGATGAGTTTTAAATCTAAAACTCTTGGGGAAATTATTAGGGAATTAATCAGTGATGGATTACTAGATAGATAAGCACTTAAAATATGAGTTAAATTTTAGCTATAAGAATAAATTTTTAATTGTCTAAGAAAGGACATCCAATTACAATACATTTTCACTTATAATACGAGTCCATTCTCTGTAGTTCTACCTCACTTTCACAGCACAGCTGCCAAATAATTTTTTTCCTAAAGTGCTCCCCACATCCTATAGGATAATGTCCAAACTCTTTAGCCAAGACTTCTGACCTGATCTTAATCTGCCTTTTCGTTCTTGGATCTGCTTACTCTCTTAAGCAACTGCATATTGTAGTAAATGAAAGAAAGGAAGAAAGGAAGGAAAGAGAGAAAGAAAAAGAGAGAATGAAGGAAAGAAACAAATAGATCCATTTAATTTAAACTGGCATGAAAATATACTCAAGAAATACTCTTAAATTTAAAAATATAGTTGTGGAACAATACATTTAGTATGATTCAAAGGCATAAAATTATATCTTAGTCTACAAATACATAGATGAATGTTATTGCTTAGAGAAAAAAATTAAATGCAACCACACAAAAGTGTTACCTTTGGGGAGGGGAGTGGGATTAAGCAGGGCTAAGATAAAAGGAATGTGACTCTTTAGATCTTGTGCTCATTCACCATATATTAAGAGGCTATTTCTGTTTCAGGCTCTAGACTAAGATCCATCTTGTAAGAAGTTATTCAAATTTGCATAAAGAAAGCAGTTATTACAACAGGAACACTTTCCTCAATAAAGAAAATGAAATTTTTTTAAATGACTGAATTTCTATAAAATTTGAAGTTCAAACAATATATGTTGGTCGATTTTAGATACCTTCTTAAACAAATTTTTCTAATCCTCCAATATAGAATTTAATTTTTTTTAGAAATTCATTTATAGTTGTCATGTTAGAAATAAAATTTTCTCTCTCACTTCCTCTCCCCTGAGAACACGTGCCTTTAAAAGTCGGGATTGTTGATAACCAACCGTGGGGCTTATTTACAGCATCTACAAAAAGAGGCTAATAACGGAGGAGGACTGTCGTAAGGATTAAACGAGGTAAGTCACAGAATCGTATGATGGAGTTGGAACAGGGTAGGGAGTCAAGGAATGGTGGGTGCTACCAGTCTCCACTGATCAGTGTCTGCCCTGGACAAGGAAGTTCCCTCCTCCAGGTGTGTGGACCTGTAACACCTAGATGGAAACCTTTGGCTATTTTTAAAGAATCCTTTAAAGTTTTAGGAGAAAAATATTACAGCCAGGAGATTCAGAAAGAGAAATGCAGAAAGAATTTTATGCTGGAAAACAGCTAAATAATTCAGTGACTCAGGAAGCCTAAAACACTGCTTGTTCTGCTATTTACATTGTTGAATCTCCATCAAGACTCACCTGCCAGCTTGGAAAAACCATCCAAGAGAAAGAAATCAAATTTAACTTTCCCATGTGTACCAGACTAGAGTTAAATGCAATATATATTCACAAGATTTGTTTTAGCATTAGTAGCAATTCTATTCTGTGCACTAGCACTGCATTCTTAAAAATACTTTGATCATGGATGATCATTGAGGCTTTTTTCTTATTATTTTAAGACAGAGCATCCCCCAAAGAAGATCTTCACTGAGCAGAAAGGCTCAAAGTAAATTCGAATCATGACTGTTACACCTTTTTGAATGGTTATAAGAAGAAAGTTTCATAAATTGTTCTTGATCTGATAAACTCAGCTTTAGAGTAATACAAAGCAGCCAGAATTCTTTTATATTTATAGCAGGGTAAAAAATTGGTGTGAGGTTAAGATTGGGTTTCAAAACTGGAATCATTAGAGAACATGTTTGCAAAAAGAAGAAATCCAAATGCACTGCATTTTACCAAAATGACTGGATCAGGTTTCATTTTTTTAAAATGTTAAATGCAGATCACGTGCCCAGCACTGTGCTAGGGTCACTGGAGTCCAAAGGAAGCATACGGTTCCATGTCCTCTGGAAGACTTTGATCTAATCAGGAAGACAAGTCACAACCATAGGAAATAAAGAATTATACAACATAGAATTTGGTACAAGATTTGTGAGACATGCAGTTAACCCTACAGAGAGCCAGGAAAGGGATAAGACTGGAGTTGTAGGAAATACTAAGCTATAGATATTTGCATTAAATAATTTTATTTTTCATATTAATATAGAACTAGCTAATTTAAAATAAAGCCATTAAAACTACTTATTAGTGAATTATTGCCAGTTTTTCTGGCAAGCAATTTTAATATCACTTTCTGGACTTCTGCTGGTGTACTGAGTTACCCCCTTCCCTTATGATGCTTATCCACCTCATTCTTGAGACGGTATTACTTGAGCATATTTAAATATCTATGTGGGTCTATGTGGGAGCCACCCCATTTCTGAGATGGTATGAGCATCCTTCATTACTTTAAATATCTATGTGGGAGCCATGTAATGTTTAATTTCTTTATATACAGCTTGAGATATTTCTGTTTACTATTTTTTATTGATGTGTACTCAGTTATAATGTTTCAATTTCTGGTGTACAGCATATGTTTCTGTTTACTATTAACCAAAGTTAATAATTTATCAGATTTTTACCAAGACAGCAAAATATATAGTCTGTTAGCCAGCATCTGATGAAGACCTGTTTTCAGGCGCTGTTTCACAGCTGATACAGGGAATATGCCTTCTTTTACTAACATAAGTGTTCTGCTGTAGAAAGAGCATAGGCTTTTAAATTTTGAAAAAAACTTGTGTTTGAATTTTGCCGACCTGTCTGACCTTGAACAGATCATTTAACTTCTCTGATCCTCCATTTGTGATTTAAAAAACGAGATTAATTTTTCCAACCATGCAAATCTTCTCTGAGTGTTAGGTAGAATGTGAAAAACGCTCAATAGTTGGAGACACACAGTAAGGGAGAGCCAACATAATTATTACTTGCTGGCATCTAATGGTTCTATCAGTACTATCCCCATTCATACAAGCCTCACCAGCCAAGTTCTACATATATTTTTTCTTAAACAGGTTATGATACCATGTCAAGAAGTCTCAAATCCAAATTGTTATTGCTTATTTTTTTATTTCCAATCTTTTGGTGGTAAAACTTAACCTGTTGTACGTTATTTGTAACTTTTATTTATCCCAATTAACAGGAACATTCATACGTTTTACTGCAGCAATTGTAAAGTATTTGATTATGGAATAATGCTCCAGCCCCTACTGATGGTGGAACATAGTACATGGTATATGCACCAGCGTGTCTTTCTAAAAATTTCCATTATCTGAAATGCATCTACTCTAAGAGTTTCAGATAAATAACTAGAGCATTCTATCACTTTTCATTAACTTTGTCTTATATTGTTACAATCTAGCTAGTTTTCCTTCATTATGTATTTATGGTTATCTTTGCTACAATTTTATGATTAATAGATACTCTGTGCTGTGTGCCAACCATGGAACAGGTGCCCTTCAACCTACCTAAATAATACTCTGGGTATTGCTTTACCCAGAGCAGGGGTGGAATTTTACCCATAAAACTATGGGTCTAAGGAGGACACTGGAAAGAACTCTGTAATGTAAATATGACAAGATAGGGTAGCAAAACGTCTCTCATTGCCTGCTGGGTGATCTTGGTCAAGTCATTTAACTATTTAAAGTTTCAACTTCCACTTCCGTAAAATGTAAATAAGAATATCTGGTCCATATATTTGATACTCTCTCTCCTACAGGCTGGAAAATGAAACAAATTACATACATATGAAAGCATTTTATAAAATATTAGGTGGTTATCAAAGGTGAAGGAATAATAATGGTACAGGCAAGATCCATGCAGTTCTTTTTGTTTCTAACAGAGATCCCTGAAAAACAATTTATAATTATTATTATTCCTATAATAAGTATTATAAGTTTAATTATGATGATGAGAGTTTTAAAAACACAAATTATCTTATCTTTGCATTCATTCATTTGTCCTTCATTTCATTCATTAAGTGGTGTTGAACACCTGCAGAGGGCCAGGCACTCCACCAAGCAAGGAAGATACAGATGAATCAATACAGATTTTGGTTCAAGGCGTCTCTGGTTTTTAAAAAGGAAACACATTGATTTCTGGAACGGCAGAGTGAAGATCTTGGTGAATTCATACTCCCTCTAAAACGACAAAAATACCAGCATGAGAATAGACATAAGGATCCACAGAATAGAATTGAAAGTCCAGAAGAGTATCCACACTTACAGTCAATTAATTTCAAGAAGGGTGTCAACACAATTCGATGTGAAAAGACTACTCTTTTTTCTTTTTTTTTCAATAAATGGTGCTGGGACAACTAGATATTCACATGTAAAGAATATATTTGGACCCCATCTCATACATAAGAAAATTAACTCAAAATTGATCATAGGCCTAAGGATATAAGCAAAAACTATCAAATCCTTAGAATGAAACACAGGAGTAAATCTTTGTGACCTTGGGTTAGGTAATATTTTCCTCACCAAAAACACATGTGGCAAAGGAAAAAAAAAATAGACAAATTGGGCTTCATCAAAATTAAAAAATTTTGTGCATCAAAGGATACCATCAAGAAAGTGAAGAGGTGACCCTGCAGAATGGGAGAAAATATTTACAAATCAAATACCTGACAAGGGACTTGCATCCAGAAAATAAAGAGAGATCTTAAAACTCAACAATGAAAACACAAATAGCCTATTTTCTTGGAGTAAAGGATCTGAACAGACATTTCTCCTAAGATATACAAATGGCCAACATACACAACATACACATCATTAGTCATCTGGGAAACTCAAATCAAAACCGCTTCACAGTTCAGTAGGATGAGATTCCACCTCATACTCAGTAGGATGGCTTAAATTTTAAAAAAAGGAAAAAACATTGGGAAGGACGTGGAGAAATTGGAACCTTCAACCATTGCTGCTGGGAATGTAAAATGGCATAGTCACTTCCTCAAAGCACAGAGTTACCACATGACCCAGCAACTTCACTTCTAGGTACATGTCCAAGAGAAATGAAAACACGTCTGCACAAAAGCTTGTTACGTTTATCATTACAGCAAAATGTTCATAATAGCCAAAAAGTGAAAACAGCCTAATTTGCACCAATTGAGGAATGAACAAAACATGGTATAATCTTCACAGGGAAATCTTCTTTGGCAATTTAAAAAGTGAAGTACTGATACATGCCACAACATGGATGAATCTTGAAAACATTGTGCTAAGTGAGAAAAGCCAGTGGTAAAGGACCACGTATTGTACGACTGTATTTACGTGAAGGTCCAGCACAGGCAAATCCATGCAGACAGGAAGTAGATTGGTGGTTGTCAGAGGCTCCAGGGAAGAGAGAATTGAGGGTGACTACCAATGGGTATGAAGTTTCTTGTTGAAGTAATAAAAGTATCCTAAACTTAGATCGTGGTGATGGTGGCAAAACTGTGGATTCACTAAAATGTACCGAACTGTACACTGTAAATGAGTGAATTTTATGGTGTGTGAAATGTATTTCAGTAAAGCTGTTCAAAAATAAATAAATAAACAATGGAAACAAACTTGTACACAGATAATTGTTACAAAACAAGGTAACAATGTATGTGGTAGGCATTGTTTTGTTTACCAAGTACTTCCTCCTTCTTTGTCTTCCAAGACTGAATACCCTGAATTCCTAGAGCATTAATCTTCTTCAATTCCCATGCTCCTTTCAACTTTAAAAAAAAAAAAAAGTTCTTATTTTCAGCTCTGTACTGATAGGGCACATAATAAAAACTCTCCAGTTTGTGGTTATTGTTGTTGTTGTTTTTAAGGTAATATACCAAAAGCCAAGAGAGTACTTTCTTTTTTGATTATTTTGTTGTTGTTGTGGGGGAGGTAATTAAGTGTATTTATTTATTTTTTAATGGCAGTATTGGGGATTGAACCCTGGGACCTTGTGCATGCTAGGCATGCCCTCTACAACTGAGCTATATCCACTCCCTGAGGGTACTTTCATCCAATTAATTTTTCATACCCAACAAGTAGCTGCAGCAAGACTAATGAGTCAACTGCTAGAATTAGAAGAAGAAAAAAAATTTTTTCCTGCTGGTGGAATAAGCTAGTTCTTAGCTGGGAGCAGATCCCTGACTGTGAAAAATAGAATGCAAACTTCTCTGGAATGTCCTTAAGGGATTTAGCATCTCTGCAAGGTTCTTTATACATGACAGCAAGAGGGAAAAACAACATGAAAAAACACGCATACACAACACCCCTTCGGGTGAGTTCCAGATCCTGAAGTTTAATCAGTTTGCAGCTGCTGGTGTTCAAACTCTTTGTTTAGAACAATTCCAAGCAAGTTTTCCTAGTATTAATAAATTAGATTCCAAAGTAATTGAATTTGAATAGCAAAGTGACTAATTCTTTTGGAGCTCTAGCAGGGTTTTTTGGTTTCTGTTTTTTTCTTTCATAAACTAGACTTTTTAGGGGTATTCTCAAGATATTTAAGTTGGAAAAAATGGATTGAGTAATGGGGGAGCACTGAAAGTTATACAAAGAACTCATTATTTGGGGTCCTCAGTAGGTTAGGTTTTCACAGATAATTCATATATATCAAAAGAAGAACTGTCAATCAACAGCAACATTAATAAAATTCTTTTTGCCATGTTAAGATAATAGTAAAAACATAAAAACAAATAGATTGACTCAAACATTTTGTCTGCATGACACCTCATATCTGATTATTTAAAAGTGATTGGATGCTTAAGTGCCCTTTTCACTTTTTTTCCCCCAAATATTTGGAATCTTTCCATAACTGAGGAAAGATTATTTTGTTCATTAGTGTCTTATGCCAACGCCTGGGAAATAAAATTGACAGAAAGTTCACCTCGAAATGGCACTGTTCTTACCTGCCTGGGAGCATTCCCACTCTTGTTCCACCCAGACAGTAGTCATTCTAGAATCGAGACCTTGCCAGATGTGAGTTTGAGAACTTCATCTTACTAACAAAAGAAACCCCTCTTGGTCTGAGTCATAGAGTAATAGGTGTAGTCACATGAAAACATTCTCTGTAGTGATGCTCTTCTACAAACGTGCCGAGATCTAACAAACTTCTGTTAAACTGATTTTACTTTCCAGGGGAAAATAACTCAGAATGCAAATTAGCGCATGTCCTTCCCATAAAAGTCAAAATAATTTTCACAATTCCACCACCATACACTCAAGAACAAGGCAGAAAAATAAGAACTTTTTTTCATAGTCCTTAAAAGAGTGAGACACAAATTACCCATTTGTGGGAAGCCAGAAGTTCCTTTTAAATAACAGTGAATCAATTTTGAACTTGAAACAGATGCTGGCACCCAGGATGATTCATTACTCCTCACCCCTGTTGCAGCCCTGGCCCACCAGGTCTCAGATTAAATTTCAGAGCACTAGGCAGCAACACTCACTTCTGAGGAGAAAATGTCACTGGAATGCCATCTTATATCAGTGACAGTGGCTTCTTGGGAAAATTAAGCTTCATTCCATGTCAGCAAGCACGGTGACCACTGACCAACCTCTGAGTTAGTTCAGCTTGCCCTGATAATAAGCAGAATGCTTCACTCTTAAATCAAGTGTAATAACTGTAAAACAAGCTAAGTAAAAAGGCTCAGGCAGAGCACCTTATAAATATTCTCACGAATATTGTTCTTCAAATCTAACTTGCACTGCCAAAAATCTGCTGTTGAACATGGACATAATTTTATCCTTTCAAGTTTAAAATAGAAAATATCAATTTGGCTAGGTTAATTTGAACGTTTGGTCGGAATTATCAAGAACTATCAGAAATTTAGCATTACCAGGCAGATCAAGATGGCAGAGCAGGAAGACCCTGAGCTCACCTCCTCCCACGAACACACCAAAACCACAGCTACATAGAGAACAACTCTTCTGGGAGCAACCTGAAGACCAGCAGAACAGCGCTTCTCCAATCGAGGATACAAAGAGAGAAAGCACACCGAGACTGGCAGGAGGGAAAGAGAAGCCGTCTACTCCGGACCGCACCCCCAGCGAGTGAACCAGAGGAGGACAGCTCGGGGATCCTTCCTAGGGGGCGGGGAGTTCGAGCCCCACTTTGGGCACCCCAGCCCTGGGTCCGGTACCAGGAAGGTGAACCCACTTGGCTGGTTTTGAAAACCAGTGGGGCTTTAGCAGAAGGCTTTAGGAAACTGAGTCTCCTATTTTAAAGGGTGTGCACACAGACTGGCTCACTCCAGTCCCAGCACAGAGGCAGCAAACTAAAGAGCGCCTGGTGCTCTGGCCTCTGCCAAGACCACCCAGTGCACCCCCAGCCCACACCAGGCTGCGGCTCCACCCCTGGGGCTCCAGCGCCACCCCTCACTAAGGCAGCAATAGCCATATGGCCATAAGCTGGTTTCTCAGCAGAAACTTTGCAGGCCAGAAGGGAGAGAGACATGACAGACTGAAAGTGCTGAAAGGAAAGAGACCATCCAGCAAGGTCATCACTCAGAACTGAAGGAGAGACTAGAGGGTTTCCCGGATAAGCAAAAACTCACCATTCAGCCAGCCTTACAAGAAATGTCAGTCTTTTTTAATCAAAAAAAGAAAATGCTATAAAAAAACAGGAAAATGTGTGAGGGGAAAAAAACTCACTGGTAAAGGGAAATATATAGTAAAGTCCCTGGATCAACCACTTAAACTGAGATGTATAAAATAAGTAAGATATAAGAGTATATTTTATAGTACAGGGAATGTAGCCAATATTTTATAATAATTTTAATGGAGTATAATCTATAAAAATATTGAGTTATTATATTGTGCAATTGAACTTAATATAATATTATAAATCAGCTATATACCTTACTTTTAAAAAATCCCAAATTAAATCATACCAATAATTTAATTTAATTTAATTTAAAAAGAGAGGTGACTATCTGATCTCTGGTTTGGAAGAACTCTATACTGGAAAGCATTGGAAGATACCACAAAGTAAAATATCAATAGATTTGCCTTTACAAAAAATTTTAAATGTATATATCTAAAAGGCATCATAGACAAAATTAAGAAACAAACAAAAACTAGGTATATATTTACAACAGATACCACAGAAGATTGCATTCTTAACTTAAACTGATAAATGACTCTCCAAATATCATTAGACAAAAAGACACGAACAAACAATTCAAAGGTGAGGAAACATAGGTAGCAAGCACGTTGAAGAAAAATGTGTTCAACTTAGCAAATTAAGCAGGACATTATTTTTCACTTAATAAATAAACATTTTAAAAATACATATTATTATCGACATTAGTATTAATATAATCATAAATTAGCACAATCTTCCTGGAAAATTCTTCAGTATTTTTTACTAAGAGCCTTAAAACTATGTTCAAGCTTTGAACAGGGAAATTTTACATAGAAAGGTATTCATTGCTTTGTTACTTATATGAGTGGAATATTTGAAACATCCTAAATGTTCAACAATAGAGGAATATTTGAATTGATTGTGAAACACAAAGTATAATATGTGATGCACAAATATGTAAGCATTAAAAATATTCTTCAAAATTTGTAGATACTGACAGGCATGTGTAGAATAGATAAACAAGATTATACTGTATAGCACAGCGAAATGTATACAAGATCTTGTGGTAGCTCACAGCGAAAAAAAATGTGACAGTGAATATATGTATGCTCATGTATAACTGAAAAATTGTGCTCTACACTGGAATTTAACACAACATTGCAAAATGACTGTAACTCAATAAAAAAATGTTTAAAAAAATTCTTGCAGAGAATTTCAATTATAACAGGAAATATTTATGACATATTATCCACTAAGTATATATAAGAGCTTATAGAAAGTATAATCTCAAATATGTAACAATATGTGTGCATATAAAAACACTGAAAACAGGCCTAAACACGAGTGGTGGGTACTACTCAGTGCTGCATTACCGAAGACTTTTCCTCGTCTTTGTACGTTCATATATTTTTAAATCCCCCCCCCCACAATAGGGATGAATTACTTTAGTATTCAGGAAAAATAAATTTTTCACCTTATTTTAATATACATATCTTAAATGCTCATTTTAATTTGCAAAAGCACTCGAGCATCTGTGACATTTGCAGAAGTAATGGCAGAAAATAAATACATGTCTTGAAAAACGAGAGTTGACTTTAAGAACAGTTTGAGCAGTTATGTTTAATATGCATGAAGAACTAATTATAGTAGACTGGTGACCTTAAAGCCTGGAAATGCAGATCTGGTATCTCATCATGTATTGTAATGCAATATCAATACCGATTTATTGCATGTTCACCACCATTTTCAGACTTGGTGGCCACTTGGTAGTGAGTAACTGTTGTAAGGTATATGTGGCAGATAAAAACTGAAAAGAACTGACCCCACTTTCCTTGGTAACTCCATCACTCCCTGAGATTTCAAGATTCCACTAAAGCATCATGTGAGGTGGGAGGAGGGTGTTGGGAATATCCATAAAGTTTTCTTGTTGGCAGCCATGACTGGAGAGAGCAATGAAAAGCCACCCTGACACACAACAGTTGGTCAATAAAGTCTATGACTTCTGTGATCTTGCTTTAAACATGACGGGTTTAATCTCATAATAAACTGTCTCGAGACTGATTAACAAGGCCAGACATGTAGACATTGTAATTACTCTTACTTGGACAAATGTCAAAAAATATTACCGAAAAAATATTGCCACAAGAAAATACAAAGTCCACTGCTTTAAACTGGCAAGACTCCCAGGAATAGGTTTAATGAAAGGCAAATGGCTCTGGAAAACCTATTGTCGAATTTGGGATCGCCTAGATTTCTTTGTGCGGTCCTGGCCTACCACCTGTGAGTCAGCCCCCAGCACGTGCATGGTTACTGCCACCACCACCCCCCACCCCCGCCAAGCAATCATGATCTGCAGGGCTCATATCAACAACTCTGCATCTCCTGCCACTCAGATACTGGGGGATTCAGAGATGAAAAAAAAAAATTTGTTAATGTGAGGCAGACAGTAACATGCCTGGGAGGAAAGTAGCCTGTTCTAAGACCCACAGGGCTGGAGGGATTGATTTTGGTTGAGCTGACAGGCTCCGATAACATGAACTTTGACTCCATCTCTGAAGGATGGCAGCCCACGGTGATCAAGGTTTAATTGCAATGCCTTATTTGATCTTGTCTCTGATTAGGATATTCCTAATTTTGTTCTAACCTGTACTCTCAATCATCTTCTATGCTCACGTACAAACTCTAAGTCAATCTGAATAAAAGGAGTCTTTAAAAATGGTTTAAAGAACACTATTTTGTTACCTTTTTAGCATACTCAAATTAAAAGAAATCTTCCCATCATGTGGAAATTTCCCTAATCACACATTGAGGTAAACTTAGATTTCAGTCGCATCTGTACTTAAAGGCAAGGGGATTGATCAGCATCTTAAACAAGAGTGGTTTGCTGGGGAATTTCCTTTGATTTGTGTTTGCTGAGAAACCGAAATAGCTAGTAATTCCTCAGTTGACCTACTGCAATCCGGGACCTGGTACACTTGATTTTGAAGCCTTTTTTCCTCAAGTTGTGAGTGGAATAAAGTCTTGCTCATACACACTTTTATTTCTTCACAAACACAAAACCATACAGCCTGATCTGTGAGATTAAGACACTGAGAGACAAATGCATGAATACTCTTTCCCTGGAACCACAAGGATGCTAAAAATATTAAATATATAAGAATTACCCCCGACCCTCAAAGAAAGAAAGGAAAGAGCAAAGATGAAGATGGAAACGAATTGATGAACCCATGGTCAATTTTAACAATGCCCAAATGGACCTGAAGTGTTAGGCTGAAAAGGATTTTTGAGTCTGACAGTTCTAGGCATTTTTCTCCCTAATGTTGCAACTAATTGTACAAATTCATAAATATTTGAACTTACTTCAGTAAATCAAATAGATACTTTGTAAATTGTACTTGATTTATAAATGTACAGTGTCTATTTATTAATATTGCAATTTTAAATGTATTCCTTTGGCCTCAATAAAGTCGCCATGCAACTCCTTGTTATTCAAGAGGGTACTTTTTACAGAAACGTCTTAAAATACATCGTTGTTTTAATTAACATTGCAAATTAAAGTTCTAAAGAACATTGGGTACTAGATTCCTTAGTACTGCAATTACTGCTTTAACATATAATTTCATCATGTCTTCTTAGTATAGATAATTAAGGCTTCTGCTCTAACATATAGTAAAAATCTCTATCTCTAAAGTATAATTATGTTCCTAAATGATAGTAATAAATTCTTCATATAACCAAACACTGATAATCAAACAAAAGCTTGTTTTGAATAGGTTAATATGTTAAAAATCATGGAACAGCATTTTTAACTTAACATTACTTTGGTTAAATCGTACATGTATTTCTTGTTTTTCTGTGCTTGAAACCGAGCAGGATTCTCTGGGGCCTTCCCCAGGGACAGACCCCCAAGTCCCCCACCTCTTGTCTGGAGAAAAGCGTTAGCCTCCTAGGCCTCCCCTGAGTTTCAAAGAGCAGATTTAATCAGACAAGTGAAAAAAAAAAAAAAAGGCAGAAACAAAGAAAACTAGTCAAACAAGACAAAATAACAATAATTTAGTCATAAAGCAAAGCCAAAGACCTTTCATTCCTCCTCAAGGGCTAAAGATAATATCTTGAGCCATATCTTGAGTTGTTTTGCAGACACAAAGACCCCCATCAGGTGAACGAAGTTAACTGCATGCTGACCACCAGCATATAGACCCCAGTCTGGTTGGAACCAGAAGGTTGATGATTTAGATTCCTGAAACATCACCCTGTTACCTAACTATTAACCCATCGAGAATTGTGCACGAGCTGTTCAAGGCACCCTGCAACCCTCACCCCTTATGTTGTCTTTAAAAACCCTTCCCTAAAAGCCAATGGGCAGTTCCGATTTTTTAAGCACTAGCTTGTCATTCTCCTGGCTTGGAGCCCTGCAATAAATGCTGTCTGTACTCTCCCTTATCACAACCTGGTGTCAGTAGATTGCTTTTGCTGCGCATAGGGCAAGCAGATCCAAGTTTGGTTTGGTAAGTTACTTACACATGGGTAAAAGATTTTAAGTAAACAAGGAATACATTTTTCTTCATGCATTAAGTGTTTTTGCCTGATCCAGTGTTCTCTCTGAGGCAGCAGCTTCACACCTTCTATCAGCATAGCTCTATACTTGATGTCTTTGTTTGATGTATTCAGGAACATATTGTTCTACTGAGACAAAAAATAAGGGTAGATTTAGTCTGATAAGGCTGCCATGAAACTTTGTTACACAACAAACCCGTGTGTCCAAACAAGAACAGACTTTTAAATTATTTACACAGTGCTTATTTGATTTATCCACATTTCACTCCTACACCCTTCACTGAAGTTGTCTGTTGAATAGGGCTGTCTGGCTTGATACCACTCAGAAGCAGTACTAGAAGTACTGTTTTTAATTGAGGGCTTTAAAAAGCAATACAAAGTGATAATTTGAAAAAAAAAATAGAACCCGTGTTATAATATGACAAGTGTCAGTAAATACAAGGATGCAAACGTATGTACACAAACTACAGATAGTAAAGTGAGGGTAATGGTGTGGTTTTTTATGAACTAGTAATTCCTCCTTTCTAGAACTCTCTTAGAAAAGATATCTCATCTCTTTCCTTTTTTGCTATTCTCACCCTGTTTCCTCCCTGATCTGCATCTATAGTCCATGCATATGAGCCAGTATGCATACTGGACCAGTTATTTCTTGAGTTGTCATTTATTGTAATAGTAAATGCAAAGTGTCCAGGGTCTGCTTCAAAATGCTCAAATTGTAGTCTTCATTGGACATATTCTTGGGTTGCAGATGTGTGCTGAGTAGTCTCTACACAAGTGCTCAAAATGAGGCTCCCCCCCAGCTCTGCAAACAGGTCTTTCTAAGAACACAGGAAATACTCCCACTGGCTCTCTGTGTTCCATTATGAATAGTGAGACCACCCCTGTCTTTAAGGAGAAAAGATGGGAAGAATCTCCCAGTGGTGGAATCCTTAATTTCATCCAGGCTATGCTTCCTGTCTGGTCAGGCCACTCAAGACGGCTGTTCCCTTGCTCTCTTTATGTCCCCTGTTCACCTACACCCTGCCTGCCTCACCTACACCCTTCACTTGACTGCCCTTCCCACATACTTGCCAGTCAGTGATTGTTTTTATCCAAGGGGTGGTGAGGAACATCCCTCTCTGCTAGTTTCCCTGGGAACCAATGAGCCATCCTCATGTCAATTCCTGCTGTAACTGCTAACCTTCCCTTCTCCCCAGGAGCAAAGACTGCGCCATGTCCTGCCCACCATCCATGCACTCAGTGGGGAGTCGCTCCAAGACCTGGCTTCAGGATCCCCCATCTATTAAACCATTGATGTCTCTGTCCCTCACTCTGGGCTCTTTCTTCAGGCTTGGAGCTGGGCGAGCACAGGGCTTGCAGGCCTGTGGGGAATGGCCCAATGATCGCTATGCCTCCTGACACATGCCCACCCTAGCTTTACCCTGAAGTCTGCTGTGCAATTAAAACTGTCCTCTTGGGGGAGACTTTTTTCTCGAGCTGGGTACCAATTATAAAGGTGTATTCAATTTGTTAGATTCATCAAGCTATATATTTGATTGGCGCTTATTATTTTTAAGCCTATTTTTCAATGAAAAGTAAAAGAAAAAAAAAAGGCAACCTAGTGTTCTGCCAGGATTTTTCTGGTTATAACCGTCATACATATTACAGCAAGAGAAGATGGTTCTAGGATGTCAGTATGTTCCTTTCACCAGGCATTCGCAGAGATAGGTGAGATGCATATTCATTTAAAATACATATATTATATACAGTTGACCCTTGAGCAATTTCTGGGGTTAAAGGCTCGAATCATCCATGTGGCTGAAAATCCACATATAACTACAGTTGACCCACAGCCTCTGTTGTGCATCCAGGGATTCAAACAACCACAGATAATGTAGGACTTATTTTTGGAAAAAAAGTCACTATAAGTGGACCTGCACAGTTCAAACTCACATTGTTCAAGAGTCAGCTGTTTTTACATATAACATATGTATATATATACACACACACAATTACATATATAATAATAGATAATAATTATATATGTTATATATAATTTCCCTTTAATCTGCCATAAATAATCTTCATCAAAATAAATGAGTAATGTTACCAGTATATTTGTGTAAAGCACTGGAAAATGCTCTCACGCACGTGCTCTGCTCTCACTCAAGTTCCACGCTTCCTTGCACGACAGTGTTCGTTTTAGTCGATCTCCGTAATGAAGAGCAGGCTTTGACACGTTATATAACAACAAACAGCCACCATGCACAGTGGAGCAAACCGCCCTGTCGCCTAGTGACTATGATCCAAGGCAATCAGAGTCAACAGCAAAGAGCACAGATATTTCTGCTCAGGCGTTCGTTGACCCAGATACCATACTTATACGGCTCACTTGTTTCTCCGACAGAATTGGTCCCTATCATATCCTAGGGAACAGAAATTTGTTATTCTTTAATTATTCATTGCCTATTCCTAGAAATTTTTTCAATGAGGAAACCTTTGAAAAGGAGTGATAATAAGTTCCCAAGAGGAAATCCAAATGTCCCTCAAGTTTAATTTTTTTTTAATTCACACCTAATGAAAATCTTTGCTGCAGAAGAGTTTGTAAACTCGTAATAATGCTAAATTTTGTAACATTGCTTCTTATCTCGTGGAGTATTTACATGTGACACTTATTTGATGGTTAGAAGTAAGGTAAGCAATTTGACACAGTCGTCTCAGGTCATTTTGCTGGGGACCAGTACCCTGAAAATGTCACCGTATGCACTCCCCAAGGCTCACCACCCTGGAGTTGTGAGGGGGCTTCACTGGACAAAGTCCCACACTGGCCTCTCGCAGGCACCTCGATGAGCTGAGCTGTGGACAAACACCCAGCTCTAAGCTGTTAGCACGTTGTGCTGTCATTGTCAGTGTGTGCCGCCACCTGCCACAAAGATGATGAGCTCCTTGTCGGGGGATGTGGCCCACTCATTTTGGGGGCATCTTATATGTGCTAAATAGAATTTGAAGGAAGGAAATAAGGCCTTTTTGAGCTTGAAAACAGTCTTGTATCTTTTATTTAATGCTTCTTGAAAACTGTTAGGGACTGAAAGTTTGTGTCCCCCCCAAATTCACATGTGGAAGCCCCAACCCTTAATGTGGTGGCATTAGAAGAGGGAGCCTTAAGGAGGGAGCTGGGCTTAGATGAGGCCATGAGGATGGAACACCTTATGATGGGACTGTCTTTATAAGTAGAGGAAGAAACCAGAGCTTTCACTTGCTCTGCCCTGTGAGGACACAGCAAGATGGTGGCTGTCAGCAAGCCGGGAAGAGAGGGCTCCCAGCACCCCACTATGCTGGCACTCTGGTCTCCCGCTTCCAATCGCCAGAACCAGGAGGAATAAATTTCTGTTACATAAGCCACCCAGTCTGTGGTGCATCCTGAGCTAACTAAGACAAAAGCTCGTTTTCAAAAGTTCAGGTCAAATTATTTGTTTAAAAATATTGGTATTGTGTTACTTTAAAGGAATAGAGAAAAGACAGATAGTCCAATAAATTGTGGTTTAAGGAAAAGCAGGAGTTCCTGCCTTGCTTATGCAAAATAAATTCTAGATGAAGCAAATATTTAAATGTTAGAAGGAAATTAAAGAAGCTAGAGGAGGGAAGGGAGAGAGAGGGAGAGACAGGGAAGGAGGAAGTGAGGGAGGGAGAGAGACTAGCCATTGGACACCCAGAGATCAACAATGAAATGTGTTTATACTTTTAAAGTTGGAGGAAGGTCTTTTAAGTAAGATATAAAACCCACAAATTATAAAGGAAAATTTACCTTTATGAAATTTTTTAAATGGATCCTGGGAATAGCAACATTCACAGATTTTTAAACTACAGTTTAATGAAAAGTGGCAGCAATTATGACAAAGGCCTAATTTCTCTGGCATAAAAGGAGTTCTTACAAATCAGTTAGAAATGAACAAAAAGAAAATAGAAAATGAACAAAGGACATAAAAATGTATGTTACTGCAAAGACTAAATATGGTCAAAATATATGGAAAGGTATTTAACATCATTAAAAATAAAGCAAATGCAAACTAAAACCATAATATGCTATTTTCACAGGTTAACAAAACTTATTCATTAGTACCCCCCATATTTGTTGGGAAATGGAAAAACAGACCTTTTATAAACTTTTGATAGAGTGTAGATTGAGGTAAACTTTAGGAAGCTGTCTGGCAGTATCTTCCAAACTTTTAAATGCCAGTACACTTTGACCCTGAATTTCCACTTCCAGGAGTTTATTTTTTCACTTATTCACGCACATAAATATACATCCACTAATAGAAAACAGGCTTCCAAATTATGGTTAAAAGAATAATAATACAAGTGTGCTTGTTTTTATACAAATATAAAATACATTTTTCTATACATTTATCTATTATATATTTTATATATGTGTGTATATATAAAACTTACACAGCTACCTCTGATCAATGGGATTTGGGAGTAGAGTTGTGAAATTTTACATTTTACTTTATATACTTTAGTACCATTTAGCTTTTTTAAAAAGTCATAAATTTGTATTTCATTTATAATAAAAAATGCAATTAAAAGTATAGGAGAATATTGCCGACCTACAACTCTGTAGAAATTAACATAATTATGCAAATCCTACTTTATACAAAAGTTAAAGTATCAAAAGAGAACAAGAGAATTATCCAAAATAAAATAATTTCAAAAACAAAGAGCTTGAAAGAAGAGTGTTCAGGAAACAAATAGCACATGTTGGGAAGTTGACAAGCCCCATCTATAAAGCGGATCCGAAGCCGGGGAGCCCAGCCCGGGATATACCTGTCACTCAACCTCCCTTTCAATCAACAAAAGGCTGATGTGGGATGTGAGGCAGGTGAATGAGTGTGCAAATCAATAGAAGAGAAAAGAGAAGCATTTCCTAAGATGTGAGTGACAGGGGGAGAATGGTTTACAGAGGGGAAAAAATCATTTCCCTTGAGTTTAAATGAGCTCAAGAACAGGCTATGACCTTCAGTAAAGACTTTTAAAAATAGACTTTTTTGCCTCAGAAAATAAACTAAACCTTCTGTGTTTTCTCATTTTAAGTTTAGACTTCATAAGTAAGCAACAGATGCATTTACCCTTGTATTGTCTGCAAGTGGATAATGATTGGATTTTGATGCTGAATTGGACCAAATATCCCAAATGAAATTTTTCACACCAACTGTAAAACTGTAACACTTCATAAACCCACACATATTCTGTTTTCACCTTGTACAGTTTTCCCATAAGTGAAGGTTGTTTATTTCAACGGGGGAAAATGCATTTCATTTGAAACCTTAATGTGTCCCATGACAAAAATAGTTGCACGTCAGACATTTGACTTAGGATTGTCTCCACTTTTCTGAAGTGAAAGTGCCCTCTAAATATTGATTCTTTTTTCATAAAAAGTTGCCCACATAGCGCCCTTCCCGAAGGAGGAGACATATGAAAGATTACAGCTGTCTTGTCTTTGTAGACTAGACACAACATAAAACCTGCTGGTGTTGACTGAGGCGCACAAAACTCAGGACCAAAATGTCTGTCTTTATTACAGGTGAACACAACCAAAGCTACCTTCTGATTCCTAAAGTTCCATGTTTTGATTCCTTCTCCTTTTTTCTGCTTTCTTCCTCTCAGTCCTCTTCTTAGCCACAAGCTACCTTTTCTCCATGTATCACATCATACACCCGCATATGCACACATACAGTATTTAGCAAAAATATCTAATTGAAGATTTATTGTGGCCTCTTACAAACAGTGGTAAGTCATCGAGCAAATGTGTTTCTAATAACGGTTAAAGCAGTGAAGAATTGCTGGAAGAATTTACTGTATAAATCAACTAGTGGTTTGGGGCATCTGAAGAAGGACTCATGGGTAAATTTGACTTTCTCCTGTTAATCCGCCTTACATCAATTTAATTCTTAGACTAACCAAAACAACCTAGAAAGGTAGAGGAAGAGTTTTTTTTGCTCCACTCAGCAAAATTTGCCTGACCATGAGACTTCATATTGTTCAGCATCCTAATTGCCCCTCACTGGGTAGCAAACTGGAACTTCCAAAACATTAAAGGAAGAGCCTGCCACATCTCAGATGCATGTAAAGAGGGGATAATCATTCCTGATTTAAGTATCTTCATTGCTACCTATGGCACAGACTGTGTAAAGATCAAATGTTCAAAATGGTCACTGTCAAACATTATGCAAATGTGGCATACGGTGACATTGTCATCCAAGGTCCAGTGATTCTCCAAATTATCACAGCAGCTTTGCAATGCTCTCCTGCTGACCGAAGACTGTTGCTCATCTGCAAGTTTTGCATTTGTATTTGCTACAAACTTCTTGCACTTTGTGTTAAAATCATGTCTTCTTAAGCTACAATTTTTTAAAAAATATGAACGAAAAAGGGAGGTGATTGTGACTCCAAAGAAGGAGCAGAGGGCAGAACTTTATGATGAAGGAACAGTTCTGTCTCCTGATTGCAACGGTGGTTATGCAGATCTACACAGGTGATAAAGTGGCACAGAACTGTACATGCCCAAGATACCAAAACCAACCTCCTGCTTTAATATTAAACTTATGTAAGAGGTAAGAACTGGGAGAACCTGAATAAAGGGTACACAGGACCGTCTACAATACTTTTGCAAGTTCTTGTGAATCTGTATTTCAACATTTAAAATTTATAAAACACGTTTTAGTTATCTTATGTATCCAAGTGATTACTTACCATCAGAAAAATAAAGACTGATGTAACCTATAAAATAAAATAAAATAAAATATCCTCTTATTGCTCATGTCAGTAGGGCTTTTACAGGCTTTCCTATTTAAAATCCCCAAATTAAAATACTTTTTTTCAAGGAAGTGATTCAGCTCTGGAGACTTACCTACAGAACTGTGGTAGGTTATTCACCAAAATAACCTAATGGCTATTAGGAGCAGGCAGTATTGAGATAATTAATAACTAACTGCATTTATTATTAAATAATAAATTATTATTCCTTCACCAAAATAACTGTGTGTATGAGTCAAGACACACATATACATAGCAAAAATTTTAGAAGTCACACCCGAAAGGTGGTATCTCTGGCTAATAGCTTTGTGTTTTGAGCTTTCTAATTTTTCTGCAGACATGTTCTACTTGAGTCAGAATAAGAGACTACACCATTTACCTTCCGAAGACTCTTTTAAACATCTTTGTGTTAAAAGTAGATGCTTCCTAATGTATTTTAGTAGTTTCAATCATTGAGAGCTGATATTTATTACATTTTCCAAAATGTAATATTGAGCCCTATGAAAAGAAAATTTATTTTAGCTTTAATAAATTTTCTCCAGTAACCTCTTTAAAAAGAATATGATAATATGCTCTGGAAATTGGAAAGCTATGGACTGCTTAAAGGTGGAGGTGACGGGAGAAAAAGCATATGTCATCACGAAAAAATAAAAATCACTTTACATTTTGTAGTTACTTCTGTTATATTACCGAAACAGGTTAAGCAAATTCTCATGTGCAAATGGCCTGAATAAAACCAGAAGTTCTTCCTTTAAGCTGGAAAAAGAAACAGCTTAGGAAATACATTGAAATCAAAAGAATAAGTTACATACACATTTTCTTTCTCTCAGGTGCATTGGTTTGACTATCTGATTATTGGTTGAGACATACAGAAAAAGAGAGTCTAAATAATTTGAGTGCTAATTAAAACTCGCTGGAATAAATGTCAATTTTGCTAGTGAGATAAATACTTCTTAGTGATATAGCCTTCATAAATTGGATTTGCAATCTTATAAACTTCTGTGACCTGTGTGGGCACAGCTAAAGGGAATATTGGGGCTTCCTTAACTGCACAGGAAGTCTGATTGTGGAATGGATGAGATGAGAAAATATAAGCTCAAACTGTGCAAAGTCACTTCTACCAAATTAGTGGTAATTTTTTCACAGCCATGGTATTATTTTGATGGTTCCGCTGAAAACTGTGATTTATTTGGAGCACAGTACCACATGCATTTTGCTTTGTGTGGAATTGTATTTTCAAATTGTCATCTTATTCTGTCAGGAAACACAATGGTGAAATTGATTAGAAAGCCCCCAACATTGCTTCTCTCTATAACCATACTTTACATGGAGATAATTAAAAGAAATCAATGGAAACACTGATGCAGAAATAGTAAGTTATAGTCCCAGTAGTTGAAGCATATTAAAAATGAAATCAAAATTTCTGCCTCCCATATATGCCTGGCTTTTTGTTGTTGTTAATTTTGATTGTGAAATAAAACACCTACACCAAAAATGCACAACAAAGACATGTACAATACTTTGATTTATGATGAAGGAAGAACTCTAATAATCTGGTAAAGAAATAGAATATTACCTGTCAATCGAAAGTGTGTGCATAATTTTTCCTATTCACTCTTCCTTCTTTTCCTCCCTTTCAAAGGTAACCACAACTTTGATATTTAACTTAATTATTTGCTTCCTTTTCAGAGTATGATTTTACTACCCAAGCACAAATCTCTAAACACTATCGGTTACTTCTGCCTGTTTTTGAGCTTCGTGTAAGTGAAATCATATAGTATGTCTCCTTTTGTGTCTGGATTCTTTGCTCCACATTCCTGTGTAACTGCATGTAGGTGCAATTCTTTCTGTTTCATTGCTTTATAGTATTTTGTCCTATGATTATGCCCACAATCTACTCTTTCATTTAACTGTTGATGAACTTTATAAACAACATTGCTAGGAATATTCTTGTAGGTGTGTCCTGCTACACATAAGCACAGATTTCTAGAAGTGGGATTGTTGGTCCCAAGGTGTGTGTATCTTCAACCATGACTCTTCCAAAGTGTCTTCCAAAATGGCTTCTCCAATTCACACCCCCAGGAACAGCGTATGGGAGCCCCCATGCCTCCACAGTCCCATCCACATTTGATACTGTTGTATTGGAGGAGTTCTTAAAATATCCTGAAGTTGATCAAAAGGCACCAGCTTCCACTTAAAAGATAGATACATCCTGGGGATGTGTAATGCACAACATGGTGACTACAGTTAACAATTCTGTATTATATATTTGAAAGTTGCTGAGGAAGTAGATTTTAAAAGTCCTCATCACAAGAAAAAACGATTTGTAACTATGTGAAGTGATAATCACTTCACAATATATACACTTATTAAATTATTATGTTGTACCCCTTAAATTAACACAATGTTATATGTTAATTATCTCGGTAAAACTGGGGGCAGGGGGAAGTTCTGGATAACAGTGCCTTCTTAGTCATATATGTTGCCAGTAATCTTTACCCAATTGTGGCTGCACTGTCACTCACTGAATAGTGTCTTTGAGGAGCCAAAGGTCTTATTTTTTCATAGTAAAGTTTATTAATCATCTCCTTTATGATTAAGTATGTTTTGCATACTGTTTAAAAACAATCTATTCCCACACACGTGTAATAAATATTAGGTCTTATGTTATCTTCTAGAAGATTTATTGTTTGATTTTCATATTTCGAATCTACTATACATACAAAGTTGGTTTTTGTGTAAGATTTGAAACAGGGTCAAATTTCTCTTTTTCCCATGTTGGTATAAATTTCTCCCAGCACATTTATTGAAAAGACTATTCATTCTCCACTCCTCTACAGTGCCACCTGTATTAGTTTCCTCTCCCTAATATCTATGATAACACAAATAACTACGATTATATCTTAGGCCATTGGCATTCTCATTCATGCTACAAATCCATAGCTTTGAACAAGGAATGAGAAAGTTAGGTTTAAAAGAGTAAGTGAGTTTACTTATGTGTCCATCTCCAAATGTCTGTGTATACACTTTTAGAGCATTTGCAGAAAGATCTGTCAGCCTGGTAGTTTTGGTAATAGGTTCCGCTTCTACTAAGTGTCATTTGTGTTCACTGTAGAGCAGTGAATGAAATTTCCTGTTGTCAGAGACTCTGAGCACAGCTGGGTTCGACTTGCTTAGCTACAGAGTTCTAATGTGACTTTTTTATTTTGTAAAAGTCATGCCTCTAAAATACTTTGTGACACTTGGAAACCTTGTGTCTGCCTTACTGTGCACCATATGATCAACACAATTGCTGACAGATGAAAATAGAAGCTGTTGTGAATTGACATATTGTGTACTGAATCTGGGGTAAAACTGGTATAGAATATAAAATGTTCATTTCACATTCTCTCAGGCAGAAGTATAACTTGAGCAATATTTGCCCTTAGAAGAAGAGAAGACTACAAATGTTTTACTGTGTTCACCATTAAAAAGCAGAAGATAAACAGAGAGAATTCATTATAAAACGTTTGAAATAATCTTTCTTTGAATTTCACCTACTTGACCTTCTAAAACTTCTCAGTTCATTTATCTCATCTTGTATTATTTAGCTTTCATTCAGTTTTAATCTTAAAATCCAATCCAGGGGAAGATTTTGGAGGTGCGTTTACTTCCTCTTAGGCTTCTAGCTCTGAGCCCTGGTGTGATTAATTTGGAGACTTAATAACCTTTAGGTATTTGCCTTTTCAAGTTACAAATTTTTCTTACTTTTTTTTTTTTCCTTTAGCACTTCCAGGCTCTTTTGGAATGCTTTTATCTCTAGAATTCTAAAACATAATATCCTTAGATGAATGCTTCCAAAATTATTCTGTATTTTATTTAAAACTATGATTCATGATTCACTTATAGGAACCCACTTAATTTTTCAGCTAAGGCAATACTGAGCAGGAAGAGAAGATGAGACAGAAATGCTGAAATGATGAGCTGGGTAGAGAAAGCATTTTGCAATTGACTTGGGTCTGGGCAATGAAATTGTGCCACCAAATCATATTAAATTGTAAACTCTAACATTAAATATTCTGAAGAGCCTGCTGATACTAATTTTGTGTTGGTGTATATATGTTTGTGTGCATGTATATAAAATTTACTGATTACATAGCAACTTGGTAATATAAAAAATCTATTGCACATAATTTTGTGCTAGACAACATATTACAACTTATATTAGATATCCATTTTATATTTTATATTATTAACAAGACTTGAAGTCCTCCAGTCTTTGAAAGAAAAGCCCCTAATTGTGTAATACTATCTGGTAAGTATGACACACGTTAGATCTATGGAGCATTCTATTTCTTTGATCACTGTCTTTCAATGAAAACCTTTCTATTAATTTGCTGCTCTGCCTCAGAGTCCACAGATAGATGCCAAGTAAATAAATTATTCAATGCAACAGCATTTTTATTTTGGAACTCTAAAAATATATACCATCTTTGAGCCTTTCGGTGACATTAGACACGGTATATGTACAAGCCTAGAGCACAGGCAGATCTGGAGTCGACACATTTAGACTCTCTTTGAGGAGTCGGTATCCTTCCATGCTATGAGAGGAAAATCAAAAGGGAGTCAGTATCACTAAGAGAGCTCTCTAAAACAGAGCTGGGAAACCACTGAGGAAGTGTGATCTATGCACATCTTAGCTCAGGTGGAATCTGACCTTTTGACCACTTGTCTTAATGCAGGTGTCTAAGACATCTGCCTAATGTTCCAGAAACTCAAGATATTTATTGGACCCTTACCCTAAATAACTCATGACAACCTATCCCTTAAAAGACAAGCATTTTCTTTCTTGCATCAGAGTTAATCATAATTCTTGCCAGACAACTTGAACAGCCTTGTAGCCTTTGTCAGCCCCCTGCCACTTTCTCTTCCCTGGAACACTAGTTCAGTTTTACCCAAATCTGTCTCCCAAATTGAAATTCCTAAGATACTCAGATAAAGTTCTTTGTTCTTTGCAGCTCTGATATGCATTATAGTTCGGCAGTACTCATACATCAGCTTAGGGCTCCAAGGCAAATAAGCAGACAGCAGGCTCTAGTCTCTTTACCAGAATGATTCCATAAGTCACAATAATAGCTACCATTTTTGAGCTATCCACATGGTACCAGATACTTTACATCTATTATTTCTAACCATTATATGAACTGTGAAAAGTTATCCCTCTTTTAAATATGAGGAAACAATCTGATATTTCGCTATTGGCCTAGCAAGTTTTTGAAGCAGTTTATCTGGCCCCAAAGGCTACTCCATCTCCCGAAATGCAACACACTTGAATTCACTGGAAAACACAAAGAAAAAGAAAGATGTGGGCGTGAATGGTCTTAACAGAATGTAGGAGGGACATCTTTTCTAAAATCTGATTCAGATTTTAAAGAAGTTTAATTTGTTTCTAATGACCCAATAGAGAGACTCATCTAACTGATGAACACTGATGACGCTTCTACCAGCAAAATACCCACAAGGTAGAAAGAACGTAGATTTTAAACTGACCACATGGTTTTAAATCTTAATTCTGCCATTTGCTAGATGTGCAGATGTGGGCAAGTTGTACAACAGCTTTAAGTCTGACTTTCCTCATCTATAGAATGGGGATATTTGTTACACACAACATAAGCTAGCTGGTTTTAACTAGAAAAAGCATCATGGTTACTGCCATATGGTAGGCTATCAACAGGAGCAGATCGTTTTTCTGAAGTCACATTTTCTAATGTGTTAATATTTTTTAAATAAATATTAATTGAACTGGAGGAGTAAATACAGACACCAGCACATATATTCATAACTGTTGGAGTTATTTTCAAAAAGAAATCCATTTACGGCAGTTACTAGAGATTGTAGGCATGACTATCGTTGATTTTGTCTCATTCTGGGATTTCATCCTCACAGAATCTGTGTTTATGATAACAGCTGGTTTATGATAGCAGCTGGTTGCAGAATCTAAGAAGACAAATTTCAAAGCCAAATTCTTTCGCACTTTGGATCAATGCCTGGGAGGGAGGAAACCTCCAGACTCATGGCCAAGTTCTCCAGCACAGTGGTGTCCACTCCATCTTACTTAGGGGGAGGATGGAAACAGGTGTCAGCTGAGAAGCCTATAGGACCACGTGCCTTAGCTAGGGTTTTTCCAGAAGGAGGACAAGGAGTTAAAAATGGGACAAGGTGCCATCTAGTAAATTGTGACTGTAAGATTAAAAAAAAAAAAGCCACTTGCTTTCCTAGCTTTTTAAACTCCACCTCTGGATCCAGAAGGAGAGAGGAAGGCTGGTACCCCTACTGCTAAATCCTTCTTCAGGCCTTACCCAACTTGGGGTGGGGGCGAGTCTCATTTGTGACTAAAAGTTATGGTTAATCATTAAATGATTACATGCTTTCCCCTAAATTTCAGTGGATCTTTTGAAAAGATGCTCTCATGTTTCTTATCTCAAAGGTACAAGTGGAGTCTTCAATATTAAGACTGAATTTAGGCCCATTAGCCCAGAAAGTTCTTTGGCACAGTTAACCAGAGCTTGACCCCTCGGCTTCCCTAGACACCTCCCATGCTTGTCAAATGGGGCACATTGCTGCTTTCCTCTCCCCTCCCACCACAGCCCTCCCCCGTGTGTCAGCCCTGTAGTCTTTCCTCTCTTTCAACCTCTAACAAGGGATCTTACTGGAGAAGATCAAAGGATTTGGGGATTTCATGTGAGAAGAACAGGAAGGGAATGTGGGGAAAGAGACGTAGGCGGAGGTTAAATGTGGAATGACTTACTGGAGATCTTAGGGGAAGGAAGGGCAGGTGTCAAAGACAGAGGCATGGAAACATTGAAGTAACCAAGACTGAAACCCAGATGTTTAAGAAATGTTCTTGGCCTGCTTATCCCTTCAGAGTGTGCAAGAAACCCAAGGCAAAGACTAGTTGCTTTGAAATGATTATTAACTGCATGGGCTGTGCTTTTCTGCCTAGGACAGCACCCTGGAATTGACCCTTGTGGATTATGGATTTATAGGTTTTAAACATGCCAGTCCAGCTGCTGTGCACAGAAAACACTGTGCAACTTAAGTTTACAAACACCAGCTGTTGGAGTTTTCATCGGCTTCTTCAGATCCACTCTTTCTCCTTCTCTTCTCATCGCTCTTCCCTGTGGAGACTGTACGCAGTTTGAACTACATCAATGGACTCCCACACTTTCCGGTTTCTGTTTGGGTTCAGCCGTGGGAGGCACCAGTAGAAAATAGGAGAAAGGGAAGAAAATGAGGCCAGGGCATTTATTCCTCTGAATTCCTCCCTGTAAGGCCACCTTAGGTTGGTTTTATCCTTAGCTGGAAGGTCCCCTTACTGGGGCTTATTCTGACTCTCTCTCCTTCTGATCTCTGATAACACCCCTGCCCCCCATTCCTTCAAGCCTACAAGTCAAAATAGCCCCACTGTCCCAGCCCCAGGTAACTCCCTTCTTGGTTCTCTATACCCTACCCTCACCTTTGCAATTAGTCTGTTTATTAAATTCCCCTCAAATTATTTTAATGGGAGTGTGCTTCTGCTTCCTTCTGGGACCTTGATCAACACACTAGCTACTCAACTTTGTTCTATTACCTTACATCAAAATCCCTAGAAAACTAACATGATGAGGTAGATATGAGCAGCAAGATGAAGGATCTTGTTGGGAAGAGGGTACAGCTCAGTGGTAAAGTGCATGCTTGTCGCAGGTTCAATCCCTAATACCTCCATCAAAACAAACAAACAAACAAAGATGAAGGACCTTGTTATTCAATATCTTTAAATCCTTAGAAGCTGGAATTATCTAATTCAGAGACGTAAGATCTGTTTGCTTGGAAGAGCCCGAGACACTCAGTTGAATCCATGTCTAGCTGCATTATCTCCCTCACCCCACCTTCTCTGGTACAAACTATTTTGCTGCCCATCTGGCTTCCTTATTACCACCTTGAGTTCTCACTCTTCCTACTTCAGTAACCATTGAGAAGGTAAGACCTGCTAGTCAGCCCTCTCATGCCCATTTAAACTGGGGTTTCTGCTGAGGACAGGACTCCACATCTAAAATCCATAAAGGTGTGAGAAGCCACTGGATGGAAAAGAAGGTCACACCTAAGTAGAAGGGATGTCCCTTTTTCGACTGGCTTTCAGCCCTTTTAGAAGCTCCAGGCATCAAGTGTGGCATAATACAGACATTCTCCTGTGTTTATTTTGTATGAAAATAGTTTCCTACAGAAAGTCACAGTGCACTACACTGAAATGGGAAGTCAATCTTGAACATTATGGCAGAAGATGTCTTGGCTAAGGCATCTGCTGGTCCCTCTTTTCACTGCCTGTTTGTTTTGCTTCTGAATGAGGTCCTTGAGGCCAGGGACAATCTCAGTCATCTTTGAATTCTGAGGACTTAAAATCTTACCCAATACACAGTTCGGACTAAATATTTCATTGGGTAGATGAGTGGGTGAATGAATAAACAGCTGAATGAATACTCATGTAGTAAATGGGTACCATGGGCCTCCCTGTGACGTACTCTCTGTTCAGAAGCCAGGAGCAATGTTTTGTTTTGCTCTGTACTACAAAGCCCTTCACTGTGTTTCATCCGAACAAACTACCTCTCTGTGGAAGCCTCTTCATGCTCATATTTTGCCATGGGCATAGGCAAGAAACTGTTTTATTTTATTTATCATAATTATTTAACAATTCACATGTGCTTTCGTTGTCATTTCTCTACTATCCCAAAAAACTAGACATATGTGCTATTTGATCAGACTGGATAAATAGTATTTCCTGAAAAGTCGAGATGATGGTTCTTCCTTTTCTCCCAGTCTAGCATCACCACCACCACCTCCAAAGCAACCCTCTAAAAATAGGCAGACATGGATGAATACAAGAAACTTCAGTACCACTCACTGGCTTTAAACTGTGTCTATTCTTTAGTGGCTGAGTATAATGAACATCTCAATCCAAGATGTAATGAACATGATTAATAATAAAAGATCACATGTGTCTGGTGTTTATAAGGTGCCAGGCACTCTTCTAAGCCTCTTACATGTTTAAAGTCATTTAAAATGTACAATAACCTATAAGGTGAGCAGAAACCGAGGTGGGAGGTGATAAGTAACATGCTAAAGGGCAGATAGCAAACAAGCAAGCTGCGAACACATGCCCTCTTGGCCCTCTGAGCTGTCCCTGGAACCATCACACTATACTGGGTCACATAGAAAAGAGAAGCAATCCTTTGCCCTATCAAACCAATGCTCTCCAAAGCCAGAGTCCCACCTCCAGAAACAAAGATCCTAAATGATAAACTAGACAATTAAGACTCTTGAAAGAATCCCAGTGCAGCCAGCGTAGAGGTCAGGCTTTAACAAACACAACTTCCAAAAGTGAAGACCTTTCACCTAAGGAAAATCCTCAGTGACGTCTGGGCTGCATGGTGCGGTAATGCGGACCTCCCTTGGCTCATTTCTCCAGCACGAGACTGTTACCTGACCTGTAAAGGTTGGGAATGTTGCTGAATAGAAATCACATTCCCTGGGCAGTTAAGCACACATGGTGACACTCAAAAAATATGTCATCTGAGCTCACACAGGGAGCAGTTTGGAGGGCTGGGGCCATGCTGAGATGGCATTTCAGTGAATAGGCTCCCCAGAAACACTAAAAAAAAAAAAAAAGATAGTAAATAAAGAGTCAAAATGCAGTCTCTCTTCTTCCCTGTGTGTATCTCTGTCTGTCCTCTCCTCTTATAAGGACATCAGTTATTGGATTTAAAACCCATCCTAATCCTGTCTGACCTCATTTTAATTTAACTCTTTGTATCTGCAAAGATCCTAAGTCTAAATAAGGTCACATTCTGAGGTTCCAGGGGAACATTAAATTTAGAGGGACACTATTCAACCCACTCAATGCATTAAGAGTAGTTATCTTTATTTTGCCCCAGACAACAAAAGGAGGGGCTCTGATCTGAATTTTGTATTGGAAACTCAGAATATAAATGTACGCTTCATCTTCTTATAGGAGAGTGTAACAGGGAGCATGTCAGGTGCCTCCTGAACCATCAGCTGTCCTTGAGATAAAACACAGAAAATAGTTCTGTATGCAAATATGGAAGCTGTAACGTCTGTCTTTTGGTTTCTAGCGAACTCATGGGTTAAATGGGCAGCTCAGTTGTCACCCAGTGACCTTCAACTGAAGCTGTAAATGCTGCATCAGCCAAACATACAATGCAGTACATCTGGGGCCTCAAGATTCAGCTCTACAATGACTCACAGCTCAAGTTTTTCTCTCCTGCTAGTGAGAACATGACTGTGTTCTGCTTGATTTGGTTTTCCAAAGAGAACCTTACACTCTTTCTATACCTACACTGGCGAGTGACTTGGTTGATTTCTGCAGGTAGTCTATGTCCTCAATTAAACTAGACTATCATTGAGTCAAAATCTCATCTAATTAGCTGGCAAAATAAATCAAACACAAGTAATTCGGTGGTTCTCGATGCCACAGCACTTATTTCTAGGGTCACTGCCAAGGTGTTTGCAATTAGCAGCTTGTCTCCCTGAAGGAATAATCTGGCCAGACTACATTGTTCCATGGTGAGAGAAGCAATTCAGCAACAACCTGCAGCGTAGTTATAATAAACAGCCGAGCTGTTAGCCTCCATTTTTTGCTGCCTAAATTATTTTTTTTTCTTTCTTTTCATCTTCTTCTTCTTTTTTTTTAAATCTTAAACCAGGTCTTTGATTCAAAGAAATGTGACTTTTTATCCCATTTACTTTAGTTACATATTTGAAACATCCATCAACCCTATGTCTTCCTTGCCATATTCACTAGTTTGTTGTATTTTTTAGATACCACCTATAAGTGATATCATACAGTATCACTCTCACAAATACAGAGAACAAACTAGTGGTTACCAGCGGGGAGAGGGAAAGAGGGAGGGGCAATATAGGGGTAGGGGATTAACAGGTACAAACTATTCGGTATAAAATAAGCTACAAGGATATATTGTACAAGACGGGAATGTAGCAAATATTTTATAATAACTGTAAGTGGAGTATAACCTTCAAAAATTGTGGATCACTATGTTGTAAACCTATAATTTGTATAATATTATACATCAACTATCTTTCAACTTAAAAAACGCTAGTATCAGGCATTTTTAAAATAGGAATTTTTTGGACTGTAGTTTCCTGTTTATTTTATTTTTCTACCATAAGAATTGTTCTATACAAGCTGGTTTCTGGAGAAATCTAATTTAAATCCAAAATGTATCCAGTAGTCCACAGAACATTTTGTCTTATATGCCATCCCATCTCCCTAATTCTCCTTCCACTGATGGTACCCTGACCTCTCTTTCACAGTCTTCCTCTGGCTCCTGGTCTTCTTTTCTCCCCTAACCAGGATCCATCTTCAGTCTTCTCCCAGTCGCTCTACGTATGCTTTCCCAGAGGGACATTGTCTAATCCCCAGGGAATCAACCACCACTGACTCATGGGTGACTCACGGGTGACTCACAAGTCAACTCTAAGCCCTGACATCTCTCCCGTGAAACGGATCCATCTTTCCAGTACACACAAGAAGCAGCTGTGTACAAGAAAGAGCTAAACTGGGTATAGCCAGGTGCTAAAACACGATTCATGGCAAGCATTAGCTAAAAGCACTCAGGAGAGGGAGTAATTCTTTGTGGTCGGAGTTACTAGAAAGACTCAAAGTGAGAAGGAGGTGTTAGGATAGGCTTAATGAACTGATGTGATTTCTGCAGGTAGAATAGAAAAAAGGACGTTTCAGGCCATGAAAACGTCATGAACAGTGTGAGAAAGTGAGACTAAGAGGGAGCCCGTGCTTGTGAGCAAGGAGGCCCTCCCAGCTGGTGACGAGAGCCCGCGTTAGGGGTCAGGAGGTAAAACTGGGGTGATACCGAAGGCCAGACAATACAGGGGATTGAGTGCCAGGTTGAATAATCTGTATGTCATCTGTGGAAAGTTCTGGAAGTCCCAGCGTGGCAAGGTGAACACAGTGTGTTAGGGAGATCAGCCTGGTGGGAGGAGGATATAAGATCAACTGGGCAGAGAGAAGCTGTTAGAGGGCAGTTGTGACAATTAAGGCATGAAATGAGGAAAATGTGGCAGGGAATGAAGAAAGGATAAATCTAAGATGATCCCAAAGGAGAATCAAAGGGTCTTTGCAGCAGATTTAATGTAGGAGATTTACAAGCAGGAGAAAAGATAGAGGTGTGATGAAGAGGAAAGTACAAAACAAAGAGTAATGCATCACCAGCCTGCCACTGACTAGCTATTTGAACTTGAATAAATGTCTTAGCCTTCCAGCATGTCCATAAAATGAGGGAATTAGACTGGACAAACTCTAAGATTTCTTTCCACCCCAACTTTAAAGTTCAGTGGTGCTCAGAAGGAAGGCTGAGATTTACCACGGCCTTTTCAGCACCCCTGCTCACTTACTGTAAACTGTCTGTAATATTTTTCTCACTGGGGTACGAAGGAGATTTGTTAACCTCGCAGTGAAGTGCTAGGTAGGTGATATATTTCAAAAACATATCCATAAACATCCTCCTGTGCCCTACATTCATCTTTTATTCATCTTTTTATTCAGCCTTTCCTGTTGAGTTAGGGGAGGACAGGAAAGGGGCATAGTCTCCAAATGTGTGTTTGATGATTGATCTGCTTTGCAAGCAAATTCTTAAATGTAAATCTTCCTGATTCCTGTGTTTATCAAGAGTGGCTACAGAATAATGATTACACATTTTTAACTGCCACAATTTAAATACTCAAACATGTGGTATCCTTAAGAGGCTGTTCCCACAGTCCAAAGTCTATACTGTGACCCTGAAAGTTCTTGCAAACTGACCCTTGAAAATTGTCCCCCACCTTGGCTCACCTCAGAGAGAAGGAGGGTGGGAGCTGCCTCCCTCTCACTCCTCTGTGTGTCACTGCCGGAAGGGAAAGACGTTCATCCTCAACCTTCATTCCTTTTCTTTGTAAGGAAGTTGGGTCACCTCAGAAAGAGGCTGTGTTACTCTTCTGTTGTGCAGTGATGAACTGCCACAAATTTAGAGGCTTAAGACAACACAAAGACTTTTTGTGTTTTGTAGGTCAGAAGTCTGACACAGACCTTCAGGGCTTGGCAGGGCTGTTTTCCCTGGAGGAGGCTCTAGGGAAGAATCCATTTCCTTGTCTCTCCAGCTTCCAACATGGCCTCCTTTCTGCATCTCCAAAGCCAGCATCATTGCATCTTTCCTCCTACTCTTCCCTAGGAACACGGCTGGGTAAGTCTTTCCACTTTTGAGGATCTATGGGATTAGATTGGGCTCATCTGGGAAATCCAGAATAATCTTCCCAACTCAATCTAATATAATCTTCCCACTTAGTTTAATCATGTCTACAAAATTCCATTCTCCGTGTAAGGTAACATGTTCACAGGTTCCAAGGATTAGGAAGTGAACACCTTCGAGGGGTCGTTATTCTGCCTACTACAGAGGCATAAAATATGCAGTTATCTGCCATTAGCCATTGGCAAAGGGAACAAAAGGGAAGAGCTCAGTGAAGTTATTTGGTAACAGATCACTAAAAACTTGGATCACAGACTGACACATTTTCTAAGATCAGCTTTGTCATCAACAACAGGAGTCACCATGGTCAACAGGAATTACTAAAAAGCAGAAGCCACTGATGCTTATGCATTTTTTTGTTTGTTTTTTAAGAAGAGCCAAGGGTTCTTCAAATACCCTCTTGTATATTTCAGATGGGTTTTTTTCTTTCTGTTTACTGAGATATAATTAACACAACACTGTACAAATTTAAAAGAATATTTCTATTTCCTGGTTCAAACAAAATCTCAAAATTCTATTCTTGATTTTCTTTAAAAAGTGAATAAACAAAAAACTGTTTTAAGAAGTATTTTAAAAGATTAGTATTCACTATGTCCAATAGTCCCTGAAAATGTTATCCTGAAACAGACAGAGGCTTAATTTTTGCCAGATTTAGCAACTTGGGTGTTTGGGGACAGTTCAGAGAGGGAGCTTTGGGAAATGTGTTCTTGTGAGGCCTGTGAGAAAAGAGGGAAAACCCAATCCTTTCTCCTGACTCCTAAAGTTCGCAGTTTAACAAAGCTCTCTCATTGCCTTCACAGTCTTCTCTCTTTTGCTTTCCAACTTTGGTTCAGCTTGTAAAACAGTATGGAATTATATATAGTTTTATTTCTTCCCATTTGTCATTTGATTGCCTGCGTTTCCTCTGTAGTTATGAATCAAACTGTTCAGTAAGGCATTTGAATTGCATCACGTACTGACTTCTGCTAAGTGCCTGTAAGTGGTGGGTGCAGTGTTTTGAAAACAAGCTCTGATCAGAGCAGTCTCCTGCATTTGGCTCACCCTGGGAGAGCTAGGGGAGTGCGTGAAGCAAGGGCGCACAGCTTCTACCGTGGACTCTGCGTCAGCCTCCCCTTTATTTTCAGCGATGCTTTTGTCAAGTCGGATGAACAGTTACAAGGTGGTAGGGATAACAGACTGCTGAAAAGAAGGATGTTGCAAGTTCCCCCTTAAAGTTGTTGACACTGCTGAGGTATAAACTGATCTCTTGATGTTCTTGAAATATCAGCAGAATCTGCTGCCCACTAAAAGCCTCTGAAGGAGCAGACAATCTGTTTTGTTTGTTTGCTGTGGAAATTGTGGGAAGTCTAAGCACTTCACCTGTTCCATGAGATGTGTTACAGGGCAACAGATAGACTGAGCTCTTTCTGCAGAAGCTGGGGCTCAGAGCAGGATGTGACTACGAGAGAGTGATCAGGACTGACTGGCACAGAGGGCAGAACAGGTGAGCTTTTGGACTGGCCTTCTGTAAGTCTTGATAGACAGGGGACCTAAGCTGACTTCTACGTTAGAGAACAAATCAAAATATTTCTCTGACTAGCTTCTCACTGCCTTGCAAGTGCATTTTCACTCCCAAGTACTTCTTAAGTCAAAATATACTAGTTATATAAAGGTCAAGTATATAATTATGTGTTTGCTTATCTTTCCTAAGAAAAGAATACCATAGAAATATTCTGTATGTAGGAAATGCCCGCACAAGGTTGACACTTTCTTACCAATTTAAATTTAATCTCAACTATTACAGTTGGAGAATCATAAACAGAGCTTTAAAAATCTCTCATGTGGTCCTATTCACGCCATATAGCTGACTTTGATCATATTTCTAGCCCTTCTCTCATTTCTGAGTCATATTCCAAGACCCACAGCGTGCTTCTTCCGCCCTGTTGGATTGCGTTTTCCTCCGATTCATGTCTATGTTCCGTAGAACCGGACATCCACATTCATCAGTCTTCTGACATTGCACTTCCTACTCCAGCCGAGGCTTCCTTGGAGTCAAAGCTCAGTGTCTTCTCTTTCATTTTCTTTTAAACTTTTGTAACCTAATCAGACCCTTGACTGTAATATTTTTCTCAATCTTCTGATAAGCCTCAGCTTCTTGGGCATCCTACACTCGTAGTGCCTACAATGGCTTATCATGGCTTTTAAGAAAAGGTCTTGTGTGTTTTCTTTGCTTACTCCTTCTTTCCTATTAGTATTTCAGAAACGCTAACTGGCCAAACCCAACTTTTTATTATATTGTTTATTAAATCTTTTAATATGTGACTATCTATATGTAAGTGACCCTAAACAAACATCTTTTATCCAATGATTTTCATAAAATACACCCTGGATTTTTATGTCCTATTTCTGTCACTCCCCCCTAAAAAGACTTTTTCCTTGAACAAATTATTGTGTTTTCAAATCCTCTGTATAAGGATAATTTCAAGGCTTATTTTAGTAATTGATATGCCAAGTTTAATGTGTTTATTAAAGACTCTGATCATTTCACCTGTTCCATGGTATATGTTACAGGGCAGCACATAAGCCCCTGTTAGAACTGTGTAAGCTGTTTCAGCAGAAGTTTAGGCATGAAGAGTGATGTGACCACAAGAAGCTGAGTAACAGAGGGGACAAAATAAATGAAGGTTTGAACTGATCTTATGATATATACATACAGTTCACATGTTTTTACATAAAAATACATATTTATATATATGATTTTTTAAGTTATCTGAAAGACAACTTTCTAGAAAGAATGGATAGTAAATTATATGTGCATTTTAAGAACAGAGGGTTTGAAGGAAATAATTTTTACATAGCTTTTATTCTTTTTAATTCAGTTTAGAACAATATTCCTTAACAGATCATTTTGTGCAGGATAATATGCCAGGTGGTACAAGGGATTAAAAATAAATGCAAAAATTCTCTGCCTGCAATAGTTTACAGACCAGACCACTAACTTCAGAGTTGCTATGCTATAGCCAGTTCTGAATAAATAGCTTTTGTTTTTGTTTTTGTAACACTTTTTTTGTAGTATGATTCCTGTACAGTAAACTACACATTTTTCAGATATACAATTTGATAATTTTGATAGATGTATACACAAACGAAACCACCACCACAATCAAGATAGCTAACATTCTCATCACTCCCTAAGAGGGGCAAATTTCAAGCTCCTGATTTATCCCTTCCCACCCCCTTTACCTCCTGGTGCCCATAAGTTTGTTAATTGGTGTTCATTTATTTTCACACCTCTATCCACAATCTTCTTGATTATCATTGTATTATATCATTAATAAGTCTTTTATTATTGATTTCTGTAAGGTATTTGGTTTTGTATTTGAATTTTACACTAGTTCATTAAGTGGGTCAGAATAGGTCTTAAATTAAGAATCATTTATCTATTTCCTCTGAAAGATCCTTGGGTAGAATGCTGAGGTCATCACAGAAGGGAAGCATTCCCCTGCAGTTGAACTCCCGTGGAGAAATAAGTTGGTTGTGTATAATTTTGCAATCATTTTATAAATAGCTTAGCCTTCAGCCCTTTGTACAACCAAGATTATAGCTTAGAACTGCTACTCAGTAAAACCTTATAACAGAACTTCCTATTGTTTTATTTTGTTTTGCTGCATTACATTTCTAGAATATTCTGTTTGACTCTTTCATGAATAGTCTTACATATAGATGAACTTGGAGTTGACATATTTAGTATAAGTATTATTTTTTAAAAAGCATTCTGGACTTGTAAAAATGACATTTGTACAGTTAGACAGAAATTACAATATAAATCTAATATGGGCTGTTAGTATTGCAGAATTCAACTTAAATACGGAAATGAAAACGTCCTTGTATCTTACAGCTAAAGCCTTTCAGATTTACACTTGAATAAATGTGTCACATTTGAAAATGATCGAGGTTATTATTATTTTCTCTTCCTTGGAATCCAGAATATTTCTTATCTTTATTTTTAGACACCTCTTATATGTGTTAAACTAAGGGGATATTAAAAGTTGCAAGAGTTTCTGAACCAAAGAATTAATATACTAGGCAATGTTTTCAAGGACAAAAAGATCAAGAAAGATTAAAAGAATTAGAAATTATTTTGTTAAACGAAGAAAAAAGAAACAACTAAATGTCAGATGATATCACCCAAAAGCAGTCCATCAGCTACACCAGCTGGAGACCCCTGCAGGCTGAGCCTCAGAGCAATTGTGCTGCTGTGAATTCCCCTTCCTCTGCTGCAAGGATTCATCTTCTAGTGGAAGAAACAGGGCAAGAATTGTAAAACAACTAATCAGTAAATTGATGAGATTCTTGTAAGCATCAGTGAAAGAACCCAATGAGAGGATTATAAAACCAACTAGCACCCAGATTAATGGGCAATCAAACATACACCACGCAGCATCACTGCAAAACTTGTAGCCCACAAAAAAAATTTTAATTGCATGTAACTCAGCTCCTACCTTGGCTTAATTAGAGAGAGGAGAAGAGAGAGAGAGAGAAACAGTGAAAAGGCAGACAGAATGTTTAACCTTGAGCAATATAAAAATACTCTAACTCACTAGCACCTTGGAGATGTGTCATTAGCCTACATTGAAGGCATTATGAAAAATAGTTCCATGATCCTCAACCCTGCACTGTTATAAAGATGCTGTTGAGGACGTGATTCCCAGAATTACTGGCTGTCCTCTTTGTGCAGACCCATGGGAGAGATTCCTCTCTGTTCTCAGCACCAGGAATAGTCGTGCTGCTCCTGAACAACTGGCCTGTCTGATCCTGTGGACACTAAGTGTTATAATTGATTGCATTACTCTCTTTCTGTGTTGGCACCAAAAGGCTTAGATCCAAATTTATGGCCGTTCCCTAGCAAGTGGGCAGAATCATACAGCATGTGTTTTGTAAACCAAGTTCATCCTATTTTTTCTACCTCTAATTTTTCTCTGTCTTGATTTTCTCACTCACTTATTTTTTGCATTTTGGTTTTTCTTATGGTAGTGCATTCATTTTATAAATGGCCTTAAATTCTGTCTAGAATGTAGTGGTGTCTACTCCTGGGCATATATCCAGAGAAGACTCTAATTCAAAAAGATACATGCACCCCAATATTCACAACAGCACTGTTTACAACAGCCAAGACATGGAAGCAACTTAAATGTCCACTGACAGATGACTGGACAAAGAAGTTGTAATAGGTAGATAGATAGATAGATAGATAGATAGATAGATAGATAGATAGCATATTACCCAAACATAAAAAAAGAATAAAATTATGCCATCTTCAGCGACATGGATGGACCTGGAGATCATCATACTAAGTGAAGTAAGCCAGAAAGAGAAAGAAAAATACCATATGATAATACTTCTATGTGAAATATAAGAAAAAGGACACAAATGAACTTATTTACAAAGCAGAAACAAACTTACAGATGTAGAAAACAAATTTATGGCTACCAGAGGGGGAAGAGGGGAAAGGATAAATTGGGAGTTCGGGATTTATAGATACTAATTACTATTTATAAAGTAAATAAACAATAAGGTCCTACTATATAGCATAGGGAACTATATTTAATACCTTGTAATGCCTTAGAATGAAAAAGAGTATGAAAAGGAATATACATATGCATAACTGAATCACTATGCTGAACACCAGAAATTAACACAACATTGTAAATCAACTATACTTCAATTTAAAAAAAAATTTTAAATATATATAGAGCATAGTGGTGTCTAAATGACTACGTAGGTAACTGAATACAGCCAGTTAAAGTTGAATAAATAATTACTTGCTGCTGTTTCAATGTTTTGCGCCCCACACATACTGATCTCCTTCCTAGAAAACCCTTCCATGGAAAATCCCCATTGTCTCAGGTCCAGCTGGAAAGCTGAATCCTCTGTGGAGACATTCCTGACCACCACACCCTTGAGGAAGAAGTGATGTTCCTTTGCATCATACTGAAATATGACATTTCTTTACATGTCTTCCGGCCTAGAAATCATCTTTCTTGATGGGAGAGACTCCGTTATCTTGATCTCCACAGCCCCCGTGCCAACCGCTGTTAGTACATGTTGGAAGGAAGAAGGGAAAGAAGGAGAAAAGAAGAGAGAAAGGGAAGGAGGGAAGGGATTGGAAAGAAGACACTGAAGAGCCAGAGAGAAAAGCATTCAACTCAGAGGAATATTTGGATGTGGCCCTAATACTCTTTATGATAAAAATGGGAGGACATTCTAAAAAACAGATCTTATTATTCCCGTCTTTGTTTTTATTCAGTCAACCAGTCTGTTGTTTCTTGCTTGCTCTCTGCATTCCTTCCTAATGTCTATAAATAACTTGTGCAAAATTGACCCATCGAAAATACGACAGAAATGTTTTGACGCAGAAGAGCCCTATGACTCTCCAGGGAAAAGGAAATCACTGTCTCTCTCATTTCTTTCTGGCTCAAAGGTCCCAGCTGGCAAGGTGCTCCTGGGGACAGCGGGCTGGACCCCGCTCTCATCTCACCGTCCCTGCCCCAAGCGATGTGACTGGCGCAGTACAAGAGTCTCGCTTGGTGCTTTGTGATCAACAAAGCCTCACCTGAAAAATGAGAGAGATGGGCTAAGAAGAAAGGCCTTCTGATCAGAAGCCTCCAAATCCATACTCAGAAATTCATTTTACCTGAGAGGCTTTCAGGAGTCTCCCCAGACTTCTGGGAAGACAAGCGACTTAATTAAAAGCCAAGTCTTGTGAAGATGGTTTTGGTGACTGCGGGAGAAGATCAGCTGGAGCTGGGGAGGCGACCACCATGAAAACTGTCCTGGGATACTAGAAATACCCAATCACACGATAAAATTAAAGATAAAATCCTGTTGTGAATAAATACATCAACATCAGGGAGAAAACAGATCATAAATTGAAGTTACCTGTAAAAACTGAGCTTGAAATGAAAAACAAAAAAGTGTTGCCAGGAGATAAGTGAAAAAATCATCTATTTTTATAGCTGAAAGCATTTTATCCACTTACTGTGTTTTCATTCATTTTTGTGATTACTTTAAAATACATTATTTCATATTAGACGCATGATTGGGATCTGTACCTGAACAGAATTTTTTGTAGAGGGGAGAAAGTTTTGCTAAAAGTAGCCAGCTAAGGTTGTCTTCCATTGGCCAAGATGGGTTATTTTTATGGGTGATAATGATTTGGCCCCTCAGCTTGTCGCAGCCTGAACGAGTCCTTGGGCCCCAAGAACTTCAACAGGTGTTTCCCAGGCCACCCGCCAAGTGCCACAGTGGGGTCACACCCAGAAACAAGAGAACAGCAATCTGTGACTTGGCTCCACCAGCTGGCTCCCTGGAATGCAGCACCTCCAAACCCCTTCCTCTAGAGCAGAGAGAAAACCTAGGTAGTCCTGCACCTGCTGCCCTTCCCAGCTGCTGGCTCCTGGCTCCCAGATCCCCAACATACACCCAGAGACTCCTGGAGCTACCCTGCTGCCCACGCTGTCTCTTAGGGAGGCCACATGGTTCCACTTAAAATGCTTCTCTCTCATTCACTCTGTTTGAGCTGGCAGCTCTGTTTTGATTGCCCCAAGGTTGAAGTAAGAAAGCAGTTTCTGGCTGATGTGCTCACTGCCACAAAAAAAAAACTTCTAACCTACTTTTGTTTTTGCTGCGCATGTGATTTTTGCTGTTGTTTTGTTTTTGAGAAAACAGCTCTACTCTCTTAAGGATTTTTGCACTTGTCCACAGAGAGTGTCAGACCTCAAAACATTCCAGCAACACAACACAGTGCTCTTAAACAAGGGACTTGGTTTCAGTTGGTTAGATATTCCACTGTTACAGATGAAATTGTGTTCCCCCCAAAATCTACAGGTTAAAGCCCTAACCCCCAGTGTGATTGTATTTGGAGTTGGGGCCTCTGCGGAGGTAATTAAGGTTTAAGAGAAGGCATAAGAGTGGGACCTTCAATCGATAGGATGGATATCCTTATAAGAAAAAGAAGAGGTACCAGGGATGGGTGAGCACAGAGATGGGGCCATGTGAGTACACAGTGAGAAGGCAGCTGTCTATAAACCAAGGAGAGAGGCCTCACTAGAAACCCACCCTGCTGGCACCTTGATCTTGGACTCTCAACCTCTATCACTGAGAGAAAACAAATTTCTGCTGTTTAAACCACCCAGTCTGTGATGTTCTGTTATGGCCTCCCTAGCAAATGAATAGTCACCAAAATAACTGTGCAAAAAGGAGAACCAAGAAAACAAGAGGAGCTATTACAACGGAAAAGAGTTAAATACATTTCTGGAAGACCGAAGGTGGTTAAAAGTCTATTGATAGACAAAAGAGCCAGGGCAGGCCAAACACAATTAGGAGGAAGCGGCAGCCGAGATGAGAAGGAATCTGCTGACCTGAGCTCTGGAGGATAAAAGTGAAAAGTGGTATCTTCATGGTCCTACCTTGCCCCAGCACCCAGAGCAAAGTCAGTCAGTATTTGTCCCTAAAGACAGAACAAAACATTAGAGAACTGAGCTTTCTAACTTAGTGGTGTTGGTGACCCAGAGTTAAAGCCTCACACATGTGACAGTCTGTCATCTAACTGGCTTCTTACCCGAGAACCCATGTGCTGTGAAATACAGCTTTTACACTGTTAGTCAACAGTTCCAGTCCCATTCTGCAGCTTCTAGGGAAAATTCATACTCATAAGAGATAATTGAGGTAGAAAATCTTAACCAAGAGCAGAGAAAATTCAAATATATTCAATACTTCTGACTTAAAACAGTGGATAACCAAAGGTCACCAGGAAAGAAAATGAATAAACTAAACAAAAAACTGATGCTGAAGGAAATAGAAGTGATTCAGGGAAAAGAAGAAAACTTAAAAAAAAAATACTCAAATGTATATACTCAAGGAAAAATGAGTAATAAAACAAGAACAGGATGCTATGGAAAAAGAACAAAACTCTTATATTCATTATGTATTGCTGCATAACTAATCACCACAAACTGAACAGTCTAAAACAACAACCATTTATTATCTAATAGTTTTTGTGGGTCAGGGATCTGGCCACAGCTCAGCTAGGCCTTCTGTTTAGGGTCTGGCAAGGCTACAGTCAAGGTGTTGATTGGATCATGTACTCTTCTGGAGGTTAAATTGAGGAATAATCCACTTAGAAGTTCACTCAGGTTGTGGGCAGAATTCATTTCCTTTTAACTGTAAGACTGAAGGCCCTGGCTTTTTGCTTGCTGTCAACTAGGGTCACCCTCAGTTCCTAGAGGCTGCTCAGAGTTACTGGGGTCTCTCTGCAGTTCTTTGCAAGGACGGCGTCCCCAACACCGCCACTTACTTCATCAAGCTGGTAAAGAGAGTCTATAGAGTTGTCAACCAGCAAGATGGAATATTCTGTAACATGATGTAATTAGGAATAGCTTCCTTCTATTTTTCAGAAGCAAATCATGGGTTCTGCTCACACTCAATGGGAAGAGATTATAGACAGATGTGAACACCAGGAGGGAGGATCATGAGATGACCATCTTAGAATCTGTTGGCCACACCCCTGAAAGATTAAAATTTCACTAGTTCCATTTTAATAATTCAATAGAAATATTACTGAGTATCATTACTGAAAACAATTTTTAAATTCCCAGAATATAGAGCAGAAAGATAGAAAATATGAGAGAAAGACAAGAGAACCTGAGGAGGGTCAACATCTGAAGAACAAAGATGCAGCAATCATTAAGAGCTTGCTTTGGGGGAATATGACAGTGGGAGGAAGGGTATGAATAATCTTGCTAAAAGTTAAAATGCTTTGTGTTTTTGTCATTGTACATTCTAAGAGCCTGGAGCATGGCCATTTACTGATCATGTGACCTGAAACAAGTTACTTTTCCTCTGGGAGCTTCAACTAACCTATCAATAAAATGAAAATAACAATAACCTCCCATTACATCGCCTGTAAGGCAGAAAGGAAATAATGCAGGTAAAGTACTTAGCACAGGGCCTGGCACAGAGTGAACTCAACTCACCTGTTACTATATGTAGTGTTTCTGTACATCCTACAGTAAGTGCCCAGAGATTATTTTCACTTCACACCTTTGCATTTTCTTACATCAGAATGAGTACTGCTGCTTCTCCCAAATTTAGAATAGATAAACAGGATTGTACTGTGTAGCACAGGGCAATATATACAGGATCTTGTGGTGGCTCACAGTGAAAGAGAATGTGACAATGAATGTATGTATGTTCATGTATAACTGAAAAATTGTGCTCTGCACTGGAATTTGACAACATTGTAAAATGACTATAACTCAATAAAAAATGTTTATATATTAAAAAAATTGAATCTGTATTTTTGTTAGAATACCTGACATACACTCTTTTGAATATGGAAGTGCTGATTTCTCTCATTACTTTGAGTAGGTACACCCCTTTATTTTCACTTTTTTTTTAACATTTTTTATTGATTTATAATCATTTTACAATGTTGTGTCAAATTCCAGTGTACAGCACAATTTTTCAGTTATACATGAACATATATATATTCATTGTCATATTTTTTTCTCTGTGAGCTACCATAAGATCTCATCAAGTTCTTCATTCACTCAGAAAATTGGTTCCCGGCAGTGGTACGCAGCCGTAGCTCTACCGTAATTCTCCGACTAGTCTGACCCATAGAGACAGGCTGGGGCCCTGCCTTGGAGACCCCTCATCACACTGTGTTTTTGTGTCTTCTGAAGATGAGTTTACAGTTCTCCTGTTTCACTCCTTTACATGAGTACTGTACATCATATTTTTAAAATAGTACAAAAGGAACAAAAGAATCTCCTTCCCCTCTCCGTAAAGGTTGAAATCTCTGCTAACAATTTATGGTGTACCCTGACAAAAATTTGTATCTTCATTACATCTTTTGTTAGCACAAGAAAAGTGATGAGATATCTAATAATTAAAACATTCTAACATTTATAAAGTGAAAACTGACACTAATTACAGAAATTTTACATGAAATTTCCAGTGCTTAATGCACAAGATGTAAGAGATATTCACACACACGTGGCTCTTAAATCCTTTAGTGTCCCAGTCCAGCCTGAAACTGAAGGGGTCTTTCAGGATATGGAGAAACACTAGTCATTCTCCTTTCTGGTTAGAAAAATCCAGCTATGACTTCCTGGTAGTTTGGGGAACTCTAGCAATGAAATTTCACTCAAGCAATTTGATATTATTTGACCTATCAAAAGCCTTGGGGAAATAGTTCCCTGTGTCATCTCACACGAAGACATAAAAATAGCTCTATAGTGAAATAATAACAATAACAGCAGCAGGACATAAAAACATCAAGTCAAAAATGCTGAAATTCATCCCTGCTTTTCTGGGTGGTTGAAATACTGTGGTATTTACTTCACCTAATACAGGCTTATTTATTTTCATTGTAAATAAAGATAATTACATCTCTCCAATTGATATCATACAGTTATCATAGGATTAAATAAGATTAAATTTAAAGTTTATTTTGAAGCCAAAAGTCATCATTGTTATCATTATAACTGCATTTTCAACCTCAATGGCTTTTTTTTTTTCATTTTTACAATCTTTCCCTAAGAAAGAGAAAAAAATGTTAGTATACCATAAAAAGATCTCCCAAGAGAGACCAAAACCAAAACTCAAAAATACCAAAAATAGGGCTTATTTTTACCTGACTTCTAGCTGATAAATATATATGAAAATCAGGTTAAATGCTTGTAAACATCCGACTTTCAGAGTTTCAGTGAATGTTTATAATATTCAGTCATTCTTATGAAAACTTATGTAGCACTCACTCATTAGTAGCTGATAATTATGAAAAGAATACACTGGTTCTTAATCAATAATATGATTTAAACTGATTTTTATTAGACAGTATATTCAACGTTTATTTCATCAATTCACACTCAACATGTTTGACAGAATGTCAGGAACAGGTTGTACCACTGCAAATAGAAATAAGGTAATCCTCAGCCTTGTCAAAACTCTTAAAATAATGTCTAAAGCAAAGTTGTTTCATGCTAAAGTCTGACAATTCGTCCCTTTCATCACGATTAATAAACCAGGACATGCTAATGTTCAAATTCTGAATCGTAAGTTGACTAGAACACAGTAGCATCACAGAATTCTTATCAACTTACCAGATCCTCTTCCTCCCCTCTTTCTTCATTTTCCAGTGATTCACCATAAGAACATCCATCACGTGATGAACAGCACGGCACCAGAAGTATGTCTCTGGAACGGAAATGTAATAGCATCATTTGAATAGATGTACAATCAATTCTCAGTTTCTTTGCCTTTGGGGAGACAATATAGATGCATGGGGTCTGTAAAAAGCACTGTAATTTCAAAATCTCATGTTAACAAATCGATTCATTGTCACCACCATCTTGTTTGAACTTCAACAAGGAGACTAACTTTTCTATGCCCTACACAAAGCAATAACCAGAAAACGTCTTAGCCTCTAGAGTTTCCCAAATATCCAAGCGAATCAGTTTTGGTTCATATTCCTTGATTCCATTCCTTTGAAAAAGTATTAGTTAGAGCAGCTGACATATTAGACAATGGAGTAATCTTAACCAATCAACCAAATAAAAGTTGCTACAATCAAGGAAGCCAAGACAAAAAGAGCCAAAATCTGAGTATTTTCATCCCCTCAAAACTTGTCGAAACAAAACCTTGAGAAAGTGATGTAGCTTTGACTTTGAGTCCAGGTAGATGCTAAGGAGAGACCTCAGTGTCACTCTCTGCAAAGAGAATATGGAGGAAGGGAGAGCTGAAGCCTTGCCTGAGTGTGGGAATTAGGACATGGGGTTGAGATTTTCTATGCCTGTTCCCCCCACACCACACACACGCACACACACACAAACAGTTGGATTGCAGAAGGTAAAAGCAGGGCCCGGTGTGAGAACAATTCCCATGGCACAATGTCCCTTCATATGCCCACCTTTCCACCCCATTAGCAGGAAATCACTGAGGCTAGCGTTTCCAACTGGCTGCCCAACAGCGGGCTAGACTAGCTGTCCTCCGTCACACGCCCGGGAGGGAGAAAGCTGTCAGGAGCGGGGTGCAAGTAGAGCTGGGAAAGGGAGGAGAGGACAGATGCCACAGTGTGGGCAACCCCACCCCCATCAAAGGAGCAGGGACTTCAGAGCCTCTTCTCACACACCCCAAGACACTGCGAAATTACAAAAACGCATTCTCTTGGCAGAACAACCACCAAAAGTGCCCGTCTGTTTTCTGGGTAGGGGTAAATTGCTGGCCCAACAGCTGCCAAAGAAGGGAGTTCTGTGGAGTAGAGACTGTGGGTGCATTTCACTTCTGGACGGAACATCCTTTCCTTTTTTCTCCTTCTCTGCAGCTGATGAGGATGTTTGGGATTACAGCAGGCTTCTCTCTTGAACTCAGAATCCACATAGAGTCTTCATGGAAGAAGTGGAGGCAAATCCATGATCCTCTTCTTTTTTTTTTTTTACTGAAGTATAGTCAGTTTACAATGCTGTGTCAGTTTCTGGCATACAGCATAAGGTTCAGTCACAAAAAAGAATAAACTAATGGCATTTGCTGCAACATGGGTGGACCTGGAGATCATCATTCTAAAGGAAGTAAGCCAGAAAGAGACAGAAAAATACCATATGGTATCACTCATATGTGGAATCTAAAAAAAGAAAAAAGAAGGCACTAAAGAACTTATCTACAAAACAGAAATGGACTCAGAGACATAGTAAACAAACTTACGGTTACTGGGGAAGAGGGTGGAAAGGGATAAACTGGGAGTTCAAGATTTGCAAATATTAACTATTGCATATAAAATAGGTAAATAAGTTTCTTCAATATAGTGCAGGGAACTATATATGATATCTTGTAATCTATAATGAAAAAGAATATGAAAATGAATGTATGTATGTATATGTATGACTGAAATATTATGCTGTACACCAGAAATTGACACATTGTAAACTAACTAAACTTCAATAAAAATAAATAAATAAATAAAATTTTAAAAGACACAAATGAACTTAGTTACAAGTCAGAAACAGACTCACACACATAGAAAATAAACTTATGGTTCCCAGAGGGGAAGAAGGTGGGAAGGGATAAATTGGGGGTTCGAGATTTGCAGATACATTATCCTCTATTTCCTGCTGGGACCTTGTGAGTGTCAGACAACCTGAGGGAAAGGATAAAGAGGGAGAAATTCAGTACTCGGGCTCTTCAGCCTACAATGCTGCCTCTTCACAAGCACAACTTCAAAGAAGAGGCATGAGTGGGGAGCTGCATGTGGACCCAGCCCAGGGGAGGGGAGCTTTCATGACCAGAATGTTATGCATGGTATAGAGTCTAACTCTGTGAGGGCTGAGAAGAAAGAAGACAGAGCAAAAGAGATCTGGAACTAACCAGAGTAAAAGGAAGGAGATGGGTGCACATGACATTCTCTCTTTTTGTAACCTAGCGTGAAACTATCACTATTTTCCTAGGATTGAGGAACTCTGCCATGAAGCGTGTGTGTGTGTGTGTGTGTGTGTGTGTGTTTACACAGCACAACAACCATGCCCTGATGAGAATGTTCAAGCCTGCTGACATAAATCAATGTTTTGGCCTCCTCAAGCGATCACATGAACCAATATGTTCTGAAAAATATTACTAAAACTCATAGCCCCAGGAAGTTGTAGGTTTGTGTGGCAAAAGTAATTACAGAACTAATTCCATTGTGTAATTGAAAGTGCCATTGGCTTGGCAACCTATTGACGTGGCAAGAAATGCTATCAGTGAAAAGGAAAGCAAGTTTCCTGCTTTCTTTAACTTCCTTTGATCAAAATTCTTTCTTCCTTTGTTGAATCATAAGATTTTGCCCACAATGATCAGTATAATAAAAAAGACACCCAGGCTGTGCCGTTACCTACACTCAGAATCTATGTAAAATAGGCACCCAGACTAATAGGGACAAATCAACAGATGCTGTTGGTCAGGGAATACTGTAGGTCAGTGGTTCCCAAACTGTTTGTGCCTCAGCTCACATAGGGGGCTTTTTTAAACTATATATGTCCATTCTCCAGTGTTCTCCCCCTCTGCCTAGATATCCTAATTCAACTCATCTGCCAAGGACCAAGGATTCATATTAATTCAGTCTGATGGGTTCATTTATTCAACATTCATTCAATAGATATTTACTGAGAGCTTATTATGAGGCAATGTTGTCAGTATATTGCAGTGAATAAAATATAAACAGTCATCTCAACCTTTCTGGAATTTACATGTATCAAGGGAGATGCATAACAAGTAAGTAAAATGTATAGCATGTTAGGAAGTGATAAGTGCTGAGGGAAAAAAATCCATCAGAAAAGAACAGGAAGTTTGGGAGGAGGTACAATTTTAATTAAGGGAGCTGGGGAGGTGATGCTTTAACAAAGAAGTGAAAGAGTTTAGAAAGCAAGGCAAGCAGAAATCTTGGGGAAAGCATTACAGGTAGCTGGAACAGCTTGTGCAAAGGTCCTGGGGTAAAAGTGTGGCCAGCCTGTGTTCAAGAAACAGTGAGGAGGCAGGATGAACTGAACTGAATAAAGATAGGGAAGAATAATGGGGGATGAAGGCAGAAAAGTAATGAGGGGGCTTATAGGTCAATGCACAAACTTAAGCTTTTACTCTTAGAGGGTTGTAGCAGAGGAATGATCTGGTATGTAGCCAGTGTCCAGTCAGTATCACTCTGGCTGCTCTGTTTAAAACAGACTGAAAGAGAGTTAAAGCAGAAACAAGGAAATCTCTTAGAAAACCACTGACATAACCCAGGCCATGGTGGCTGGGACCAGGGCTGGTAGCCATGGAGGTGACTGAACATGGTTGGAGTTTGAATATATTTTTAAGGCAGAGCCAGAAGAATTTGCTGATCAACTGAATGTAGAGATGTGAGGAAAAGAAAGGAATTGGTCATGTCCTCAAGGTCTTTACTCCAAGCCACTTGCACAGATGGAATTGCCTTTCCCTGGATGAGGAAGTCTGGGGAAGGGACAAGTCACAGCATATTAAAAGCCCAGTTTCAGACATGCTATCTTTGAGTAGCTTATTAAAATTCAAGTTAAAATGTTGAACAAGCAGTTGGAATAGAGTTCAACTGTCTGTGTAGGAAACACAAATTTTGGACTCATCAACATGTAGCCAGTGTTTAAAGCCATGAGCCTGAATGGCATCTCCAAAGACAGCTAGAGAGAAGAGACCAAGGACTAAGCCCCACATTATTTCGCTGGGTAGTCAGGCCTCTGCTGCAGATGTGGTACATTTGGATTTCAGCAGAACATATGTCAGTCTCTCATTCAAAGAAGACAGGTATCAAGCCAGCTTCACTAGTGACACAACTGGATTCAAAAGTACAGCAAAAAATTATTGTCCAGCAACATGGATGGACCTACAGATGATAATATTAAGTGAGGTAATTCAGACAGAGAAAGACAAATATCATATATCATCACTTACATGAGGAATCTAAAAAAATGATACAAATGAACTTTTTGATAAAACACATACAGACTCACAGACATTGAAAACAAATTTATAATTATGATTAGCAAAGGGAAAGGGGGAGGGATAAATAAGGAATTTGGGATTAATAGATAGACACTGCTAGATATAAAACAGATAAACAAGGACCTACTACTGTACAGCACAGGGAACTATATACAATATCCTGTAATAACTTGTAGTGGAAAAGAATCTGAAAAAGAATAGATATAGATATAGGAATCATTTTTCTGTACACCTGAAACTAACACAACATTGTAAATCACCTATACTTCAATCAAAAAATAAAAATAAAGCAAAAAAAAAAAAAGAAAGTTAAGACACACAGAAAAAATTGTTATTAGACTGTTCTGTGGAAGGAGATAGGTTTCATGGAAAACCCTAAGGCATGCCCCTCACCCTATCCCATCAGCATTTTAAATCATCACCGTTCATGGAACTATGGATATGGACATCCAGTCCCCTTCTTCTTAACTGAATAGTGATTAAACTCAGGTATGCACCCTTCCTCTCACAACCACGTGCCCCATGTCAGTTCCAGCGTCAGTCCCGGATGGCCTCAGGGTAATCCCATTCCCCTGGCCTCCAGAAGGCAAACGGGACTTTCAGTGAGAAATGCAAGGTTTACCAGGAAACTCCTAAGAAAAACCTCCTGGCTCTTAGGAGAGAGCCCTGGGAGAGAAGGCTTGTTCCTCTTCCCCTGACTTCTGGAGGAAACACAGGGATGGTGTCCTGTGGCCATCTTGCACAAATTGTCTTTGAGAAATTAATCATAATCCCTATGAGATGCACATGTGAGAAGTCAACACCGAAGCATGGAGTTTAGAGCCAGAAAATGACCCTGATGAGTTAAGTGAGGAGTTCAGAGCTCAGAGCAAGTTAACCTCAGGGTCTAGAGCCTGATCGCCTGACGCCCAGGCAGTTTGCCTCCTCTGCACCCCACGGCCTCCTCAGCTCGACCTCTTTCCAGCCCTCACTCTGCACCCTTTGGTCAGGCCCATTGCCCTCCTAATAACTCCTAATTGGTGTTTCCACCTTCTGCTATGAAACACGGCCTTTAACAAAACAGCCAGAAAGCCTTTGACGAAGTGTTACAGAGTCTTACTTCATCTATCAGCAGAAAAGATCAAAGGCTCTTGGTGGATGCCGAGAGAATCCAAGTGGCTCGTCTGTGTTGTTAAGCATTCAAACACTTCATGAATTTTCAAGGAAATTAAGAACTGGATAGTGCCCTCCGTCGGTGCATGTTATTTTTGTTTATATCGCCAGAAGCTGTTTATCCATACCAATCAGGAGATTCAAACCAACAAAGAGAACCATGGGAAAAGATCAAAACACATGGAGGTGGAGAAAGTTGCAATGCACACCCTATTATCTTTGAATAGATTGGAGAGTTGTTTGGAAGGAGATGAGACAAGATCTAGAAGGGGGCTGTGCCTATGGGGGTGAGATGGGGCCAAGGGGGCTGGTGGCAGTAGACGGTGCACATATTTTGATTGTATGCAAACTGTGGGCAAGTAGGGGGGGAGCACCTGGGTTACCATATGGAAAATTTTCATCTCTTGTAATAAGAATAATGAACACTTACATGATGCTTATTATATGCCAGACTTTGGACAGAGTAATAATTTACTAATTCAGATGATCTTATCTATTTAAGGTACATTTGTTAAGTATATATATACACACACACACACACACACACATATATATATACATACACACAGACACAAACACACACAGATGTATATCTGTAAGCATTTATGGTAAATTTTAAATTCTATTGCTATTTCCATTTTAAAGAGATACAGAGAAGTTACGTAACTTGCTCAAGGACACACAGCTAGTGAGTTGCAGAGCTGGCTCTAACACCTGCGGTTCTGATCATCACTGCTATGAGTCTCTAATACTCCTTATCTTGGCACACGGTGGAGGCCCTTCCTAAACTGGCCCAGAAGCCCTTTATCCTCACCTCTGGGCTTTTCACTCAACACACCACACAGAACTTCCCCTGACCCTGTCACCTGGGGCCTTTCAAGATTGTTTACACCTCCTCCAGATGTCACTTTCCCGGGATAAATATCTTCCCCAAGTTAGCCTGGCCAATTCCCACTCATCTTTCAGGACCCATCTCAAAAGTCTCCTTTTCTGGGCAGCCTTTCCCAGCTCTCTGGCCTCGGAGCTCCTACGTCGGCTCCCCCAGCCCATCCCTTCAGCTGGGACAGTCCTTCTGTTGCAGCACTGATTTCTCTGTCGGTAGGTCTGTCCCTCCCAGTTGACTCTGAGTTTTTTGATGAAAAGATAATATCCCATGTGCCTCTGCATTTACAACACCTAACCAAGCACCCAAAATAGACGGTAACTGTTTGATGAAGGAATGAAATGATGCAAATATTATTAATAGCTGTATGGAATTCTTCACCAAATGACTAGAATTCTAGGTTTTACACTGTAAGGAGAGGATATTTTGTAAGAAGTTCTATTCTGTAAGGGGAGAAATTTCAAATATATTTTGGTCACCCAGACAGCTCAGTTGGTAGCACATGAGATTCTTCATTGCTAATATATTTTGGAAGTGGATAGGATGTAAATTATAACCCTTTAAGTACTATATACAGAGATGAATACACTGGACAAACTACAGGTTAAAAACAAAACCCCAAAAAACCACCATGCAACTTAATCTATGCGTGGGCAGAGTCCAGACCCCAAAATATCAAATGGCAAGCCGGGGGGGGCGGGTGCAAACTCTGAATGTCCTTCCACACCTGTGGCTGTATTTCAGGCCTGGAACAAAGCTCAGCAGCCTCCCCTGACTTCAGCCCCACCCCTAAAAGCCATGCCGTGCCGCTGTGAGGTGAAACTCCTGCCCATGGGCAACCAAAACAGTGAGAAACTATTGGTCAGATCAGAGAAAGCTTAAAGGCACTGTTGCCTGGGGCGGTGATGAGGAGCACCCAGCACTTCCATGATTCTGGTGGTTATGATTGTCCTATCCCTGACAATGAAAAATCAACTCAGTTTGCTAAGGAAGATAAAAAACAATTTTTACAAATTTTCTTTCCTGCCATTTAGTTACTCTGATGTAGATCACTTCTGAAATTCCATTTGAATTTGAAAGAATTTGACTCTTATATTTAAATAATCTTCTGGTGTTTTGTTTTCATCTTCAAATTCAACTGTAGAGGACACATCACAGTGATAAATCGCTTTGGCACGGCTAACCGAGGGAGGCTACCGTGAGTTCTGCAGCCTGACAAGGTATTATATGCCAAGTGCGAACATTTGTGAAAAAGCGACCTCGTTTGCTGAGTAGCAAGGGATGAAGTTCTGAGCCTCTTACCTCTTGCTTTCCCAAGATTCATCAACAGGTAAAAGACCTTACAATTTGCCTAGAAAGAGTTTTCTATGCCACTATCTGTCCTGGTTAGACATTTGGCAGTTTCAACCAAAGATTCCTGATGGCCAGGCTGTTTAAGAAGCCAGTGGCTGCTTCAGACTGATGTGAACTGCACAGAATAACTGATAACAAGTAAACTCTCAAACTCCCTAATATTTGTCCTCATCTTTTAATGCCTTTTTTCCTTTTAAGGTCATTCAATCTAAAGTCATCACCTTTTTATTTAAACGAATATTCACATTTTCTCTTTGATCTTAGCATTTTACACACAATGATATGTTTTAAGTCTGACGGATATAAGGAACTTGACCAGAAATAGACACCAATAAAATACTCAAGATCTTCCAAAAATAAGCAAAATGTAATACAATATCCAGGAGTTACAAATCACTTAGAGAAGCCCAGTCTTGAGAACTGCTATTGGATGAAATTTTATATTTTATGCCAGAAAGTTTTCAAATGGAAACATTTTTCTTCTGTGGGTGCCACGAAGCAGCTGTTCGTGTGATGAGAAGGCTATTTAGAAAAGTGATGTGAAGCTTTAATTAAAGCCCGTCTGCTGTTTCGCTGTTTCCCTGTTTCTGACTATTAAACACAGTTTGTGTATTAACATAATACTTGGAAACGTATTTGCCTTCAGGTTTTGTTTGTTGGGATGCAAGCCGGCTGCTTCTCTGCTTTTTCATTCTTTCCTGAACAGTCTCAACTTAGACGAGTAAGGCAAAAAGTTCAAATTTACAAGCCAACAAGGAAATCAATGATTATGGAATAGAAGACGTGCTGATGCTCAACTGATGAATGAGTTCAGCAAAAGAAACTGAATTGAAGCCCCACCTTGTCCCATAATTATAACTACACACGGCTGTATGGATGTATGAATATGGACCAAATCATGTTTCTCAAAGTGCACTCTCCAGAATTCTCACCCTAATAAGTGCTCAGGAAAACAAAGAGGACTTGTTGATCCGAAAAAAAAAAAAATACATATATACTATACATATAACTGAATCACTTTGCTGTACACCTGAAACTAACACAATATTGTAAATCAACTACACTTCAATTGAAAAAAAGGGGGGGCTCTTGGGTTAAGCCAGGCCCACCTAGATAATCTCCCTTTCTTATAGTCCAGTTACCATATAATTTAACCTAATAACTGCAGTAAGATTTATCAGATTCACAGTTCTGGGGATTATTATACAGAGTGTATTCTCAGGGGGTGGGAAATCTTGGGCGCCGTGTTCACATTTGGTCTACTACACATACACTGCAATAACAAAAAGACCCCAAAATACAATGGCTTAAAAAAAAAAGGATCTATTGATTAAAAAAAATTTGGTTATATCCTTTCTCTGCCTGCCTTCTGTAAAGGAAATAATGTGCATTAGCATGTTAAATGTTCTGAGAAGTCCTGATTTTTTTTAATCAGCATAATGTATAACTTTGTGTTTCTAAACTTTTGACCATGGAGAACTTGTGCCTCTCACCTATTATAACTCCACAGAATTAATGTCGCTGAAGACACAATTGGATAAAGGCCAAATCAAAGTGTAAAATTTAAAAAATTGTAAGAAAAATATAGACAGTTATTGCATATTTTATGTAGGATACCTTACAGATAAAACAAAACAAAAAAGAAAAGAAAAAAAAAAAGTCCAGTTATGTTTGACTACATAAATATTAACGTTTCCATACATCAAAAGATTTTATAAACAAAAGAAAGCAATTAACTAAACTTGAGTCTTGGTAAAATTTGACAGTCAATATTCTTAATATAGAAAGAGCATTAAAAATCAATAAGGTACATAGACAAGAAAAATGGAAAAAGAACACTAACCAAAATTCACAGAACAAGAAATATAAATGGCCCATAAACATGAAAGACAGCTCCCTCTTACTAATATTCAACACATGTGACCTGAGCAATCAGATACCATTGTTCTTTTATCAAATTTAGCAACAACTTTTTAAAGTGTCGGGCTTTGTTTCTGGGGCAGAGATGGGTAGGGCTTCACGCCCTGTCCTCATGAAGTGTAAACTGAACACCTTTCTGAAAGGTCCTGTCATCTCTTTTGTACAATTGTTCCATTTCTAGGACTATATTTAAATAGATTTATGCACACTGTTAATCATATTATTTATTATAATGGAAAAATATAAAAATCTTCATGTCTGACAACAGGAGAATTATTAAATAAAATAGTATGACCAATACAATGGAAACTATTCCACGCTGCCCTGAAAAAAGGTTGCCTTATAATAATGTGAAAATGCTCCTAACATTCAATGGAAAAAGCAGAATCATACTGATTATATCTTAACTGCATTTCAGTAATTGCGTGTGTATGTGACTATTAAAAAGCCTGAAAGCAAATACATCCACACACAAATAACAATTCTTTCTGGATGGCATGTCAGGCAATTTTTTCTAAATTCTCGCCAACAAAAGGGAAGAGTGATTAGTCCTGCCAAATAGAGCGCTGACTCAACTTTTATTAGTTACCCTGAAGCCACTTCTAATTAGCACGTTGTTTAATAATAAATGGAGGTTAGCAAAGTAGTTTAAAGATCCCTTTAAGTACTTCTAACTTACTAATTCTATTTATATCCCTAACGATCTTGAACTTAAATATGAAAATATTTTTTAATGTTTTGGGCAAAGGTAAGCTATACCCAGCCCACATACAGTTGACCACAAAGATAAATTAATACTGGTTAATTATTAGATATCATAGTGGTTCTTGGCTGAGGGGAAAAAAAAATTGAAACAGGACAATTCCTAATTAATGCACCTTCTTTCAAAGGACTAAGAAAGAGTATTTTGGAACATTTTCTCAGACATAAGAAGAAAAGGTAACTTTTACCTCATAAGAACAATTTGAAAGAAGAGCTAGAAAAAAATAGCAGTTTTAGGGGGACTCGAATTTCTGAGAAGAAACGTAGCTGTCAGCTGCTAAATCACTCCAGGCCTCTGGCGCCTTATTTCCCTGACACGCCCCCAGTGCTCCGATCCGGCCGCTCAGGGCTGAGGGCCAAAAATGACATTCACTACCTGCAGAACCAAGGCCTGTAACAACCCTATTAGAAAGAGAGATATTGATCCACTAGAAATACATACTAAGATTAGGGCTCATCTGGAAGCAAACTAAGTGTCCATGAACAGATAAATGGCTACAAAAAAAAAAAAAGTGGTATATATACAATGGAATACTACTCAACCATAAAAAGAATGAAATTTTGCCATTTGCAACAACTTGGAGGGTAGGTATTACGCCAAGTGATTTAAGTCAGACAGAGAAAGACAAACAGTGTATGATATCACACGTTTACACGTGAAATCTAAAGAACAAAACAAACTAGTGACTCTAACAAAACAGAAACAGGCTCCCAGATATAAAGAACAAACTAGTGGTTACCAGTGGGGAGAAGAAAGAGGGGAGGGGCAAGACGGGGTCAAGGAATTAAGAGGTACAAACTACGATGTATAAAATAAACAAGCTACCAGGATATATTTACAGTACAGGGAACATAGCCAATATGTGTGTCACTATGTCGTACAACTGAAACTTATATACTATTGTGCATCAACTATATCTCAATTTAAAAAAAAAAAACCAGAAGGGTGAGGTTCAGGAGCTTCCGGGCGGTGAGCACGAGAAGAGGCAGGGAGAGTGCTGTGCTCAGAGAGAGTCAAGCTCTGCACCCTCTCCCTTGCCCTCTGCGTCTCTTCCATCTGACTTTTCCTGAATCATATCCTTTTATAATTATATCCTTTTATAATAAACTGATAATCTAGTTAAAAAAAAGACTAGGGCTCATCCTCATTTTCAGCTACAAAATTTATTTTCGTATTTCATCATTACTTTCCTGGAATGGCTTTTCTAAAAGATAGAAACAATCATTCTTTCTGGGCCTTTAAAGTAACACATAATGCAGTCCCAGTGATGATCAGCTACTTGCCACACTTGTCATTAACCTTAAAATCAGTTGCCAATTGTGTTTCCATATAATTCTTACTACAACCAAGTCATTTTCTTTAAGTGATGAGTTTTTCTTTTTTTAAATTTTTTTATTGAGTTACAGTCATTTTACAATGTTGTGTCAAATTCCAGTATAGAACACAATTTTTCAGTTATACATGAACATGCATATATTCATTGTCACATTTTTTTTTCACTGTGAGCTACCACAAGATCTTGTATATATTTCCCTGTGCTATAAAGGATAATCTTGTTTATCTATTCCACATTTTGAAATCCCAGTCTGTCCCTTCCCACCCCCCGCCCCCTTGGCAACCACAAGTTTGTATTCTATGTCTATGAGTCTGTTTCTGTTTTGTATTTATATTCTTTTTTTTCAGAGCGATCTCATATGGTATTTTTCTTTCTCTTTCTGGCTTACTTAAGTAATGAGTTTTTCAATCTCATTCTAATGTTATGGTACAAGTTCATCTCACTTTAAAGTTAGATCTTGTCGACAGATAAAATAAAGGATGGTTATCTGCATTACAAAAAGATCCTTCTATTTTCTAAAGGATTGTAGACTTACCATATGATCCAGCAATCCCACTCCTGGGCATACATCCAGAGGGATCCTTAATTCAAAAAGACACCTGCACCCCAATGTTCATAGCAGCACTATTTACAATAGCCAAGACATGAAAACAACCTAAATGTCCATCAACAGATGACTGGATAAAGAAAGTGTGGTATATTTATACAATGGAATACTACTCAGCCATAAAAATAATAAAATAATGCCATCTACAGCAACATGGATGGCCCTGGAGAATGTCATTCTAAGTGAAGTAAGCCAGAAAGAGAAAGAAAAATATCATATGATATCATTTATATGTGGAATCTGAAAAAAAAAAAAAAAGACAAATGAACTTAATATAAAACAGAAATAGACTCACAGACATAGAAAACAAACTTTTGGTTACCAGGGGGGAAGGAGGTAGGAAGGGATAAATTGGGAGTTTGATATTTGCAGATACTGACTGGTGTATATAAAATAGATAAACAAGTTTATACTATATATCACAGGGAAATATATTTGATATCTTGTAGTAGTTTATGGTGAAAAAGAATATGAAAACAAATATATGTATATTCATGTATGACTGAAGCATTGTGCTAAATAGCAGAAATTGACACAACATTGTAAATTGACTATACTTCAATTTAAAAAATTTTTAAAAAAAGAAGATTCTCTTAAGAGGTGAGCTCTTCTATTACATTTTAAATGCTTCCGTTTAGGACAATCTCATCTGCCTGTAGCTTTTCACTACTGAAGGTGGAGCGTCAATATTGTGCATGTCTCATTACTATGACAGAAATTTCCAGAGGAAAAAGTCACTCAGTTGTGAGTCAATAAATCAGAGAAACAGAAAGGAGGCCCAGCCAAGGAGAAGAATAAGCAGGAAGAATAGAATAAATTAAGCATAAAGATGAAGGCTCTGAAAAAATGTTAATTCTCAAATATCCGGTTGAACAGTGAGACATTGGAGCCACTCCATGACTTGTTCACATGACATGCATATGTAACAAATCTCCCCCAGAAAGTTTTTCGAGGTAAGAGGCTCTGCCTGGTTGTCAGCCGCACCCTAGTGACGAGTCCCAAACACAGTAGATGTCAATAAATTTTTGTTGAAGAAAGAATTAGTAAATGACAGCAAACAACACATTTGACTAACTTCCACTGAACTGATCCCTCGTTTTGGAACCTCTGGGAATACGGTGATGGGCAAGGGATGTCAGAGGGATTAAAACCTGTCTTTGTTGAACATCTAATACAAGCAAAACACCAACTCACAGTTATTGGCAAGGTGATAATTCATTATTGTCCTGACAACGCAATGAAGCAGTTACCTGTGTGCAGTAGTGGGTACGACTAATCTAGTTAGTTTCTATGACTACAAATACATCGAAAGTAACAGGATCCACCCAAATCCCTGGACCAGAAGCCAGGTTTGTAGTCACATCCCCTTAACTCCATTACCATCCCACGACCAGACCAGGACCAAAAGCCCTTCCTTGAAGGGAAGGGTCTGCCTCCCGCCCTGTCATCTCTCCCTGCAGACAGACAGTGCCCTAAGACTCTCTTTTCATCATTTGCCCGCATGTTTTTCAGAGATGTAAAAATACTGCAAACAGCAATAGGCTGCTGGCCCTTCCAGCTCAGTGTTCTTTTGTTTAAATTGGGCAGAAGCTGCAGTTAATGCAGAGAACCTGGAAAGAGATAAGAGAAGATGCATATCTTTAGATCCAAAATTCACTGTCTTTCTCTAAGCCTGAAAGCTGATTACTACAGGTAGGTGTTGTGCTATCCACATCCTCTGATTCCAGAGTCAAATCTCCATTATTGTTGGTAATAAAGGACAGGGAGTAAGTGGATAATAAAAAGTCACAGATAATCCCAAGCCCAGTTTTAGCCAGTAGTTCCTACCTCATTACCTCCAAATCCTTGGTCCGAGCAGCCCAGCAAAGAAGCCAAATTGCAGAGCCTCATCCCCTCAATGTCAGCTTGTTTTTCACTCTTCCAACAAACCCACCAACTTTCTATTTTCTCCTGCCATTCACCCACCACCACACCTGTTTTCCAGTGTAGGCACTTATTAGGCAGATCAGTGGGAATCGGGTGTCTGGAGGAGACAAAGGACCTGTAAACCTCTTCTCCTGAGAATGGAGCGTCACCCTTTAGGCAACTATAGCAATGGGCTTCCTAAGTTGATCTGGATCTCTTCACAGGGCTTCCCTGCGGTGCTTCACTGCCAGTTGTACAAACTGGTCAACCAGCTGAAAAAGGTAGGAAGCCACCCGTGGCTGACAGCTTCCAAGATGGCACCCAGTGATTCCCACGAGTACATCCCCGGGGAGGGGCAGACAATGCCAACAAAACCTGAGGGGAACAAAGAGCCATCTGTGCTTTTAACGGCTGCAAATGGGCTGTTTCTTTAAGAGAAAGTATGCTGTGGCCAGTTTTGGCTTTGTTTTTGCTTCCGGAGGGTAACTACCATGAACGATATGCTCTGCTTATTATCACTGAAGTTATTATTTGCCCCCGACCATTTGGTCTGGTAACACAGACTTCCCTGCCATGCTGTCACCAGTCAGCTCCAGAATGGAGATCATGAATTACGCGCTTGGCCCTCGTCTCCACCTCAGTCATCGGGTTTCTTTATTCCTTTGTTTTGCGTCTCATCCGTCAACTCTGCAGTCACAGCTGCCAGTTCAGTCTGAGCCCTGATTGCCCCTCTCTGCTGATTTCCACAGCTTTCCAACTAATTCTTGTCTGTCTTGCCCCCTTTTAATTTCCATGTCTAGTCCATATCAAATCACATCACCACAGTGTTTAAAACATGCAATGCTGAACAGATGGAAAGAGTTTCATAATCTTGGGGAAAATGCTCTTGTCATGATGTTCATTAGAAAAGGCTTGAGTAAGTGCTGAAGTGCCTCTCTTCAAACATCCACCTCTAATCTAGGTTCTTCTTGTCACCCCCACTGTGCCGTCCTCCAGACCAAGTCAACATGACAATGTCAGCATTTTCCTTCTTATTCTCCCTAGACACGCTGCGAAGATCACACATGAATTTTATAATCAAAACAAATAATAGGTATTATTTTTCAACCACTGCACACTGAATCAATACCAACAACCTCAGTCTGACATTTAAACTCCTCTGAAATCCAGGACTCACTCTCATTTTTCTCCTCAGTGTACATTTCAGGCCTCTTCAGAATCACTTCAGAGTTGGCCGCTCCTGGAAACGAAGTAGCCCCACATCACAGGAGTTGACTGTCTATGTCGAGATGTCCTAGGAAGAAAACATCCCAAAGACACCTACCTGACACTCTAAAACGGCGTGTCCTTGATCCATGCCATGGATATGGAAATCCTGGAAGATCTCGACACCGATGACTGTCAGCAGTGGATAAGGACTGAGAGAACACAGGTCAGTCCTTGTAAAAGCCTATGGGAGAAACCCAGTTCAGTGGGCAACGTTCTGCAAGAGCTGACCAAGGTGCAGACGTCTGAGTCGGGGAGGGCCAGGTCAGATCTCATGGAAGCATTACTACCTCCCCCACCAGTCCCACCCTAGGCCCAGCCCATAAACGCACAGACACCCACCCCTGAACCAGATCATCACTCTCAGAGTTAAACAATGACAACACAATTACTAACGTAGAGCAGGCAAAATGATTATCTACCAACCACTCCAGCCTCCACGGGTTATCCCCACCTGGTCCCACCTCATTCCTGAGCCTCAAAGGTCCCAACCGATCCAAGAGTCAAGGTAACAAGCGTTCAGACCCTCCACAGGCCTGATTCAACCAGAAACACCAGAGAGATATGCAGGGAGGGAGAAAGTTCAGCTGATAAAACAAAGACATTAATTAAGAGTTTAAGAAACTGGAGAGAGAGTGGTTCCTGGGCATAGGTGGAGATTAGAACAAAAGCAAGAAAAACAGTAGAAACAAAGAGAATAAAAGGAGGAAAATATATCAACTGCAAAGTGCTGATCTGTAGTAAGAAAGACGTAAAAAACAGGACATTAAGCGAGAATACTTTGTGCCCTCATGGGGCAGCCTGCTAATTTGGAGGTTAGTCACTCATGCTTTAATACAGAAGAGACAAGGTCAAATAGAGGGTTCCCCTTCCTTTTCTGGCAGTAAAAGCAAGAATACAACAGCCACGTGAAACAAAGACTATCCCAAGATTGCTGTCCAGGGACCACAGGCTAAAACACAATTGCACAGGCTCTTTTGGACTCCATGGGAGACCCTGGGCAACACTCTCATGCTTCAGAATCTTTCAAGACACGGCTTCAACTTAAAATTTGGTAATCAGTATAGTAAATCAGCTTCATCTTTTTTTTTTTTCCCCCAATGATAACAATGCAGCAAGAAGTACTGTTTCTTAAATAGATCATATGCTTTATGTATGGGAGGCTTTTCCTTAACAAAGAGCCAAAACCATGGAAGTAAATTCACTTCCCGTAGACAGAAAGAGGAGTTAGGAAGTAGAGGAGAGATTGCAGTGAAGTTCCAGGCTCAGGAGACTGACTGCAGGGTTCAGACTCCAGCCACACCACTTACTTGCGATATGGCTTTGTACAAGTCAGTTAGCCTCTACAAGACCAAGTTCCTTCTGTGTGAAATTATAATAATAACTATTATAACTATGGTGTAATGATTTATAAAATTCTCATGTCAAACAAGAAAGAAAAATAAACTAATAAGCTAACCCATGCAATGCACAGAGTTCAGTGCTCCAACACATCATAAATGCACAATAAATGTTAGCTATTCCTCACAGTTTTAGCCCAACAAAGAGCCTACTGGCACACAAGGATCCTACAAGGCCAAGGTTAAAGAGGTTGAAGACATCTTCCCTCTAGTTCGATACTTGCTTTCTCCAGCACTAACTTTCCTATTTGTATAAAGGAAGAAAAGGAACAGGTTGGTTCAAAGGCCATTTTTCTCAAGAAATGGCTTTATCTTTTGCTTTCTCTTTGTAAAGCATTACGAACTGGTTACCTCCTAATCGGAGTTCCCTGCAGTGCTGGCTCTTACTTTTGGCGCCACCAAGTGGCTGAGTTTAATGGTGCAGTGATGCTCCCCCAGGCAGTCACCCCAATTTACAGAGCAGGAGATCGGGTTTAGATAGCCCTTCAGTGCTTATCAAATTAACTAATAGTACTCTGGCTTAAGCAAAGAAGCAAAAGTTACCAGTGGTTCTATAGAACATAGGAAAAAAAGAAAACCGCTGGTTAGAGGAGAGGGGCAAGGGTTGGCATTGGTGAAAGTCAGCGGTGGTGCCTGCAAACGCTTTATTTCTAAGCTTTAGGAAATGCATGCCGGGCCTTCTGGGCAGGCAGGCAGGCACCATTTTTATGATAGAGGAGCACATAATGCACATTTTGAGTGACTGCTGAGTGGTCAAGTTGCTAATAGCAGTACTTGGCAGGAAATTAAGACCAAAGCTAAATACAGCACTCAAAGAAAGAATCTATAGAAAACAAGTATAAATATGAAATTTTAGCCTCCAAATTTCAATTTTATTACTAACATTTTTAGGAGTAAAATTTTTAAAAGGCAAGAGCACAGTTTTACAGTATTGTGAAAATTAGAGATTATGTATAAATAGCACTTAAAACATCTTATGTTCATTTTATAAATGGTATTTGATATTACTGAGGCACCTTCTGAACTTTGAGAAATGCTATAAATTAAAACTTAATTGTGAATTCAGAGTACATGCAACTAACAGGTGTAAACTCAGCTGAAATGAAAGTCATTTCTTTTTAATGACCCAGTGTCCTCACCTCCTTCCCCTGCATAGGGAATCCTGCATCTTAAAATTCCCAAGGAGGGCAGATCCCATCTCTTCTTCCAGAAGTGGAAAACACTAGAAAGCTGCTTTCACAGGATTCTTGGAAGCTAAGCCAAATAGGCTCAGCCAATCAGATGCAACCACCTGTGATTTTTTGCAGTGATGTAATGAGACAGGAACAGGAAATCTTGCTGAGGTTCATGGCAGAAGCAGCAGCATCCACTTTCCAGGTGTAACAGCGGTGCCAGGACAAGCCGTGGTGACCAGGATTTGGCAGCAGTGGCTTCAGTTGTCCTCAGGAGCATGAAGCTGTGACAAGAATTTGTTGTGGCTCTGATGTGCAGCCTCCTTTATTGTGACTATTTCCCAAACCTTAGTGCTCCAGCCTTCTGAACAATTTTGTGCGCTACTCTACCCTCTCAATAAATTGCTATTCTGTTTAAATTAAATAGTCCATTGCTGTTGACTACAACTAAGACTGATATGAAATTGGTAATAGGCAGCAGGGTGCTGGAGGCAGTAGACCCCCAAATGTGGCATCCATTGGCTGAGTGGAGGGGTGGGGGTGTACTCACATGAAGAAGAGTGTTGTTAGGTGTTATGTAGCTAAAGCGTATGGGAGACATTCTCGTTTGCCTGTTTGGCATCTAATCCCTCCATGACATTTCCTAATAGAGCTCTTATCTAGTCCTCCTTCAAACAGCCCAAGCATATTTGAATCTATCTTAGCCATCCTATAGCAAGCTTACTAATGGATGGTTCCAGAAACCAGAGCATAGCATTCCCCTGGGCAAGTCTTATTGGTTAAGGGATGGGCACCTGCCCTAAGCAGACCCAGTCAACTGAAGGGAAAGTCTTCATAACCTGTGGTGTGGGAAAGGTTCTTTCTCCCTCCCACCCACCTACACGTCCCCCCTGCACTCCACCGTATTCCTTCAGTTAGGAACTATCTCATAACCTTGAGAGAAGCCCACTTACAAACACATGAAGAAAAGCAGAGTGGAGAAAAGAGCAGAGAAATTGATGAAGAGCCATGATCATACTGTACCTGAAGCCCACAGTATCGCTGGACTTCCTGCTACTTGAGATACAAAATTTCCTTATTGTCTAAGACAGTTCAAATTGGGGTGCCTGTTAGTTTCAACCAAAAGCTTTCTGATGCACCAACCATGTAGAAAGTTAACACTTTTCAGCCGGAACTTCTCTGCCTCAAAGCCTGGATAAGGGAGGATTAAACCAGTACAAAGGGCACCTAGCTGCTAAACTAGAGTGTCATCCAGAGGATAGCTGAAGCAAGTTCATTGACAAATAGGTTTCAGGGCAATAATTTCATATTTCTCCCGTAGTTACTTTACATGTGGAAAAAGATGTAGCTTCTACATACACAGTACTTCTATAAAGTTTATTTTTTAAATGAATAAATATGTGTAAAAAAACAATTTTAAAAAAATATATGATTTAAGTAATAATGTAAGTTGTATTAATTTCCTAGGGATGTTGTAACAAAGTACCACAAATTGAGTGGCTCAAAATAACAGAAATTTATTCTTTTACATTTCTGAAGGCTAGGTCCAAAATCAAGGTGTCGACAGAACCGTGCTCCTTCTGAAGGCTCTAGAAGAGAATCCTTCCTTCCTCTTCCAGCTTGTGATGGTTGCCAGAATCCTTGACCTGTATATGCATCACTCCAATTCCTGCTTCCAGCTCACTTGGCCTTCTCCTCTCTTTGTCCATATTTCTGCCTTATTATCAGGACATGAGTCATTGGATCAGGGCCACCCTAATCCAGTATGACCTCACTTCTGCTTGATTATATGTGCAAAGACCCTATTTCCAAATAAGGTGACATTCACAGTGACTGGGGGTTAGGCTGTCATAATGAGGCCACATATTTGAGCAGCATTTCTCTGGTCATTGAGCCCTATTCAAATCATTGACGTCTTTAATTGGAACTTAATTCCATTATCTCTAGCTAATATTCACCATCCTTCCATTAATCTGGGCACTGTTTCCCAGCACCTGGCATTAGCCTCTGATTTCTTTACTCCTCAGGTATCCCTCCACCCAGAGAAACAAAGCGCTTACACTTGGAGACTGCAATTAATTATAGAAAGTAATCATTGCATGTCGTGCCTCAAAGAGCTTGATCTGCAATAGATACATGGCAAAAAGGGGAGAGGTGGGTTTTTAAAAAGTAATGTTTCCATTGGAAATGACCACTGGAATAGTCACTATTTAAAACTGAGCAAGAAACTCTAGGGAGAAAAAATAGTCTCTTTTAAATGGCTTTGTGAAATCTTGAGAAGTTCTGAATATTAGGAAAATTTTCCTGTCCCATTTGTTGAAGTAATAAAGTGTGAAGAAATGATAAATCTGATTAGCCACGCTTGTCCAGCATTAGTCTACAGTCTGAAAGGAAAGAAAGAATATCCCAGACTTCAATCACTGTTGTTTTCTGTGTTTAATCAGTTAAAAAATATTCTCCAAGGCTGTTTAGCAAATGGTGGTGGCCAGGTACTCAGAAAAATCATTTGGGAACCCATGGGCCAATGGCCAAGGCAAACGCATTTTTCTGAGTATTGTCAAAAGCATTATCTCTTCATAAAGGAAGTTCAGTGCTTCTTGGCTGTTTGTGAACCACCTGGTTTTCACAGACCAATACGAGAATGCAGAAAGCTGTTACCATGGTGATGAGATTTTCCTCCTGGCAACCATCCTTCCCCCCACCTCCCACCTTTCTTTACTATCAGGAGTTTAGACAGGTTTTCTGCACAGAGCAGGGATGGTTATACGGCAAGAATTTTGTGTTTTTTCCAAATGCAGCTACCTTATGTCTCTAATTAGTGGGTGAATCTCCCCTACTCACATGTAGAGATGATCGAATCCAAGCAAAATCTTCTCACATTCGAAGTCACTCCATCAATAGCATTTTATTTAACGTCTCAGTATATGACAGACACCTCCCTAGATCAGGGGTTGGCAGCTACAGCCAGAGGCCAAATCCAGCCTGCCACGGGTGTATTGGAAGACAGCCACTCCTTTGTTTGTTTATTATCTACGGCTGCTTTCCTGTTCCACTGGCAGAGTTGACTAGTTGACAGGAATGACAGAGACAGTATGGCCTGCAAGCCTAAAAAACATTTTCTATCTGGCCCTTTCTTGAAAAAGTTTGTCAATTCCTACCTAGATAATATGGAGCCAAAATCTGGTAAGGAAGAGTGCAAATCATAGAAATGGGTACAATGTGCAACAGTAAATAAAGAGGACTAAGTAAATGCTGTTAAGAATTTCCGTGCAATGATATCACTTATATGTGGAATCTAAAAAAGATACAAATTTTATTTACTAACTGGAAATAGACTCATGAACATAGAAAACAAACTACGGTTACCAAAGGGGAAAGAGGGGGAGGGATAAATTAGGAGTTTGGGATTAACAGATATGCACTACTATATATAAAATAGATGAACAACAAGGACCTACTGTACAGTACAGGGGACTATATTCAGTTTCTTGTAATAAGCTATAATGGAAAAGACTCTGAAAATACATGTATATATATGTATGTGTGTGTATAACTGATCCCTTTGCTGTACACCTGAAACTAACATTGTAAATCAACTACACTCCAATAAAAAAAAATTTTAAAAAAAGAATTCTCATGTACCACCAAAGATCTGATGTCCTAAGAAAAATGTCTAGAAAAAGTGAAACTGAAAAGATACACAGATTTGGGGTGAGAGGAAGAGGCATGTATACAAGGACTGGGAGTGAGCAGAAGATGGTAAAGGAGATGCTGGCCAGTATCCTGACACACGGGAAACCAGTTACCCCCGGAAAGGACTGTGCAAATGGGAGGCGCTGCTCCCACGACGAGCACAGGTTCATAATGGCTGGAGGAGAGAGTTTGTGAATAGCAGGATGGGAGGCTGGGACCAGAAATATACAGACTCTTGAAAGTCAAGCAAAGGAAGTGCTCTTATTCTGTAGGGAATGAGGATTCACTTAATTTAAAACTCATCTGATGAAATCTTTGTTAAAAGCAAATTCAGAAATCAGGTGAAGGATGAACTACAGAGAGAGGAAGGAGAGGGAGGGAACCCGGTTAATATTTGTCATCTATGTCACCCCTATTATGAGCCAGACACTACTTTAATTTCTCCACATTTACTAACTCACTCACTCCTCCTATCAACCCTGTGAGGTAAGAAAGCACTGTCCCGATTGCCACTTTATAGATGAGAAATCCACTGCTAAGAGAGGTTAAGTGGCTTGCTCAAAGTCCTACAGATAGAAATTTGCAGAGTCAGGATCTGAATCCAGGGAATCTGGCTCCAGAGTCCGAATTCTTCTGTAATCATTTACAAGGTCGTTACCAGAGTGTAAGAATGAGATGATAAGCATTCAATTAGACTTGTTGCGATGGTGCATACAAGGAGCTCCATCAGTATATTCAGTGAGTAAATGATGAATCAAAGAAAAGAAGAATAAGTAACTAGGTACAAAGAGCATTGGGGATGAGGGGGCAGGACAGGGAATCGGTGGCATCTGGAACCTAATAGAAAGGATTCCAAGGAGAAAGACAGCAAAGATCATTCTTAGCTCTCTTTAGGATGCTGAGGAAGGGTAGAACTGACGCACAAAAAGCAGAACGTAAAATCAGCTCTGGGGATAAAGTGGTAAATTCAATCTGAGATTAAACAGATGATGAATTTGATGAGATGGCAGAGAATCCAAGTGGAAAAGCCAGCAAGGCCTGGACGGTACAGGGCCCGAACCCAGGAGGGGGCAGGACTCAGAACAAGGGTTGATGGTTGGGCTGCATGGAAGTAATGGAGGGGACAGGATGTCTCTCTCACAATGATGGGGAAAATGAAGTGATCTTCACTTGTGACATGCGCAATAAACAAAACAAAGAAAACCATTAAACAACGGCAAGGTGCAGAGTTGACCTGGTGAAAAGAACGTGGGGCTGGCTCTAGAGGGAACTGGGAAACAGGAGAATGTCTGTTTATTTAGTGCCTGCCCCGTGCCAGGGCTCTGACGCTTACTCATTGATCCCAGCGAGGCTGATGCAAGGCGGTGGTGTTATCTCCCCTTGAGGAACAGAGTTACAGAGGACAAATGACTTACAGAAGGACACACAGCCAGGATGTAAGCCTGGGTCTGCCACCCCAAAACCTCACTCTAAATACTGTCCTGGCTGCAAAAGTGTCCTTCCAGGTATTTCCCAAAGTTTCCCCAGCCCCTCAGCGCCATCAGGTACTCACTTTTAGTGAGTCCGCAAACGGTTCCATGACCCTTGCATCAAGTGAAAGGATAAATCACTAGCATTTGCTTAAAGGGCTACCCGCCATGGGTTTTATCACTATCGTTTCAGACCAGTTGTTGGGAGAAATGTGGAGGGATGCAAAAACACTTCTATCCCTTTGAAAACCCACAGGATGGTTTCTTCCCACTGGTGCTCATTTCTGGCTTCCGTGTGGATGGCCCGTCCCTGAGGGATGGTGGCAGACGCAAGACTGGTCTGGAGCTTTGCCCCTGGAAAACCAAGTCCCAGGAATCTCTCTCCCTAAACCCTCAGTGTTTAGTATAAAGACCTGTAATCATTTATTTGGAATAACAAAGACATAATGAGTTAGTTTGCTTTTAAATATAAATAAAACAGAACTAAATACAGTAAATAATTCTTTTTAAAAAAGGAATGAGTTTTCTCATAGTCAGCACTGTAGCTTCATTGGCCTTGATTGCATCAATAATACCAACAAAATCTGTGTTTAAATTCCATATTAAAAGTACTTAGTAATTACATGCACTCTCTTAAATGCACCTATTCTAATTCTTTCTTTTTTCTCTCAGATCAGACTATCCATCTCACAGACATTTTTGGCACAGAGTCCCTCTTTGATATTCTGATTTTGGAGTAGAGTCACATTGACTCATTGCATCTCCCAAATAATGAGATTTCGTCACACAAATATCATTGTTGACAAAGCCAAGGAAGGAATGAAGGAAAACTTATCCCAAGACTGGGACTAAAAGCCTGGGCACCTAGCAACGGCTAAACAGAAGTACTGTGTCTGCGGACATTTGTATTAGCAATACTGTCATAATGGGTTATCCCTTCTACTAGCAAACGGAACCAAGGAACAGGAAATATTTTAAACAGGCAGCTCAGTGCTTCAAATGTAGAGCGGGTCTCTAATGTCTCTTAAAATCTCAGCCCTTTGCACATGTGGGCAGAGGGATTGAGCTCTGTGAAATTGCAAAAGGCATCTGGCTTGGCATTTCTTGAACCTAATCACCCTCCATGAGAAACACTGAGCAGAAAGCAAAAGCCTTTTATATCTCTACCTTAGGAGATAGGATTCTGGTATACGTGCCTGCAGCTACAGTGTTAATAGCCTCTCAGCACAACACTCAAGAATATTAATACATTACTTATTAGTGAGATTCCTTATCTTGAGAGAAAGCCCTTGCTGTGTAATGGCAGCTGCACTAAATGAAGTAGGCTAAGGGGATGGAGGAAGAGGCACTCAGCTCAGTGGGAACATCGGGGAAAGAGCTGTGAGTCTAAGGGGGAGGTCACGTGACCCTGCCAAGAACTCACCTGGGGAATTATGAGTTTTATATCCATGGAAGAAGGATTGCATTGATGGCCCAATGAATGGCCTGTCTGGGTCATGCTTTTACAAGGTGATTCCCTTACACTTCCCATCAAGAGATTGGGTCTATTTCTCCACTGCTTGAATCTGAGCTGTCTTGTGATTTGCTTTGGCCAAAAAAAAACGTGGTGGAAGTAACATTGTACCCAGACCTCAGGAGGTCCATCTGCTTCCAGTTTCTTGGAAACCTACCACTTCCATGAAAACAAGCCCAGCTCACCCTGCTGGAGAATGAGACCAGTGACTCCGCGCCCCCCATCCCACCCTCTTGGCTATAGCTGACCAGCAGACATGTTAATGAAGCCATCCTAGACCAGCCAGCTCCCAACTGACCTCCCAGCTCTTCACAGATGCACGATAGAGTCTAGCCAAGCTAAGGCCAAACTGACCATAAACAAAGGTTTATTGTTCTAATCCATTGAGTTTTGGAGTAGCTTGTTACACAGCAATAGCTAAATGACAGAATACCAGTCTACCCTGGAAATCCCAAATCTAGCAACATGCTGTTTTCCAAAACCATCTGAAGTCTTATATTCTGGTACAATCTTTTCTAAAAGAATTTATACTTGGACATTGGGTTTTCCAGGTTGGCCCCACTTACTCTTCAGCAGCACAGTATCACCAAGTGTGACAGTGTTGCTAAGGAACCTTCATCCAGTTTCTCACTAGGATGTCGGGAGACCATCTCCCATTACTGTAGATCTGACACTGTGCCTAGCGCACTATTGAATGTGTGCGTGAACTCCCAATCCTGTTTCCTTAGTTCCTTTTGCTTCAGGACAAACTAATCAGGCCCCTATTCCATAAACCTTTCAGACAGATAATCCTGCCTCTGCAGCTGTTACATCTCAGGGGCTTGCTACAGGAGACAATTCAGAGCTTGCCTTTCCCCATCATCAGTGGAAAGTGTGAAAACAAGCATGCAGGAAACAACAGGAAAATAAATGCAGTACATGAGTTTTTGAAATTATAATGTTGATGGAGATTGTCTTCTTTGCATCTTGGGACTCTGTGTGTCCCATTTAATATCACCAATTACTTTTACCAAAAGAAAAATTCTACCCAAAAATATACTAGATGCCCTCTTGAAGGGTGTATATGTCTTTACCCCTTGTCCTCTCCTAATAAGATTAAAGAAATAAGATAATGCATTCAAAGAGCCTAGCACAATGCCTAGCATAGGATAGGACCTCGGTGATTTATGTTGTCATCATTCTTATAAGATGGAAATAGTCACGCACGCATCAAACTTCTGGTATCTTAAAGGTGAAATCGGTACAGAAAAAAAAAAAACCAATCTACCCCATGCTAACCCTTGCCCTCAGCTCATAATAGGAGCAGGTTAGCAGCCCACTTCATAGGCAGTAGGTTGTCAGAAAGCACAAAGGCCTGGACACAGCGAAAAGGAGCAAAATGAAAAGAGGCATTTTTCTCAAATCCATGGAAACTAGAGACTTACATAAATTTCATTATACAATTTGCCATTGCAACAGACTCGTATACTATTTTCAGCTTTATTTTGCTTTTACTTAAAAAAAAAAAAAGCCATCTTGCAGCTGTCAAAATTTGAATTGGGACAGCCATCCACCTGTCACCCTCACCTGAGCTCATACACCCTCACCAGTCTGTCCCCCTTCTCCAGACTCACAACCCATATCTGGAACTTGTGGCTCACATTGCTGAGGGAGGGCAGTGTAATGGTACCACTTCCCAGGACCTGATTTCAATGAGGACATTAAAAATGAAAAACCATAATTCTCATGTCACTGAATCTCTTCAGGGGAGAGGGTCAGAATGCGGCAGCTCTAATGACACAGTGAAATTGCCTTTTGTTCCCAGATCTTCATGAATAGAAACTACAATCATACCTATTTCATGACAATTAGGTCAAAGGTGAGAGGGGAAGTGGTAAATGTGTGCCTGAACTCTTGGTTACTGGAGATCTTAGTTTACAACCCACCCTGTACACCAGCCCTGACATACCACGTAACATGAGTCTGACGATCTCTTTCCAGGTCTTTACATCTAACTCTCTGTGTAGCCAGTATATCCTTCACTTTTGGGGGGTGGAGGTTAGGCAGTGTGTGTTCAATCGACTCACAGTCAGTGGTATGACTTTTTTCCCAACTCAGCATTCAGTGAGCTCTGTGGGCACTTTGGTGGCTTCAAATCAACCATAATGGGAATATTTACACCATAGGGAATGGCCAATGCCACAAACAAGGGCTTTTTTCTTAAGACAGCTGGTTGTTAAACACTTATTACCAGCATAGCACTGGTTTTAGGGACGGTGTGAGGGAGAAATCATGAGGGTACCAGACGCTTAAGCTGAAGAAGGACTTGACGGTGTTGGAAATGGGAAATGGAAGAAAAGAAGTTCATAAAAAAGGGGGCCCCAAGGTAAATACCAACACCTACTTCACCATTTCTCTCTGTCTGGTAATGCCACTCCCCAGACTGTGGGGCCCCCTGTCCTGCACTCACCTGGCACATCCATTAATACATGCTCACCTTCAACTTGAAATTTCTTATCAACCATCACCAAAGACATTTATAAAAGCTATAGATTATACTCTCTGCAGCTGCACCCAGATAAAACCTGTATGTCACACATTAAATAATCTTTCCAGGGTACAGTACCATATGCTGGCAGACTGCTTTGAAATTTTGATTTAAAAAAAAAAAAACTTTACAAAGATATATCAGGACTTCATTTTTGTTTTTTCCCCTGTAATGTAAGAGACCTATTCATCTTTGTGTCGAGCTGCTAGTTTCCAAGTAGAAACCCAATACCTGCCTGTATTGTATTTGGCTGCTGAATTAATTAAATCCTTGAGGTACTGAAAAGCAATAAACTGCTCATAACAAATCAATTATTTCCTGCTATTCACTACTTGAACTATGAAAGGCAACCTAATCTCCATTTGAGCTGACAGATATGAATTCTAAGTTATTTATTTTTCTTTCTTTGTTTACTACAAAGAACAGCTTTTGTGACACAGGAAAAAGTAGGGAGTGAGTAATGCAGAAAATTATGTATCTGAGATGTTAATATTGGTGCAAAGTTGGGCTCTCAATCAAATCTTATCTACAGACCTAAATTAGTCAAACGAAATACATGGTACACAATTATTCTGAAAATTTGTGGGTCAGACTTCAAATAAGCTATGGGGAGGGGGAGAAATTACTAAATGAATCATTGGACCAATTGAAATATTTATTTGGCAACTGAGCGCAAACACAATTGTTAATGAGATTGTCTTCTTTAAATGACTCTTCTTTACAGGATAATGATGAAAATGGAAAATCTCTCAAAGAAAAGGTGTTTAATAGTAACTAAATTCTGGTATATTTCACTTCTACATCCTCCAAAATATGTGGTAGACTGCATTAATGGCCTCAATTCTTCATTCCTCCGTATAGCTACATCCTTTGCCTTGAGACTGCAATTCTGCAAAAATGTGCATTTCTCAACCCCTTGACCCCAAGTTCAGCCATGTGACTTGCCAGTAAGTAAAGTATGCAAAAGGTCTTGCTCTCTTGAGCTTCTGCTATCACCAGGAAAGGAATGCCTGGGCTAACCTATGTCCCCATAGGAGGATAAAAGACACATGGAATAGAGCTTCCCCAGATGAGATGTTCCACCTGAGATCGGCATAAAACAGAGTCATCAACCAACCCACAGACACATGAGCAGACCGAGCCAAGATGAACAAAGCTCGGTCCACTCATAAGCATGTAAGCGACAGCACTAAACGGTTAGGATAAGCTGCTGAGCTTTAAGGGGGTTGGTTATACAAGATAGCTAACCCATCCATATGTAATGCGACTCCCTCTCAGTTTCTTCTTGAAAAGTGAAGAGTTTTACATGCATGAAGGATTTCCTGATCAATACATAAGTAATTCTGAAAATCAGCCAGCATGTCTACCTTCTAACTATAAACATTAGAACACACTCTTTAAGAATCAGCATTGTCGCTGTATACCAGAAGTTGACACATTGTAACAGATTGTATACTTCAATTTTTAAAAAGGGAAAAAAAAAAAAAGAATCAACGTTATCATATTACATCTATCAAGTCTCTGGATTAGTTTAGTACAAGAAACATTAACCGAGCCACCAACCTAATTATGTGCTGGGCCTGGGAACACAGAATTGACAAAGAGCTCTAGACTAAAGCTCAGAGACTCTCAAAAGCCTGGCAATGCCCAAAGAGCCAGAACCCCTGCCAAGTGCCTTTCTAAAGCCAGATGTGTTTAATTCTGATCTCTTACGTTGGAAGCACTAGTTGTAAAGCTCTTCTACATTTAAAGAGACTTAAATTTTACAAAGTGTTTCAAAGATTCTGATACTACAAAATATTTGAAGACTTTAGATAGATAAGAAAATGAAATTGACAACCAAGGATTCTCTAAACCCTAGAAGAAAAATCAGGAAACAACCAGTATATTTTTATACTGAAGGTGCTAAGACTGGATTTTTTTTCAGCTAACAATAAATTTTCACTAAGCGTCTACTTTGTCCACAGCTGCTGGGACTGTTTTCTTCCCAATTTCCCCTCAGTGTCATGAGCTCAATATGTGATCAGAGAGGAACTGACATTACTCTTGTGGTTGTGGAGTGATTTGGGTAGAACAAATATGAAAGGTGATCAGTTCTTAAAATCTTTCTCAGCTAATTTTCTGAACACAGTGTGTAAATATGCTTTTTATTCTCAAAATCCATAGTAATTGCATCAGTGATGAAATCACAATCTTCATCATTTCTTAACATTAATCTTCCTTGTAGATAAGCTTTGCACAATTTTTTTCTAATCAGGTGTTCTTTATCCAGCTAAATCTATGCAAATCAAAAAGGTTTTTCTGAGAGTTGTTTATGGGGTTTTTAATATATATATTATTTTCTCTCTCTAAGACAAAAAAAACTTATGAATGATGATTTTGATAGGGAAGTGTTAGTACAATAATAATGATCATACATGGTTCAAAGTTCTCTATATATTTTAATTCATTTAATTCTCATGACTTTATAAGATAGGTACAATTATTATCCCCACTTTATAGAAAAGAAGATGGGCACAGAATGGTCTGGTAAGCTCCTCAAGTTCACAGAGCTAATAAATGGTAAAACCAGAATTTAAAAGCAGGAAATCTGACCACTAGGCTAGACTCCCCACAAAAACAAAAGGCTGCCTGAACCCTCCCATACTGTGCACCCTTTTTGTGCATTCAGATTGACTCATCAACACTTAAGAAAAATTTGGAGTGGGGGATGCTTTTTATATGCAAAGCACTCTGTGCAAGGCATTGAAAATACTCCCTGAACAAGGCAAACAGAGTATTTGCCTTCCTTGGGCTTATAGTCTAATGAAAAAAGCAATTAAGTAAACAAGTAGTTAAAATAAAATATAAAGAATACAACCAGTCTAGGGTTTAAAAAAGACTTCCCAGAAAAAGTGGGGTTTAAATTGAGATCTGAACATGTACCCAGTGTTCATAGCAGCACTATTTACAACAGGCAAGACATGGAAATGAACTAAATGTCCACCAGATGACTGGGTAAAGAAGCTGTGATATATATATATATATATATATATATATATAAATGGAAAACTACTCAACCATAGAAAGGAAAAAAATAATGACATTTGCAGCAACATGGATGGACCTGGAGATCGTCATTCTAAGTGAAGTAAGCCAGAAAGACAAAGAAAAATACCATATGAAACCACTTATGTGGAATCTTAAAAAAACACACTAATAAACTTACTTACAAAAAAAAAAAAAAAGAAAAAAAAACAGACTCACAGATGTAGAAAACAAACTTATGGTTACCAGATTTACCAGGGGGTAAAAGGAGTGGGAAGGGATAAATTGGGAGTTTGAGATTTGCAGATACTCAATACTATATATAAAATAGGTAAACAACAAGTTTCTACTGTATATTCAATATCTTGTAGTAACCTATAATGAAAAAGAATGAAAAGGAATATATGTATGTACGTATATGACGGAACTATTATGCTGTACACCAGAAATTGACACAACAGTGTAAACTGACTATATTTCAATTTAAGAAAGAGAAAAAAGAAAACAAATATTTCAGTAAAATAAATAAATAATTTAAGGTCGGAGAGATAAATGGGAGTTAGGCCAAGAGTAGAGGAAGCATCGTTAGTAGACTGGCAACAAGAGAGAACCCAAGAGCAGTGGCATGTCCCTGAGGTGTATGGAGAGAGACAAAGAAAATGACGATTGATGGAATCAAGAGGTTAGAATTTATACTGAGGGTAATGGAAAACTGTTAAAGAGTTTAAGGAAGGAAGTCACATGATTAGGCTTACATATTAAAAGCATAGTAATAAGAGATGTATTTGGGGCAGGGTCGCCTATGCCCCTGTGATGTCCACCTCAGAAGAAGAGTCCCCATCATCCCTTCCTCATACCCACGGAAAATTTCGGAGAGTCTTCCATCCAAAGCCCATAAACTCAGCATTCAGTAACAGTTTTGTCTGCTCTGGCTCCTCTCATCTTAAAAAAAAAAAAAAAATCCCTTGAGGAACTTCTTGGGTTCCAACCCATTTCCCTGCTCTGTTTCAATCTTCCTTCTACTCCAGTCAGGATTCAGTCCCTTTACTCCACTGAAACCACTCTTGTCAAGGTCACTGAGAGTTTCAGGGACCCCCAAGTCCAAGAGTCACTGGCCCATGATCACTTGACCAAATTTCTCAGCAGAAGTCCACACTTGGGATAACACCCCCTCTAAAGCACTTTATTCTCTCTGCTTCAACGACTCCTCAAACTGCAAACTGACACCTACTTCACTAGCTTCTCCTTCAGGGCATCCTTTGCTGGCTCCTCTTCCTGGCTGGGCTCAAACTCCAATTGTTGGCATGCCCAGGGGCTCTCTGCCGGCTCCTCTCAGCTCCAGCCACACCCTTTCCAGGCGGATCTCCAGACCTACATCTTTAAACACCATCTCAGGGCAGGTGACTCCCCGCTGGATGTCTCCAGCCCTGACAGCTCCCACATTTCCATCCTGCACTGGGCCCCGCAAATGATATAGTCAGCCCTGTACCCAGTACAGGATTGCTGTGTCTACAACTTTAACAGGGAAGCATTTGTTAACGTCATAGCTTCTCCAACATGCAGATTAACAAGCAGATAAAGACCTTTAGCATAAAATCACGACTCTTTCCCAGGGAAAAGTCCACTGTATTAAACCAGTAATTCAGAAAGCAGTTGCATAATCCTGTATGCCATTTTAACCTAAGAATTTTACCACAAACCATAATTATGCTTCTCAGAAGAGAGAAGGCAGATAAACTGATGAGGGATAACTGGGTTGATCTTTCTTAACCGTTTATTTTTTGGTTCTAAAGAGTGCATTTAGTATTCATATCTTACTTCATCTTCCTTAAAATGAACATAAGGAATTCCTTCTATTTTAAGATACAATGAAAAATTTAGATTTCACACCTCTGATTCCTCAGGGGTCCTCCCCTTTAGTTTTGAGTCTATGGACTACAGCAAGCCATTAAATCCATTCATCGATCATCATCTGCCCCTGCCAAGCTTCCTTACTAATTTCACACTCTTATTTTTGTGTAATGTTAAATGTTAGAAAATCTGATTTTAACAACAGACTTTGCCTTGTGGTTGTCATTTTCTTCCATCCTCACACTTACGATGATGATTCAATAATCTTTCTTTCTCTATTGCCCTTTTTAATAGCTATACTATTATTGTCTCCCTCCTTCCCATAACCTTGGATTCCAGGTCAGGGAAAGAGACTGGGGTTAGAAATACAGAAACCTAGTTTCTAATCTTGGCTATGTTATCAGCCAGTCATGTAAGCTTAGCATATAAAATTACGAGTATTTTTTTAATGAACAGAAACTGAGATGCATGGAGTTGAATGACTTCCCCAATTAGAAAATGCTAAAGGGCGAATGGAAACGGAAAATATTGTTATTTTCATTCTCATTCCCTAAGTCAACCCATTGTGGCTTTCCTTTTCATACTTCTTAAGTAATAAAATCTGCTGAATTTCTAAATGCAGGCAAGACCTCATTTTCCAGGTTTAACAAATGAAGGTGCTTCAAATTTCTCTCCTGCCAAGACCTAGCTACAAAAATCTCCTCCCCTGAGATCTCTTCCACTGCTAGCTATGGAGATCAGCCCTTGGATCTAAGGGTGACTGCATGCTTGCTAATGAAGAATCCCACTTTTTTTCTGTGAGTCATTCAAGCTAATAAGAGTCCCCAGACAGTGCACTTTGAACATTACTTCAGACTGAAGTTGCTGATCAGCTGGGCACGTGATCAAGCAAGTGGGTTAAAGAGTGCCCAAGGATGCACCCTCCATGTCTAGCACAAGCTGCCCTCTGCCTTAAGCATCTATTATGCTTCTCCAGTAAAGCAGCTTCCATTCTGTCCTCTGATCCCGCCTCTCCAGTATTCAGAAGGAAAATGGATGCTTGGCTTTGAGGGGATGCGCAGAGATTAGCAGTATTGTTGCCGGTGATTAGTTTCTTGTCTCATTGCAGAAAGAATTTGGAGATGAGACACAGAGGTTAAGAAAATAAAGTGAGGATTTGTTAAGGGTTGGATAGTACACTCTCAAGGGGAGAGCAGGCAGGCTCAGGTGAGCAACTGCCCTGCGTTTCTTTGGCAAGGTGGTTACACAGAGTGTAAAAATGAATGGGCGGAATATTCATTGGGGAGGGAAGGGTTTGGGGTTGCATTCCCTGATTTTCATTCCTGCTCCACCTTCCCAAGGGAAGGAAGGATTTTTGCCCTTAGTCTGGATCAGAAGCGTCATGGCTTCAGTGCATGATGGGTACTTCTAATCTACAAGGCTCATTTTATTGTAGTGAGGGATAATGAGCAAAAGGTTACATTCAGATCTTGGAGATTCCTGCCTTTTCCCACCTTTCTTTGTTGGCCTCCAGGCCACTTGTCACCCCAAAATGTGTGACCTCTTATCAACCCTGAGGTTCCTGCTTTTCTTTGTCTGCCAAGGTCCCCTGCTGTTTACATGATGTATTGTTTCCTGCATTTGGCTCCATGACCCTCTCCTTTTTTGCCCAATTCCTGCCATTTGGTCTGTGTCCACCTTTCTTTGCTCTTATCTAGCTATCTGCCTGTTCTAACAGTACATTTGACCTCAACGAGGCAAGGCTGCCTCTGGGCAAATTCTTTCCAACACTTCCCTCCCGGGTCTCCACTCCTTTCGCCCTTCCAGAGCAAAGCCCTCCCCATCTCTTGGAGCCCAGGGAAGGTTATGCTGCCTCTGGCTGCCCTCTGACCTGCCTGTTTATTGTATCAAATTGCCACTCTTTGTACATTCCCCCCCATTGAAAACTCCAAATTACATTCCCTAATTCTCAGCTCGATGGTAGCTGGAAAATAATTTAATTATATTAACCCACACTCATCATTCATTCAGTCTTTCATTCATTCAACTTGCATTTCTTGAGATATCTCATGACAGAGTTATCATTCAACTTGTATTTCTTGCATACATGTCAGATAATTAATTGTACAATGACACAGAAAGATGAGTGTTAATGACATTTACAAACTAAGGAGACGTATAGAGTTACCCAATTCCCAAAAGTGTCGCCAAACCCAAATGATTTTTAGATGGTAAAATTTGAAACTGTGGTGTTGGGAGGCAATGGAAAAAGGAGGGAGGGGCTGATGTGAAAAAGAGAAATTTGCCTAAATCTTACCCTTTGGGCTACTCTCATTATGCCTATAAAGACCAGGGAGAATGGAGAAAAAGTGTTCATAAATCAATTTCCTTCCCCAATGGAGGGATTTGAGTTTCAAAAAATTCCCTTTAAGCCACTAAGCACTTTGTTGCTTTAACTGAGGGGCAGCCCCAGAGTCAACGACGTGGAGTAAGGTGATCTAGACAGATGGTCTGGAGGAATGAATTCCCTTTGTGGTAGAAACTAGATCATCCTCATCTTTGTGTTCCCAGCAGGACCCAGCACAGAGCACCGCGTATAAAATTGATCACTGATAAACTTGGTTTCTCCTAGAGAAATTAGTTAGGGGTAATCAGCTATAGGACAATCCTTTTAGACCCCCATAGTGCCGACTACCATAGCCCCAAATGCAATGCGTTTGTGCCTCAGTGAAAAGGGCAACTTTCACTACAGAGGGATAGGTAGCACTCTGCTTCATGGTGTACTAGGTTCTGCCCTGGGCCAGCTCCCAGTACCTGGGAGCAGAAGCATCACCTCTAAGCAAAATACATACAAACCCTAGCGCCTGGGACTCTTGACTATGTCCCCAGAGCAAGTTCGGCATCTTCCCAGCTTCTCCTGCTTTTTATTCAGCAGCCCCCACGTAGACCCTGGTTGGTCCTGTAAGAGAAGTGTGGTTATAGTCATTTCCAACAAGCAGATTTCCACCGATGTAGAAATTACTCGCAGCCCAGTCACGACTACGAGCATGATGCATTTTATTGTAAATTATATTTGATTACAACACTAAACCCCTTCCAAGTTTTCTCAGTCTCATGATGAATTGATTATCCATCATTATTTTTTTATTTCAAGGCAATTTTGGTGTAAGCCCAATTAAGAATGTAATAGCTCCTCTTCCAGAGAATAACCTACAGAGCAGCAGTAATCACATTTCAAATGTAGAAACTGTCACAAAAGGAGTGTGTTTTTAAGAACAAAATAGAACAAAAGAAAAAGTGTGCTGTTTAAGAACAAGTGGTTTGCTGATGTTTAAATGTTTGTGTTAGTACTTGACACCGCCCATCAACAAACTAATGTATCTGACAATTCTGAACAAGGAAGCTAAGAAAGTGCAATTGTGATGGTGCCAAATATAGTTACTTGTGTATTTTAGACAATACCATTTTAGATCACATTCATGTGTATCTTTATTTACTTATGAGCTGCCAGATTCTGTTAAAGTAGCAATTAGCTATTCAATTAGCTGAAAACAGAATTTCCGTATCATATTAAGCGAAATAAGGTATTGACCTTTTTGTGCCTTTTTATAATGACCTTCTTGTGCCTTTAAATAGAAAGTAGCTTAACAAAAACATTTCTTTAGTGAAACTAAAAAGTTCACATATTAAGTTATTTTGGTAATGCTGGAGAGGAAATGTTTTCCCCAAATATAATAAATATCCTGACGGTGGCTTTTGAGTCTGAACTTTTGATCAGGTGGCATCGCATGAGTGTTAGACTGTCAAATTCTGGAGGAGCAGCTCCTGGGTGGCTGGATAATTTCTGACACTTCAGGAGACATGAGAGTAGTGGAGACACCCAAGTGATTGCAACAGAGCCCTCAAATCACCAAAGCCTGGTTATGAGGTTTCTAGCTCCTTTTTTCTTTGAAGCATCTCGATAAGTGCAAACATTCTGAGCTTCAGAACCTGAACTCTGAACTCACCATCTAAGAAAACCGAAATGGGAAGATCATTTTTCCAAACCACTTATTGTAAAATTCAAGAAAGTCCAAGCATTCACGTTGCAGTAGTCTCTCTCTTAACAGTGTGCTTTGTAAAGGTGGACTGAGTCTATAATTAGCAATATAAAATTTAGATTTTGCTATCAAAATAGAAAATAGACTAAGGTTTTAAAATCCACTACCACTAGGAGTGAATAAATGTTTAAAAATATTTTTAAAGAACCTCCCACCCCTCCCTTTCAAAATCCTCTAACCAGTAATAACTATTCCTCCAACTCAGAATAGATCAGGAGGAGATTTTGCTGGAGATAGATGGCATATCAACTACGGAAATCACAAAGCGAGGTAAACTATGTCCCTGTACAAACTATATCAATCAGACAATCGGCCAACAGATACTGAGGGTCTGTGAATGGAATACTGGACTCAGTGCTATGAAACCATTCAATACTAAATACTGTTAAGGGAAAAATTAATCAGTCAACCCAAGAAAGAAACAGAATTTTTTTTTTAAGCCAAGTTGAGAATTGTAACCAGGGAACAGACTCTGAGAAAGCTCTGAGAACTGTCTCACCCATTAGAGGTCAAATCAAGGTTTTGAGACAGAGGGCTGGACACTAAATTATGCATTACTGACAATTTACACAATCCAGATATGTGCGTACAAAGCGAGTAGGGAGTCATGGGTCATCGTGGCCTCTTACAAGATTAAGAAGGGACGTTCTCTCCCAAGGAGTCGTCTTGTTGGTGCTAAGAGAATGTTGCTCTTTATGGTTGAGCAGGTATTTCTGCTGATGGGGAGGTTTGTTCGATGCATAAAACACATACACAACGAATGGCAGAGAGGAGAGAGGAGGCCACAAGGCAGAGAAGAAATTTTCTGTTTCAATTTTCCTTGACTTGCCTTGGAATATGAATTTTAATTTCATTAATACAGTTCAGAACTGAAAAGCCCTCCAGGGGCTTTGAAATCCATATTGATGATAAAAGATCCAATTTATAAAATAAATTCAGAAAACAGAGAAGCTCGTTTAGTTTCATCTGGCCTGGATAGCTTATCCAACCAATAAGGGTAATGATTCCTATTCCATGGGATCATTGAGAGAATTACGTTGGAGGAATGTCTCTAAAATGCCCAGGGCAGTATTTGGCACTTAATTGACAGTCAATAAATGCCAGTGGCGGCTGATGGTTGATAGTGCTATTGTTAATGAATAGATCACACTCAAGCGGGCAATCAGGAAACTTCTGTGTTATACATGATCGGATTGGAGAGACAGGTTATATTTGAATTCTAAATAAATGGGAAGATTGGTGTGTCCCAAGGTCCTTCTTGACAAGAGAGTAGCAGGGCATGAGGACCCAGGAAATAACTCCGGTGACCTCCTTCTAGGTCTGCCTGTGGGAGAAATGCCAGGGCTGGGGGGGATTAATCAGGGATTCAAGATCAGGTGGGAGTTGCCTGCTGAGTATTCACAATGACTTATTTCTTCTAATTATCTCAGGAATTGAAAGGCCTGAACAAGGGAAAACAACTAGCACTTCCCAGAACCTGACTCTTCCACATTCCCCTAGAGCTAAGCACAAAACACAGGAGCGTGGGGAGGGGGTGAGGCAGCGGACTGGGCCTGTTTTTCCCAATCTCTCTCCCTTTATCCCTGGTTTTCCATTTCCCTGTTTCACTCAGAATATCTCTCTTGTACTCCAATCCCCAGGCTTTTGAACTCAAAACTGACTTATCTTGATTCTAATCTCCACAATTGGATGCCCCAGAAAGGAGACTATTTGCAGGTGTGGCTTTCAATTATGTAGAGGAGGAATAAAACTTTTTCCTCCGCCCTCTTAGGTTCATGGTCTGGGGCCCTGCAGATTAGACTGACGTAAGACAGATTAATAGAAGAAAAGGCATGCACATTTTATTTGATGTTAATTTGTGCATAACACGGGGGCCTTCCTAGAAAAGAAGTAAAACCCAAAGAGCAGATAGGCTGGAGAGCTTGTATGCCATCTTTAACAGGAAGCAATACACTGTGGAAATGTGACAAGACAAAGGAGAAGGGATCTTAGGTTTCTAGAGGTTTCAAACTGTGGAAAAGTAAATATATGGGGGAAATTAATGGAAGATAGGGGCTGGGTAATTACTAGTGTACTAAAGTCCTTCACTAATCATAGTCATTTTAATTGTTGCTACAAAGGACTCGCATGTCTTCCAAGAGGCCTGAACAATAAGCTATTTGCCTGAGTTGTTTTCCAAGAACTCGGAGGCAGCTGTGTCTAGGTTGAGCTGGTTAAGACTCATTAGGACCACCGACTCTCCAACTGGGAACGTGCAAGTGTCTACTTGGTGACCTTTTGATGTCAGAGAGCTGAACACGCCACCCTCAGATGATGCTAAGCGCCTCTGTCTTGGAATGTACAGGGGCCAGTAGCTTGGTTAGTCCTGTGCAGAACAACAGTTACTGAACCTTTTTCCAATCACCTTTCACCAGACTCCCTACACTCCTAACACCTCAGATCACCCTGCTTCTTTAGTCTTTATCCTACAGATACCCTGGGCCCCTTGCCTTCAGGGAGGTGGGTCTGAGACTTGTTCTCCAGTCTCCTCCCCTCACTTAGCTGCCTTGTGAATAAACCTTCCCTTTGCTGTAAACCTCAGCAACTCAGCATTTTGGCTTGCTGTGCATTGGGCGAAACAAAACTGGTTGGATAACACCATCTTAGCAAAGTGTGTTTGTGCAGGTCCATCTTGGTGCCAACTTTCCCTCTTCTTCATGGCCATAAAACTTCCTGGGAGAGGGAATTCATGATTAGTTCTTAGTTCTCAGGAGTTTCTGCTTTTAGTCAGGTTAGGGGAGTTCCAGGAAGGCTTCTTTCTGCATCTGTCGAATCTCAAATGTCTTCAACTCAGAATAATCCTGTGCCAAGGTAGTTTATTCTGGGGTGGCATATTCCGATCCCCTTCAAATTATGACATGTAAACCAGACAGCAATAGAACTTTCAAACTTAACTGTCTGATCCTGGCTCACCCCGTTCATACTCCATATCCCATACAAAAAAGATAGTAAGACTGTCACGAAGATAACTTCTTTACTATTGATGGTTATTTTAAGGTCTCTGGAAGCATAACTTACAGGGAGCTTCTACCAGGCACCTTTACTAATAAAATCTGAACTAGAGAATACACATCAAATCATCAGGACCGACTCTATTAAGGTTCAAGTCTTTTGGTTACGTGTGTACACAACCGCCTAGGCACGTGGTGTACGTTGTGATGAAATTTTAGAGTACGGGAGTGCAGAATGTTTATTTGTCAAAGTCGTGATCTCATTTCTATTTTTTTCATGATCTTTAATGGAACTATTTCCAAATTTATTTGTGTGAGGCTGCTCCTGATGCAGAAAGAGAAATCATCAGTGTAGGCATCAAATATAACCTTTGGAAATTATTGCCCACTCCTCACTTCACCTAGAAAAAAGCAGAAACCAAGCTTTTTCTTATGATACAAAGGATCACATATAAATTTTCAGTAAGTTTTGGTTCAAGTGATGGTGCTGCTTTCAAAACAAAATGCCTTTTGCAATTTAAAATGCTTTACTAGTTTTATGTCAAGGCCACTGCGTGTCAACAGTAGTATGTTTGTGTGTCTTTCTGTATTCCAGTTTCACCAGCTTTCTCTAGTACTCCATTACTCTAATGCACGGGGTTATGCTCAAACTGCAAGTTACTATGGCAACAGAGATCACCATAGCTGCTGACACCAGTGTACTCCTCCGTAAATCACACTTTTAAGGGTAATTTTTCTAACAAAGCATTGTTTAAATTGCTTCAAAGTTAAAGCAATTATGTTTTAGATCATAAACATCAGAGTAGAGAGAAAAGCAAATTTAGTAACTCCAGACTAAATAGGATTATAACAACACTAACTGCAGACAGATGCAGTTTTAATGAGTAGGGCTCCTTACTCCACACTCACTGCTGATGGTTCTGGGCAGAGTAATGCCAGCGTCTCATTTCAGCCAGGTTTATGGAGTGGTAAAACCGTCCACGCTGTTCTTCCCTTCCATTTCTGTGACTTTTCAGTATGTTGCCATGAACGTGGCTTTTTTGATACACCTGAGGTGGAAACAACTTATTTTCTACTATTCATTTAATTTCCTCCATTAAAATTGCATAGTACTTAAATTGTCACCCATGGTTCCAACTTGTTCTGTATATGTATGCAACTGGGTGGGCTCTTAGGAGACTGCAGACAAACAGGATTACAGTCATCTCCTGACTCAAGTGGGCTGAAGGACCTGCCTCTAAGATCGCTCCCATCACTGCTGAGACCTCAGTCAGTTCCTCGTGGATTGTTGGCCAGAGGCCTCCCTCAGTCCCTCTCCCAGGTTCCTCCACAGGACAGCTCACAACCCAGAAGCCGGCTTCCCCCAGAGCAAGTGATCTAATGGAGGAAAAGTCTTCAAAAGTAGGGAAATTGTTCTACCCTTGAAAATAGAAGTATCAAAGAATTTGTAGACATTTTTGAAACTGCCACATCAGAGTTATGGAAAATGTTAACTAGTATGGCTCTTCTGATACTTTTACCAAATCTGCTGTGGCTAGATAATGCTTTAAGACATTGATTTGGTCCTGTTCTCTTGTATCTCCCCCTTTCTCCTTCTGCCAGTAGCTGGTTGACCCCTATTGCCGCTAGGGACTTACGTGGCTTGGGGAAAGCGGAACTGGCCCACCAATCGTCTTGACTGTTGCTTTGCAAAAGCTGAATCCCTTAGAATAACAAATATTCATAGACACTTTTTTAAAAGGAGAGTTATCTGTGGGAGGTATGCATATAATAAATACACAGCTAGAGTTCTGGTTAATAAAGTGTTAAACAAAATGATTTTTATTGTAACAAATTACTATACCTGTTTCAGTAAAATAGCAATTAACCACCACTCCTTTTAGAGGTGTTTATTGTTTTTGTCTTATTTTACTTTAAAAAGAAAATTCTCAATCATTCTCTCTCACACACCTACCTACACACTCACATACACACATACAGGGACTGCAAAGCTGTTTTTCTCTTAAATTTCCTCCTGATTGCAAAAGCAAATGTTTTAAGAGCCAAAAATGTTTAAAATTCATGAAAGTCAAAAAAAAAAAAAGAGGAAAATTCATATAATCATCCAGAGGTAGATGCTTCCACCTTTTCCCTATTGTAGTTGAAATGACCTAGTATGTTCAGTTTTGTGTCTTGATTAACATCATAGCATATGTTTTCTCCCTTCATTAAGAACTCTTCAGATATATGTTACTAAATCAGGAAAGTTAATGAGGCTTGAAACAAAATAATTTCTTTACTTAGACTCATTTAGTCAGGAAATAAAATGAATTTGAGTACTCTGACTCCCAGAACGTGCAGGAACATTTCTATACGGAGTCAACTGCATTCAGTCCTGTTTTACTCAACAAGTATTTATTGTGCCTAATACATAAGTGGAGTTTATAAAATGCTGCCTCTGCCCTCAAGGAACTAAAAATTTAGTTGAAAAGGCAAAATTGTAATACACCAGTTAAATAATAATGCAAAGCAATCTAGAATGTGGAACCTGGAGGTGCAGCACAGACCACATGGCCATAAGACCTCAGGGGTGAAAAGAGGCAGTGAGATTTGAATGGAGGGCAAAAGTGTGTCACTGTCATTCCACAATCATACAATTATAGGTGTAGTCACAGACCAACTTCTCAGGCTGTACATCCATCTAGGACCATCCTGCAGCTCTGCGATTCCCCAGTTCCCTGAAGAGGCGCACAGGCAGTGTGGGAACAACACATGGCCCTTCAGCATATGACTTAGTACGCGACTGCAGAGATGGTGGCAGTGGTAGATTACTGTCTAAAGTCTTCTTGCCCCGCATTCCTTCCATTAACTGGCATATGCAAATTGAAAATTATGCATGCAAAATGGAATTGTAAACCAACAGTAAAACCACACATTTAGGATTGAAAATACACAAAAAAGATATGCAACTGTTACGGATTCTGTTGAAATACATTAACTACTCCCAAGCTTAAAGCAGATCCATTTTCCTTAATGACTAATTTAAACATAGGAGTCTATTCTGAGCTCAGAATGGTTTTAGGTCTCTCTTTAGAAACATGGAAAAGATATTTTTAATGTGTTTAAAACAGCTTACAGGAAATTTGTTCAATTTTTTTGAAACAAAAAAACAGACACTTTAAACTAAAAGATGAATTTTTCAGGATGGAAACTGAAAACTGGCTGAACAAACACTATACTTGATTGTTAACTGTTATAGTTACTGTCTCAATCATTATGATTAAATTAAAACCACATCACACACAATATGAGTATCAACAGAATCAGAAGCAGTATACACTTAATGTGTTATCTTTTTATCTTTAGCTTTCTAAGCACCCCTGAAATATTAGAGTCAAATATTGGGTCCACAAAATAATTACCAGCAGTGTTTATAATCCCTGTGCAATACATGTAAGATTTTCCTTGTTTCATATCCTTAACGAACTGTAATTTCCATGATGTTAAAGTATTTTACAATGTGACCTTTAGCATCAAGTCAGAGCCTTAGCAAATGAAAATTTATGCCATTTTATAATGTCTAAAAATGCAACATGAACATATTAGTAATGAATCTTGTTTCAAATCTTTGTATAATTATTACAAATTTCCTTTTCATCCCAAAGACACAGCACAGGAATAATAAAATCACCCAGAGACTCAAAAAGACTTTCTTTTTTTTAATATTTAAGGAAAACTTTATTTAGTCTTCCTCATAAAGCAATCTAGTTTAAAAATAAGTTGAGGTTAATAGAGAAGACACAGCATATGAATAATAAAATCGCCCAGAGACTCAACAGCCAAAAAGCTAACTATAAATTGGATTTCGTGTCTGGCATTTATCTATGTTTAATGTTGTAAATGCTCAGTCTTTTTGTATTGGAAGGACTTCTAAAAAGATATCTGAATGGATATGGAAAGAGGTTCAGGACTTATATTAAGCTTTTGGTTCTGAAATAAGCAACACCCCCCAGGCAGTAGTCTCGTGGGAAGGAGGCTGCCACATCCACAGCCTTGGGGAGTCAGCCCAGTGGATGAGCGGCCCCTACCCTTCTCCATCCATCCAGAAGCCGCAGCTTCATCCAGTAGGATACAAAGGAGGAGGAGACCGGTTGATACCTGGGAGGGATAGTTCCCACCAGTGCTGTACTCCAGAGGGAAATAGAAAGTTAGGTATTAGTATAGTCACATTTTCTTCTATTTTATCTGCTCAATACCAAGAGTACCAAGTTGAAAGGAAAGAAATGCCAGGGAAAAAAATTCCCATCTGAGCACCCTGGAACTAGATGAATATGCCAAAACCTGGAAATTGAACCAGCAGATGCACATGTGAATATGAGTGGGGAGTTCTGCCAGCATCCAAGGAGACTGTGAGTCATAACTGGTGAATCCACTCACCTTGCAGATGGGCACTGAATCTACAGTTCTCTTCTGTTTCAAGGCTGAATTTAAAAGCCTACATGAAGCTTTCATCCTCAAGATTCAGAGTGAGACTCAACTTTTTAAAACATACAATACATGAATCAAAAGTTTTCAGAATTGTTTGGTACCCTCAGGAGATTGCAAAAATACTCCACCTCAATTATATAATTTAAAAAGAACCAAAAGTTATAGAAAACTAGTTGATATTAAAAGAAAATTAGAAGTAAATGAAAAAAGGTGATAGCTGGGATAACTACAAGGAATCAAAATTAAAATTAAAACAGAATTGCTATTTTAATGTTTATGTCCCTCCCCTAAATTCCTATGTTGAAATCTCAATTCCCAAGGTGATGGTTTTAGAAAGTGGGGCCTTTGGGAGGTGATTAGGTCATGAGGGTGGAGCCCTCATGAATGAGATTAGTGCCCTTATAAAAGTTATCCCACAGAGCTCCTTTGCTCCATCTGCCACATGAGGACACAATAAAAAGTCCATGACTCAGTAAAGGGTCCTCACCCGACCATGCTGGCACCCTGACTCAGACTTACAGCCTCCAGAACTGCTAGCAATAAATTTCTATTTTTTTATAAACCACTCAGTCTAGTATTTTGTTACAGCAGCCCAATAGACTAAGACAAAAAAAGCAGAATGCACACAGCAGAAAAAGTGAATCAGTGATATGGAGAACCACCTCGAGTTCTCCCCAATTATAAAGGAGACAGAAAAAGAGGTTTCTAAAAATTAGAGGATAATGATTATTTGGAACATAAAAACAAAATGTTTCTTAAAGATTATGTTTGTGTTCCTGAGAAATAAACAACTGTATTAAAAGCAGCTAAGGCACAATTAAGGAACAGCTTTTGAAATTGATAAAATACCTGGTTGTGGTTAAAGGAGTTTACTGAGATACAAATGAAATCAATTAAATGATAGTATTACATCCTGAGTGAAACTTTCAATTACCTCCATGTAATTAGACCAAGTTGTTTGTATTCCTCAATATTTACCACATACATTCAGCTGTTGCTTTCCTTGTAAGGTTCAGGTACTCATTTTGGACAGTGATGGATTCCAAGCCAGATGTTCCTCTCCGGTTAGTCAGGACTTCACTGCAAAATCCCCTTCTCAATCTTGGCATAAATTCTATCAATCAATAGGAGAAATGCAGTCAAAAAGATCAATCCAGGGGTGTCATCATTTTCTAGAAAAATAATTCATCTGAAACTTCAGTCTCACCATGACTCAGAAAACCCAGGCAGAGGCCACTGGCAAAGGCAATGCTTGTTTTTGAAGCACAGTATATTGAAGCCGTTCAGCTGAGGGTTGGTGAAGATATCACATCTGGACATGGAGCACATACACCTTATGTGCCCATTGCAACATATTCTTGTTGCATGTACAGTCTTGTTGCAAGCGTAGTCTTGTTGTATATAAATCCTTAGTGAATGCTTCGGGATTTAAAGGCAAGCCAGTTCCTTAGTTTCAAGATCAGTATCCAAACGACAGTCAATGGACCAAGATTGAAAAATAAAGGGGAAAAAAAAAATCTCCGAGAGATCAAGTAGAAATTATCCATTGTTTACAAATACACAAAAAAAGGCTGACTTAAAATGTCTCCCCAATGAGACCAGTCGGCAAAAGACATTGGAATAACGTCTATAGAATTTATGAGAGAAAGAATATGAACCAAGAATGTCCAGAAAGACAGTCTCAGGTATAAAAATGTCCAGAAAGCCTACACATGGACCTCTCTTGGGGGGGAAAAAAAAAAAAACTTACAAGAGTACTCCAACCATGATGAATCAAAAATTTAAAAATTCAATAATAGTCCAGCTTTATAAACACTCTCTTGAGACTTAACTTATTTAGTTAGAATTCCAAACTCAGAAATGCAACTGGATATACGTTGTTAGAAGTTTTTAGTGGCCTGGGGACAAATCTTATACAGTTAGTCTTTCTCAGCTATCTCTCTTTTGTTTCTGGGTTGCTGGGTTTTTTTCCTCGTAATTCAAGAAAATGTGTTTCTTGAGCCCCACTCTTTACCCAAGAGTCCAGCTGGAATCCTTTGCTTGCCATATTTAATTATCATTTAAAAGACTACTTGATGAAGTTGGGTTCCAGTGCTGCAAACAGTAGTTAAATGATTTCATGCAATAGAGACTGACTGAGAAACCCATAATCGGAACTTTCTTCTCTCCAAACTCTGTTTCCTCTCCCTTTAATAAAGACAATCACAATTTCCTGGAAATAAATGGCAGCCATTTTCATTGCCAAGTAACCTGAAAATTTATTTTCAATTTTTTAAATTAATTTTAATGACCTGAATCATTTAGTTTTTCTATGAAAGGTAAATAAACATGGCATTTGTCACTAGCCCCACTGCATAGCATCTTCCCTGAAAGTTTTGTGATATTCCTCTGCTCATTCTACCAAAAAAATTACCATTTATTGGATATTTTTAATGTATACAAATATCCAAAGACAAAAGATTATAATTAGAAATAAATTATTGATAGTGATTATCCCTGAGTGGGATTCAAGTTTATATTTATATTCTTCTTTTCTTTATTTTCCAAATGTTCACTAATGTTACTCCATTACTTTCATGATCAAAAAGAGATGTTTTAAAATTCATGCATACAATTTATATGTCATATGATCACAGTTATTTCTGAATATAAACAAAATATCTGGGCCCACATACAGAAAAATCGTATTAAAAGCTATTTTCTCTGGATGATGGATGATGGGTAGTCTTTCCCTCTTGTGTATTTTTTAAAATTTTCTGTAATGCTAAACTGTTTTATTATAGAAAATGCTGTCCTTATAAAACTCAAGGGTACAGAATGGCTTTGAGGAACATGTATTCACCTATACCATAAAATATTTATTGTGTTGAGTTTCTATTTCACACTTAGAATTTAATAGACTGCAAGACACTCTACAGAATAAGCCACCTGGTGCCCAACTAGATACAATAAAACAGGCAGAAGCAGAGAGGCGACATATCAGGACTGTTTGGTCACGCTGCGTGTGTCACAAGAGAGCAAGGGCTGCTTTAATTACTCGTCATTTGAATTTCCGATAGATATTATGGCAAAATTTAAATCTTGTTAATTTACTTTGGCAGCTTGACAAGGGGCTCATTTACAATCCTTTGCGGGAATTGCAAATTTCCCATGCTTCAATTTGGGGTGAGGTGGCATTATTCATACAAGAGCATGTGGTGGAATTCAGGGCTGAACGTTACTCAGAATATATTTTTAACCCATCAGAAGCCTAAGTCATGATTTTTAATGTTTGGAAGAAATGGTACAGGAAAAAAGTCAGTTATAAGCTTAAAAAAATTCCAACATAGTCCAACACTGATATTTATAACTTTTTTCATCTAAGATTTTATCATTGGAATGTTTCGTAGATAAATGCTAAGTTATACCAACCCCTTCCAAAAATCTCCCAAACTTCTTTTGACAAATATCTTGAGCAGTATAGTTTCTTTACATCAGTAAGCTTTTTCAATTTTGGAACTTAAATTCCACAAATGCAGAAAATTGCCCTTTCTTCATTTTACCTCCATCCAAGCCCCCAGTTCAATGCCATGAACATTTGGAATACTGAATGAACTCTATTTCTCAGAAGTGGTGAAGAAGCAGGGCCCAGACCAAGCTAAAGGGAAAAAAAAGTATGAAAAGATTCAAATGCACTTTTGTGGATACTTTGCGAACAGTGAAGCCTCTTTATTCATAGAAGCGATTTAAAACATCCAGGTTGTGTTTTAGAATCTTCTTCACACAAACCAAATGTCAAAAGGGCCTTGGGTTAATATTTATAAAGCATAGATATTCATCTCAAGGGGAAAAAACTTCAAAGCAAAAGATGTTTTAGATTTTTTCTTTTTCAAAATGCAAATTTATCTTTTTTCTGACTTTTATTGCCTTGGACGGTCAGTACTTGATTCTTTTCTTAAAAGCCAATAAAGCACAAGTTCGTAGGATGGTAAAAAGTAGGTAGTACATTTAGAATGATCATATTTCTACCTCAGAGTTTTGGGATCATAAGACAATCAACCCATTACACGTAAGACCAGCAGAAGCAGGAGCTTGGGGCCTCAATACATGTTGGAACAAGCTCTCTTCTAGGAGTGTTTTCAACTTTATCGTCACTCTGATTTCCAGGCACCTCTTAATGCAGTTAACTACTTGCACATGCCGTACATTATTCAAAACTGATGACCAGCATACGGGAAGAAATATGAATTGGTTTCATTACTTCTGTATTTCTTCTTCTGAGTCTCTGGTGGACTTTCATCTAACCTAGGAAGACAAAGCTGAAGAAAGCACTGACCTTTAGCTTCTTAATAAGTAACTAAAAAGCAAACACAGGTGCAATTAAATAATATGTTTTCATTATTTAATCATTAATATTTTCACATGATCAACTTGAAATATGCAAAGTTTAAATTCAATCTGCCAGCTTTGAAATTTACTTTTGAAGAATGCCTTTTACTTTGTTCCCTTTTACTTTGGTGTTGGGAGTTCTCCAACTGCCACCTCGTTTCTGGAATGCAGTACACGCCCTGGTCTGAAGACTCAGTCCTCCCTTCCCTGACGCCTGAGCCTTGCCATGTCCTTGCCATAAGGCATCTTTTCATTTTCTTCTCACTGAACATCCGTCTAACTGAAGAGTTCAACACTGTGGAATACAAAAGAGTCGATTAGTTGATGTTTGTATGGACACTCAATGCATCAGCAACCCAGACCTGTGAAATGATTTCCCCAGTATCTCACAGCAGCTGCAAATCCAGAGATGAACACAGCCTCTCTAATGAGGATGGCAGCACTGTTTCCTCTTTGATGTAGGTCTGAGATAAAAACAAAAACAGAAACAAAACAAGTACTCTGAGGAGATGGGAGCAGGGGGGATCCTACACAAATGCAAACGAAGCTCTAATAAAACTAAGAGCTACCATTTATTATGCTAGCATTTCTCTAACGTCTTTGATGAATGAATGGATGAATTGTAATCCACACAGCAGCCTTCTAATCTTCTATTCTCATCTGCATTCCACATATGAGGAGAACAAGGCACTGAACAGTTAGGTCGTTTGTCCAAGCTCACACACCTAAAAAGGCAGCATCAAAAGCCTGGATTCCAACCCAGTTCTGGCCCAAGCTCCCTGATCTGAACCACTGGGTACATGACTTTTCCATGACTGGCCTTACACAGTTTTCTTAATGTAAATTCATATATTATCAATTTCCCAAATCTCAAATGAAAACACATGACTGGTTAAGTGATTTTTCAAATTTCTGGATTTGCTTGAATAAAAATTAGTTTACTTATATTTTTAAAAACCATAAAAACTAAGTTGTTCTGTTACATAATTAATGAAACAACTTAACTTGAAATGAATCATATTGCCTGAAAAGTTAAATGGTTGGTTGCCAGAGTCCAGCGAAGGCATAAATTTGTAAATTAAAATGTATGTCAACAACATAGCCCTAAATTTTGTTCACAGATGACTTTCTTTTAAAAAAAATAGATTTTCAGCGGGTGTGTCTAAGTTTAAAGCATCACACTGCATTAGACTCCATTAAGGGTTAAACTCTTCGTTGTCCGTCATTTTCTCTGCCCTTGGTTTAGTCCCTGAATGACTCGGATCCTTAGGACCTGTAGGATTGTGGAGCAGCTTTGAGATAATGGATATGAAGGGTTTAGAAGGTACCTGCATGTAGTAACTCTCAGTTATTATCAAGGTTGTCATTTTCATTACTAATAAGGCTTCTCTCTGGATGATGTGTTGGCTCTGTCTGCTCAGTCTGCCTCCCTCCTTACTCCTCCTGGTCTATGTACACTCCCTTCCTCCTAGGGATTCCTCCCAGCTCGTAAGGTTTGGAGGAGCTGTTGGTCACAGTGCCCACCCATATTGGCTTCAAGAGTGGGCTATGGTTCATGGTGGCCCAGTTAGAGATTTATTTGGAATTCCCGAATTGGAACTGAAGCAAAGTTCTCCTTTTACTTTGAATTAAAGGCTCTAAGAATGTAACTCCAAGGCTGTCTAGTGTCCCATTTATGTGCCGTACCTGTAAAGGAGCCAGAGAATCTAAAGCCATTTCATAGGCAGCTAAGCAAAGGAAGAATATACCTGAGTCCAGCTTGACCCTCATCCTTCCAGGAACAGTTATCAGTAATGCCCCATTTATATTCAGTTTTCAGAAACTTGCAATTGAAAAGCTCCCAGCTGAGTATCTTATTCACGCATTTACTCATTCTTGCATGCCTTCATCAGATGTTGTTAGACATATACCATGTGTTGGATTTAAATGGAAAATTATATATTCTGTTCTTGATATTTATAAGAAAATGAGCGGCTGGACAGGTTTCAGAGGAAAATTACAATTCTGGGTGTGTCTGAATCTTTTTAAGGCCTTAGGCTTTAGGGATGTTTCCTGGCTTTCTGATACAGAGTTCTGAGCCTCAGCCCCATGCTAAAAGTAAGACACTGAGGGCCAGGCTACTCTATCTCTCATTTTTCAAAAAAACTAAGTCCAAAATTAATATATATTATTTTTTAGAAATACAGAAAAACACACAAAAGAATATAAAAACCATCCCTAGACCAACCAAAAAGTACCAAGAAGTGACCTCTGTTAATATATTGGTGTATCCGTTTCCAGTAAGACCTCATTTTGTGAGCAAATTCATGGGTCTGTAGGTTGGAATTATTTTGACCCATCAAGATATCATATTCTTTTTTTCCCTCTTCTTTCACAATGAAATTAGATGGCTGTTTAGAGCATAATAAAGATGCTTCAACTAGGTAATGAAAGCAGCAGTGAGCTGTGCCTTCCCATTTGGGCACAAGTCCTGCCTAACTGACAACTGTCCACGGTCAATTGGTTGTGTTCAACGGGGGATAATTAGAAAAGCTGCCTGCAGCTGCTGCTTGGGCAGTGAGGCATGCACGGGGTAACACGTGTGAGAAATTGTCCATGCTGGTAGACCAAAGAGGAGGCAGCAGAAACCTGGAACGTCCAAGTTTTGAGGCTTAATGAGAGCTCTAGCCACATACAAAGAACACCAACTGATCCACGAGTCTGCTCATAATGAGCTCCATCAGAAACTGATCCCCTGGTTTTCTCATAGAGTTCAAGGTCACCCAGTCCTGTCTACTACTCATTGCAGGGAAAAAAAAAATGTGAATTTTTCCCTCCAGCTTTGTGGTAAGTAGAATTACACCACATTTACCCAGACTATCCACAGGAGAGGACTTGCTCCTCCAGAAGCACCAAGGGTAGGTATGACCAGCCCACCTCAGGTCTGGGCCATTAGCAGACAGTAGAATGTACAACTTGTTTCATACGGCATCCTTAGTCCTCAAATTCTCATCTCAGTGAGGTATTCGCTGATAGTGAAATGGTTACATAGACAGGCTGTACAGGTAGGTCCGTGGGTTCAAGTCCCTGAAGCTGTTACTCTTTGGATAAACTCACTCTTTTGGAAATATTAAAAGAGGCAATACTTTAAAGCTTTTGTAACAGTACCTGGCACATAATAAGTGCTCGAGCAATGTTAGCTGTTGTCATTATTTATCCAGCAACTATCAGCATGGTGGTTACATGTTTGGAAGTACCCGTTACAAAGAAATAAATGTTTTTAAAACAAAATAAAAAATGAAAGTGACCAGAAAGATATAGATTTTACTCCCTATATAGTTTACAAACTATTCTTATAATCCTATTTATAATATTTATTTGCTTTAAGAAATTATGGCTAAAGTTTTATTTCAATTATGGCAAATTCTGAAATGATATCTTAATTATTGATTCTGAACCTCTTTCTTAATGCTTATCTTCTACACTGATGAAGTCTTCTTGTCATGAAGTCCTCTGACTCTGGAAATGATGGTATCTTTTTTCAGACTAACCCTCCTACCAACCATCTCATAAAGGGAACAACAACAATAATTATGGCTTTTATCAGAAAGAATAGAATCCAGAAGACAATGGAACCACATCTTTAAAAAAAACTGAAAGGAAAAGAAAACCCTGTCAATCAAGCATTCTATATCTAGCAAAACATCTTTCAAAAATGGAGGTGAAATAAACATATCTCCAAATAAAAAGCTGTTAGAATATGTTGCCAGTAGACCTTTGCTACAAGAAATGTTAAAGAAATTTCCTCAGGCCGAAGGAAAATGACACTAGATACAATTAGGATCTACAGTCAGGAAACAAGAGCATTGGAAATGGTAAATACCTGAATAGACTATTTTTCTCTCTTTCCTTACATTCTTTAGATGTCAGTTGACTGTCTAAAGCAAAAATAACAATAATGTATTGTGATTTATTTCATAGCTAGAGGTTAAAAATATGAAAATAGTACAAAAGATGGGATAAAAAATGCAATTACACTATTATGAGATTCTTACATTATAGGAAAAGTGATATATTAATTCAAAGTAGAATGTGATACTTAAGGATGCATATTATTATCTCAAAATAATATTTATTATAGATTAGTTGCTACTTCAATTTAATAATATTTTCATTAAAATTATTGAAGAAACATCATATGAAAGTTACTTTAAAATCAACACAACTCCCTGGAAAACACTATAAAATTATAATAGGATATAGAAGTTTTCAGTAGGAAAATAAGATTTTTCTCTAAGTATTCAAATTCTTTCTAAGTCATTCTCTCCCTTATGACTCAGAGAAGATTCAGGATAAATCAGGGTGATGTATTTGAAAGATTTAGGTAAAAATACCACAAGTTTTCAGATTTTATTGTAATTCTATCTTTCCCCATTTCTAGCTTTATAATGCAGAATAAGTTTAAAATATGACTATTTTAAAATGCAGTATGCAAGTTTGGGCTAGAGAGCAAAACTCTTCATAGAGAAACTGCCCTTAAAAACTGATAAATTTTAGTTTTATAATAATAAAAATAGCAAATAGTTATTGAGTGTCTATCATAAGTGCCAAGGATAAGAGTTAAGTACAGCACTCTGACATTCAAGGGCCTCTTCATCTAAAACAATGCACAAATAATACAAAAATAATACAAAAAATACACAAACAACTATAATTCAAGATAGTATGCAAAAAAAAAAAATCCAACAAGAAAATTATGCAGTTTCAAAGAAAAGAGATCACCTCTTATTGTAGAGATTAAGAAAATCCTCAGAGCATCGCAGTGGACCTTGAAGGATGAGTAAGGTTTTCTTAGTGAAGACGGTGGGGCTGAAACAATTTGCACGGAGGCACAAAAGTGGGAAGCTATGGAGAGCACAAGGGAGCAAGCCAGTTACTCAGTTCGTCTCTATCGCTAAAGACTAATAGAGGAGTTATCAGTAATAACTTGGACAGGCCAATTAGGGCATTCTCTGAAGGGACATCTAAGTCACCCGGAGAATTTAGAACTTTATTCTGTAGGTTATAGGAAGTCATTTTCCACATGCCTGAGCTCTTGCATAATCAAACTCTATTTTTGGGGAAGATGAATATGGTTGATGGGCTAGAGGCAACAGAGACTACAATCAAAGTCCCATAAAACATCCTTCTCATCTGGAGGATCACAGCATGCCAGAGATTAAACTAGAATGAGACTGGAACAGAAGTCAGAGCTAACTCCTAAAAAGATGCTGCCGTGGGACTCGCAAACGTAACATCATACACTGAATACCCCCAGGGTTGCAGTTCTGCATTAGGCACAGTGTAGCAGATAAAAATGAGTGGCACCTAGCTCTCAAAGAGCAAATCAACACACACACAAAGCACCAAAATACAAGCCAGGACAAAATAGATGCTGTACATTTTTTCTCTCTTTCAGGACATGATCTGGTACCACCTGGCCAACTGCAGCTGAACGGGGCAGACCGGGAGCAGCTGGACCTTGGAAACAGACATGCCCATTAGAATGGAGACATACTGAAAGGACTGACTCCACTTCAGGTGAAAGAGAAAGTCCTGTTTGGCCAACAGGAAGCACAGTCGCCACGTACAGGAAGAAATCCAGAGAAGCCATCTCATCATTCCGTTAACGCTGTGACCCTACCTTTGGCCCAAGCAGAAATAGGGGAGCCCAGAACAGCCAATAATCACAGATACAAGTGAAGAGGCAGGCCATAAGGACACCCACATCCTGTCATCACTAGAAAAGCTCTTCCTAAAAGGCTTGGGGTCAGAGGCAAGATACCAGTACAGGAAGGAGGCAGCAGACTGCTATACACCGAGACCCTGGAGAGCCCTCACAGTACACAGTGTCATCTGGGAGAGCCTAGTCAGGTGCACAACAGGTTCTGAGGCACAGCGAACAGGACAGAAAGACAATGACCAAAACTATAAATTTGAGAATGTATATTGGGACCTACCTATCAAACCAATGAACAGAATTGGGGGCCAAAGTCAGTACCAGTTTCAGATGTTGCAAGCTGAATCGATAAGCTGGAATTATTTAAATCCCCCTTGATTCTGGTCAGGATGTGTCCTGGAGAGTAAGACAATGTTAAGATCGAGGGGAGAGGAAGTCATAGCGATAAGGACAAGAGGAGAGTGGCCAAGACTGGGGAGCCAGGCCTCCCCTGACTGGAATGAAAATGCACTGCATCAACCGGACTGAGCACAGAAAGCAAGTCACCCAGGAAAAAGTTGAAACACATACTTCGGAATATTGCAAAATTCCCTGCTGTTTCTTCTCAAAGATGCTTCAGTATAAAGCTGAGGGGAAAAGTCTTTGTCATTTATCCTTAAAGTTGGGAGGAAAGAGGGGAAACATTTCACTGGTGAAAAGATATCTGAAAGGAACCACAAAAATAAAAATTCAGATTCAACCTTTTTGGTCTAATTAATACCATGCATTTGAGTAGAGGAACATTTATTAAATTCATACATATATCTATGGGCTCTTTAAAAATTCAAAACATTAATTATCAGGGATGCTTTTGGGATAAGAATTAAGCTATGAAATTCCCCATTTCATGAGTCTAGTAGGCTGAATTGAAGTATTAGATTTGAGATTATAAATCACCTTGATTGACCCAAGTCATACACACTGGCTCCAGACTCACAGTAAATTCTTGGCTTCTTCTTTTTTGAATACCTCTGGGAAAGAATTTTGTCAGCAGCATGATAGCATAGAAATGTGATATTATGCTCTGCTGATTCTCTGATGAGTGAGATATTGGACTGAGAAAGAGAAAAAGTGAAATTTGGTAACATGAACAAATAATAGGAATATAAATTAGTATTTAACTGAACTCATACTATTCAATTCTCTACAGTACTTGAAGACTTCTTTGCAGAAAAATAGTTTTCAACTTTAACAAAGAGCTACCTTTCAACTAAAATATGTTTTTAAGCTTAAGAACTAAAATTATCATTTGGATTTATATAATAGCATTTTGAGATAAAGCGGCAGAACCTAAATCTGGCTATCTTAAGCAACAAGGCAATTTAACAGAAAGATTGAGCATTCATAGAATTGCCACAAAGCTGGAAAATTGGATCTGAAAAACAAAAAGTCACCTAGGGCTCCTGGGGCAGTCAACTGTAATCCCAGCCCAGGTCATAGAACTTCAGGCCCCCACCACCAGTTCTAAGCTGAATGAATCAATTTCATCTCCAGATTCTCGAGTCCTAGATTCAAAGTTGAAAATTCCAGAGAGAATGCCTAACTGGCCAGACTAAGTCACATGCAATTCCCTAGCGGTAACATGCAGAGGGAGAGAGAAACTGACTCCTTTAGATTCCACCAGGGAAGGTAATTTCCACTTAGATGACGTACAACTGGGGACTTCAGTGGAGCTTGAAGTGCAAACAGTAAGGAATATTAGATATTACACAGTGAAAAACAATTACAGGTGTCCACTACAGTCCACCGTTTGGGTTGGGTCCACAAATTCTTTCCTGCCTAACACAAACCAGTTATCCCTAATAGAGCTGAGAACACTCTCACTGCCTCCCCAAAGGGAAATGCCCAAGTTAAGTATCTGCTGCATCCCAGCTCTTACTCCAGGATCTCCAGTTGATGTACACTTTTCCCCACATCTGTAACATGTGGCCAAAATATAAATACAAGCACAAATAACTTACCCTAGAAAGTAGGTGAACAAGAGAGTAGAAAGAAGAGATATCAGCTGAAATATTTATATACAATTGATAGAGTGGGAAGTCGAATATAGTTGAGGTTATAGTCCTTATTTCTACAAATCATCAAGTTATTACTGATATTCAATGTTCAACATTCACAGAAGCAGCCATTCATCAGTTTTTTCACTTTCCTTCTCAGCAGATTCCATGTCCCCTATGCTTCAGTCAGCACAGGTGGCGGGAGTGCTTGACTTTGTCAAGTTACCCACAGCTTATTGACTGAGGTGCTGAGCCCTGGGAGGTACTGTGTTCATGAAGTTGCACTGAAGTGGGAGATGGTGGAATGAGGAGGCCCCCTGGGATCACATGGGCTCCATGTTCCTCCCAGCCACCATGGAGATCAACACTAATATTCTTTATTAACCAAGGCCCCTTTCTCAATTCTACAACACAATAGTCTCTTTTTATCCTGACAGACCAAGGGTATGATGAGCCAAAAATAGCCAGTGGCACCCAATTCACTAATACCATTGTTGTCTCTATGTTGGAAGCATTCTTACCTTGGGGCTAAGGCGTTTGAACCAGCTAAACCCAGCCTGCAGGGATGAGAAGTGAAAAAAAAAGAAAACTGCAAGCAGATGATTAGGAATAATTATCCTTTAGTTCACAGACCCTAATATCAATCACCACTATCAAAAATCTCTTTGGGTCAGACCATTTATAGGATCATGCTGACCTTTCTGACAGTTATGGAAATAATGCTCCTTTTGTCTCTGATAGTTCAGTGGAGCTACCTGGCCTCTGCCACTTCTGGAACTTCCAGTCAACACTGAAATCATATAGCTCATTTCTACTGTGTGGTCTCCTACCAGAAACCTCAGTCAGAAAATTGCTCATTCCATAAGTGCTTTTCCTTTGCCAGTGCCTGCCTGAGGACCTTGCCGAAGGGAGCGGACTGTAAGACAACTGAGAATGTAGTCGGACAGGATGCTCATGAGGGATCACTCCATATTTCCGACGTATAAAATAATACATTCCTTTATTCTACAACAAGAAATGTTTTTATCTGGCCCAATATTCTGTGGGCTATAGTTGAAACCAGTTTTGGGTTAATCAGCCAAATTATTGGAACCACATACAGCTACTCAGGTTTGCTCCGAATGCAAAAATGTCTGGTGAGCACATTCATAGTTAAAAATTCAGCTAAATATGTGATTGTATTCCTCCCTGTTGATCAAGTACCATCAGTCATTCCCACCTATAGTCCAGAGATATTTTCCCATAAAATTAGCAAAGCCCAGCGATTCCTGTGTTATGTAAACCTTCTCATCCAAGGAGTGACATTGCAATCTGTGCTTAAGTCATGGTGAAATTTAACTCTAGTCATTTCTCAGAGCACAGCTGAGTGTAAGGCAAGTGAGGAATTTAGAGAATGGGTGTCCTCTTTCAAGAAGACATATTTTCCTTAGGCAAAAGAATAAGAGTCTTCAAGCAAAAGATGAGCAATCAGAGCCGGGAGGGGAGACTGTGTTTCTGGGAAACAGAAACTCCATATAGGGTGGGGATTTGGGTTACTCAGACACAGGTCCTCTCGTGGTCCCCTTCCTACTGCCCACTGTCTACTCTTTTCTGATCAATGACTACACATCCATGGAAGTGACATACAAAGTGAAAAATGTATTTGGTTGATGTAATTTGGCACACTTCACAATCAAAATCTGCTTCTGAATTTTGTCTTTTGCAGCCCTACAGCTGTGAAATAATAAACTTTTTCATCATGGTTACAGAACATCCCTGAATTTCATTCCATGGCTCAAACTGAGAATTTAGAGATTTAAGTTCATCACTTCCTGGCTTTAAGCCATTCAATGTTATCAGAAGCAGTCACCCATCAGTATTTCATCTCATTCATACTGTTTTTATGGTGGTGACAACATGGTCCACCAGGAACCCCTTCTCAATGAATCCTTGATTACAGATGTCCAGAAGCAATCATTTCATTCACTGTCTTATCACTGCATGCCATGGGCTGCTAGATTACCACCCCAGAGAAATAATACGATGTTTAACTCCTTCCATGCTATCTAGATTGAGAATTTGTCTCCAATCCCCCACATTTCCTTAAAGCTCTGGCACTGAACTTCAATTTCTGATACAAATTTCTGAATAATTTTGTTCAGAGACTGTGTAGATTCAAATCCCAGCTCTGCTTCTTATTAACCAAGCAAACTTGAGCAACCTTTCTGCAATTCAATTTTCCTCATCTGGAAATCAGGATAATAGCCCCTACCTCAGTGGCAGTTACAAGGATGAGGAGGTTAACACATGTAGACATTTAGAGTGTGCTTAATAATTGTTAGCCTATTCTTATAAAACTAAGGGTAATTAATATTTTACTATTATATTATCAGCCAAAATTCTTGTCCATAATTGAAAGAAACCACATCTGGACATCTTAAGCAAAAAAAAAAAAGAGAAATTATTAGACTGTCTGATGTCACAGAATGGATGGGAGGTGGGAGGCCCAGGCTTGGGAAACATGAGGGGCAGGAGAGATGCTGAGGGCTGGGATGTCACAGCCTTCACTGCACGCTCTGGGCAGCAGGATGTAGGGTCCACACACCGCACTGCTACTGTGAAAGATAGACTCCAGCCAAGTCCAGATACTTCTGTCAAGACTTGTTACAGAAATGACAGGCCAGCCAAGAAACAAGCACCACTCGGAGGGATGAAGTACTCAGATTTATTACACCGGCGGGCTCAGAGGGGCTTCTGCTCCGAAGCTCTGAGCACCTCCAAGACGTGTGCATGAGGTTTTATAGGGCTAATTACAAGCTTGGGGTATTCAGCCAATAGGCATGGAACAGCTTTAGCAGCATCATTATCACAAAAGTAGAGGCAGGGAGGCAGCAAACCAACATTTCAAGGCCAGATATGTCTCTTTGAAAATCCAGCTGGCTAGCAAAAAAAAAAAAAAAGAGCAAGGAATCAGCAAACCAACACTTGTTACACTTAGATTTACGAGTTAGCTTGTTAGCCAAGCCTGTCCTTCCTTTTCAGACTGAAGCTCCAAGAGAAAGCCCTCATTTAGTTAAGCCTTTATCCATGCTCCTGGCCACTAGCTGTCAGCAAGACTGCGTCATGGGAGTCTCTCCAAATGGGAGGCTACTTGGAAAAGGGACCTAGATCTTGAAAAACAATGACAAGTGTTGAATTCATTTGGTAGCATTAGTGTCACAAAATGCCAATGATCTATCATCCATGAGTATGACAACATGTGACCAACATGAAGTTTCCTCTGATCAAAGTCTGGAATTTAAGTGCCAAGGAAAGGAGGCTTTGGGCTTTTCTGAATGTTTGCAGCGTCAAGGAACACCATCCTCACCAAGACACGTCCCCGAAGAGACAAAAATATTGCGGCAACTTGTTCAACTCTGTCTGACATCATCTCCTCCCCTCCTGGTCCCTTTCCAGGTCAGGAACCCATGCACCTTCTCCCACCTGTTCCAGGAGAGGGAGAGACCCCTGAGAAATAGGTCAGAGATGTCTCAGGGAGGGGTCGCCTTTGCTCAACTTTGAAAAATAGGTCATTTTGTAGAAGGAAGAAAAGATAAAGCCAGTCTAGCCACCGAGACAAGGATGACCCAGGCCAGCAGGACTTGTCTCTCTCTCTGGAAGTTTCATCATGAGGATAATGAGATAGAAAGTTTGAAGAAAAAGTTAAGGCTGGTGTGTGGCACCCCTTAGTTGACAAGCTGATTGAAATTTAGCCTGAAAACCTTTTTAAAAATGGGGGCAGGCTCACAGCCTTGGTGACAGCAACATTTTAAAACTGAAGCTTAACCTGATATTCCTACAGCACAGGTTAGCAAAAAAAAAAAAAAAAAAAAAAAAGCCAAAGGCAAGGAAATAAGCTAGGATTGCAAGAGTCTATTCCTTCTCACCTCCTTCTTGAATTTGGATGGAAGGTCATTTTGGAAGAAACTTAGGGCATTTGCAGCAAACAAAATTAGGATTTTTATTACAACATCAAAGAGCAATGGAAGCCCACAGAAATTATTAGGTGAGATTTGGATTAATGAACTAGATTGTCATGGATGAGCAAGGCCAGTTTAGCTAATAGTGGTGGTGGTGGTACAACAGGGTGAAAAGTTGACAAGTCAGTGTGGCAGAATAGCCTACTGAGAAATCAATGTCTTGTTTTCTACTATGGAGTTAGTATTCCCCATTCCCATATGCCCATATTTTTTAATTGAAGTAAAGTTGATTTATAATGTTATGTTAGTTTCTGATGTACAGTATAGTGATTCAGTTACACACACACACACACACACACACACATATATATTCCTTTTCATATTCTTTTTTATTATAGGTTATTTCAAGCTATTGAATCTAGTTCCCTGTGCTATACAGGAGGACCTTGCTGTTTATCTATTTTCTATATAGTAGTGTGCATCTGCTAATCCCAGACTCCTGATTTATCACTCCCCTACCTCCACTTCCCCTTTGGTAATCATAAATTTGTTTTCTATGCCTGTGAGTCTGTTTCTGTTTTGTGAATAAGTTCATTTGTGTCACTTTTTAGATTCCTCATATAAGTGATATCATATGATGTTTTTATTTCTCTGTCTGACTTACTTCAATTAGTATGATAATCTCTACGTCCATCCATGTTACTGCAAATGGTCACATGCCCACATTTCAGAATGTGGTCAGAACTTGGAGTCTTTGATATGAAGGATCTTACTAGCCCTTTGTGGAATTTCATTTCAGAACATAATGGAGACTTTTCAGGAGGGGTATTCTGCCAGGAAGTCAACTCTTAAATCAACTTTGGTTTTCATATCCTAAGTCTATCAAGCATTAAACAAGACCATCAGAAAGGGAGGAAATAGATGGAAGAGGGGTGTGGCCCAGTCATAGTGATGTTGTTGGTTTCCACAGGTGCAGGGACCCAGGCCTTAAAGGCTCGTATGGTCATTCCCATTTCAGCCTCAGCCACTCCCAATAGGCTGAGACTGAGTGGACTTGTATCCCTGCCCTACAGTGACCAACTGTCCCAGTTTGTTCCAGGAGAGTTCCCAGGATTCAAGACTTTCAATGTAAAATCAGGAGAGTCCTAGGTAAACTAAGGCAAGTTGGTCACCCTCATCTCGGAAGCCTGTCTGCCTTCACAGATGGAAGAGAGCTTCTACCAGAGCTGCTGGTTTGCAAATGCAGTAATGCAATGGCTATACCCCCTGCCCCATGGACAATCAGGGACTGCCCACATTTTCCTGCATTACGTAGGCACTAGAGGTGGTTGTACAATGCAGGGGGAGGAGAGGAGCCTGACATTTGGTTTACATTGGACATTTTTTGCTAATCTTGGCAAGTGGAAACTTTCAGTTGAGTTAGAAAAGCAAGAAACATGACATTTCTTGAACAGCTGATGGTATGGAGCAGTTCCTGTCTGTTCAAATAACATTAGCAGCTATTTCTTGAGCACTTGGTACATGTTAAGCACAATGCTATGTGTTTATGTGCATTATCTCAATTAATTCTCGCAACAACAATATGGGCTGAGTACTATAACCATTCCAATTGACAGTTAAAGAAATTGGGGCTCAGAAAGGCTACATAATTACTCACTTATGCTGCCAGATGGAAGTGATGGAGCCTGATGGATTTTCAAAGTCTATGCTCTTAATTAGTCACTAAACTGTACTGTCTTATTAGACATATTGACAGGTGTAAAATGTGTAGAGAATATACACAAGGATTTTTGTGTCCTCTTTGTCTAATAATATTCATAACTCATCATGCTCATTTTTATGTGAAGTATTTAGTGACTAGGAAAGCATCTGTGACCTTACAGAATAATCCCTGACTTCATTGAAGGGGATTCACGTAATTATTGAGTTTTCTTATCTGTGACATAAATTCTTTTTTCCTTCTTAGGGAATTTAGTATCAACACACATAAAGAATGACAATTCAGAAGCAACCTAAGGATGGTTAATCTTATATTTAAGGTACGTTTTTAAAAAAATTTTGCATCACCTCCTTAACAGGACTAATCATGTCATTAAAAACCATAGCATCTTAATTTCTTCCCTCCTCTTTGCAGTTGCTCAGCTCCTTCACAAAACTCAGAGAAAGCTGCCACTCTTGCATTTCTACCTGATTCTGACTGCAATCTCTTTGAAGACAGAGCCATTTCTCATTATACCTTAACTACCAAGGACTGGCTTATAAGTTGTAAAAACTGTGCACATTTTATTGGAATACTCTTTTCTAAAACAGAAAACTTAGAATGGAAATCGTTGGAGTTCTGCAGTGGTCTCCACTCACTGGTGCATTTTTGAGAATATGGACCAAAGAAGAACTTCAAGAGTCACAACCTGAACTGTGACTGAGTAATGGCTCCAGGACAGCAGCAAGTTAGAGTGTCACAGGAGAGGCACTCAAAACAAACACATCAACCTACCCTAGAGTCTTAGAAAGTCAACAAGCTTGAGAGAAGCTGCCGAGGTCATGAGGATGAATCTCATCCATTGCTCAGTGCTGGGCTTTTCTCACAAATGGGGCTGCCTTGAATAAGACAAAAGGCAGAACTTGGGAATACAACTAAAGAGTCATGGCATTAAGCCAAATGGCATTGGCCAATAAATCAGCTGATATCTGCCTAAATTACCATGACAAGGACTGCATTTTGAGGCAGCCAAGAAGATGTAGTATTCACATCTGCTTCCAAAGACTATTCTGTGGGGAGTGTACTTGACTGACTGCCTCCAGCTGCCACCCATGTGGATTCCCCACTGCTGTCACACCCAGACCACGCTTTCCCCAGGATGCTCCCAGCCAACAACTGAGTAAGGTTGGGGTACTAGTGCCAATCCACTCCTGCCCAATGTGAGACTTCCCCAAAGGACAGCCTTTGCTCAGTGACCCCCCATTAGCCCTGGCCCAAACTCTTAGAGCTGCATGGTTGACTCCTCCTACCTAATGCACCTTCCCCCCTCCTCTCAGAAAGCAGAACTGACCAGTAGAAATGTAGTGTGAGCCACATATGTAATTTCCAATTTTCAAGTGATCTCACTAAAAAACTAAAAAGAATAAAGGTGGAATAAATTTTAATCATATACATATATATTTAATGATGTATTCCATTTATTCCAAAATGTCATTTCAACATACAGTCAATATTTTCAAAGTCATTAAGGGAGTACTTTACATTCTCATACATGTGAGGGGTCTTTGTTTTTGTTTTTTGTTTTCAGCACTAAGTTTTAGAATTCCATGTGGTGTTTTACACACCCCATTTCTACACACCCACACTGCAGATGTTGCAGAATCCCACGTGACTCGAAGCCAATCTGCTGGACAAGGCTCTTCCTGCCTACTCCTGCTCCTTTTTCTTTTACAGATGGTATCTTCCCCAAACCCTCTGCATGTCTAATCCTATCTGAGCATTTGCATCTCAGAAGACTTGAATTGACACAGTTTACCTCCTTGTCTCCAAATACTGGTCCAGATACTGGTCCAAATACTGTTGTCAAACGCAGATTCTTTTTTAAAAAAAATTGTCATTGTATCAGTCTCCTGCTCAAAATCCCTCTGGGGCCATCCTTCATTTCAGAATCTCTCAACTTGATTTCCAGTGCCCTCCATGATGTCATTGTCATTTACATGATCAGCTTTACCAAGAGCACTCCCACACCACCTCACTGTAGCCCTGTCAGTGTCCTCATTGTTCTCCAAACAAACCAGCCTCTTTTCATCCCTGCAATTTCTCATGGTGTTTCATCTCTTAAAATGCAATTTCTTTCCTTTGAATCTATTTTTTAAAGATTCATTACTGGTATTGCCTATATTAGATTTAATATTTTTAAATTATATCTGGATACCACTGATATATTTATTTATGAAGTAATATATATAATTTTCAGAAGAGAAACTAAAGTAATATTTATCTCTGATATTTAATTAAGCAGTACATATTTACTTGAGACATACTTATAATAGCTAATAAATACTGTGGCAAACACAAAGACATAGAATCTATAATTCCTATTTTCAAGGTTTGATGGTTAATTTTCTGTGTCAGTTGGCTGAGCTATGATGCCCAGCTGTTTGGTCAAACACCAGTCTGAATATTGCTGTGAAGGTATTTTTTAGATGTGATTAACACTGATAATCAGTTGACTTTACAAGAAGTAGATTACCCTCCAGAATGTGAGTGGGCCTCATGCAATCAGTTGAAGGCCTTAAGAACAGACTGAGGTCTCTGGAAGAAGAAGGAATTTGCTTCAAGACTACAGCGTATACTCAAGCAATAGAAATAAAAACAAGAATAAATAAATGGGACCTAATGAAACTTACAAGCTTCTGCACAGAAAAGGAAACCATAAGTAAAACAAAAAGACAACCTATGTAATGGGAAAAAATTTTTGCAGATGAAACCAACAAAGGCTTGATCTCCAGAATATATAAGCAGCTCATACAACTTAATAAGAAAAATAACAAACAACCCAATCCAAAAATGGGCAGAAGACCTAAACAAGCAATTCTCCAAGGAAGATATACAAATGAGCAATAGGCATATGAAAAAAATGTTCAACAAAGTAAATCATTAAAATATCAAATTTTTTCTACAGACCCCCTCATGCTCGGGTAGTCAGAAGAAAAGTAAATCACAAAGGACTGGCGATCTCAGTGCAAGCCAAATCGCTCAAGAACTTTGGTATTTAAACTTGAGACTATTTAAAATTATAAAACAAGCTTGTTAACATCCTGAACTCACCTTTTTAAAAAGCATATCCCACATTTGGTCTGTTCTGGACTTTAATAAACTATGTTTCTGCTGAGATAGAAGAGAAAGCATGACCTAGTTAAACTTAGGCAAAACTAATCTTGCAACTTGATCAAAAAATTGCTTTGCAAACATTCCCTTGTTAAAGTGTCTTGGGAATATCTTAGTAAGAACTTAAAAGGCTCCAATCTAAATTAGGACAGAAAACTGGCTTTCCAACATTACACACCAAAAATGCCTGTCATTTGCTTCATTAGAGAGGCAATTTTATTTTAACGTGACATTTTTTAAAAGGCTAAGTTGTTTCGTTTTCCCTGTTTCACCCTACTTTTCACCACACCCACCACCTCGTATGCAAAACATTTTTAATTTGGCAAACTCAGCCTTACCTCCCTTTTACACTGCAGCTGACATCGTTGAGGCTGTGGTTGCTCAGTTATAATCAACCACTAGGATACACAACCCAGAAGAAAAAATGGATAATAAAGCAAACATTTTTGTATAATGTCTAATAAAGGACCGTTATCCAAAATATGCAAAGAACTCTTAAAACTCAACAATAAAACAAACCACCCAATTAAAAAGTGGACAAAAAGGCTGAACAGACACCTCACCAAAGAAGATACATAGATTGCAAATAAACATATGAAAAGATGCTCCACATCAAATCTCACCAGGGAAATAAAGATTTTTTTAAAAAATGTGATACCACTACATACCTATTAGAATGGTCAAAATATAGAAAACTAACAACTCCAAGTGTTGACAAGGATGTGGAACAACAGGAACTCTCATTCATTGCTGTTGGGTATGCAAAATGGTAAGACACTTCAGAAGACATTTTGGTGTTTCTTACATGATTAATGTACTCTTACTATTCAATTCAGCAATCATGCTCTTTCGTATTTACTCAGATTAATTCAAAACATTATGTCCACACAAAAACCTGCACATGGGTGTTCATAGCAGCTTTATTCATAATTGGTAAAACCTGGAATCAACCAAGATGCCTTTTAGTAAGCAAATGGAAAAAGAAATGGTGGTACATCCAGACAATGGAGTATCATTCAGTGCTTCAAAGAACTGAGCTATCAAGCCATGAAAAGAGATGGAGGAAACTTAAATGCACATTACTAAGTAGAAGAAGCCAATCTGAAAAGACTACATACTGTGTGATTCCAACTATATGACATCGGGAAAAAGCAAAACTACAAAGACAATGAAATGATTAGTGGTTTCCAGGGGTTAGAGGGGAAAGGAGGATGAATAGGCAGGGCACAGAGGATTTTTAGGGCAGTGAACTGATTCACTATAATACCACAATGTGGATACATGTCATTATATATTTGTATAATGTATCCTAAAACACTCCCAGAGAAACATCCAGAATAATGTTTGCACACATATGTGGCACCATGGCCCAGCCAAACTGACACATAAAATTGATCATTACATTTACTACTACCCTAGGTCTTGAGCAATCTCATCTCTTTCTTTTATCAAGGTTCCCTCAGCTCTTCAGAAGGACTGAAGCTGCTCTTCATGAGGCAAAACTATTTGGCAAATTTGCTGAAGGTGAGGTACTTTTGATAATGCAATGTTGAGATCCTAATACTGTACCCCAAATACTAAAAGAAATAAATATGCTTAAAGAAAATTTTTCTCAGTAAGAATCTGAGTATATAAAATACCATTTAGAATTACAAGATTCAAATACTCAGATATCTTTCTTGGTGTTAAGAATTTCAAACATTTGTCAGCCTTTGCTGTTGCTTATCCAGCGCTTCCTCTTCTATTTGCCCTGCGTGTCTATCACAACTCAGCTCTCCTCACAGCTCATGTGGTTCATGTTGGGAGAAGCAATCCTCTACTGGCCTTGAGCTCCCCTGCAGTTTCTGGCTGGCCACACCAAGAATGCAAGGCTCTGACTACTCTTTACCAAAGACATTTCTCAGGGTTGAGTTTGCAACTCAACAATAGGTTGAATTGGGTTTTTTCCTCCCCTAAGACGAAGAGCAGGCTTGCTTCCACTCACTATGAAAGTGGTAGATGCCCCAAGTTCAGTGCCCCTCTCCTGTAATGCAGCCCACTGCGTGCACAAGCATCCATCCATCCACCTGTGCCAGCACCCTGGGCAACTCTGGGGTGTGAAGCTCTGGCTAATGCTTTTGCTCTAATGAAGTTTTTTTTGTTTTTTTTTTTAATCTCCCACCCAGGAGTCTCATGTCTTCTGCCTTGTAAGAAGGGAGCAATGAACCAGAAAAAAGCCAACTTGTTAGCTTGGAAACAGCATAAAAATCTTAGACCATTCACAGTTCTTGACAATACAGTTGAAGAAGTGCTAATAATTACACATCTCCCCTGCCCCAAAATTGATCACATTGACTGAACCAGGTATTAAGCTGTTGAACAGAGGACAGTGTTGAAAGAAGAATCAGAAAAGAACTTGGATGTTGTCAAGAAATATTGGCCAAAATCAGGCTCTGCCATAGAAGTTCTGAATAAACCCATTAGTACAGACAAACTCCACAACTGTGGTAGGGGTCAGGCCTGCCTACCTCTTTCAGGAAGAGTGCCAAAGTCTGCATTTTGTGTCTCTTACATTTCTTTTAACGTATTCATCCAATGATTATTTATTGAAAGGTCTGGGCGAGACTAACAGAGAAAATGTTCAAAAGACATCTATTGGTCCAGGTGGGTTGGTATTCTAGCTTTTACTCTGTAAGTTATTTCACATGCTAAATAAAATTATCTTTCTCTTGTCCTCATCTTTTCATTGTGCTCATAAAGCACCTTTTCAGGATTTCCTGCACTCCATCCCAGTTATATCTTTATTTTTTATCTCCTTGTCTATAGTACTAGTGTTATAATATTTGAAACCTTCTCCAATGAGATGAAAAATGCAACTCTTACACTGTCTGCCCAGTCCAAGACTTCCTCTGATCTGAGAGCTGCCCACATTTAGGTGAGCCTCTTATATTTACATGAACTTAGTCATTCAACAAACATTTATTGAGCACCTTCCATCTTCCAGGCATTGTTATAAAAGCTGGCAATCAGCAGTGAACAAGACAGAAAATAGACTATCCTAGTCAGGGTTTGGAGATAGACAGCAAGGAAGCAAGTAATAAATGCATGCTTATATATATGGCAAAAATAAAATAGGATAATTGGATAGAGCATTCAAAAGTAAAAGGTATTTTATATTAGATGCTGATAGAAAGCATCTTTGAGGTGACATTATAACTGACACTTAGAAGGTGAAAAAAAAACAGACACATGAGTATCCAAGGGTAGAATGTTCCAGGCAGAGGAAACCATAGGACAAAGGAATGACTGGTCTATCTCAAAGACAGGGGAGTCAGAATGACCAGAGAAAGGTCTGAGATCCCCTCCCAATAATCTGGAGTTAAGACTGAAGAGAAGCTAAGACTAAGAGTCCTATGAGCAAAAAATACCCAACCTGTTATGTTCGCCTAGATCTAGCTTAGAATCATGTCTCCAAGGGCATAGTCCCAGAATCATTTTATGTCAGTTTCTCAGTAATGGGTATTCAACAACTTTACGAAGAATTGCAAGACATACTATATCACTCTGATTTTTTTCCATCTTGTCATGTCATGTCCAACATAGTAATATTTACAGAGGTAGAAATAACAAAGAAAGCATAGAAATTAATTCTGTGGACATCAGAAAATGGTGCTAGGGGATTAAATATTGTTACTGATAATTATATCAGAAGAACTAGAAAACACGGTATATGCCCCCTTGACCCCTGGGGTAGAGAGCAGCCAGAGATGAGAAAGAAAGGATCCTCCAGGGAAGCTGCAGCAGATCCTGCAAAAATATTAGGGCCTTAACTAGGAAAAGGATGTTGTTTAGGGGACAGGAGGGGAAGAGGACAAACTTGGTTCACTCCCTGTTTACCTTGTGTCAGTCTTGCTGCTGGGGAGGGGGAGATGCGAGGGTCAAGCACTTTTGTTGAAAGCATTTTTGCTAAAGACATTAAAGCTCACTCTGCATCTTACGCAGCTAAATTAGCTGGAGAAGATGGAAAGCTCTTTTCATATTTTTATTTGTTGTTAAGTATTACCTTCACTAGCAAGCAAATTTTAAGACCAGAAATTATTGACCCCATAATTCTACCATTTTAATAAAATTTAATTCAATAAAAATTTTAATTTTTTAAATCTCCATTTCTAGTCTTTTTTCCTAGAATCATTTAATGTCATATTGTTGTAATAGTTTTATAAGTTCAATCATTTTTTTTTAGTATGTGTGTGTGTGTTGTGGGGAGAAGAAAGTTGGCTTCGTTTCTGGTCATCTGAGATGAAGTAGGCTGGACTCTCTGGGTGGAACACAACTCTGGCTTTTAAATTTTCACAACGGAATAACAACTCTGCCTTCAGTGCATCTGGTCTCGAAGCACGTGGTTCTCACTTTTATCAGCAACATAGACTTCAGGCAGAACAAGCACTTGTCAGAGAAAGTGATTGCAATCCAAAAGCTCTTATACCCAATATATCCAATATGATAGAGTGGAATGGACAAGCAGACCATTTTTTTAGGTTTCCCAAGCTCTGTCCTGGCATTGCTAGATCAATACAAAGTGCAGTTCCAGGATCACACTATCTCAGCTCTTCAATTTCACACTGTATTCTTTATAAAGGGTGGATACTGGAAGGTATCATACAAGAAGTACCTCTGTCCCTTTTTCACTCGGAACTAGATTTACCTATGAAAAAAGACTCACACTGTAAATGCAGTGTGAGGTTTCATTCCAGAAAAATGTTACTTTCTGCAGAGCTTTTTCATATCCTTTCTTTTTCTAAAAATTAAGTTACAAAATGAGGATGACATGACCCCATGCACCTGGTGGTTTGGCTCAGCTGCTTGGAAAGTCAGCCACTTTTATGACCCATTACAGTGAACATTTCATCTCAGATTATCTGTTAACATCTCTTCCTGCTCTTTATAAATAGTTTTAGTTTCCATCATTAATTGTACACTGTGTTAACTTTTACAAGTCACATTAAATCCTCTATAATATATTTAATTTGTACCAAAGAATAAGTACATACTCAAAGTATAAAGGAGCAGTTCAGGGAGTCAGGACAATTCTACTGACCCAAGAGGCCAAGCCTTCAGTGACTTCACTGCAACTTTCTGACTAGAGAAAAGGAGGACATTTCATAGAAGTATTGCTTGAACAAATATAGTGAAGAAATATTCTCTGTAGCAGTGAATGCACGCCTGACCACAGTGAAGGACTGATGGGTGGGGGGAAGAATGAAGCATGAAGTTGGAGAGACATCAGGGTCAATCTGTAGAATGCTTTCAACACTAAGTTCATGATTTAAATTTTTACTCTTTAAGTAATTATTGAACAGTAAAGAAGCTGATAAAATTACCTGGATAATTTTGACCAAGATGGCACCATTAATAGATCTATAGCCCTCTGGAGGATAGATCATTTGTTGTGTGGGATGTTGAGAGTTTATTTTTACACACTAAATTTTAAGTCGCAGGAGGCCATGTTGGTGAAAATTCCCAGTCAATTCTGAAATTAACAACTGGAGCTTGATATTATCAGTGAAAGAGACACAAATTTGGAAATTATCTGCATAGAAGAACATTAGAGAAACAATAGAAGAGATGAGTGCTCCGGGTTCATTCACCTTCAACAAGTATTTAAAATTACCCCAGAGCGCTGTGACACCCAAAAAGAAGATTAAGCTCTCCTAAACTAGAAGGCATTGGGTGACAATAGGGCACTTGAATGCCCTCAAAATGATGCCTCCTCTCAGTCCAACAAATAGGCTAAATTTAGAACAGCCTTTAGTTGCTTCATTACTAGAATTAAAGAGTTTTTGAATAATTTTTTTTGGAAGGAGGGAAAAATGAAACTGAGATGCTGAAAAAAGGAGAAAAATTCTGCTCTCTATAACTGAGAAAACAAATTCTTTAGAGAATAACAAAAAAACAATACTGCCAACTCAGCTGGGGAAAAATGAATAGGAGGCAGAGCCTCAAGGTTGTTCAGTGACACCTTTAAATTGCAAATATTACCCAATGTCGAGAGAAATAAGCTCATGCTATAAGATGCCACAGGCCTCTGTTAAAATCACTTGAGAGTATGGGAGGAAAGGGGAAAATAAGGTAACACTGGCACACTGATAGCCAAGGTGAGACCTTTGGGAAGTGGGACTCAGACATTATAAATGAGCAATGTAAGCCAAATTCAAAAATAGCCTGCTTCTAATGGTGTACTGTCAGGACTGGTTAGCGTGAAACCGGCTGGGTGTAAAAGAGAATGTTGCAGAATGAGATGTCAGTGTGACCTATGGGGAGATGAACACTAGAGTGTGGAGATGAAGTTACAGAGTATGAAACTGAAGAATCAAGGGACAAGATGACAGGCCAAGGAGTCTGGGCTCCACCCTGAAGATAAGGGAATTTATTGGAAATTTATAAGGAAGTAGAACAGCAGATTCCTATTTATGCTGGAAAAGGGGACTTCAGTGCAGATGCACACAATTGCCAGGAGGGGGCCAGAGACAGCAGAGGGAGGCCAGCTAGAGCTCTTGCAATAAGGTGGACAAGCACTGCTGAGGGCTTGTGCTGAGGAAACCACTGGGAGACGAGGGTAGTGTGGGAAGAAGGGTACTGACCTTTATCCTTTCAGTAGAATCATGAACTTTAGAAAGCCATTCTCTAACAAGTCAACTTTTTAATCACCATCCCTCTTATTCCTTCATTCCTTTTTATAAATCAGTCTGCCAGGCAATACAATGTCTCAGAGGTGAGAATGAAGGGCATATACAAGCAGTAACACCTCACTTAGCAAAATAAAATGTACTCTCCAGGACTGTTGTAGAGCTTAAGAAAGAATGCTGATGCATAAACTGATGTCCTCAGTTCTCTCTTCCCGTTGAGAATTTCTCTTTTGATTCTCACGTTCCCAATACATGGGTCCCGAAGGATGTGGAGTCTACATTTAAGCTCTGATCATACCAGACAAAGCTCTTTTCATGCTTCTGGTGAGCATTGCCAGAAATGCTCTGACAATGGAGATTCCAAACGTAAATCTTGAGAAAGACACGGGATCTTCCAAGCTCAGCCCCTGTAGCAGCTCTCCCAGCCAGATGACAAGTGTATTGGAAACTTTAGCACATGAATGCAGATGGACCTGAGTTAAGTTCAAATCCTAACTCTCCTAAATATTCTTATGACCTTAGTCAGGTCCTCAAATACTCTGAATCAGTAACATATGATTCAAAGGGCAATTGAGACAACTTAGACATAGCATTTGAAAAGCAACTGACAGTACGTGGGCATGTGTATAAGTTAGTAGCTTAATTTGGCTGCTGACAGAAGAGATCCAACTCCAGTGGATTATGCACAGAAGGGTTTATTCTCCTAAAGAAAAGAAGTCCAGAGGTAGGCAGTCCAAGGCTGGCATAACAGCTCTATAAGTTTTTAGGAGCCCAGACATCACCGATTTTCAATTTTTAAAGCCACCTCATGGTCAAGATGACTCCTGGGCACGATGGAGGAAGAATTCATTCCTCCTTTCTAGGTAGCCTCCCCAGAAATAACTTTCACCGACATCTCTTTGACCATAACTTAGTTACACAGCCTTACCTAACTGCGAAGTAGACTGAAAAACTACTTTTTCAGCTGGGCACACTACCCTGGGTTTTTTTACAAAAAAGGAAGAATTGACATCTGAAAGGTCCTATCTGTTACAACTTTTATTAAATGTTAGTCCCCTCTCTTTCAATATAAAAACATTCAACATGGAATTTAACATCATATCCTTATTTTTATTGAGCAGTGATGTAATAAATGGCCAAATGAAGCATATTTCTGCACCTTTTAAGAAATTATTAACATATCATCCAAAATGTTCATTGTTCCTTGCCTTAGGCAATAAATTAGTGCCAGACCAAAAATCCATCTCTCCTGATTAAAGATACTTCCTGGTTTGTTTTCCCTTGTATCAGGTAAGATTTTTTATTTTGTCATATTTTGCTTTGGTTTACCATTTTACACTTCATATTAACATAAGCTTTGGTTTAAATGCCAGATACAGTTATCTCCAATTATTTTCTTAATTGGTTCTTGTAATTTTACCCTCCTTTTAAAATACTTAAAGAATTTGCACTTCAGATTCTTTTGCAAGTTTAAGGAGGCTGAAGTAACAAATCCAAAGATTCATCACTTCAAGTATTCCAAAGTGTCCCTTAGCCTAAATAATTAACAGGTAATTGAAAAACTTAGCTTTCAAGGCACTATATGAGGAGAATTACCATTAAACTAATGCCAATGATATCTTAAGATCTGGGAATATAATTGTTTCCATTCATTTCAAAATGAAGCTATGAGTAGGTAACAAACTCCAGTGAAGTCCATTTTAAGGAACATTAAAACCTTATAAAATTTTGCAGGGCTAGAATTCTGGTTATGGCCAAATACTTTTCAAGAACTAAATCTAACATGACAAGAAACAAGAATTGCTACATGACAGCATTTAATAAAATGGATATTTGAGAGAGGAAAAAAAATCCCAAGAGAAATGGAAGAATTTTAAAGATAAAAAGTAGGATGTGACCTATGATATTATTTAGAGGGCAAAATGCTGAAAATTTAACAGTTGAAGATTACTCAATGGTCATGCAGTTAAAAAAAAAACAAAAAGCAAAAGAGTTAGATTTATCTTGTTAGGACAAGTGAAGATATTTCTTTCTTTCTTTCTTTTTTCTCAGCTGCCTTCTGTCAGAGGGAGCATATTAAGAGGTAAAGGAATAGCTGAGACAAAAAATGAGTTCTGATCAACAAGAAAGAGAGCCGATTTTTAAAAATGAATCCATTGTCCTCTCTCTTCACCTCACATATATATCTTGCCGGATTTCTCATGATGCACTCCAAATCATCATTCTCTCCAAACTGACCCGTTTCCTCCCAGACCCACAGACGAGCTGGGCACATCTTCAATGTGCTATGCACATCCTGCCTTTGTGTCTCACCTCATCATTTTCCCTCCTCAGAGAAGTCCCACATAGCTATATTTTAACCACCCTTTCAGGACCAGCTACAAACCTACGTTTTCTGATATTTTCTGCCCTAATTATCATCTTTTCTTTATATTCTCCTACGCTCAGCTGCCACACAATGCAACTACATACGGACTAATAGCATTTGAGTTTCTTTTATGTATGTTGACCTTTTATTAGAAGGGAGGTAACCTGGGACAGAAACCACATTGCATGTCGTGATGATCTAACATGCCTGGTGCAAAGCTGAGCACAGATAGTGGCAGCTACAGAGAGGGCAACCCAGAACCCAGTGCTTCCTGTGCATTTTCTCCTTTTCTGTTTGCGTGGAATTATTAACTCTGTCCCGGTAACCGTCTACCATTGGTACCTGAACATTGTTTGATTTTCTTGTTGGTTCTCCTCCTTGAGAACCAAAGCATCAGGGAAAGAGAGAGGTGAGTTGATGGGTTTACATTTCAAAGGCTGGCTTGGCTTTGCCCTGAAGGACTTTGCCCTTAGACACCCTCAGAAAGGTGTCTGCCTCATCCTACAGGATTCTAACTGCCACACTGCCATTGTATTGGGTATTTGCCAGGAAGTATGGGGATCCATTGCATTTTTTCTCCTTTTTAAAAATTTTCTATTGAAGTGTAGTTGATTTACAATGTGAGTTTCAGGTGTACAGCAAAGTGATTCAGTTATACATATACATACATACATATATATATATTCTTTTCAGATTCTTTTCCATTATATGTTATTACAAGAAATTGAATATAGTGCCTTGTGCTATACAGTAGGTCCTTGCTGTATATCTATTTTATGTATAGTAATGTGTGTTTGTTTGTCCCCAACCCCTAATTTATCCCTTTCCTCCCTTTCCCCTTTGGTAACCATAGTTTGTTGGAATCCTTTGCATTTTATGCTCTTTTTTTCTTTATATCATTTCTCAAATGTTTATTGAGCACCTATTATGTCTTCAAGGACTCCTCCTACATACTAGGAATATAGCACTGATGAACAAAGTCAAGCCCCGTAGTGCAGTGAATAGTGGCCCTCCAAAAGATGTATCTAGCTGGAACCTATAAATTCAATCTTATTTGGAAAAAAGGGTGTTTGCAAAGGTAATTATGTGGAGGACTTTGAGATAAGATCACCTTGGATTACAATGGGTCCTAAATACAATGATAAATCTTTAGAAGAGAAGGGGAAACAGAAACACAGACACAGAGAATAAACACATATGAAGAGGGAGGCAGAGATTGGAGTGGTGCTCCTGGGAGCCACGCAATGCGCGAATTGTCAACAGTCACCAGAAGCTGCAAGAGGCAAGGAAGGGTTCTCCCCAAGAGCTTTCGGAGGGACTCAGGAATGCCACAGCCTTGACGTCAGACTTCTGGCCCCCAGAACTGTGAGGCAATACACTTCTGTGGATTTCAGCCACGAAGTCTGTAATAATTTGTTTCAGCAGCCCTAGAAAACGAACACATCCTCTCATGGAACTTATCATTATAGCAAAGAGACAAAATAAACTACCAGGAAAGTTAACAGAAGGAAAGGTAAGTGTATTAAGAAAAAAAAACAGGACAGAGTGAAAGATGTCACTGAGAGCTACTTTAGATGAGAGAGTGAGGAAGACGATTTAATCTCTTCCAGTATTTTCTGGGAAATAATATTTGGCAAAAAAAATTATGATGTCTAACTCATTAACTTGTTAAGTAACTTTTCCAGTGCCTTTTAAAGATTATTTTCTTCAGGTCATGTTAAGATATATCTGGTCTAGCATATCATTAATAAATTTGCAAATATTAACTACTCTATATAAAATAGATAAACAGTAAGTTTATACTGTATAGCACAGGGAACTATATTCAATATCTTGTAGTAACCTATAGTGAAAAAGAATATGAGAATGAATATATGTATATATATGTATGACTGAAACATTATGCTGCACACCACAAATTGACACATTGCAAGTGACTATACTTCAATTAAAAAAAAAACACATATCTAATGACCTGGAATAAACAGTACAGATTATTTCCAGAATAATGAAAATGTTCTAGTTGTTGATTTCCATGGTGGCTGCACAGATGTGTACCTATTCGTGGAGCTGTCCACTTTGGTAAAATGTGTGCGATTTACCTTAGGAAATTATACCTCAATTAAAAGAAAGACACACACACACACACACACACACACACACACACACACACACACACACACAAAAGATAGGCTTGTTTCCTTATAGCATCTAGACGGTTACAGTTCTCTTACCAGTAAATTGAATTTATGTGTCACCATAGGTGGGTTTCTTCCAAGGAATTAACCTTGTCCAACAGATACAGGCTTATGAAAACCTCAACTAATGGGGATGGCATTGACTTCCATGACATATACATTATGTTTCAAATCTATTTCCATTCAAAAAATATTTTTTTAGAACTGTGTGTAAGGCATTGTGTAAGGCACTGTATCCTTGGTCCACAGCCTGTATTTGGTTCACATTATATATGCAAATTATAAATATAAATTCATTTCCTGCATGTAAATAAATATCCAGATAGTCTGAGAAACTAAGCTTTAAAATGCTTTTTGTCAAATAGGTAATTAATTACTTTGGAACAGCCTCATAAGATTTAAGAATTCAACAACCCCAAGACTAACAACCCAAGTCACAGAGAACCAGAGGCTCCCCGAAACATCCCCTAATATGCCAGGATTACCAACTGTGATGCCCACCTTCCCTACACATTACATGGACTATGTACTAGAAAGGGTGTGTGTATCTGAAAGAACCTCGAAGCACAGTCCTGACTTTCAAGGATTTGACGACATTGTGAAGAATTCTCTGTTTAGTCAAGCCTTGGTTCTGCTGAAGGTCAGCAAGCTACACAAAATGACAAAGGCCAAGTGTCCACATAACTGTTGTCTGCAAAGACACAGCTGCTATCAAGAACAAGTTGGAATGAGACAAGAGAGAAATTGGCAAGCGAGCTGGAGAGCTGATGATTCTGCAATTAACAAAAGATCAAAATGCCTCAAAGAAGCTCTTGCTTAGGGCATCCCAAATGTCTACACCACTGTCAATCACCATTCCAGGGGCTGTAAATGTTTGCATTTAAACAGGATATCCATAGACCTCATAAAATACTATGAGGGGCTTGTGGTATAGTCACTTAATTGAATCTGAAACAGAAAGTGACTAATCCTTATTAATCTTTCAGAAAGAAAACATTTGTACTATCACATTTATAATATCAATATATTTAATGCCTCACTTTAAAAAAAATCCTCTCATGGGGAAAAATCCTTGCTATGCAATTAGTATACTCTTCATGAAGAGAGAAAATGTAATTGGAGGAAGGTTAAAGCAAAGTGAACAGAGAGAGAGAAAAAAAGTGTCAAATATTAAAGAACAGTCCACCAGCCAGTTTTTCATGAAAGAATCCAGCTCTGATCATTGTAAATCTACGTGACAGCGGGTACAGTTGTATTACAGTCAAATCTCATTAGTCTGGAGTTCAGCAAGTAGGAGAAATGAAATCAGTTTTCAGCACTGGTGTGAATAATCCGGGATGTCATTTTATCTGCACTGTAACAAAGGACCTAGTAAGTCCTTCTTCAGCTGGGAAACCTTTGAATAAGACAAGCTGACAGAAGAATTAAATTATTCTGTTGTTTACTCTCCCCTCCTATTGGCAAACCATGGGCATTATTCATCAGACTTTCTTTTTCCAGCACCTGATGCTATACGTATAAAAGCAGACAGTTCTAAATATCCAACATCCAGACACTCAAAACCCTTTCCTGTTGGCTGTGAAATGCTTTTGGCTTTCGAGAAGGCGTTATTGAACCTACCAAATATACACAGCTCAAAAGAAACATAACTTTCTAAATCAAATGAATATGGGAATATAATAAATACTTCCAGGGGGAGGGAAGAGGAGTAAAAGGGAGAATGAGAAATAGAAGGAAAAAGAGGGAGACTTGAATGTCTTACGTAAGAATTAAGATAATGAAGATGTAAAACACTTTATTCTCCTGGATTCTAATATATCAACCTCTCTAATTCATTTTACTCATGTAAACGATTGCCACAAATTTCCAAATTCAACTGGAGACAAGAGAAGGAAAATCAGAAGCCACTCAAGTAATATGTGCTAGCCTTACAAGTACTTTTACCCACCCACTCTTTTCAGGGAGGCCTTTTCTGAAGCCAGGAAGTTTAATGTGGCCACAGACAACCTATGGAGGAGTACAAAGATTTAGATGCCATTCCTGAGTCTGTTCCTAATGGCCTGTCTGACCTTTACCTTTCATTGACCCTGGTTTTCACATAATTAAACTTCCGTGACAGCCTTGAACTAGCCTCCCTGGCTCCAATCTTTCCTTTGCTTACAGTTGTCCTGCAAGTGCTGCCAGAGTTATGCTTCCATTACATGTACCTACTCATGCTGCCACCATAACGCATCTGCTATCTCCTCAAACAGGTAGGATAAAATCCGGCTTCTTAGCAGGCCTGACAAGGCCCTTGGCCATCTTTCCATCTTCATCTCCTACCTCTCCCTTGTCTCACCCTTATGCCACCCCGTGTATTGAGTGCTCCCTGAACACACGACACTTGTTTTCATAAGGGCTGTTCCCACTGCCTGCATCCCCTCCAACCCCCCTCTCACATCTCCATTGTAACATCACAGTCACCTGACACTCAGGGTCCTTTCAAACCCTTGATTTCCTTGGGGACATCTTCTCTAAGTTTTCAGGCCAAGGTAGTCTCTTATTTTAAAATGCAGGTTTTACATAGAAACAACCTAAGTGTCCATCAGATGATTGGATAAAGATGTGGTATATTTATACAATAGAATATTACTCAGCCATAAAAAAGAATAAAGTAATGCCATTTGCAGCAATATGGATGTCCCTGGAGATTGTCATACTAAGAGAAAGAAAGAATTCCATGTGATATCACTTATATGTGGAATTTTTTAAAAATGAAACAATAAACTTATTTACAAAACAGAAACAGACTCACAGACATAGAAAACAAACTTGTGGTTACCAGAAGGGGAAAGAAGGGGTGGGGGATAAGTTTTGAGTTTGAGATTTGCAGATACTAACTACTACATATAAAATAGATAAACATCAAGGAAGGTCCCACTGTATAGCACAGGGAACTATATTCAATATCTTGTAATAGCCTATAATGAAAAAGAATATGAAAAGGAAAGTATGTGTGTGTGTGTGTGTGTGTGTGTGTGTGTGTGTGTGTGTGTGTAAAATTGAATCACTATGCTGTACACCAGAAATTAACACATTATTAACTAACTGTACTTCAGTTTAAAAAAAAACTTTTTAAAAATAAGATAAAATGTAGGTTTTAGTATTATTCAGGTAAGGTCAACAGATCAGGAGATGGTTATTATTGAAAAGATAGTTTGTTATTCACAGTTCCCAAGAGGAGGAGGCAGGCCAAGCCACACAGGGCCACACCAGGAAGCTCCAGGGTCAGCCAGAAAGCTCCAGGGTCAGCCAGGAAGCAGAGGAAGGAGGGGAAGATGTGGGCAAGAGCTATTATTGTGGTTTCTGCAGGAAAGGCAAGACAAGGCAAAGTAAGCAGGCTTAGGATCACTTAGCTTGAATAACTAGAGGCACGGGGGATGTCTCCAGCTGTCTAGTGCCTGGAGTGATTAGGGCAGAGGAATACTGGTCCTGAGTGTGAATGTGCAATAGCGGAGGTGGCAGGTTGTGTAGTCTCTGGGTTGCTGACTTTGCATACTTCACCCTGGCAGTGAAGTTGTTTACTATCTCTAGTAATTGGCTGGCTCTGGGAAGAGCAGTCTTTCCAGGGGCAGCAGGGTCCAAGATGTCAAAGCATTAAAATTACAGAAAATAAAAAGTCATGATTAATACACCCCTCCCTACTGGAGTGTGAGCAGAATTTTTATAACATTTTGTATTTAAATTGTTTCTCTGCTGCTCAAGAACAGAGGCTTCACTTTTGAAACCTGGATACACAAAGATCTAAATGTAAAGAACAAAAAAAAAAAATGAAGGCAAGTTGTCCTTGACAAAGAACCAGAGATGAATATTTTAATAGTCTTCTAATACTGAACTGCCCAAGGTTATCAAAATCACATTTAAAGCAATGACTTTGCACTGGGAATGTCTGTATATATATAATAACATCTTATATGCTATATATAAAATAACATCTACACACTCAGCAGTTGGAAGGCCAGTGCAGGTCTGTGCAACACCTGCCAAGTCCCAAGGCCCAGGAAGCACCCCTTGAGCTATGAATTCTGTAGGTCTATGGGCCAGGCCCCCATCACTTGTGTGAACTGAGTGGTACTTTATAGTTTATTTCTTCAGTACAGATGAAATCAATCACAATAGCAAACATAATATTCTTCTCTCACATTGTTCACTCAGTTCCCCCAGATAAGTATCTACTAGCACAGACTCAGTTTTAACAAGAATAATAAACCAGGAGAGAGGATGAGACAGAGATTCCTGTTTTTCTGTGAAGATATTTCTACTTTAACAAAAGGAAAAATATGCACAAATAATTGCAGAATAGATCTTTCTTCAAATCCTTGATTGAAGCCCATTAAACAAACACCCCAGAGAGCCTCTGATGAGGCCCTGATTGGGGGAGAGCACTGTACAACGAGTGAGGGCTGAGGGCTTGGGGAAACAGCAGGCTACCCAAACGTGATGTCAGCCAGAAGTCGAGAAGGGGTAGAGCAGATCAAGAAAATCAGCAGGGGGAAAGAAAGCAGACTCAGGACCAGTAGGTGGAAAAAGAAAGGAACACACACACTAATGAGTGAGGTCATTTATTTAAGACCAACATTCACTCCCTGTGATTTGGCAACTAGAGGAACGCTCACTGTCAAGCCTTAGTGAAATTCACTACTTCCATCGAGCAAAACCTGTAACAGGAACATCCAACTTGTCCTTTCTGCCAACGATGACATCTTCCTCTTTAGGTCAAATGGAACCATTTAAGAATTGCTTTCAATGAGACAACGTATGTGAAAGCATCTGACACACTGAAGAGCAAAAGGGCTGTTTAATAAATGTCATTGTTCCATTCCCTTCCCTGTGTGCAATTTGAGAAGTTGTTTCAAGGCGTCAAGTTCGTGATTGGTGGATCAGTATATCAATCACTTATCTCACCAAAATTAAATTTCATGATTGACGAGAAATTCAAGATTTCAGAGTAATTAGTTCACAAAGAAACTCACTGTGGGTCCTTTCCTACTATTACTCTGACTCTTTCTGGTATTGTGCTTGGCTCTTCCTCACTGACAGCTGACAACCTCTACCTTTATTCCTGTAGCCAGAAGCTAAGTGAATGCATGTTCATTGACTTGGCAAATGTGGTGTTTCCTTTGTGTCTTAGCCAACCCAAGTATGCCATTAACAGGAGACGTCAGCCAAAGATTTCCAGTGTCCTGGCTCCTATCCCATAGATCTCCTCACCCTTGCCCTAAGACATGATAATACCACATATTAAGGAAATATTTACTTCATTTTCTATCTCCAATCTCCTCTGAGCCTTTTTCCCATAGGACCAAATATGCAACTGAGATTTAAGTGGCTATAGTGAAGTCCTCCTTAATTTCTCCCTCCAATATAATTTCACAATTAGTACTCAAGCATCTTATACTCAGTGGAGGATATTAAATCTGTGTTTACCTCCTGGAAATATGCCAAATTATAGGGAACAAACTGTCCCAAAAGTAAAGAGGTTACTATAGAGCCACCATGTCAGGTTGTACAAACTGTGCCCTGTACAAGGATTCCTGACTCAGGTGAGTGGGTTACAATCCAGCCTTTGCTCTGTTTGCCAAGCAATGCCCAGAGAGGGAGACGTTTCCTAATTTAGGCAAAGGCACCATATTGAACAGAGTGATTGTGATCCTGGTCATCTCAATATTAATGCAAAAAAAGAAAAGAATTGAGTAAACATATGAAGTTAGGTGCTATGTAGCCAAATAGATAATGCTAACAATAGTATCAACTAATGTTAGCATTTTCTTCCAAATTATCCCTATGGAAATTCATTTTCTATCCAACTTACATTAATTTGAAAAAATCTGACCTAATAAAAATTTTTGGACTTAAAAACTGAAATGGTATAAAGAGCAAAACTCATCAAAATCTATTTTATTTCTGAAAGTATAAATGTCTAAAGGTAGAAAGGCACTACCACATGAAACTGAATATATGTATGCATGTGCATGACTGGGACATTGTGTTGCACATCAGAAATTGACACGTTGTAATTGAATGTACTGCAAAAAGAAAGAAGGAAAGAAAGAAAGAAACAAAGAAAGAGAAAGGCAGTACCAAGTTCTTCTCACTAAAGGACAAAATTAATTGTGAAAAAAGATTAGAAATGTGAAATGAATTCAATTGCCACTATAAATAACGTAACGCCACATACAGGGTTTGTATTCCTCTCCCACCCAATGACTTATGGAGAATCTGAAAACATACTGTGACAGAATATATTTTTAATAGGACAGGAAATAATTTTGCCCACAGGACATTTTCAAATCTTAAGCTCCAAAATGGCCTAGCCAAATATAATAAATATTAAATCCAAAACACTCCACTACATAATAGGAAGGATAAGAAGATACTGAAGAAACCAGCCCCTACCGTCCAGGAACTAGAGTCTTAAATAGAAACAGGTTTTAAAACTCTGTTGCTCTCGTCGAGGTACACGTATCTTGCAAAGGGAATGAGTGGGAAGGAAAAAGGATGGTCCCTAAGGGGTCAGAGAGAGGCTTTGTGACATTTAAGAGGGGACCTGAAGATGAGAGAGACTAGAGGAGGCTTGACTTCTAAAGCCTCAATGTTCTATACTCTGGTTTCTCTTCAGATAGTACAAATCTTTTGCCTTTCACTAAAGCCCCAATGTTCTGCCGTCGCAGCACACTCAGGGAGTGACGGCATCTGTGTGGAACGCTGGGGTAAGCCGAGGATGCTGATTCCTCCTGGGGCAATGGCTCTAAGGCTGGCTGTCCCCAGGGATGAAGAGATTGGTAACTCAGGACACCTGTAAGCCATTTTGGTCACACCAAGATGCCAAGGAACACATATTGGCAAGTTCTGCAGAGTTTTGAGAGTAAATTGGTAGTTGTCAACTTTCTATGACACACTATAATCACCTAAGAGCTTTTAAAGAATAATCAATGCCATTTATTTTCTTACAAATTTAAACCTGAATTTACTATAAGACCCAGCAATTCTGTCCTTAAGCACTTACTCAAGAGAAATGAAAAGATATGTCCACACAAAGACTTGTACACAAATTTATTCATAATAGCTAAAAAGCTAGAAACCAAATGTCCATCAACAGGTGAATGGAGAAACAAATCATGGCATGTCTATCGTGAGACAGAATGGCTATGGAGTCAAATACTATTCAGCAATAAAGGGAATCAGTCAGTGAAAAACACAACAGCATGGATGAATTATGCTAAGCAAATGTCAGACACAAAACACACATCTTGTAAGATTCCATCTCTAAGAAACTCTAAAAATGTCAACTTAATCTGCAGTGACAGAAAGAGCTTGGGGTGGGGAAGATTGACCAGGAAGGGGCACAAGGACAGTTTTGGGGCTGATAGAAATATTCTCTATGTTGATTATGGTGGTGATCACATGAGTATGTGAATGTGTCAAAATACACTGAAATATAGATTTAAATGGGCAGAATTTATTTACCATACCTCAATAAAGGTGATTTTTAAAAAATAATATCCTTGAAGTAGAATCAAATTTATGTCAAGCTTATTTATTATTCTTTCAATCAATAATGAGGTAATATGTCTGATTATTCTGAAAATACCATGAAAAGATTAAAAAATTATATTTGGAAGCAATTACTGAGACCAGATGGTCTCCTGTTCTTTCAGGAGTTAAGACATCATTAACAGTATTGCTTTCTGTGTCTGTACAGAGCCTTATCTCTGTGTACACTGTATTATTATGCATCTATAAAATACCACTTTATGACAGTAGTACTGTACAAATCTCTTTTTACGTGGCTTACCTGTTAACCCTGACACCCAGGCTCTGTTATACATCCCTCCCAATTCTGAAATTAGGAGGCCTTGGCGCATCAGCACCAACACAAAAACTGTGTGTCAGTTCAGGAATCCACTATCTGGATGGATATCTGCCTGCATTCCCCCAAGAAGAGGGCTAGGAACTCTGAGCAGCTGGATGGGCACCCATGAAAAGAATGTCTCCGTCTCTGCTTTTTTTAGGGGCGGTGGGCAAGATAAAATAGGACTGCCAGATGGCTACAACTCATTACTGCCTGGCAGCATTCAGGGTGAAATGAGAGTCAATTAATCAGCATTCAGGAGGAATGAATGGCAAAGGGGCGATGTGTATTGATGCTATTTTAGCGCAAGTCAAATTAAACCGGTAGGACTGACAACATGCATTAATCTCCCTATCGCCTCCAGTCGCTGTGCAAATGAGCTCCTGGTTTCTTTATACAAACAGCTGTTATTTTCCTGTTAGTATCTTGGCAAAAAGTTCTTGTGATGGCCTGGTAGGTTACCCCTAGGATTAATACAGACGTGTGCATTATACCCACTCTGCTAATGAAAAACTTCGCCCATGTGGTAGCAATGAATCTCTAAACTGCAGCTCTCGTGGAAAGCAGGGCTCATGCAAAATGATAAGATCTGTCAGTCATCTGCAACATTTAGACTTACACAAACACTGGATTTACTGTTTGGATATTGTGCAAGTCACAAGGATTTTTTTCTAAAAGGAAATAGAAATAAAATTGTGGGATTTTTTTAAAAAGAAAATTCAGATTTGTATTTCAAAGATCAGTTATAAATCTGTAATGGCATTACATTGGATTATCTTCTCTGTGATGTATATTTAAGCATAATATAAATAAGCATATATTTAAGTATTATGCTTAATACTGACTCCTAATTTTAAAAAGACATAAAACCATTGATGGTAACTGGGTTAAATTTAATTCCTGCTTTGGTAAATCTCGTCTCTGACTTAGAGTCCACAGCATCCCTCTCATAGCCTCCAAATAGCCAGAGAGACCGATGAGAAGGAGTGGGTATCCTCCTGAAATTGTGGCCAGAAGCAGAAATTAGAGAATTTAGAGCAGGGTTCTCCGGTCCTCCTCTCAGGCTTTATTCTTCTGGAACATTCCTCGTCTTACCCGGCGGCAGCCCCAGGTCTGAAGCTTATACATTTTGAAGGTCCCTACTTCAGAGGAAAGAATACAAAATTGCAAACACAAAATTCTGTGTGAAAGTGAATATTTACATAGCCTGAGAAAATAAATATACTACAAATTTAAAAAACTAACCAATATGTGTTTTTTACATTCTGGAGCTTCCGTCAATCCTTCAGCTTTTTTATTTTGCCCTCATATTTGAATTTTGGTTTAATAAATCATTTTGAAAAACACAAAAAATGATCTGAAATTAAAGCATTTCAAGAGGAATGAAATGTGTTTTTAAATTGCCGTTATATGTTACTGTGCTATATAACCTCATATTCAAACTTCCCTTATATTGCATACATTGAATATTCACAAATACATAGAATTTTATTATTGAAACACAGGTTTCCTCGGGTTCCAATTCAATTCTCTTTTGTCCTGAACTGCCGCATTTTGTCGAGACAGGATCTATCATACACGCTAAAATGTAACCCAATACTTTGGGATCTGTAAAACGTGCAAAATTGCACAAAGATACACTTACTGTTTGCGATATTACTGCTGATGATTTTCATTCTGAGACCCAGGAGTTCTGACAAACTCTGTTCTACTCAATTAACGCCTAAATGTATACTGTGTTTATAACTGTACACACCGCAGGAGGGAACTTTCATTTTGACTGAGCACAAATGAAAATCAAATCTTCCACTTATAATTCTACATGCATGCGGTTTGGAAGAATTTTCCAGAGCAGCTTCTGGCTCCATACATTTTAAACCTTACTTCTCTCCCCCTTCCCATGTGCTTCTGAAGTTGAGGGCACAGCACACATTCAAATTGTGCTATGACTTTTTGCCCCTGAAAATTAGGGTCAGAATGCCAAGAATGATAGCACAGAGGGTGGTATGAGTACTCCTGGAAGTCATCCCTACACCACGTCCACAAACTCCAACTTAACTATATTCCGAAATGACTGCAAACCACACAAACAGTCCACTAACCCAATTAAATGTGCCCCCAACTCATCTTCCCCCTAGACCTGTCCCCAAAATTTCCATGGCTGCTCCAGCACTTCCTGACACAAAGACTAATGACAGACGGGAATTTGGAGTGGAAAGACTGTCTTAATCAATTGCAGTTAATGTCTTTTTCTGCAAACTTTACACAAACTATGACCACGTGTATATATTTTCAGTATCGCTCTCTGGGTCCTAGAAGGGTCCATGCAAATGAGGGGTGCTGAAACTTAAACTTCATTAGCTCAAATTAGCATAAATCAGACCCTGTTCTTATCTCTTATTTTATAAACGTGTTGATTGATCAAAGCATCTTGGGTGAAGTGAGAGATGAGGAGAATTGAACAGAACTTCCATCTCTGATACTCCAAATCTGTTCAAGCAACAAGGAGCTTCTGGGTGTCAGAGTGCCCTCCTCCCCCTGCAGAACCGAGAGTGTAAACATTCACCCTGGTACTGTTCCCAGAGAGCTCCCCACCCCGTCACAGCCCATTGCTAATGACTGGAAATGTTTAATTTGTATCAGCGCCCCAGATAAGATGGGATGACAAGGAGTCTGTATCAGGTGAGCACGTTCCGATGATCATTTTCCTAGGAACAAAATAGCCTTGGAAAGTGAGATGAGCTGGCAGCTGGAGAGTTTCATGAATCAGACAATGTTGCTGCTTCTTAAATTGTTGGGGCCAATCTTTTGGGGTTATAATTTCTCAAAATAATTTGTTTCCTATTTGCTATTTCCTACCTAAGAATACCCATCCTGCATGTTGCTACTTAGGGGCAGGCTTTATGTTCAGAGCACCTGGACCAATCTCCTTACCTACTGGCCCATATCCAAAAAGCATGTCCTGCAGACCTGATTCTCATGTAAAAAGGTCTCAGTGGTCCAGTAAGTTTGGTAAAGCCTCATGCTGTATACCTCTTAGGGATTCACAATGCACCCTACCAAGTTAAAGGCTCTGAGAAGACTTCGTATAAAGAACCCTATTTACCTCGGTATTCTCTGCATTTATTTAACCATTTTCCAAACAATGTCTAATAAAATGTGGTAGAGTTTCACAGACCATTCTGTGGGCACATTTTCTTCACCTACTGTCCATGTTGTTACGTTTCTAGATCAGTGTTTCTCAAAAGTGTATTTTCTGCCACTCTTCCCCTTTCTCAGCGAGCTCCAGCCACAATAGGTCTACTTCTGCCTCTCCTATCATGCCCAAAACATCCCTATCTCAGGAATTCAGTGCTTGCTGTTCCCTCTGCCTAGAACTCTGTTCCTCCAAATATGTATGACTCCGTCTTCACTTCATTCAAGCTTCTGTTCAAAAGTCAGCTTTTCAGAAAAATCTTCTGTAATGGACTGAATTGTGTCCCCTCACCCAAATTCATACATTGAAGCCCTAACCCCCAATGTGAATACATTTGAAAATAGGGTCTTTTAAGGTCATTAAGGTTAAATGAGGTCATAAGGGTGGGACCCTAATCCAGTACAAGTGGTGTCCCTGTAAGAGGCTGAGACATGAGGGGCACCCTGCACAGAGAAGAGGTGGCATGAGGACAGCCATCTGCAAGCCATGGAGAGAGATCCCAACAGAGACCAGCTGTGCCAGCACCTCCGCAGTCTTGGACGTCTTCAGAGATGTGACAAAATTAATGTCTGTTGTTTAAGCCACCCAGTGTGTGGTGTTTTGTTACAGCAGCTCTAGCTAACGCTCCTTCCCTGACCCCTCACCTAAAATTAGCCCTTCCCACTAGTCTCCTCTCTCCTTGTCTTGCGTTTTTCTCTTCTGCAAGTCAATTAATGACTTGATACTATAGGTGTGTGTATATATATACATATCTATATATATATCTCTAGGAGGTTGAGAGGCAGTATAGTGGGTAAGTGTTTGGGCTCTGGATTCAAATTCCAACTCTGCCACTTTCCAGTGGTTGTGATCCTTGATGAGTTATGAAAACCCCATGAGTTTTTCCATCTGTAAAACAGTGATGATAGAATTGGTGCTTACTTCAAAGGTGCTGTTACAAGACTGTAATGACATGGAATGTGGGGAGTGTTTACACTGCCACCTGGAACAATGCATGCATTCAGTAACTGTCACCTACTGTTGCTGTGGTCTGTCTACCCGGCTGGAATGTAAGTTCCACAAGGACAGGGACTTTGTCTTATCCACAGTTAGGTTCAGTGCCTCCAGAGCTAAACCCTCAATAAATATTTGTTACTTGAAATATGAATAAATGAAGGCCTTTAGACTGTTGCTCAAAGTTCACAAAGATTTTAAGTTCTTTGTTGTCACTTTCACGATCATCTTTTTTATTGAATGAGTCTGACAACCCACCACTGCCATGTGACTTCAGAATCCTTATTTTTGTGTTGACGGTAGTTGCGGTGCCAGGTGATACCACTTTAACTGACACGGGCTGATGAGCCGAGTTCAGGGGGCAGTTAACAGTGGGCAGAGGATGTAGGCTTTGCTTCCCAAAAGGCTCACACAGCAGCAGTCATGATCACATTTACAGCGAGCGATGCTTCATCAGCAAAACATCACCCATGTAATTAAATCAGAGCACTTTATTCAAAACTTGTTAGGTTCGTTTGTGTTGAATGTTTTGTATTGGTTTTGCAGCTGTGCATAATTTGACACCCCAGACATCAGTCAGCGGCACTTTGGCACCTTCCACTGCTGGACTTCAGAAGCTTCACTGCTCTAAGGCTTGTCACTGGACTGAGTCATTCTTTCTGGCTTATTCAGACAAATGCAGGGTCCAAACCAGAGGCCTGGTGGGTTTGGTATCACCTTCTATAGGTCACAATTATCTTAAAATGGCTTTTGTCCAGCTGTCACTAAGAGTAAAATAGGGGGTGTAAGAGTAGTTCCCTAGGAATTTTGTTCCCAAATATCAACATCTGCAGTCCCTTGTACCTTGAATCGTCATGTAAGTTAACAAGGGGCGCATTCGCTGTAAGGAGATCAACAGAATTCAACTCCACGAGTAGTATGTCTATTTCCACAGACGTACACTTTCCAATGATATTAATGATATTAATATTAATGAATATTCCCACCACATGGTAAAGAGCTAGGCAAAGAGTTTGCTGTTATTATGGTATCAATTGCACACTCTCTCTGGAACCCCACCCCAAAATCTGGTAAATCAAATAGACAGATTACCAGTGTTTCAACTATCTCCATCTTTCCACCTGCCAGGCCCACTAAGTATAACCCAAGAAACCAACGTGAATTTGGAAAAGAGCCTTTACTGATAAAAGTTCCCAAGCTCTAAAGGGTGTTTAATATATTCCAATATCTAATCTTCTACAAGATTCCAGTGATGAGGAATTTTTCATAAATTAAGAAAACCTTTAATACTAGCAACAAACAACCAGAGACTGAAATTTAAAGAGCAATACCCTTATAGTAGCACTAAAATATGAAATATTTTGGGATAAATCTGACAAAAGTCTCTTGGAATGGATAAAATTAAAAAGACTGAGTGTTGGTGAGTATGTAAAAGAACTAGAATTTTCAAACACTGCTGGTGGGGATTTAAAATGGTATAACCACCTTGGAAAACAGTCTGACAACTTTTTAAAAGGCTCAATATACATCCAACACACAATCTAGCCATTCTACTAGGTATTTACCCAAGAGAAATGAAAGCACAGTTCCATACAAAGGTTTGTACAAGAATGTTCGTAACAGCTTTATTTGCAGCAGGTTAATGTGGGAAACAATCCAAATGTCCATCAGCAAGAATTGGATAAACAGATGGATATCCACACAATGAAAGCTTATTCAGCAATGAATTATTGATACAGACAGCAATACGGATGAATTTCAAAATAATTATGCTAAGTGAAAGAAGCTAGACAAAAAAGAGGCATATTGTATGATCCCATTTCTACAAAACCCTAGAAGGTGAAAACTAATGTATAGTGACAGGAAACAGATCAGAGGACTGGAGAGGTAGGAGGGGCTGGAAAACAGGGGTAGGAAGGTCTCTCAGTCCAAAATACTACAGACTGGATGGCTTATAAGCAACAGAAATGTATTTCTCAGTTCTGGAGTCTGGAAGCCAAGATTAGATACCAGCCTGGTTGAGTGAGGGGCCCTCTTCTGGGTCACGGAGCTCTCCTTATGTCCTCACATGGTGGAAAAGGCTCTGAGCTCTCTGGTGCCTCTTATCAGGCACTAATCCCATTCATGACGGTCCTACCTTCATGATGTAACCACCTCCCAATCACCCTTGGGGGTTAGGATTTCAACATACGAACTTGGGAGGAGACAAGTATTCAGATCATAGCAGGAAGGGGCACCTGCTCAGGGAGGGTCTTTGTGGATTGACATGTTGCGAAGTAGCATCGTGTTCAAGCTGAAAGAGCACCGAGAGCCATCTTGTCAGAGGGCACGTGAGGGTCGTAGCAGCACCACTGCTCAGAGCTTTGCAGGGTGCGTGAGAAGAGGCGCATAAAGGAGCAGCGGATGTGAACCCAGTCTTAGGTACCCTAAATAACTCTGAAATTACGATGTCTCTCTTCCGAGAGGAAGCTCTTTATTGTTGACTAAGCACCCTGGAGACACTCCCCATTCTTACAGTTTTATAAATCAGGTTGCCGATTCTACAGCCAGGACACAGACTGCATGCCACACAAACCCTTGATGGGAGAATCCGGTGCACCGACAGCTGCAGGTCCCTGGCAGAGCCTGCCAGCCACTCCCCAAGGCAGGCGCCAGGGGGCGATGGGGGACAGGGCTAGAAGATGAGAAATGACCCCAAGAAGGTGGCTGCCAATCCCCCTCCCTAAATTTTCCAAATTCTCCAGGAGACCCTTTCAAAATAGAAATGATTTTTTCAGTTGGTTTTAGTTTAGTAGACCAGTATCTTTAAAATTTTTTCACTAAAGCAGGTGATGACAAGTCAGCTTGGTCTACAAGCCAACATCAACACAGTTTAATTGCCCTTTCAGTCTTTTCCCAGAAACTCTGTAGTTACCACACAACCCCCATCATTCACGGGCCACCTTCTACTGTTAACGGTGGGCCACAGGGACGTGTGAGCAGGAGACAGCTGAGAGTAGCAGTTCCTAAAGCAGCAAGAAAAACTGATGCCCTGAGGGGACAAGGAACGGGGACCAGACTACCACCCACTCCATCCTTATGTTGAGGCCGTTCTCGCTTTCTGCATCTGCCTCCACTCTCAGAGGGCCGGTGCCACGACTTGCTCTTTCTGGTGCACCCAGCATCTAGTCAGGAGGCTGGGCTGTGGTAGAGTTAAGTGTCAGATAACTGCTTAAAGCAGAGCTCCTCTCAGAAAAGCATTCAGTGCAGGGCACACTAGGAAGAATTTTTACATATAGAAAGCATATTGTTTCTCCTTCATTGATGTTATTTGTATCAACTATGTAGGAAGGAAAATTCACTTTTTCTAGACACAGGTACATTAATATGGCTACTAATTTTTCCTCTGACATTTAGAAAACGTAGGAAAATTATATATATATATATATATATATATATATATATATATATATATATATATATATAAAAAATATATATAGTCATCTGAGACTATATTGGTGGAATATATATAACAATGAGGTTGGCTTGAAGTCAGGTACTTTTCCTATCAGAGAAACCAAAGACAAAGAAATCTAGGCCTCTTGGTGTCATCCCCAACCTTGCCAGATAAACACCCGTCTCTGGAATGGTCTGGGAGAATCACCACTCAATTCCTCTCTGCCTTGCAGCTGAGTTACAGAGTAACCTGCCAGCAGTCCTCTCAGAATTCATGGGGCTGTTTAAACAGTGCAAAGTCCACCAAAAGTTCCACCGAGATGTGCTGAGCAAAGGCCAGAACCACAGAAGGAAACAAGTGCAGACTCCAGCAAAGCTGCCCTAGCCCGGGGCGTGGACCCCTCCGGCCCGGGGGGCTGTGGGACTGGCAATGAGGCCTGTGCTGTCGGAGTTCGTGAGAGAGCTCCCAGGCTGGTTCCTGTTCTCCGGGGTCTTCCTGCCTGTGGCTTTGCTGCTGCTCCTTCTCATCGCCTATTTCAGGATCAAACTGATGGAGGGTGAGTGAGAAGCCACGCCGGGCAGGGGTTGGAAGTCCGTTCCCACGGCACACACTTGGAGCAAGTCCGTGGACCGTCAGTTTTGCTGGGAGGCCTGAAGCCACTCATCTTCTCAATGAGTAGGTGCTTCTCAATAAGCACCCTCTCAAGACATCTTTCTTAGTGAACGAGGCAAAGTTTGATCGTGCGCTAGGCTCCGAAGCCCTGCTGTGGGGACCCCTTAACTGCAGCCCCTCACAGATAAACTGAATCAGCAGTTTGGACGCATGATTGCTTATCTCTGTCTCTCAGGGCAATAGACTCACAAACGTTACAACGTGCTTCCCGGTCTGCCGTCTCTACCTGACAGATGTGGGTGTGTGTATGTGCTGGTGAGTGTGTGTGCACACACTTCCTTCTCCTCCACTGAACTTCGATTAAGGAAATGTGCCAAACACTGAACTATCACAGTGTTTGGCAAATGTCAAGCCCTAAAAGATATTTGATGTGAACTTTCCATGAAACTGTAGTCTTAAGCCACAAAAAACCCAAACCAAAACAAACAAAAAACCCAAAACAAACAAACAAACAAACAAAGAACCCCACAGAAAAACAGAAAACCTCAGGAAGCTTAAAGGGATTGGGACACGGGCAGCTGGGCCCTGGATTGATACTGTTTATTTTGCTGTAATTGAAATTAATGAAACTGCACTGTGACTTGAAAGACTATGTGTTAACCACGTACCCAGAAGATGTTAGATTAATACAAGAGGTTAGTAGCTATTTTAGCAATATTGACAAAACCCAGTAGTGTTTCTTAAGTTGAATGGTGTTGTATTAAACTACTGAAAAAAAACCAAAATTGAAAACCTCTCCTCACACCATCCTTCGCTTGTATTTCCCTCCTGTCCCAAATGGGATGTGTGCATCCTTTTTTTGGAGTCATTCCTGATTATACTTTCCAGGGTTAGCAGACAACCGTAAGCTAGGCATGTTTTAATTTTTACATGGGTCTGCTCCCTTTAATTCCAAATGTTCATTTCTTCTTTAAGAAAAACCTCTAAGAACATGTAGCTTTTTAAATTATAGTTCTTTCTGTCACTGCTTTCCTAAGGGCAAGTAGTAATATCTTCTCTCCAGTTTGAAGGGCCAATGAGGTCACTTGGCCCCAAATAAAAATATCACCAGTTTGAATCTCTATTTAGCAGCTCCCACTTAAAAACTGTAAACAGATGCTCAAATGTCATGTCATTAATCTTCCAACCAGGGTTATGGCAAGTGTAATAATTCCTATTTTGTCCCTGTGAAAAAAGGGACATTGACAGATTAACTAATGTGTTCCCAGAACCCCAGCGTCCCACATTCTGAAACAGAAAATCAGCTCGCCTGCCTCATACATCCCAGTCCATCAGATGAGAGAGGCGTTTTAGAATGTGATGGAAAGCATGTGGAGGTACTGTAATCATTCAACATTAATCCCCACACTTCCGGCCTTAGGAGTTAATGGTGCATGTAAATTTAATTAGTATGTAGAGAACATCAATTTTCTTGCCAACGAAGAAAGAAAATTCTCAAACATCCTGAGCTCTTCAATCTGTGTCAGTCGCCTTGAGGAGTAGCTCTTGAGGTGGAGGTTTGAGTCTTGACCTTCCCTTTGCCAAACCCCTCATCGACCGCAGTCCTGGACATTTCACCTGTCCTCGGGGTGTTTTGATTATCTTACCTCTCCAAGTCCTGAGATTCCTCAACTGGATACTTTCAGTGCCACTCCTGCCCCCAAAATTCCATCACTCTCATCAAAAACCAATTGCTTGCTCAAGTAACCAGCATTGCCAAAAATAGTCCCTATGAGAAAGAAATTGTGTCTGTGGAATGCTTGAAAGTTTTTGCGTGGAATTAGATGTAAAATAAGGTCAGGCAAATGACTAGGTTCTGACCTTCAGCAATTGACATTCTAAAACAGGTAACTAAAGTATTGAAAGTGGACAGTGAGGCTAGGCCTCTCTCACTGAACTTTATATATATATATATTTTGGTAGTCAGCAATCAAAAAGGAAACAGATGACGTGTCCAGAAAAATCAGAGTCAGTTAAGGGTTAGCAGAGTGAAATTGTTAAGCTCTCAGACCACAGTCAGACCGAACAGAGCACTGAATTCCAGCTCTGTAACAATGGCCACTCTACGTCACTTCTTGAAGCTTCAACTTCTTCATCCGTAAAGTAGAAGTAACAGCAGGACATAGCTACAGGGTCGGTGTGGGGATTAAGCGAAGTGATACCTATAAGGTTCTTAACACTGTCTGCTCTGAACAACTATTAGTCATCATGATCCCTGCTGACTTATAAAGTCTAAGAAGGCAGTATTTGTGTCACTATGATATTAACTATTATTAAAATATATCCAATAGCTATTGTTAAAATTAAAGATAACATTTATCTTTATTTAAAAATAAAATTATATGAAATTTACTTAAAATTAATAATTAAGTAAGTTGCCCAAGGTCACTTACCTAGAAAATGGTAGAGATGGGATTTGAACCCTGCTGTCTGGCTCCAGGTCAGGGATAGTGCACGGGTTCGTGGCATATAAAGTGCCCAGCAAGGAATAAATTGCTTGGATTTGACGTGGAAGCCAAAAAAAAATTTTTTTCAGGTTCAATTCTATGAACATGCATTATCTCCAATGAGACTATAAGCTCCTAGTTGTCTTGGATAATTTGATTAATTATAATTCTGAAAATAAACTTCTAAGAGTAAAAATGGTTTGTTATGTATGCTGGTGGCAGTCAGGAGGAGATATATATATTTTTTTTAATGTACTAGGAAGATCTCATAGGATACTTGTCAGGATCTTGGAGCCAAAGATCAAATTTGTCACTGCCAGAGACTTAACAGGTGAAGCTACAGGAGCAAATAAGAATACATAGGAAGATGATACGTGATAAAAGCTAGAGGGAGAAGAACGATCGAGGGTGGGGGTCATCGAAAGGGGGCTTGTGTCAAATGCTACAGAGCAAAGAATCCGGGGGTTGGAAAACGCCACCAAATTTAGTTTTAGTATTTCAGTAAAGCAGCTTTAACTATATTTATGTTTTAAGGGGTTAAGGAGTGTGTAGGTGGTGAAAAGTTAAAGCTGTGAGTTTTCAGTAAAAGATGCCAAAAGGTAAAGGGAAGACTAATTTGACTTGTCTGAAGACTACAAATGCCCAATACATTTTTGACAGGGAGAAGCTGGAAATGAATATCTTACTCATTTCCATATCCCCAGGCCTTGCATTATAGACATGTTTAATAAATGCTTATTGAATGTGCGTGTAGGGGGGGTCTCAATAGTTTTAGTCAACATTTAATCTATGAATATAAAATATACTTAGCATGTAACAATTTTTACTACAGTGGTAATTTGTCCACTCTAACCAGGACCATTCTTTAGAAATAAGTATTTATATTTCTTTTCGGAGTGGTTTAGGAGGTAAGGAGAGATCTTGCAATAGGACCTGCTGATGACCACGATTTCTGTAACTTCCTGGGGCCACCAGGGTAGAGATGCTGGCCAGTAACCCTTCAAAGGAGTTGTAAATGACCAGGGGCATTCAGATGCCTCCAAAGCATTAACTGATACTTTTCTTTCAGTTAATGAAGAACTGTCACAGACCCCCGATGGCCGACATAATCACAAGGCTGGCTCTTCCCTGTACCAGAGAAAGAAACGAATGTGACTGCTAGAGGACTGATCAATGGCTAAAGCACAGTGAATTTCTACTGGTCAGAGAGCAATGGTCAATGGCTTAGCAAATAAAGTAGGCGAATAAACTAGAACCACAGCAAAGTAGGAGGAATACTAGGATGCTTCTTCTGAACCATACTGAAAAGTGGTAGCTGTTACCCAAGAGGGCAGCTATGAGACTTGGCTTAAATAACAGTTCTTCAGAGAGTACCAAGAGTATAAGATTTTGCTGGAGGTGCTCCATGGACTGGACCCATTCTAACTCTTTAAGTTTTCTAGGACTATGTCTATCCTGAAAGGCATTTATTTTCAAAATAAAATTCTTAAGCATCATTACATAATTCTGTGGAAGCCCGCATTATTCTGACTTTGGAGGTGAAGACACTCTGGTAGAGATCAAATGGATAGCAGAAGAAGAGTGCCTGGTGGATTCCTGCTTTGAGTTCCCACTTCCAACTCTTGCAATTCAGCATCTCTTAAATGACACCTTTTTAGGCATCATTTCCAGCCCTGAGTTGGCTTCTCTTCTTTCCCCAGTTGCCTTCACAAATCGCATCATCATTGTGACAACCCACCAAACAAGTGGAATCTCTCGATACTAGGTATGGATCACCATGAACGTAGCTTTCAGCATGACATGACTTGGAAATACTAGCAATTTGGTGGGAAAAGGCAAGAACAGAATGTTCACGGAACTCATATGGAGAATGGCTCAAGGCTTGGCCTCTAAAACCAAAACATCAGGGAGCTATTTCTAAATTTGGAAAGAAGTCAACATTTCACTAGCAGAATTATTCTTTCAGTAGGAGCCCCAAAGATCCAACATAGATAACCGAAACGGAACATTTAATTTAAAGTAGTAGTTAAAATAGATTGTGGTTACTGCTGTGCTAGTCACAGTTTTCTAGTCAACGTCAACAAAAGATACTTAAGAAGTCCTAACTGTATCTGGTTATATTCTAGTGTTTGCATATGAATCTAACAGGTTATTAGACTGATTTTATAAAACATAATAAATTTGTTCGCCTATATGAAATGCACAATTTTGTAGTGACATACAATCATAGAAAATGTCAGGTGGACAAGACTGCATCACTGGTGCCAGATTTTTTCTGCTTCTCTCCTCCTCCCCCACTCTAAAGGTCTTCATATGCATCCAGTGAGTTATTGGTCTCCACCTGTACTTCTTGCATAATATAAAACTCACTGTTCGACTGAAGACACCATTTCTGTGTTGTATTGCATTTGATTACAAAGAAAATGTCTGCTGGGGCTTCCAGACTGAGGTAATTTAGAATAAGAGTGTGCATGCCATATGGAAGGAATAACAAGATTCTTTCAATTTCTGGGAGGGATCTCTTTTTAGCCTCTGGTGGAAATCAGCTTATGTAAAAATGCTTTATTTGACAGAAGGCGTGAAAGGATGCATCGTTTTCCCAGCTGCCAGCCAGATCTGTGGCTCGGCCACCAGGGTTTGCTCCACCTTCTTCTGGAACCAGGCACTCCGGAAGCCTGACTGTTGGCTCTGGTGGATGCCATCCCACCACCTCTGTCTTACCAGGAAAAATGCATCTCAGCTACTATGGTAACAAAAGATCTCTAGGCACACGTTTTCAGCAATGAGCAAAACCAAGTAGTTTAAAGCAAGACTCGATTCCTTTGTTGCTGCTGAATAAGAAGAGTAAGGAATTTCCAATGAAATCATGAGTAGAGTCATGAGTGTTTTTTATATGTAGAGAGGAACAAAAACGTGAGTTTTCCCACAGAGAGACGAAGTCCGAAGGTTTTACTACCTTTGGCTAGAAGGCACTGCTACTGGATTGGACGAGTCCCTCACTGAGCACAGCCAATCAGCTGTCCGGTCACATCTTCGCTCGCCACACGCTGACTCCCGTGTAAGACCTCATTTGTTTGGATGGCCTGGCTCCTCTTCATCGCTGCTGCCACCTAGACCAGGCGGGCGGTCTCCTTACATTACCCCAAACTGTTCCCTCCTATGCTCCAAAGCCTTTCATCAGGGGCCAGAAACGTTCCCACTACCCCAAGTGGCCTCACCTCAACATTTCCTAACCTTATTTCTAATGTCCTAGTATCTGAAAGAACTCGCAATTCTGTTACCCCGACTTGAGACCTTCAATAAAATAATGAGTGCCAAGATCTGTTATGTTGCTATTTTTTCAATAGAAAAAAAATTTATTTTTTACAGAACTAACCTAAAGCTGTTAATTATTATCCTTCTATCCCTCTTGTTAGCTGTGTTGGTAATTCTGAAATTTGGCTTTGGGACACTGCAAATCCATGACCGCTCCTTCACATCTAAGCCTATACACGTTGCTAAAATAGAAAATGGGGCAAGGGAGGGCTCACACCATGTTCTCTGAAGTACTGTTTGCAATTCTTAAAACAAAACAAAACAAAACAAAAAACAACCTACTTATAAGTAATCTGACCAGGTAATGGCCGCCAGTATTTTCTAGATATAATTTAGTAGCAACTGGAAAATCAAGAACAGGTAAACACTTTGGCACACCAACTATTCCTTGAACTCTTAAGTTCCTTCACAAAAAAAGAACCAAAGAACTCTTAGAAATCAGAGTTCATAACTGTTAAACACATTGTGGAAATCCATTTTCTGACTTGTTTTTATAAAAAGAACTTTCCAAACACATGTTCTTGAGAGTCTTGCTTTCTGACTTTATAGTTAGTGTGCTCATCAGAAGAAGCCTCTGAGTTTATCAGAATTTATTCAAAGGCATTCTCCCTGGCAAATGAGTGACCAAAAGAACACAAACAGGAAATATGTGTTCAAGAAAATGTATTTATAATTACTACCAGATTGAAAATTTTAAAATATTCTTTCCATTTAAAAAAAATTCTAATCCATATTCCAAGACCCAGATTACTAAGAGCAGAGGTTCCTAACTTTACTCAGGTAATAAAGAAGCTTTTTGCGAATTTAATGAAAGCCAGGAAACTATTTATCTCTGGAAAAATGCTTATACCCATGATTTTGCATATACTGGGGGAAAGCCTGCCCCTGAAGTCTATTAAGGAATCTGTGGTTCGGAAGTCTTAGGAAAGGACTGTGCCGCCTCTCCACCAGCCCCTTAGTTGCCATACAGCAGAGGATGAGGAGACCCTGAGGGGTTCCTGACACACGCAGGGTTTACAGGAAAGTCAGGTCCACACAACTTCAAAGCCAAAGCCTCCCCTACAGGCCTCCGGAGTGACCTCATACTGGTACGGGGTTCTATTATGCAGAGCCCTCACGAGAACACAGCTCAGACTGGCATTATCTCCCATAATCTGCCTTTGGTGGACTAGCGCCTGCACAGGGCTGTTAGTACTCACAGTGATCACTTTTCTGGAGGGCATTATTGTGCCAGGAGCGCCACGAGGCACTTTAGACATTTCTAGTTCATCTATGAGAATATCCCTTTATTGGGACGCTATTATCACCCTCACTTTATAGATGTTTAAGCACCTTCGTTAAAGTCATGGTTCAGTTACTCAGAGTAGGGGATTTAAACACCCAGCTGTAGGATTCTGAAGCCAGTTTTTATTTTTTTTGAAGTAAAATATTCTATACTATCAACTTAGTCTGGCACTATGACTATATATAGGGTCAGTGGTTTTGATCCAGCGGCAGGAGCCTGACACCTCAGATTTGCCAGCCAACCAAGTTCCCTTCTGGGGCCAGCTCTCCACTGTGGCCTAATCCCAGCAAATATGCGAACAGGTGCACACAAGGATGCGTGCACGTCCATGTAGATTTCTGTAAAAGGAGTCAAGCGTGTGTTCCCCATTGTCACTATCTCAGCAGTGACACCTGCAATGTCCTATTTTCTAAAGGAAGTGCGAAAGGCTGTGCTGGAAACGGACCAGAGCCCCACACTCTGAGAAGCGATGGACTTTCTGACAATACATAAGACAGGACTTTTTTTTTAATTAGGGGACTTTATGACATTTTTTAGCCTTTTATTATGGAATATTTTAACAGAAGGATATAATGGACCCCCATTTACCACCACCTGGCTTCAGCAATTATCAACTCACGGCCAATCTTGCTTCACCTAAACCACGACTCCTTCTCCCTACCCTCAGATTACTTTTAATTCTCAAACAATTACACGATGTTCTCAGACATCACATAATTTTATCGATAACTAAGGGAGAAACTTAATGAAGCCCATGCTGGGCAGTAGTTACAGTTACAGTTTGCCTCACTGCCGGAGTCCTGGTGAGAATCACTCAGTGAACTGCTGGCTATGCAATGAGTAACACTACGGTGCATCATGAAGGAAAACAGAAGCCACTCACAATAACGAAATGCCAGAAATTCACCTAATCTATGCATTTTTTTTTAAACAATCTCATTTTTCTTCCTGCTCCGGCCTGTGGAAAATGCATCCCTGTTTCCTGTGTTCCAGATGGGATTGCTGGAAGGCTTATACGAAATAGTTACAAAACCCCTATGTAACTAAAGGGAATTACTGCTTATCACTCCCAAATTACACTGCTTTTGACTTGAGATAAACAATTAGCACCTGGACGTCTCACCTCAGTGAAACTTGTTGACCAACTTCCTGCCATCTGGGGCTTTGAAAGCTCAGTTCAGAGTGAAATGATAACATCTTGAGAATTATTTTGCAAGGAATACGAAATACTAAAATAGACAGTCTTGCTGCCACAGTCACAGCTGGCATGATCAACATTGTTCCCAGATGTTCCCTAGGTATCAGAGATACTCTGGACATCTCTGGAATCCCAAACTCTGTCTTTGCCATCTCAGCTGATAAAACTGAGCCCTGACGGAACACTGCATTTCTTCCTCCACTGGAGCTGCCATAGACATGCTCACTTCCCATCACTGCAATTATCATTAGAAATATGCAAGGAGATGGTTGTCCAAAAACCCTGGCAAGATCAACCTCTGCCTTAAATATGAATGTCCAACATATACACTTTCTGATGAAAAATATATTTAGTCACATTTGGTTCCATAATATGCCTAAGGCTCAGCTTGCTGAGAAAGGCTCCCCTGGAGAGGAGGAGTTGTTTTTATAATAATTCTAGAAAAGTGAGAAAGACCTTTCACAAGGTGAGAGATAATTCAGTGGGAACAGATCCCCAAAAAGACAGTTATGCAAATTATATTGCATACTCACTTTAAATAACTAGGGAAAGACTTTCTACATAATATTTGAAATGGACTGTACCCTATTGGTATTTGCTATATAATATTTGAAAGGCAATTCAGCCTTTCATCTGATGTGTCTTGGCGAAAGCTGCACATGGAACCACCCCGGGGAGACCCAGACGCCGCGCTCAGCAGAGCCCGTTCTGCCCAATACATTAAGGCCCAGTGGACTGTTTAGCAAAACGTGAAACAGAGGTTTCAGATGGTCCAGCTAAAACATTTCCTCAATCAAAAAATACACAGAGAAAACAAGCGAAAATATCTCTTGGAGAATTTGTAAAAGCTGGGATGGATTATCACCTGGGAGAAGGAATCTGGCATTCTAATCAGATTTACAAACGTTATAGCAAACGTTCAACATTGCTTTGGTCATTTGAAATAGGTGATGCTGGCAGCAACATCAAATTATGAGACCCAAGTAACAGAGTTTTAAAATGCTACATTCTACAAAATATTACAACTTCTGACTGAAGATATGACTCAAGATTTTTCAACCTTTGTAAAAAAGAGAAGTGACAAGTTTAGAGAATAAACAAACTTTATTTTATAACAGTATTACAGAAAGCAAAATATCATTTAATACAACTTGAAGCTGCTAGAAATCTAATCTGGCATCAGAACTATACAGGGGGCAAAGCAAAGGTAAGACTGTTCAATACAGTTAATAAGTCCCTAAATGGTCTCTGGCATCAGCTTTAGATGGTACAGCTTTCTTACAACCATCAAAAACCACCACAGCCCTACTCCTCTCCCCGGTGTCCTCACACCTGTGTGAGTCATCACGCTGTCTGAAAGAGATCTACCTGCTCACTAGCAAAAGGTCAGTGTTACATGTAGACAGGGAAGTTTAATACAAAGCAAGTGGTCTACACAAGTGTTCAAATAATGGAAAGCATTGAAATTTGGACATGTTAAAGAAAGCACTAAGGTTTTAAGCTGCCTGCATACTTTAGTCGAGGGGAAGACATCGTTTTCTCTTCCTCCCTGTTTCTGGAATGCTGCCGAAGAGCCTGTGTCTGAGAAACATTGGCATATGGTGCGAGAGGGTCTCTAAACACAGTGAGTGGTCAGTGAACCTCCTCCTGATTCTCCAGGCTGCAGACTCCCGGACTTTCTACTAAAAGTGAAAAGTCACAGGACTGGAAAGTCAAAAGGGTTCAATATACAAAATATCCCCAAATTCTCAAACATTAGAAAATTTCCATGATGTCAGAAATGCTTTTAATCTGCATTAATATTTTCTCATACAGTATATTTACTGCAATCTGAAAACTCTGTAAATATTTACTTGTAAGAACTCAACGGGAAGAAATCTGGAAGAAGGAAAGCCACTACCTAAATTAGTCACAGAGTTTCCTTTCTGCACAACAGCACCTGTTCAAGTGAACAGCACCGTACCAGCTCGGGCTGGCTTTGTTCACTATCATTTGATCAAAATGAGTCAGAAAAAGCAGGTAGTTGTACACAAAGTAAACAGAAAACAGAAACAAAACTCTCTAATTAAAAAAAAAGAAAGAAAGAAAAATAACCAAGAATATTTAGAAGTGGTTATAAAACAAAATAATATTATTAAAATGCGAGGGAACAGTAGAGACCAGAGCTGTTAAGGTAAGGTTTGGTGTTGGCATTTTAATTCTTCGGGCTTCTGGCCATTGTTACCGGTCATAGTATAAATTGGCTGGAGCAGTGGTGTGGCATTAAGACTTGGAATGGTCAAAATTCTTCAGGTTCACAAGTTGAATGTTGTCTAGAAAATGAATTTCTAGGAGGGAAAAAAAGAGAGAGAGAGAGGAGAGAGACAAGTTTTAAATATTTCAAAGACAGAGGCCTGGGGAAAAAAATGTAAGTTACATCCATCAAATTCCAAATCAAGTAATTAACAGTTACTATCTGTCTAGTTCTACAGTAAACAATACATTTACCAGAAGACAAGCACCAGTGCCTGTTCTAACCTTGAGGGCCTTAAGATATCTGGAGGATTCACTAGTACACTAGAAACAACTGGCAAATAAGGATGTAACAAACAGGAGTTAATTATAAAACAGAAGTAATTCACATAGTAAAAACCTAAAAAAGAGAAACTGATGTAGGGTTTCTTTTAATTTTGTTTTTTATTGAAGTGAAGTTGATTTACAATGTTAGTTTTAAATGTACAGCAAAGCAATTCAGTTTTATATATATATTTTTTCCAGACTCTTTTCCATTATGTTATTACAAGAAATTGAATACAGTTTCCTGTGCTATACAGTAGTTCTTTGTTGTTTATCTATTTTTATTTAGTAATATGCATCTGTTAATCCCAAATTCCTAATTTATCCCTCCCCTATCCTTTCCCCTTTGGTAACCCTAGTTGTTTGCTATGTCTGTGAGTCCCTTTCTGTTTTGTAAATAAGTTCGTTTGTGTCATTTGTTTTAGATTCCATATATAAGTGATATAGTATCTGTCTTTCTCTGACTTATCTCACTTAATATGATAATCTCTCGGTCCATACATGTTGCTGCAAATGGCATTAATTCACTCTTTTTTATGGTTGAGTAGTATTTCAGAGTGTGAGTGTGTGTGTGTGTACACACCACATCTTCTTTATCCAGTCATCTGTCAATGGACATTTAGGTTGTTTCCATGTCCTGGCTATTGTAAACAGTGCTGCTATGAACACTGGAGTGCACATGTCTTTTCGAATTACAGCTTTCTCTGGATATGTGCCCAGGAGTGGGATTGCTGGATCATATGGTAAGTCTATTTTTAGTATTTTAAGGAATCTCCATACTGTTCTCCATAGTGGCTGCACCAATATGCATTCCCACCAACAGTGTCAGAGGGTTCCGTTTTCTCCACACCCTCTCCAGCATTCATAATTTGTAGACTTTTTAATGATGGTCATTTTGACTGGTGTGAGGTGGTACCTCATTGTAGTTGGTTCTAAAGCTAGTTCAAAGGAGGAGAAAAAACAAAGTCAATTTTGACTTTATTCAAATGAATAGAGAGTGCTTCAGGTGAGGAGAACAGAATGAGAAGACACAGGAAGTGAGACAGTGAATGATAATTAAGATGAGCACACGAGTGTGAGGGTTGGGACAGGAATGAACAGGACGGTGATAGAGGCTAGGACAGCAGAGAAATGGAGTTACAGAGGCTAAATATCTGTATGGTGAGTGATGGAAGGTAAGAAAAAATGTTAGGTCTACTCTTTAATAACAGACTGAGAAGTATGAGCTTGATCTAATAGATACAAAATAATGAATTCAGAAAGAGCATTCAGACAAAAAGGAGTGGGGACAGGAGCACCAGTCAGGAGGCCACTGCTGTAGTCCAGGCTGCGTAAGGAAGACGACAAACAGCAGGTACAACTGCTGGGTGGCAGGGACCCAGATCTGATAGGCTGCAGCAGAAATCAGAGGAAGAGACGGCCGTGAGAGGCACCACTGAAGGAGAAGAATCAGAGGGTGGTGACCGAGAAGGAAGTACCAGGGAGAACTATCAGGTTTGGAGGCCAGGACCTCAAAAACAGAAGGAGAATGGTAGGCCCAGAGGTCGGGTGAGGTCTTGGGACTAGGGATGCAGATTTGCAAGTTGGCATCAAAGGGTAAGTGAAACCAACAGATGGAACTAGTCTCACGTGAGTGTAAGGACCAAGGAAAGTCTTGAGGAAGCCCACCATCAAAGGTAGGTAGGTAGGTAGGAAGGTGGGTAGGAAGGAGAGAGGATTAAAATAAAAGTGGACAGGGAGGCAGATAAAAAATAAAAATTGTGCATTGTCCTTGCAAGAGAAAAGAGTTTTAAGAAAGAAACCGTTTCACTTTATTTCAGTTCACTTGGTATTTCTGGCAAATGGTAGGTTATTAGAGAGGACACTGGAGAGCAGTAATTAATGTCCTTTCCAAGAAGCACTGGTCCCAAAGCAATTAGAATGTACACTCTTTTGGTTCGATAAAATTACGTCTTGTTCTAATGAAAAAACTCTCCACCAATTAGATTCATCACAGATACTAGTACGGCATCTTGATTATTCCGGACAGATCGACAAATCAAATTCATTGTTTCCCACTTTGCTGTCTGCTCTAGGCTATTCCATTACTCAATAGTACTTCTGCTTGATTGTAGGCAGGGGGAAAAAAAATCAATGGAGAAGTCTTCTTTTTTTTAGGTGAGTAATCATGAAAAGAAATGTGGGGGCAGTCGGCTAAAACTACCGATCAGATTGTACTAGGGGGTTACGCGTCCTTCAGCCATGCTGTCTATTCTTGTTCTCTTGAGAGCTGGTAGCTCTGCTTTCTTTGCTTAGTGACTGTATGTGGTTTGCTGAAAACAGCTGCCACTTGGTCTCGCTTTTTACAGAAAATGAACCCCTGACACTACCACCACCTGGAAATCTAGAGAAAGAACAAGGTCTAGGATCCTAGTCTCCATTTCCTTTACACCCCAGGACATTTTGTTTCATTGAATCTGTTTTCACCAAAAATTAAAATTTTAATTTGGAAAAGAAAGCTGAAATTAAACTTGTTCAATCCTCAATAGACAAATAAGAATCTACGGATATGCAGGAACTGAAGCAAAAAGATCCTGGTTTCAAAAAGAGCTTCACCATTTCTTGAAATATATGTAGAGAAACAGACATAGCTACTCATGTAAACCCAAGTATCATTTACTTTCATTTATTCATAATAAAACCACTAGAAAGTAAAATAAATAAATTTTTTTCTTCTAAGTGTGACAAATGACAGCCTTAATGTGCTCTTAGGAGGCCAAACAACTTTTAGAATCAAAGAAAATTACATTTTTTGTAATTTTAATGATCAATGCATTTTTTCTTGTTCTTTAAAAAACTGTAAATCAAGTAACTGAGTTAATTAGATATTCAATGTGTCAGAACATCCCAGCTCCTTACTGTTCTGGATGACTAGGGAGTAATTTATTATATGGAAGTTTTTATTTACACATCCATCTATCTTTGTTTTTTGACTGCATCTTGCACTTAAACGCATGTAGAAATGCACCCCAAGAACTAAGCACCTAGCTTTGGAGCTGGGAAGGAGAAAGGGATGGAACCGCCAATGTCAGTAGTATGCAAGCATCAGACGTCTACACTTTTCCTGTTCTTTTTGCATTTGTCTGTGAGAAAAAAAATAAAACTTAAATAAACAAACTACATTTTGGGTCTAAATGATTTGTCACCTAACCCACTCAAACTGAAACTAGGCACTGGTTCTTCATCTAAGACCTGTACACGTTTTAAGAGCTCTTTTTAAAGTTTCAATTCTACCTCATACACATAGAAGTCTGGATTCTTTGTCAATGCAAACTGACAGACGTTAATCACTGGCATGAATTCAACCTGCTTTCATTTTTGACAATGTCATAACGTTCACCTTGAGTTTGGATATGGTTACAGCTGTTACATATATGAGTTATACTTTATGTACTAGAATTTTGGTCATGTAAACAAAAACAAAAACCCAAACCACTATTTCCCTGCTTCAGTTTCCCACCCCTGACTATACAATGTCAGTGAACATTTCTAACTACTTAACCTCACATTCCTTAGCCTGTGTCCCCCTCTTTTGGCCAACCTGAGAATAGGTCAATGTAGCTGTTTCATCTACTCACACAGGTCTGATTCTATGTCTAAATTTTTCAAGGATACATTCTGGTTGCCTCCTTTGCCTTAAATCTTCACAGAGGGTCCAGGGCATCCTTAAATCTGCCTGTTTTGGTGTGCCTGATGCACACTGGGAAATCAGTCAAGTTCAAGCACAGAAGTTCTACGTCGTCTTCTGAAAAGCACAACCTCAGAGTCTCGAGAGACAGGGGCTTATGTGGTGGGTCTTATCTCGAGCACGCTCCACTCCAGCAACTGACTCACTAAATTAGTAAATGTGCATTTTTCAAAAGTCATTATAATGATGAGTGGCAAAGCATCCATCCAGAGGGGAGTCTCGATAAAAATGCAAAACTGTGGCTTTTATCCAAAATAATTAAAATAATGCAAGAAAGCATAATCTTTCAGATTAATGAAGATTCAATTACCAGAGAGCAATAATATAGCCCCAGATTTTGAAAAACCTGAGTAAATTATTTATGTAAGGCACAATGCAACTATTTCTTAAATAAAAACAAGGTTCATGTACTCAAGTGTGAAATCCAGCTTTAAATATGATAGTTTATGCATTTCAGTTATTTCTAATGCTCAACTTTCATTTTATTCTCCTGTGGTTCTCAATTTGCACATTTGATTTTAATTTTTAAACAGAATTTCCACTGTAAGAATATAAAATCCTAGAACCAAAAAACTCAAGAATGATCAATTTCTATTTGGTGAGACCAGGAAATAGCCAATTCTTACAATGTTGTATTACCACTATAATTCAGACCCACCAGTTTTCAAAGTGTGGTCCACAGACCTCGGGGGTCAGCACAACTCTTTCATGGGTTTCTGAAGTCAAAACTATTTCATAGTCATACTAAGACACTATGTGTCCTTGTCAGGGTGTGGCCACTTTCACTAACGGTGCAGAAACCACAATGAGTAAACCTGCTGACATCTCAGCACAGATCAAGGCAGTGACACTAACTTGTACCTGAAGTCACTGCATGCACTCACAGTAAAATAAAAAGCAAGCAAGCAAGCCAGTTTCACTTAAGGATGTCTTTGATAAAACAGAAAAAAATATTAATTTTCTTACATCTCCATCCTGGAGTATCTTTTTAATATTCTGTGTGATGTAATGGTAAGCACACATAAAACATTTCTGCTGTGTATTTAATTACAGTGGGTGTCCAGAAGGAAAGTGGATCTGTACAAATGTCTGGATTGTGAGTTGAAGATGCTGTTTTCATTAAACACCTTCTTGACTTGGGAGAATTACTGACAAACTACGTTGTTTGATTTGGATGTTTGGCAGGCATTTTCTTGAAAATGAGATGAGCCCATCACTTCAAGAAAAACAATTGACAAAACTTCTTGCCAATGCTAAAATGCAAGCTTTCATGTGAAAATTACAATTTTGGAAAATGTCTTTTGGGCACCATGCACCTGACAGCTTCCCAATATTTAGAGGCTCTTCTAGTGAGATTAGTGGCAACCACTGATCTTTTCACTGTCTGCATCATTTTGCCTTTCCCGGGATGTCAGAGTTAATATCATACATTATATGATGCCTTTTTCACAGAGGCTTCCTTCACTGAGTGATTATTTTTAACTCAATAAATAGCTTTAAAACTATTTGATTTATAATATGGTAAATTTCAACTGATAAAACTCACATAAACAAAAAGCTCTTTGGGTGTGTCAATACTTTTTCAGTGTGTAAAGTGTTCCTGAGACCGTTCAGCTTGAGAACCGCTTATAGGGAAACTGCTCTCTAACCCACTGCTCTTCCTGCTCTCACAGCTGTTTGTGTGACTGCTAAACACAGAAGGAAGAATTAAATCTAGTGTTTTCTCCTTTGCAGTCAGATCATAGCACCTCTTCCACAAGCAGTCCAGCACGGTAGTCTGGCACCTCTTGGTCTGCTGTTTGGGGGCTGCTCTTTCCTCACGAGGCTCTCACGTCGGCCCCTGGAGGCTCCAGTCTCAGATTCAGGTCTTTCAGGGCAAACTCGGCCCCCGACCCCCACGTCTGTCTCCTCTGAGAGCCAACCATACTGAGCTCATTAACACACATGCCAACACAATTTCACTTCAAAGACAAAAATTCAGCTCAAGGTTTGCTAGACTCACAAGTCAATTAAGTATTTCCAATTTCAGGAGAGTCAATTTTGAGATGTTTTCCGCAAATTTCCATTTGCTTAAAAAAAGAAAGGAAGGAAGGGGGAAAAAAGTGTGTCTTTGTCTCCCACGCCTGCAGTTGCTTTCCCTCCAGAGGAGGTTTTAGGAGGTGCAGCTCCTCCGTCCCACCCCAGAATGGTCCAGGCTCTCTCAGCTTTGTGGCCAGTTACACTCCCCTGCCTCTGAGGGCAGCGAGTGCTGTCAGGGATCTGAGCAGGCCAATTAAACGGGCTTTCTTTAAAGCTAACAGTAAACTTCCTGTTAGAGCCTTTCTGCACGTTCAAGACACGCTACCTAGAGAATTACTGCATGAGGCAATTTCGGAATATTCTGTCAAATGAATATCAATTTTATCTCATTTTTAAAGATGCTTATTTTATAAAATAAGGTTTTACTTGTTCACTTAGCTTGATACCGTAGTGGCAACCTCAAAGGCATTTTGTACAAAATCAGTGTTTCCAAAAAGAATGCTTGTCAACTACTCTGGTGGGAGTTTGTTATTTCAAAGACACGGATCATGAATCCTTCAGCAAAAGCAACATGCAGCGTGGATTCAGTCTAACTGAGAGTTGGTCCTGGCTCCGGCCCCCACTGACTGTGTGACTGAGGGACTTAACTGCTCCAGGCCTCCGTATCCTCCTCTACATCACAGGTGACTGCAAGAACTAATTGAAGTAATAAATGACAAAGTTCTCAAATAAACTTAGCACAGAGTAGGCACTCAATAAATGTTAGCTGATATTATTTTTATAGATTTTCATACATGATATTTCATTCCTGGTTTTGCTTCCAAATTCAACTCAATTCTACCTGAAAAACAGAGATGTCCAGTTCAGTTTCTCCATTAATAACTGCCCTAACCAGTATAAGGTTTCCTTACAGGGTACTTCAACCACTCCAGCATCTTTTCAATCAGGCCTACACCCTACACACTACTAATGAATTAACCTTACTGATGGATGGTGCTCAAAATATTCTTCCCACACTCAGATACCCTATGCAGATGCCTGCAGAGCAAAGCCTAACCCACGGTACTAACATGGAGTGTATTTCTGCAATTTGCCTTTGACAAATCTTTCTAGCTCTGCTGGGAACTCCACACACAGCCACAGCGTAGGATCTGCCCTTCCTGATGTCCAGCCCAGGGTTTTCTACATGGTCTTCCCTCTCTGCTCATCGTCGTACCTGCAAATCCTCCCCGCACTCCACACAAAGAGTCTTCCTGTCGCCTGTTGAGGGAGGTCTTCCCTATCGGCCAGTCAGAAACAGTTTCTCCAGTCAACTGTCACAGCCCTTTATCCAGGCTTCCCTTAGAACAAGATTTTTCACCCTGTATGTTATCTGTATACCTTCTCCTATACTTCTCTGTGTTTACTTCTCTCACAGGAAGTACCCTCGTCCCTTGAACATGGTATGTTCACAATTACATTAATGAATCCACAAATGAAGTCACAGGGACAAATCTGCAAGGCAGGGCTAAACAGAAGGGGCTGTGGGGGAGGGAAACCCCAACAGGACTGCACTGTATCTCCAGGAACAAAGCCACGGCTGCCTTGTCTTCGCCATTATATTCATCTGCTGATTTAAGTGGAAAACTTTCGGGTTCTTTTTTCTGATCTCCTTTTTTGTTGAATAACTACTTCTGTGATATCTCAGGAGGACTTTTGCTTTTAAAAACAACAACAACAACAAAAAACTGGTTTTCCCAAATCTCTGAAGCTTTGACAAAGATTTCTAAGAGTAGTTAGTATTTGGCCCTAAAGCTAGAGTAAGGTCTTCTGGTTCACTCTGCTGAGTTCAAACCCTGTTGAGAACGTGATATGAAAGCATTCTACAAAATCTTAAAGCTTCTTTTAAATAACAAATGGACTACATACAGTAAGGTTACACTCAGGATACTTTATCCTAGCTAAGCCTTTGTCAATCTCAGGTTCATAAGTAGAGCTAAGAAAAATTTCTCTGTAGCATAAAATAAAACTTGTGCTTTAAAAAAGAGTAACAAAACCCTTCTCTTTTAGAAAAACATCTTTGAAACTATACATGAACAGAACTCACTTAGTGATCATTTTGTATTTTCCTCAAATAGGAAGGGCTGTGGGAATCAAAAATTCATCTCCAGACACAACTCCCTCACTGATTAGTTACCACATTTTTTCTTACCTCTTCAAAATCCACTACGTTATTTTATACTTACAGGACATCTCAATTTGGAATAACCACATTTCAAACGCTCAGTAGCCACATGTGAGCACTGGCTACCATGCTGGAGAGCAGGACTAGATTCCCACTTGCTCTAATGCTAACGAAACTATTTTGATGCATGAGAGTTAAATAACCATAGGGCCAACATGTCCTTGGAATATAATTCTCATGAGCACAAAAGTATCTTAAAAACACACACACACACACACACACACACACACACACACACACACACAGACGTACTAGTCAGTTCCCAGAGCATACTCCCTCATAACCCACTCACAAATTTACATCAAAATTTACAATTACTATTTAAACAATGGTATCTGGGATGTCTAACATTAGACAAGTTCCTGAAGCAAATGAAAACTCTACGCAGCTCCACATGTGTGTGGTATTTTATGATTCTGGCACAGAAGTGACGATGGCAAGTTACTTTACTCTCTAGCCTTCTATTTCCTCATAAAAAGGATGTAGGTGGAGAAGAAGATGCTCTGTAAACAGTTTTGTAGTAAGTGTTCTTTTAATTTCCACGCTCTTAAATACCCTGCACTAGGGTTTAATAAAGTCATAACCACCACATTCAGCATGTCCACGCTCTCCAGAGGCCAGGCAGGTAACACATGAGCAGGGACACCAGGTATACGGACCCCAAGAGGAAGAGATGGGAACGAGGGCCACTGGTGACTTGGAGAGAAAACTCTTCCCTTGTCTACAGCGGCAGCCCCTACACTGAGCCGCTGCAGCCTTGAGAGAAAGCAGGTCAGCATCCTCAGAGCTTCTCGAATTACTGGGTAAATTCCCACTGTAAGCAGTAATAATTTATTCAATTTCTGTAACATACTATTTGGGCCAAAAAACCAAAACACAACTCTGGATATGGCCTGCATGTCTCCAATCTGTCAATTTTTTCTTGCCCTCTCCTCCCGTCTTTTTGGTGTCATTTTTAATTCTCAACAGTAATGAAAAAAAACTGGGGAAAACACGCAGCGTTTGTGACTAAGGGATTAATAACCTTAACAATCCTGTAAGAGATAAAAAATGATAAACACCTGTATAGATAAACCTACAAAGGACACACACTGACAATTCAAAGAAGCGCAAACTGTATGTGTGCATACCCGTGTGCATGTACGTGTGAGTATGTGTATTTTGACCCCACTAGCAATGAAATGCGGTAACAATCAAAAATGCTCTTCCTTCACGATTTTAAAAAAAGTGAGGGGAACAAATGCTCTTTCCTCACCAGACTGGCAAAGATTTTTTAAATATCAATAATCTTCAGTTCTGGCATGGGGCCATGGAAACCGCGATGCTCTTAAACTGCTAGTGGGAGTCTAACTTTGTAGAGCTTTGAGGGAGGGCATGTGGGTAGTATGTCAAAAAGAAACCTTTTAAAATTTAATTTTTAAAATCAGAGAAACAATGAAATTAATGCCACTCAAAATGTACACACAGGTATGATCTTTGCAGCTCTGCTTACTTGTGAAAACTGAGGAATAACCTAAATGCCCGTGAATGGGGGTCAAGTTAACTATCATGCTTCCATTCAACGGTTGTTGAACATGATGTCAGTGACCAGCAAAGTGACCTACAATGTACTGTGAAGTATATAGAAAAGCCGGATATATGATAGAATCAACAGTACCAGCCTACGCGAAGTCAGGCAGAGTGGACAGAAGAGCAAAAGGCCCAACTGCTGTGATTTCCACTTCTTCGGAGCACTCTCCATGTAAATACTGTTTCTTCAACTGACCACAGGCTCCCTCCCCACCACTGGACTGTGTAGCTCTGACAAAGACCGCTCGCAGGTCCATTCTGTACCAACAGCTCCAAAGGACACGTGCAGTTTCTTTGCAGTACTTAACGCTTGATGACCCTCTCCTCTTGCAGCTTTTGCTGCACCCTTTCTCCTCTTTGTTTCTTCCCACCTTCCTGCCTTCTGACTCTTCCTCCTGTGGCTCCTCCCCCCAGCCTCAACTCTCTGACCTGGCCCTGGGCAGCATAGCTCAAACTGAAGGGCTCCATTGGCAGAGAACACATTCAGATGACCGTCACATCTCCACCCCCTGCGCTGAAGCCTGTCCTGCTCTCTCACAACGTTCCTGGCTACCTCCTGGACCTCTCCATGGGGACATTTCATAAGTATCTCAAACTCAACATCTCTGGGGTAGAAAATCCTAATTTTTATCCAATTCTTAAGAGCTAAAAGGGTTCTTGGCTGACTATGTTACAATGTGCCTTATTAACAAACCCCTGTGTAAGTTCTGTTACCACCTCCAGTTTACAGATGGCAGAACTGAGGCACAGAGGAGTGAAATAACCCTCCCACATCACGTCACCATGAAGTAGATCTGACCCCAGGGAATCTGGTATGCTATACCTCCTTTTAACACTCAGACTATCTGGTAAATTTCTAATTAACCATGTTGTGTGTGTGTGCGCACGCATGTGTGTGTAAGAGACTTACATATTTACTTCTAAACTTTCACTATAATTCCCATGACAGATGGTCTCCTATAGCACCATAGAACAAAATATACATCTTTGCTTTAAGACAGCTAAATCAAGAGGACTGGCCATACTGCACATGACATGAAAAATCAAACACATATTCCATGACTGAAATCACAGGTACCACCATCAACCCATCTGCCCAAGCCCCAAGACTGGGAGTTATCTGGGTTTCTCCCCTCCTCCTTCATCTTCCCAACTCACGAACTTCTACAGCCTCATGAAGTCACCACCTCACAAACCTTTACCATCTCATATACACGAGGAGTACTTCACAGCTTTTCAAAATAGACTTTAGCCTCTTCAGCTTGGCTCCTAAGACTCTTTGTGATCAGACCTCTGCCTCTCTGCAACCTTCATCAAGTGCTCTGCAAGCCAGCTGCTCCTTCCTAAATACCACAATACCAGCTCCTGCCTCCTCATTGAGCTAACTCCTACTCACCACAAAGCTCCAGAAGCTCCAGCACACAGCCATCTCTACTGTCCCTCTCTGATTCAGGGACCTCGCCTTTCAGTTTCCACCCAGCACGGTTCAGAACTTACCATAAAACTTCAGACTCTATTCTGCTACTGTTGCTTTATTGTCTGTGTGAGTGCAGACCCTGTTTGATTTGAAATCATGGTAAAACAGGAGATGATCCCTAAAGAGCATTCCATAATATTTGTATAATGAACAACAATAACAAAAAGAATAAATGAGTGAATGGATGAGAAGCTGCTCCCACACCGTCTCATCCTTTGGCCGCTCACTGCTTTCAGAGGAAAAAGGAGGCGCTGTTCACTTTTTTATCCTCCATCAGGAGTCCGAGAGGCTCAGCTGAAGTCTGGGTTCCAGGAGCTTATGGCACCAGCTGAGGTAGAGTCACAAGCTCCCCCTCCTGGGGCTCATTCTTTCTGAGGCCACACAGACCACCCTGCCGAGCCTGGGCCCGTCCCCCTCCTCATCAGGACGGGCAGGGACACCATTCTAGTGGTCACAAGGTTGGTAACACTTTGTGGCCCTTTGAGGGCTCAGAAATACACACTTGGGATAAACTGGCAGGAGGGAGCAGTCCTTAAGACGACGTAAAAACATGACAAAGGTTTAGTAAAATGCTCCTCTGAAGTGTGTGTATTCTTTATCACGGAGCTACATTTAGCCCCTCTGCTTCACGGCTGGCCAACGCCCAGCAAGTAGAGGGGCTGGGAGAGGCAGCTTCAGGAGTTCGGTCCTTGGCATGTGGTTCTCTGACCATCTTTTCTGTTTGCTCCCCACTCCCCCTACTTTCAATGCTTGATCAAAAGCGCAGAGCTACTGCAAAGGAAGAGGTCAGATCAGATCAGGAGGAGAGCTTTTCACTTCTGGAAATGGAGACGAGGCAGATACACCACACAGAGTTATTTCTCCTTCTTTTCTGATGTTGGGATTCCGTGCTGGTCCTGCTCTTTGTGCCGGGTCCTGCTTTGACCCACATGCTGCCTCTGTGGGATTCTGGCAGGGTGACCAGCGCGTAGCTGGAGCAGTAAAAACACATTCTTCCCAGCCCTGACAGTCATCAGCAGAGAAAATTTTTCCAAGAACAAGAGGCGGCCGGTTAGGAGTGGAGATGCTAAAATGGCTTGGAGACGCCTGGAGACGGTAGCACCCCCTTGTCCTTCAAATTTCAAATCAAACTTGTTTCTCAAGTAACAGGTGAAACTGATAGCAACTCAAGCCCCCACTTTGTTCTCTCATCTCACGTTATTCCCTTCAGAGCATTTGTCAGACTTGCAATTACATTTTGCTTATTTGCTAATATTTACACCTCCCCTTGGAAGCGGATCCTTCCCAGGTGGATTGCACCCTCTACCAACTTGACTCCTCACTGCCTTAGCCCTACCCTAGCACATTTGGGCACTTACTAAATGTTTTTTGAATGGATGAATGAATCTTTCCAAATTTAGTTTGCTCACCTTATCTGTGAGTTTACACATTAACTTCCTAAATCTGTTTAACAAGGCTGCTTATAAAAGATGGCCTCTGAGGCAAACTTCAAAGTCTGTGTGTGTTTACATGTGTGTGTTTCCACTGCAAAAATGAATATAAGGTGCCAAGAATAACTGATATAACTCATTTACTTTAAAACTTATTAAAATGCCACAAATGCAGTGAAGTGTTGGTTATACTCACAGTGGTCACTAATTTTTGTTTTATATTTCTGATTAAATAACTGACACATAGAATTTAGAGGAGAAATATCCATTATTTTTACATTTGCATTACACTCAATTTTCCCATGCATTATCACATTATATCCTTATAATAAGTAGAAAAGGTAGACTGTACCAGCCCCACCGACTTGCCCAACGTCACAGAGTTTGAGATCTGGCAAGATTAAAACCTAGCACCTGATCTTCTGACTCCTACCTAAGAGTGTTCTCAGTCTTGCATATAACACAGAAAATTTATGCAGGAAAGCAGACACTGTGCTTGTGCTAAAATTTCAAATTATTTTTGCTTGTAAGTCCTTTGTACACCCCGTGCTGAAAATATTAAAAGACTGCTAGATATAAGACCAATATTGAAAAGTCAACTTTATCTCCCTATACCAGTAACAGCTAGAAAAGATTTATAAAACCTCTTTGGGTAAAAAAAAATACAATTTTGTTGAAAGACATTAAAGAAGATTTATATAAATGGAGAGACATTTTACCCTTGTGGAAGAAAAGACAACATCATAAAGATGTAACTCTCACCATACTGAGCTGCAGAGCAGATGTAATTCCAATTAAAATACCACAGGGTTTACCTAAGAACCTAACAATCTGATTCTGAAATTTATATGGAACAGAAGGAGCCCAGAACAGCCAAGACACTCCTGAAGAAAAAGAACACAACTGGCGATTCTCATTTTAAAGCTTTAGTAATTCAGGCAGTGCGGCACTGGAGCAGGGATGGACACAGGGACTGATGGAAATGAGTGTGCTCAGAAACACACGCAGGCAGCTAAGAAACTTGGTATCTGACCTGCAGACTAGAGCGGGGAAGGATGGGCTCTTCAGTAATCAGGGCTGGAAGGCGAGCTTCTTACACAGGAAACAAACATATCACTGTGTCTAATCACACATAAAACATTTTCTGATAGGTTTAAGATTGAACCATGAAAGGTAACGTTAAAATCTCTGCATTGAAAATATCTTTAATGGGCATGGAAAGCACATAAGCCATAAAAGGAAGCTTGCTAACTCAACTATATTAACGTATTAAAAACTATGTTCAACATACTCACACATTGAACTATATTAATAATAAAAGACAAACCACAAACCTGGGGATATTTGCAACACATAAAATTGACAGAGGATTAGAACCCAGAATCTATCAGGAACCAAAAATTATACATCGTTTCATATTTATCAAGATTGGTAAAAATTAATAAGCCAGAGGAGAGGCTGTGCCATGGTGGGACCCTGGCTCTCTGCGATGGGAAAGCACTTGGCTTTGCCACCAGGTGGAAGACGCATGTTCTGTGACCAGCCATTCCAGGGGGGTATCCATCTATCAGCTGATCAACGTACGCTCATTTTTAAAACAAAAAAGCAATCTTAGTACATATGCTGTGTGATTAAAACCTGCCTTTTAAAACCCTAATACATAATTACAAACATTGACTCATTTTTTAAGAATTCTTTAACCCAGCTTTTAACGGTGAGATGCATTTTGTCATCACACAGAAGCAGCATGATATGTAACCAATTCCTCCTGTTGGCCATTTAGATTATTTCACATTTTTCATGAACATATATAAAAGTGTGATACTCTTTTAAGTAAATCTTTGTATACATTTCTGATTATTTAAGATAAATTCCTCACAGTGGTTTAAATGGTAAGCATGTTTAATGTCGGTTTTTGCCAAACTGCCCTCCAGGAACCACTACTGATTTATACAGCAGCACAAGTGTGTTCCCTCCCACTCCGCCAACAGACTCCCCAGTCCTGGCTGAAAACATAAACTTAGCCAGATTTAGAAGTGAATTTTTCATTTGTATTGATTTAAGCAATAGTGAAGCTGAACATTTTTTTGTTTATTATTCACTTAGTTTCTACACGGGTTTACTTGCTTCATCCTCTGCTCATTTTTCTACTTAAGTGTTTACATTTTTTGATAACATGTAAGAATTCTTAATATATTCAGGATATTAATTATTTCTCTGCCAGGCATATTAACTTTTTCACTTACCCTTTACTTTTGCTTTTGTTAATTTGGTTCAAATTTTAAATTTTCATATAGTCAGAGTAATCTTTTCCTTTATGGTTCTTTCTGATATGTAATTCCTAATGTCTGCATTTACAAGATTTAACTCATCTCTCCTTCACGCCCCTGCAACACAAATCCCTCATCTAAATGAAGGCAGCAGCACCTTCCTCAAAGGGTCATTGTGAACTTTAAGAGAACTTACACGAATGTGCTCTGCAAATAGTAAAGCAACATGTAAATGTTGATTATTAACAGCTCAATACGTGGCAGTTATTAACACATGATGTCCTACGGTCCAGAGTTTATAATTAATTATAGGCAGGTCACTTGAGCAGAGGTACTTGGGGATGATAAAGGCTGAAAGATCAAGTGGACTATAGGAAACGCAGAAACGCATCGTGATGGAGATGCGCATTTCACACCCCTTGGCAGATTCCAGAACACAGAAGAGTCAGGAGAAAGGCTCCAATGATGAGTCTCTTACCTTATTCTTCTCCCTCCTCCAACTCGGTTTCTTTGTGCACCACCACCCTCGTAACCGACATGTCTGGGTGCTGCTCCCTGGCTTCTCTGATGGCCTGGGCCAGAGCCTGCAGGGTCAGGAAAGAGTACTGTGAGTGGAAGGAGAGGCTCCTTTCTTGGGATGGAAACACACAAGCCTACCCATCACCTGGGAGCTCACCTCCAGCCAAGATAGTTTCATTGCTTTATTTGAGGAAGCAGGAAGATTTGAAATGGGCTCCTTGTTCATTTTAGAGAATACTTTTCATTTCCCCTGATTTCCCACTTCTGTCTATTTCCAAATAATGATGCATGGAGGAGAAACACGCTGGCTCTTAATCCCGCCCAGCCTGGCACTTCCGGTGAAACAGAGAAAAAGAAATCTTCTCTGACCTTAGTATTCTCACCTGTAACCTGAGATTAATGCTAAGATTGTAAAGATCATGTTAAGGTCTGCTGTATGGACTGAAGGAAAGATGTAAAGCATGGTGTCTCCCTCCACACTTGAGTGATACTTGCAATTCCCCAGCTGCCTCAAACCCCACAGTGCAGGGCCAGGTCCTGCTCATCTTTGCTCTTTCAGGTTCTCAGTAATTTCTTAAGGAATGTTGCAGGAAAAATATCTATTAAGCCTGCTAGGATGTAGAATAATTAAAACTGGACAAAATCATACATAAAGCTAAAATAAAGAGAGAGACTAATCTTTAAATGCCAAACTACAGATTCTTATTTTATAGGTGAAAACACTAGAGGCACAAAGGTTTGTGGGTCTTTCTCAGGGCCATCCTGCCAGGGGGCTGCAGGCCTGGAGAAGGACTGGGCTGCCCTGCCGCTGGTTCACCATCTCATCTCTGGATCAGGCTGGAAGAAAGCAGACAAGGTTTCTCTGCGTTTTATCAGAAAGTAAACTGTATACGAGAATTATGGCAAAGTGGAAAGATCCCATTTTTCAGAGGGAAAGATGTTTAAAGAGGTCTCGATGGGGAGAGTAAAAGAAAAGAGCACAGACCAACACTCAAAATCTAAGACAGAACTCTGAAACAAAAAAGAAATTCTACTAGGACAGGGAGCACTACATTTCACAAGGAAAATATGCATTTCAAAAAAGCAGCGTGCTCTTCCTGTTGCTCTGTCACTTGTTTTAGGTGACAACTGCGTTTCTTGTTTGCAGTGTAGTTTCTGTCATCTGGAAGGTTACTGAGCAAAACCAAAGCCTCATTCCACAGAGAAAGAGAAAGCTACCAAAAAATTATTTTTACACCAAAAATTTTTTGCACAGAAGCTTGGAAGACACTTGAAGGTGCTTAGATTTCCACTAGGGAACAAACCCTGACCACTCACCTGTGTCAGGACAAGTGAGAACTCAAGACTGGGGACCAGCCTCAATTCAAGCAGCGGCATGACTGCTTGTCCTGGGGGAGCAGGCAGCCTGGAGGGCAGGAGTGGAGTGGGGAGAAGGGCGGGGACCTTGTCGCAGAGCAGGGCGGAAAGTGCTCCCGTGTGTTGGCACAATGCTTATGGGAAGGGAGGCCACGTACAGCAGAGGGAGTCTAAGTCCAAGGGTGTGTTCAGAGAGAAGAGGGAGACTGGAACAATCAAAACTGTCTACTGTATGCTGGTTTGTGGAATCCAATTTGAGAAAGGACAGCTCTGATGGGAGCCAGTGTGGCTACAGACAACGTCTCAGATACTTTGAATGTACAGTCATTACAAAGATCTGTCTACATTAAATCAGTGTGTTTGTTAAAGAGGAAACATACATGATGCCCAAGGGAAGGGAGCACGTGGGAAACGTGCTTTTAATTAGCAGACAAATAAGGAAAACCCAAAACTGCTGTTATCTTCAAACACATCTGAAATCAGTTTGCCCTTAGTTCCTTTCCTTCCATAACATCAGAACACATAATTTTTTTAAATGTTCATTTATTTTGGCAACAATAGATTGTGAGAAAACTACCACATCACGTTCCCAAATTAAGAACTCGTTTTATTAGAAAGAAATGCACTCTGCCATGTTGTTTACCCTTCCCTGGCATGGAGCTGAGAGCCACGACCAGCACCGGCTGAAGGGCCTGCAAAGCAGCCTGTGCAGAAGCATGCCTCTTTCATTTGCCAACACGACAGACAGTCCTTTTTCCTACTGTGCTTAGATGAAGGGTTTCCTTCCACTATTAGAATTCTTTTGATGTAGGCAAGGAATTGACAAAGGTGTCAATGACATCAAAGTCACTGCAGGACTAACATCAGTTTTGGGCAGGGAAGTGATTTCTTTACTTTTAACCAGTTCCATCATCTCATTTACAGGCTTTAAGGGGAAGGCAAGCTCATCACGAGCTTCTGGTGACAAGCATACCAGAAGCTACAATTCCATTTACTCAAAAAAGTTGATGCCATCTTAAACATGAAAAAGTTATGAAAAAGGTAAATATCTCTTCTCTTCACTTGGATAGCTGACCTCAGTTATTTTTTTTTTTAATGAAGTATATTTGACTTCCAATGTTGTGTTAGATTCAGGTGTACAACAATGTGATTCAGTTATATGTACATATGTATTCTCTTTCAGATTCTTTTTAATTTTAGGCTGTTACAAGATACTGAATATAGTTTCCTGTGCTGTACAGTAGATCCTTGTTGTTCATCTATTTTATATACAGTAGTGTGTATCTGTTAATCCCAAGCTCCTAATTTACCCCTCCCAGCCTGACCTCTGTTTTAAAATGGGCTGAAATATGACATCACACAAACAAGATGTGTGTCCTCACAGCAACAGCTAAAGCTGAGGCATCATCATGATTTTTTTCTAATGTAGGAAGAGTTAGGAATATGTGTTATTCTGGAACTTACATTTCAGACTGTGTTTCTAGTATTTACTGCTTAGAAGCAGTATTATCTAAATTTGAGTTTTCAGGTAAAAAGGGACAAAAGAATACACATAAAGTGAAATCTGAGAGTAATCCCTTAAGGGGAACAAGCAGTATTTGAATGTCTGAAAAGGCTTAGTTCAGTGGAAAGAGAGGGCAGAAGAAACAGAGCCTGGGAGAAGATCCTGGCTGTCACTTTCCATCATGATGCCACAGCACGTGGGCTTCTGCCCAGCACACTGCAGGAGTTCAGTAAATGCAGCTGAGTGAGGGTCCCTGAGGGAAAAAGGGTAACAATAAGGTTTGTTCCAACTTGAGGTCAGAGGAGCTCAAAACTGTCCCAGTGAAGCGCAGAATAAACCCACCTTACGGAAAATTAGAGGCTTGGTTTCCACACAGGTAATTCGTTTTCTAGTGGTGAACAGGCACGGGTACTAGTCATCTACTAGGGATCTCCCCTACTAAGTCAGGGCAACTCTTTAATCTCTAATGACTCTCAAGGAATTTTAAAAACGACACTATGAAATACGTAAGTAAAATTAGGTTTACAGGAGTTTTAAAAAACAAGAGTAATTTTCTTTTTAGGCATAGGAAAAAACTCTGTTCCTCTTTGGTTACATAATAATGAGCCTTTCTTAAATGAGAAAGTTTGTTCTTTAAAATTCTCTTTCCTGAGTTCAATATTGTGTTCAAAGCTGGATAACTATCATTGGTTCCTACTCCCCAGCTGAGATGGCCAAGTGAACACTTACTTTCCTTTTCTTCAAATTATTGTAAAAGGAAAACAGCTTGGTCTCCTTTAAAATGAGTGAAAATCACTCAGAAAATAACAAAAAAATTCTCATCACTTGAGACTGCAGTCTAAAATTAAAGCTACTCTCAAAGCCTCCAGTGGTTCCATTCATCACCTGCTTTTTAAAGGCTTGTATCCTACTCTGCTTAACATTAGAATGGAAGCACAATTCTGTAAAAAAATCTTTTCTGAATACATGTAAAATTTCACTTTTTAAGAGACCTTAGATTACCTTCTCCTACTTCTCAGTAATAGTAATAATTAGGGGAAAACACCTAGAGTTAAATAGCCTACTTTTATAATGCTATAAAAAATACTTGATAAGTTCCTAAAAGCAGGCATAAGTCAAAACTTAGTGGCTGTTCTTATTTTTTTTGGAAGCCAGTGTCATTAAACTGCCATCCTTTTTTTTTTTTTTTGGTATACATATATTTTTACTGAAGTATAGTCAGTTTACAATGTTGTCTCAATTTCTGGTGTGCAGCATAATGCTTTAGTCATACATGAACACGCATATATTCGTTTTCATATTCTTTTTCACCATATGTTACTATAAGATATTGAATATAGTTCCCTGTGCTATATAGTATGAACTTGTTGTTTACCTATTTTATACATATTAGTTAGTATCTGCAAATCTTGAATTCCCAAATTATTCCTTCCCATCCCCTTCTCCCTCTGGTAACCATAAGTTTGTTTTCTATGTGAGTCTGTTTCTGTTTTGTAAATAAGTTCCTGTCTCTTTTTTTAGATTCCACATATGTGTTATCAATGAAGTTAGAACACTCCCTCACCCCATACACAAAAATAAACTCAAAATGGCTTAAAGATTTAAACATAAGACAAGACACTATAAACCTCCTAGAAGAAAACATCAGCAAAATATTTTGATATAAATCTTAGCAATGTTCTCCTAGGGCAAGCAATAGGAATAAAAGCAAAAATAAATGGGATCTGACTAAACTTACAAGCTTTTGCACAGCAAAGGAAATCATAAGCAAAACAGAAAGACAACCTATGGAACAGGAGAAAATATTTGCAAAAGATGAGTCTGACAAAAGCTTAATTTCCAGAATATATAAACAGCTCATACAACTTAATAAGAAAAAAAACAGACAACCCAATCCAAAAATAAGCAGAAGACCTAAACAAGCAATTCTCCAATGAAGACATACAAATGGCCAATAGGCACATGAAAAAATGTTCAATATCGCTAATTATCAGAGAAATGCAAATCAAATCTACAATGAGGTATCAACTCATGCCAGTCAGAATGGCCATCATTAAAAAGCCCACAAATGATAAATGCTGGAGAGGGTGTGGAGAAAAGGAAACCCTTCTACACTGCTGGAGGGAATGTAGTTTGGAGCAGCCATAATGGAAAACAGTATAGAGATTCCTCAAAAGACTGAAAACAGACTTACCATACAATTTAGCAATCCCATTCCTGGGCATATATCCAGAGGGAACCTTAATGCCATTCTTCTGTTAATAACTGATGACTTGCCTTTAAACCAAGCCCACATGAATGCCTGATGGTTGCCCAAAATCCCCTTATTCTGACCCAAAGATGCACATAAAGCCAGTGGGAAAAGAAAAGCAACCCATGTTTTACACTAATTCATTGCTAGGAAGGATGAAAGGACAAGCTGTGTCTAGGCTGTGAAGTGCCTTTGTGCCAAGCTTAGGAGGTGGGCTCGTCCAGGAGGTACTAGGGTAAGGGCTTTGACACAGGATGTGATACGATGATAGGCGCAAAATTTAGAAACTGAACATAGTCAATTTCAGAACCAGATCCTCAGGTCTTTACCTGGTCATGATCAATATCTGCATCTCCCGTGATCACGATGCGTTTCTCAATTCTTGTTTCAGATATTCCACCTTTTACAGTCTAAAGGTCATAAAGAAAAAGAGGGGGGACAGCAATTACTAAAACACTTTTACACATAATCAGAGAAAACAGATGGAGCACAACTAGGCCCTCTGATCATCGTTAGGCAATGCAGGGGAAGACTGATGTTCAAGAAACGATTTTTAAGCTCAGTATAGAATCCCGTGGTTTAAGTTGTAGCATCATCCATCAGTTCTCCTCAACCAAAAGCAACCTTAAAAACTAATTTATCAAGATTCAGGTGAGATTAAGCTGGGACAGATGCCATTTAATCCAAAGAATTCCCCTGGGACATTCCATCACAATTTCCCGAGTTTCTCCACTCCCAATTGGCCAATTTTTAAAAAGAAAAAATAATTGTTGGTTTTATGTAGAGTTTACAAGGAATTCTAATAATTTAGGCATGTGGTTCAGGTTTGGGAAACTGCTTGATGTTATATAGTTCTGACAGCTCGACTGGCATCATACAAATCCATTTGGTGATTGTTCATCTGGTGTAGTGCAATAATAAAAAAAGAAGATCTGGATTTGGTTTAAGATCTGAGAGATGGGTGAGGGCGATACCAAGATCCTCATTCAGTGTCTGATTTGATTCTGCACGTAGCCGTGTGGGTGACATGGAACGTGGCTAAACAAAGGCCCTGAGGGAAGGAGCTCCTGGGTGAACTGCTGCACAGAGTTGCTGGCTTGCAGCAAGGTGACAGAGCCTGGGGCATGATAGGGGCTGAAGAGGTCATACAGCTGGGATATTCTGAACGATGAGCAAATACCACACAGCCCTGAGAAAACACACTTCCAACCTCTACAGCTCTGAGAAGTTTACACACAGTCACAAGTGACTGCACTTTATTGTAAGAAACAAGGTTGATCAGTAGGTCTTAATAACTGGATATGCTTTAAAATGAACATCAATACCATCTTGCACTTATGGGACATTTTTTAATTTCCAAAGCTTTCCATTAAAATACGGGGTGAGCAGGGCACCAGGGATACACTTGAGACCTTCAAGCACTAATCGACTACGAGAAGTAGAAGCAAAAGGAACTACTGGAAAATAATGCTGGGTCAGAAATGCGATGACCGCAGCACACATCAGAATCACCTGGAGGGCTTCTCAACCACTCCCAGGGGGTCAGAAGATCTGGAGTGGGGACCACAGCATTCACACTTCTAACAAGACCCCAGGTGAGTCTGCTGCTGCCAGTGCAGAGACCACACGGGGAATCAGTGGTCATCTGGTGTTAAACATCTGGAGAATGAACTGGAAAAATGCCCCCAATCCATGCTCTAGTATCTTAAATCAATGGGGGAAATTTACATGATTTGGACAACTTGAACTTTTTGTTCATTTGGGGAGACGGGGGTGTAATTAGGTTTATTCATCTATTTATTTTTTAAGTGGAGCCACTGGGGGCTGAACCCAGGACATTGTGCATGCTAAGCACGCACTCTACCACTGAGCTATAGCCCCTGCCCCTGGTGAACTTTTTGAATAGTGGTCTTTACTCGCTTGCTTGTCAAGAGGGCTGACGTGTACTTACCAAACCTACACTTCTACTCCTATTATGTTCTTTCTGCTCCTGTAGCTGTCTCAGGTAGAGCTATTCAGAACATTTTTTTACCCCCTTGTACTTTACAGATTTGCAATTTGGTTCGAATACAAATGTCAGTGGAGCACAATTTCTTGGATACTTTAAATGGAGGCATTTTTATTCCACTGGCACTGTGCGTTTTACTTTGAAGTGTGTACAGGAACAAAGAAACAATTCATAAAAGATCCTGTTGGCGATGTACATTCCCCTGGATGGCTTTACCTTGGTGATGTGTGTGGTTGTCGTTGTCGACACAGACTCAGATGTGATGGTTTGTGCGGTCAGCAACGTGCCCGAGTCACCACCAGCCCCACCATCAATCTTCGGAGAGTTGGAGGGAAAATACAAAGTAATGCTTAACTTCCGTTATGTTGACAGAGAAGACCCCTCCCCATCGAAAAGGCATTTTTTAAGATCTACGCAGTTGGCAGAAGATGATAGCTGCCTATCCTCTGCACGTTTGTAGTGGTGATTTACTGACCAGGAGATTGGCTGGCATTTAAACAGAGTAAAGACAAGGGTTAAATGCACATGGAGAAGCAAGCCCTGGGTGGAGAGAGAAAAAAGGGAGAATGGAAGTAGAAGGTGGGGCTGACATCTACAGGGGAGTCAGGACAGAATTCGACTGGGGGCCGTCTGCAGAAGCTGGAAGAAGAAACTAGAGAATCAGGCAGAGAAGTTTCCACAGTAACCAGAGTGCTGAGTTTGTTATTGTTTTTTAAGCACAGGTGGGTAAAAATAAACGTTTTTCTCAGATTACTAAGCAACAGAACCTGACTAGGATAGACTAAGCTTGAGTGATTAGGTTATTTGCTTATGTCTAGATCTTATTTTAAATGACACTGTCCCTGTAACCATTTGCGCTTGTATACGGCTACGTCTATTTCAATACATGCACATATATGAGCCCACATGCGTGCTCTCTATACACACATATATGTATACAGCATATATAAATTCCATGCATATGTCTAAATGGGTTTTAACTTGTTTGTTTGATACTAGAAAAGGCAGAAAGTTCTAGAGTGTACCAGGGGAAACAATGAAGCACATTAACAGCCTAATAGTTTAAGATCACCAAACATGTTTGTCTCCTGCTTCCTGACACTGACACAAGCAAATAACTGGAAGGTCCAGAGCTCCTCTGGCCCTAAGAGGAAATCTCTTGAACTTGGGTCACACACCTGTATTTCTTTACAAGGGCACTTACCACAATAAAAACCCATGAGGTCACACTCCCCCACCACTCTCATTCCTAAGAAACCCATTTGTGCTTACATGACATCTATGCACATTTACAGATATTATATCTAAAATAATTTTGAGGAACATTTTGCCCAAGCCACATTAAACCTCCAAAAAATATTCTGAGAGGGCAATAGTCTGCTCCCCAACCATGGTACAATCTGACTAGAACATTAAATTTCTCAGTCAAGAAAAATAGTTGTCCAAATTTCTAAATGGTTCCATTTTGAAATGATGGCTACTTTCCCCTTTTTTGTTACCCTTAAGGTTAAACATCTTAATGCTTATTTCAAATCTTTACAGAATCAATGTCTGAATACCTAAATCGAACACACAAATCTGATTATTATTCAGACGCATAGAATCATATTTACCTAAGGATGACGACACATATTTTCAGAAAATAAGCCCACGTGAAGGAGAAGCATGGGTGTGTGTGCTTGTGGGTGTGCATGCTTGAAAGCGAGCTGATTACACTGTCTTCATGGAGTTAGAGGGGGGAACAAAAGCCTAAACTCTACAAATCCACAAATTAGATCAGATCCAATAGACTTTGTAAGACGATCTGTTTTCCAAGTGTACGTAAACATTCCTGGATACATCAAGCCATCTTACAATAAGAACAACAAGACTGGTACTGCCTATCCTAAAAACATCACGTGTACGCTTCCCCCTGTAATGACAGGGTCACCGATTTGACTGCAGCTCTCTGTCTCGATCTAAGAAGTAACATAGCAAGTTATGTTGCTGAAGTACAGTTATAAAATGGAGATACAAAAAGCTACATCGAAGTCAGAAACGCAAGCTAGAAGAGGGAATGAACACAGAAACAGATTAAGTAAAAATGAACTCAAACAGTCCAAGTCTAGAGCTTTTGTACCTGTGGAGACTCATATGTGATGGTTTTGGTCTCTGTTTGGACAATAGGGACTTCCTTGGTGGAGATTTCTGTCCTTTGTGAGGCATCAGAAATTGTTACCATCTCTGTTTTTACCACTGGTGGCTGAGGTGAAAAGGAAGGGAAACATAAATTCTAGAGGTAATAACATAAAAGTGCTTAACGGAGCCTTCAAAAATAACTGTTAAGAAATATACCCAAACACACACTCATGCACAAAAGAAAAGAGTAAAAGTAAATGATTTAAAATAAAAGACACAAAAGGAAAACACTCCTTCAAATATCACATATACGTGTGTATATATATGTATATGAAGAATAAGCCAGCCTAACGGCTCCCTACATCATGGTTCGCTTCAAATTACGATGGTCTCAAATTACTTACGTGTCGAGCCTGGCATACAGTGATATAGAAACTTAAGCTTTAAGCAAGTCATGATAAAATTGAAAAGAAATCAAAACAGTGAACTATGTTGACTTTCACTACAGTTTAAAGCAGCACATGGTTTGTGTGAAGGCTCGTTGCCTTGAACTGGCACACCAGAGAGGTAGGCTAAGATTTGCTCTTTTCCCCAAAAAGCTTTTCTGCCCTACTGACAAGGAGATCCCATTTTCAGAAAGAGTATCTTCGAGTATGATTGTTTCCAATTATCTTGTCTAAAACTTGTAGTATTTCTTCTGTATTCCGTAAGTTATAAAGGTTATATCCGGAATTACTCCAACACTGTTGCACTGATGCTTTGAACAACTTAAAACATTAGAGAAGTTCACAGCCCGTTAATATTGCAGTCTGCTGAGCATATATGTTTAACACACCACCAGACGGTATTATTATCAAAATACTACAGTGCTTTGAGAGAAAATTCCCAATTAATTATTTCAAGACAAAGTCATTTTAAGATTTTCCCACCCCATCAAAGAGAGCAAATGTGGATAATCCCTCCACCGTCAGCATTTTAGAATCAAGGAATATTCACATGGAAGTGAACCCTCCCTCAGCATATTTTTAGAGACACTGAACCTAGTGAGACCACAACTTAATCTAAAAGGAATGTGGAAATTTCTTTCTTGAAGAGAAAAGGGAAAAGACTGATATCCAGTGGAGACAATCCACAAAACGTACCGTCAACTTGCAAATAACCCAGAACTGACGAGAGGACAGAATGAGAGAAGGATACCCTCCTATTAGCCTCTCGCTGCCTGGAAGGAAAGAGAGCCTGAATCTAAAACCCAAAACCACAGTGATATTCAAGACATCATGTTTTCATCACTGCTAGATACTGAATTCGGAGCACCACGGTAATCGGCGCCTGCTGCCATTTCTGAACATCTTAAACTGAAGAGAATGAGCCAGAAACTCAAACCCAGTCGTGACACCAGCAACACACACACACTCACACTGACCATTTTTCAACAGCACACATACAATTTTCTAATTAACAAAAAGGTGTTTAGTGTGGAGAAGCAGTGCAACTAAAGACAAAGCATTGAAAACATCCAAAAACATGCAAAGAAAAATTTCAATGGGAAATGAGAAGGGGAAAAAATGATGTGGCCGCAGTAGCAAAGTTTACTGTATCAGGTGATCCAGTTGCAGTAAAGCCGCCAGAAACCGTGACCCAAGTGGGCAGAAAATCTGCAAAAAGCCAGGCTTTCCCGCTTCCTCCCGTGAGAGAGAAAAATCAGAATCTTGTCCGAACAGCTGAAGGAGAACCGGGAGGACAGGAGAAGGAGAGAGGCAGGTGTTTTCCACCTGAGAAACAGCTCGAGAGTTAGGCTCCCGCCTGGGTCTCCAATTTACCTCTGAACAACAAATAATTTGTGGCAAAACATCAATGTCAACATGAGACACCTCTCCGTTAACTTTCTGTGGCTCGTCCTCGGGTTCTTCGCGCACGTCTTGCTTAACAACGCCTTCGTTTACGCTCTTCTCGGCGGGCATTTGGGGGGCAACTACATTTTCCTGGATCACTGTTTCTACTGCGCTGACACTGGCCCCTGCTTGGGTGACCGGGCTGGCTTCTGGCCCCGGGTCCTCCCTCTCTACTACCTTGGCTGCTGGGCCGGGCTCCTCCTCCTCCACCTCTTCTTCCTCCTCCTCCTGCTCTTCCCTGATGGTGCCCTCAGTCACACGGTGGTGGGGCCGGTACTCCCCCACGTCTTCCTCCTCGCTCTCACTGCTGCTGCTGCTCTCAGAAGACAGGGAGGTGGAGTCTTTCTGCGTCAGAGGCTCCACCTGCCGCATCTCCCCAGGACCACGCCCAGGTGATCGCTCTTTACCGTTCAGTTCTTCCGTGATTACTCTTTCGTCTTTCCCAACCTCTGCCTGCTTCTTCTCCTCCACTACATTCAGAGTCTCATGTGAACTCTGCACAGAGAAAAAACATGGATGAGGGGGAAACAGAAATAGATGAATAAACAAAAGCGACGGAAACCAAAATTAACTGATGGTGGGTTCATGTCATGGACAAAAGCAAAGATGATTGTGATGGCTGACTGAAAGGGAAGCGGGGGAACGTGAGGGCAGGTGGGAGACGGCGGGCAATGGTGTTAACGTGGAAGAGGGGAGAACCTTAACAGCATCACTGGCTCCGGCGCAAGGCCCTTCGGACTCGGGAGCGCGTTTCTGCGAAACAAAAAGCAACCGAGGACACAAAATCAATAAAGTTTTATCTCAACACCCACCAAAACAAACATCTGACACTGCAAAGACAGAACAGCAAGGATCAACAGCTACAAAAACCTTTGCTCAAGGTCACATGGGAGACAATCCAGACAAACACAAGAAGCTTAGGAAAGGAACAAAAACACAAAAATAGCCAGCATCCTCCCAGAGAAATAAAATGCTTTTATGATACTTATACCTATAAGCTCCTTCTTGTTGAAAAGGTGAGGGAAAAAATGGAATTATACCAAAGCTTACTCATTATTTTAAAGTTTAAATTTTAAGACTTTGAGAATCTATTCAACAAACAGTTTTGGTTTTTATCAAACTCTTTAAAAAAAAGCCTGGTCTGAAACCCTAATTCCTAAATGGATATGGCATTAATAAGGTGACACCTTTATTTTTTTGCTGGTTCATTTAAAATCAGCTTTAATTGGCAAAATTATAGTTGGTCTCAGATCATTAACATTAAAATGTCATTTCAGAAATAATTATTAACACCCCAAACAGTGTTATACAGATTAGCAAAGGGGTATCATAACATTCAAGTGGACGTCAGTGAGGCTCCAAGTGTTCTCTCACAGTTTCTCTCCAGGAATTTAGCTCCTCCATTTGAAAATTGAAATGAACCAAATTTATTATTTGAGATGCTCACTGCTGCCCTCTGCAGACATCTACTTTCAGAGAGTAAATGTACTCTAGCTACGTAAGTACAGTATCTACATGTTCAATAAATACCTGTAGACCAAAGACATTAGTAATAGAACTTACTATACTACGGTGCTGATAATCAAGGTAGGAACCTTCTTACAAAGGAGTCTGTCTTTAAGATTAAATTTTTCCTTAAACGTATTTTTTTTTTTTGAAAGGCCAATTTACATTGATACAAAGAAAGCCTAGCCAACTTTCTGACATTCAGGTAGCACTAATGCCTTGTGCTCTAACAAAAAAATTCAGCTGGAGACAGCAGCTCTACTTATTCAAGAAGGTACCTTGATGCTGAAGGAAGAAAACTGCACTCTGAACCCTCTGGGCAGAAACAGACCTTGTGAAGCTGCCCAGACACTAACTGGATTGGAGCTGTTTCCAGTAATAAATAACATGATCTCATGTCTATCTGCTCCAACAACCTGGAGACCATAAGCCAAAGGTCAAAGGGCATGTGTCTCGGTAGCACCCATCACACACTCTCTTTGCTCTGTGCTGTTATTCCTAAATGCATGCTATGGGCATGTTTTCACTGCTCAAAGTTAATAACGTGTAAATCATGTTACTGACAGGACAAGAGAGCCATCTTTCCAGTTTTACTGAAAACCCAGAGGTTTCAGATGTTAAACTGGAAAATTCTAAATCTATTTTGGTAAGTAGGCAACATTTAACTGTAACTCCTTAAAAAACTTCTTTATAAAGAAAGATATCCAGCGATCAGAACACTTCTAAAGCAGGTATGTCATTATTATTACAGGTCACTGAATAATTTTTATTACTTAACCTCAAATGGCTGGATGGGTTCTGCCCAAGTTCAGGGAATCCCCTTGGGGTCATTGCAAAACTGAAAATAATTCTTTCATTAAGTATGGCAGGCACTTCAAATTTTTTCGCATAGGCAGAATTTTTAAAATAATAAGCCATCAGAAGACATTTAGGCTTTGAAAATTGTTTTGCAAAAATACTTGGCTTCTACTTGGTTGAAGGTTTCCCTCCACAAAACAACTCAGATTCTGAGTCTTACTGGTTTAAATGATTCTCTGAATTTAGGCAGATCGGGGTGGGGTGGAGGGAGAGGAAGCAGGAGAAACACCCAATCAGTATCTTTTCCTCAAGTTCAAATTCGGTCATTATTTCTTGAATGTTTCTCCCAGGACGAGTTAATTACACTAATGAAAGCACTGGAGAAAAGGGTTCCTTAACATTCAAAAAATAAAAATCACTCTTATATGTGGCTTTTAAAAACAGGGGAAACAAAGTAAAATGCACCTCAGGCAACTGTGAGGAGGAGGGCGAGGAAGAAAGCTTTTCATAAGGTGCATTATGGTTCACAACAGTGCCCTCTGCTGTCCAAGTGGTGGCTGAGGTGAAGGAGGCTTTCATGCTATCAGAAAAGCCCTTTTCACTAAACAAAATGGATGTTATCTCCTCTTCTAGGCTCTGGAGAGGTCAGAAAAGGAAGAGCAAAGAATTAACAGTAAGTCAGGACCGACAGCAGTGACCTGCTGAAAGAAAGGAAAGGTTACGCAAGAATCACAGAATAGCATAAATTGAAGGAAAGGCGAGGATTTGAAAAAGTTCTGCAGCAGCTGTCTGTGGCCGTTTGCCTGCATGCCAGCTTTCCCCCCTGCCTGACTCTGATGCTCCAGCCTACAGAAACCAGCCAGAACTCTGGTTTATCACTGAAGCTTCACAGCAAGCTGAGCGTGACCGACCCGCCCACCCGCCAGACACCATCTCGCACACTCCCAAGGCTCCTTGGCACGGGCCCTTCCCCCACGCCCACTACACTTCCGCCTGTGTTAGAGCGTGGGGGACCCTAGCCCCTGCCTCCAGTGCCCCTCCCTAGGCGCTCTGGGCCTTGCCAGTTTTGTCATCTCTCTGGGGTCCACTTAATATTCTGTCTTGGGTATGGCCTTCCCTAACTACGCCAGCTCCTACGATCTCTTCCCTTCTCCACACCACTGTATCCACAACAAGCGCTCGGACAGCCACCCACAGAAATTCCTCGGACATGCTAAATGTGGCCATCGGATGAGGACATTGTACTGTTTTCCCCAGTAAGAAACAGGTAAAGAAAAAAAAATCCTAAATAGGAAGACAAACTCAGAGAGGAACACGCTGAGAGCAATGTGAAAATTGTCTGTCCCTGAAAAGCAATTACGGCGAATTTAATCTTCACATTTCTGGTCCTTCAACGATGGTTCCTGACCTGCCTCAGGGAACAACAGGGAAGGTGGGGACTCTTCCTGGTACCCAGAACACCGACAGTAAAGCGTCACCATGAAGTGCCTCCTCGTGTCAATGTGTGCAAGAATACTTCCCAATAAGCCCCACTGCTCAGAGGTGCTGAAGATAAACAGATAAATGAGTACGTGAAAAGCATTCTGGGATGCCTCTCGGGACAGCACACTAAGGGCCTGAGGAGGAGGTACAGGAGATCAGGAGGGCTGGGTGTGTGAGCACTTCCAACATTCAGGAGAGAAAAAAGCTTCTGGACTAACTCAGCTTAATTACAATCTCCATAATTACACCATCCCTAGGGTGGAGATGGAGTCCTTCCAGCAAAAGATCACTGGAGAGTTTCAGTAAGTGCCATGCATCTAACTATTCAATAAAATACCTCCAAAAGTACTTTAAAACTACAGCCTACGTAATCTCTACTAGACTCATGAGAGAATATTTCACACAAGTTCAAGTATGCCATAATTCTCACAGTTCATAAGAGGATTACACAACAGAGTTACTTGCCTATTCAAGACTAAATGATTTGGTTTCCAATTTTCTGCTCTACTCTCAGAATCATTCATAATGTACTGAAGCCATTTTAAAAGTCTGACATACTGATTTTTTAAACAAGAAACTATTACTGTTCCTTTTTTAATCCATAAACCCATATTATAGAAATCTGGAAAATTTGGTTAAATTCTATTCTTACGGATAATTTTTTATTTTACATATCATTAACGATTACAATTTAAAGATAATCGAGAAATCCTGAAAATTAAGTAGCAAAATGAAGCTGCAACAAAGACAGAAATCTAAAAGCTTTTCTTTTAGAAATCAAAATTCTCCAGTAGACTTAACTTTCAACTAATAGTAGTGATATGTTAAAAGGAGGTTGGGGGGAAAGATACAATGTAAGTGGTCAGAAAAAATGTTTGTTGGGTGAATGGGTGACTGCAGTTACAACAATCTATATGTGTGTCAAATAGGTAGGTATTTTCCTGAATGTGCTGGAGAGGAAAACAAGAAAAAAGCATAACTTCAAGTACAGATAAGCCATTTAGGGGCTCCACAAGTGGGTAAATTCCAGTTTTAAATTGCACATAACATCATTTTAATGAAAATTCTGCAATAATGAATGAATGGTTTCTACTGTACATGGTTTACATTGTACATTCCTAAACAACGACACCCAGAAAAATGATCATTTTTAAACATCTTCTTCCAAATTCCAAAGTTTCCTACTGCAAGAATATTACTTTAAATTGATCAAATGATGCCATTTAACTTGCTTCTAAGAAGGATAAAATTTCAAAAGTACGTAATATTTCTAAGCATAAGATAGTAAAGTCATCATTTTATACAGAGACTCAATGGCTTTGGAATTCAAGCTAACCTTTTATAAATACGCCATTCGGCTTAGCTTCATGATGTTATCTTTCTTATCTGCAGTATTTCAGAAACATTCTCAAATTATTCTAGTGCAAGACTTCCTCTTCCATTTATTTTGCCTCCTCCACCACCCCACTGTATGTCCTGATGAGTAACACTTTCTACTGATTAACACAATTAACACTTTCTCCTAATGTTGATCTGTGCCCTCACTCACAACCCCTATAGGCCATTCCTCATCCAGCACCTGTCAGACACATGGGACTAGGTCACCTTTCAGCTTAAAGCTCTCCAGTGGCTTCCCATCACTCCTATAACTCCAAACTGTTAACATGGTCTTTAAGATCCTGATGGAATCTGGGGTCTGACCTCTGACTTTTCTAAGACTTTGTCAATTTGGCCTTTCAGTTCTTCACATTAATTCCTATCTTGGGGCTATTGTATTTGCTCTTTCTTATACATGGAGAAATCTTCACAGGCCCACCCCATTCTCATCATTAAGGTCTCAACTCAAATGCTCCCTCATCCTGATCCTTCCCCAGTCACCTTGTAACACAACAGGCATTTCATCTTAATACTTCTTAGTACCCCAGATTTTCCAATTACTAACTTACATATCTGCTATCTCCTCCACTAGACTCCAAGCATTCTAGTCCCAACAAGTAACAGGCTGTCCAGCTGGCTGAGCAAAATCAGCAGAAAGAGGAATAAGAATGTAAAAGCAACAGAAAGCTAACTTCCTTAGCAACGCCAGATATTTCAGATACGCAGGAGCACAGAGCAATCTGAGGGGCTGCTCTCTTACACCGAAATCTTTTACCCCATTAAACGTCTTAAAAATAAAAATTCACAAGGTTTCCAAATGTAATTTGTAAAACAGTAACCTAAATCACACATAATTTGTTATTTTAACACCACCGCAGTGTGCACAAGCCTTGTACAAACAGTGCATTTTCCCACGAAATCATGGTTTCCCAACTGTCAGCCACGGGCATCAAGATTAAGGGTCACATATCACCTAAACTGGTTGATATGTTTTTATTTCAAGCTGTGGATTTTCAAAGTATTTCTACGATACGGTGTTTCTCACCTAATGACTATGTGTCTATATGTGGAGTTTAACTTTTTAAGTGCTCAAAAATTATTTAAAAAAAAAAACTTTAGGTTGCGACATAAGAAAAAAGGAGTATCTTATGGCTGTGGACAGAAATAAAGGAGAAGGCGGAAAAGCAAGAGCAGATCCAAGGATGCAAGGTGAACACCTTGTCTGCCTCCTCGGGTTTTTCTTCAACTGTGTGTGCTGCCGCCATCTGGTGCTTCTCCTTCACGGATAAAATATCCTTGAAAAGATGGTCTCCTTTGTTCTATTGTTTTAAACAATAGACATAATCAACAAATAAGACAAGTACATTACATCTATAGCAGCACAAACATAAAACAACTGTGTGGGTCTGCAGAACAAGCCAGAGGACGCGGCACATAAAAGGAAGACACAGTTTTAGCAAGTCATCAGACACTTTCTCCAGAAAGCACAATGCTCTAGAGTCGATTGCTGAAATACGGACATAAATCTCTACAGAAAAGCTGAAAATAAGAATTTAAGTTGTACACAACTTCATAAGACCCTGCCATGGTGTTTTAAATCTTAATATTGTCAAAAGTTGTTTTTTGTGTTCAGCAATTTCTTTTGCTCATCTATTCTTAAGAGCTATTTTCCTTTCACTGTCACAAACTGAGAAATTTAAAGCAAGTAACAGCTTTGCTTTTTAAGAAGTGGTGAATAAAAATAGCATGAGACTATCTAAATCCAATGCCTATAATTTGGTAACATTCAAGTCAGACTAGATGATGAATATAAGGAGAAGAGAGGGGTAGGGTAACACCTTATACACTTTAAAAAATTGCGTATTAAATATAGCATGATCACCACCTCCTCAAGTATGATAAATGAGCCCACGGAAGTCCTTGGTTGACAACAGGAGAGATTTTGGAGCATCAGAAAAGAATAGGTGTAGATGGGAATGAATGCGGAAATATTTTGAGAACATATTCTAAAGGCAATGCTTATATTGGTAGTGGAAAGAAAGAAACCATGGAAAGAAAAAGACTGAGTTTGGAGAGATGTTATGGTTGAAAATCTTTTTAAAAACACTAGCCTAAGTTTCAGTATTAAGTTGTATAACATTCTGCAAGTTTTCAACAGGGCTCATCAGTCTTAAAAAGTTAAATTTAACTCTTTATCCTCACAGTATTTACCTTAAACCATTCTAAATATGGTCTATATTCCTACAACCCTTTAATTACTAATTCTTTAATTATTAAACAAACTCTTATTTCAGAAGGCAACAACTGAAAAACTTAAGAAATACAATATGTCAGTTTCTAAGTCACCCTATGTAACAATTTATTACTATTAATTTACTTGAGTAAAATAGTGAAATTCTCACAGCATTTCAAAAGTATTTTAAAATTCATACAATTTACCCAAGAACTGCGTCAATAAGTATTACATTGTTAATAAATATTTAGTATTTAAAAAATTGTTAGCAACTAATTAAAAAAAAAAACTAAATGGGAACATTTTGTAACTTCCTGAGAATCAACATGATAGGTTAGCAACCTAAGTTTTACTGAAGAGCTGGAACGAGACATATAGCCAACAAACAGCTAGTGACATACCCCTTGTGTCTGTAGGGACAGAGGTGTGATACGTCGTTTTTCCCATTCATTAGGGCGCGGCTCAGGTGTGGACTCCATAAAATTGCGCTTGAGTTCACTAATGCTAGCCTGATGTTTCAGTATTTCCTCCTGGGCCTTATCCAGGTCCTAGCAATATGTAACGTAATAAAGGGGGAAAAATCCAAAAGGAAAAAAAAAAAAACCCAATAGGATAAAAATAAAAAATAAAACCAAAAAAATAAGACAAAGCAAACTTATGATTAAAAAAAAAACATAGTAAAGCAAGAAAAATGCCAAGTCTCAAAAGCCATCTTATCACCTATGAATAGGAGTTTGTCAAAATTTGAAAATAAAGCCAATGTGTAACTTTTTTATGATTCACATTTTAAAGGGTTCTGATTTCTTCTGTCTTGAATTTTTTAAGAAATAATTATTTATTAGAGGGAGGCCATGGAACTAATACTCAAAATGGCTAATAACCCTTCTTTCCAATAGTTGGATTTGAAATGCAGCCTATGACTTTGTGCTTGCAAATTTACCTTTCTGATTAGGGCTGCTACTGAAGTTGTCTCTTGTGAAATGGTAAATCAAGTTAAAATAGAGAAAGGGGGACTCAAGCACAGCTGGCCCAATGGGAAAGCCAGTCCAAGATTATCCAAAAGAAAAAAAAGGGGTGGAGGGTGTGCACTGAGGGTTGACTTTTTTAAGGAAATTCCAGCAATGGCTTTTAATCCTTAAGGATAAACTTAACAGCTTCCAGAGGCTGTTTCTCTTTGCCCTCTCTCTAATAAGTGAACGTCATGTTGGTTTCATGTACTTGCCAAGCCCAAATGTGAGGCCCAGCTACCCACATTCCAAATGGTCCTTATACAGATAAAGATGCAAGAAAAACTACCAGGTCAATTTGCACTGAAATAGGCCCTGACAAATGTTATTTGTGGGATTTTTTTAGATTGGCCCTGATAAATAGTACTTGTAGGAATAAAAGGTAGTATTCAGTAACTGAATTTTAAATGTTTTCTTACATTTCAAAAATCAAGGGGCCACCAGTGAATTATAGCTTTCAATCCCACTACTCCCAGAGAAACAGGTCATGCATCTGATAAAATTAGATATTCCATATTCATGCACAAGCATAGTAGCTCATCTATGAGCTTCTATCGCCATCTGCAAAAACTCATGAACATCTACAAATCTTTGCATGGCATGGAAAAATAACTGTGGCTTGAGATCAGGCACATTTCTTGCATTTCTTCAAAGCAATGTTATGTATTACACTTTAGAGCATTTTAGTAAGTTATGCAAAAATACATTTCCAACAGTTATCAAAGCTGCCAAAAGCAACCAAACGGATTAGTCAAATTACTGAGGATTGCAGATCTCCACTAAATACATCGCCATGAACTACCCTAAAATGAGAAGGGGAGGAAAAAAACAAAAAACCGTTCTCGTGTGACACGGGGAATATAATACATTTTACATCCCTAATTGGGTAGCTAGGTATTCTTTTTTTTTTTTTTCTTTCTCACTTTCCTTCATTTTTTATTCTTTGTTTTTAATAAAAACAATACCATTAATTAGCTTATTCTCAAATGGAAGATTTTAAGTGGACCGCATTCCTAATTGCATGGATTTTGGCACCCCTCTCACCCCGCCAAAAAAAAATCGTGGACACAGATCTAGAGCCAAGTGATTTCATGCCAGATCAACAAGTATCTGTTCTGGTGAGTGTATATTAAGGACGAGATCATGTTACTTCAGAGTCTATACCCTGGAGATAACCCACTAGGAGAAAACAGGTTTACCTGCAGAACTTCAAGATTAATGAATAAAAACTTTATCCATTTGATTAAACAGATTTATTTTTTCCCAGCTGTCACTTTGAGAACTTCTAGTAGATACATTCCTACCTAAGCCACTTTAAAAGAACCAAGTCGGACTGGTAACATGCACTCCCCAGTTGATTTTCCCCATGCATTTCATGCACTGTGCTTGAAAGCTGCCAGCCAGCCAGCCTGTGCGTGACCGCCCGTCCTCAGCAGCGTGGCAGCCATTAGGACAGAGTCATTTTCTTAAATTATACAAACCTCCAACATTAAATTGCTATGTCTGACATAAATATTATCCCCTTCTACTCTCAAGGAATTTTTCTGTGAAATTAAATCACACACAGGGGGGGGAAAGGCAAATAAACATAAGTGTATCAATCAGCAAGCACCAAAAATGACCCAGAGTTGGATAGTCTAAGACATTAAAATAAAAGAGGAATAAAAAACTTTAAGAACTTAAAGCCACAACAAGCAAAACTCACAAATAAACCCTAAAAGTGTGCCACCCCACACACAATAATAATGGCAGGCAGCAACTACCAGGTATTTAACTTTGGGGAAAAAAAAATCCACCTCCTCCAGCTGTGTTTCCTCTTCTTCCATCTTCGCCTGAAAATCACAGCAAGCGGCCAGAAAGAAGGGGAGGATTAGTGGCAACGCTACCATTGGTGCAAAGAAGCTGTATTTGAACTTAAATGGTGAACCGGCATTACCAACCTTTGTTGTCTGGCCCTCAGTTGACGCAGAATATTAAGCCACTTTGGTCTTTCTTCACCTACAGTGTTGTACAAATGATGGAAATGGTCCTTTGCAAAGGTGGAATGGAGAATGCAAGCTTCACTCTCTCTCAGTCCCTAGATTATGTGCTGCTCTTGAATATGTTTGTACTCAGGAATGAAAATATGTGAGTGTAAAAATGGCATAATTCAATCTGTTCTAATTTGAAATGTCTAAATCAACTAGGGGTGAGGGCAAGTATAATGATATCAGTTCTGGCTTTTGCTTTATATCAGGGACAAATATTCACTTTATTAGTTCCATTTTTTAACACAGATTTCTTCCCTTGGGGGAAAGCTGGTTGAGTTTGCTACTTGCATGTAAAATGGTGAGTATTTAAAAATATTTTTATATTACATAGCTACTTTTCTTTCATGAAATTCTTTCAACAAGAGTATTTTTTCATAGTTAGGTAATTCTAAGTATCTAATGATCCAAAGAATGAATTCGTAAGTTGAAAACTCACATAAATACTGATGACTACTGGCTCATGGAGGGGAATAGCAAAAAAGAAAAAATTTTGATTCTGATACGAAAGGAAAATAATTTAACATTTACATGTTAATTTATAGCAGGATCATATATTCTTTTTCTACTGGAATGGTGATATCAAGTCCAAGAGTTCAAAATCCTCTTTTTTTTTTAAACCATTCATATAATTTTGAAAGGTAAACAAGGAACTCAGAGTATCTTTTGATCAGGAGGGAAAAGTTAGACACAGCCACTCAACAGTCTGCTAAGAAACACCTTCCAATTCCTTGGTCAACACTTAATTCTCTGAAGTGTCAATCTTTGGCATTTCCTCAAGTAACCTTGAGTTGGATTCTCCAACTGTGCCTAATTATTTTCACTTTTTTGTTTAGGTTTGCTCTAAATTTTGTAGTTTATTTTCTGTATTAATAGTATCCCCAGGACATGGGACACGAAGTCACCAGAACGCACTGAGCAAAATAATCAAAAACTACTGCACATGTGAGCACTGCTTGGTACTGCAGAGGTAGCCCTGTATGGGGGCAAAACTCCTCAAACCAGATACCTAATTTTAAATAAAAGAACACTAAGAGGTCCAACCTGAGGGCCATAGAGTCTAAATTTTCAAAAAACTGTTTCACTTTTCATACATATTTGTTAAAGAAAAGGTAACAGAATAGTATCTTCCTTACAAAATACCCGACAGTGACTCATATAATACATGATTTAGAGTTTAAAAAAAAATTAAAAAAAAAAAAACAACACCTACCTGAACTTCATCTCGTCCCCCAAATGCTACCATAATGGGGAGACAAGGAGTTACTGAGATTAGACCTACACATGTCAGAAGTGAAGGTTTCAGATGTATCCTCATACATGAGAACAAGCCTGGCTTTCTAACAGAGAGAAAGGAGTCCTACTAACACATCAGTTGTAGTTACGGCCACTGCATCCTAAGTTCTGTATCAAAAAAATAAAGTCTCCATCCTAAAGGAACAGTATTAACATTTATCTACAAAATGGACAGACCCAGTACAGATTATTAAGGGCAACACAGGTCCCCCTCTCTCTTTTTTTTAATGGCCTAGTATGGTTCAGATATTTATAAAATAATCCTGTAACTTTGTTCTCAAAACATGTGGACTTAGTCAAGAGGAAAAGGGTCTAATTACACTTATTTCTCATGCACTAAAACGGGTGTGTGTGTGTGTGTGTGTGTGTGTGTGTGTGTGTGTGTGTGTGTGTGTGTGAAAATGTGCAGATCATACTATTTTGGGGATAAACCAGGATGAAATGTATGCATATGTTTACACTCTACATTAGGAAGCGTATGAGATGAAGTGTGGTTCTGTCAAGCCCACAGGTGAAAGCTTATGGAGGGGTGCCAGCAACTGCTTCCTCTTCCTCGGTTTTGTCGTTCAAGCCACAATCACAAGAAACGTTCAAGGAAGTGGCTTTCGCCTCCAGATAGCAGAGGGATAGAGCCAGAGGAAGGGAAAGGGTGAGAGAAAAAGGCACTGACTGAGAAGCAGAGAGGAGGAGCCCAAAGATGAGGATGAGGGAAGGAAGGAAGGAAGGGGAGGTGATGGGAACGTAGTGCTGGACGTCAGCAGGGAGGAAGGAGACCCAGACCTTGGGGAGGCTGGGGAAGGCGAGGTAGCCATCCTCATCGAGGAGCGAGGGGAAGCGAGGTGGAAAGCGTTTGCAGAAACTGAAGGAGAAGTACCCAAGCTCAGAATCCATGTGGTCAGCCTCCTGCAGAGGCTTCTCGGGTGTGGGAGGGCAGTCGGGCTCAGGAGGGGCTTCGACAGGGTCCAAGACTGAATCACAGTCCCCCTGCTCTGAGGTGTCGCCCATGGAAAGGTGCTCTACGCTGTCTAGTGTGACCTGATCGGCCTCCCCAAAGGGGTCTTCCTCCGAAATGTCTGAGAGCAAGTCCATTTCAGGGACCAGCAACAGGTTTGGGGAAAGAGATGGCGCACAGCGGATGAGTGGTGAAGGTGGGCACACGGAAACAGGCTGCTCTCCAAAGCAAACCCGCGGGTGAGTGTGAGGTTACACAGCGGAGACATTCAAAGGAGAACCACAGGCAAGAGAGAAAGAGGAGAGAAGAAGAAATGAGTAGTTAGTGAAAACCTTTACTTAGAAGGAGGGACTGCAGTAACACAGTTATCATTAGAAAATGAATTAAATGATCCATTTTTAAAAGAGGAAAACTGGACTACTTTTATCACACACAACTTATGGTCACAGCCTGATTTAATCATTATTTCCTGACTGGTTGCGCATAGATGCCGTGAAACTCAAATAGTAGTATTACTTTTTTCCCCCCTAAATAGTATTATTACTTTTGAACCTGGCTGCTGACAAACACTGAAAATATTAGCGAAAAGGTCAGTGCACCCAAGTCGGTTGCCAAAGACAGGCCGTACTCCCTCTGGAACTGACAAGAACTCTTCTTTTGTATCAAACAGACTAGACAGAATGGAACGGAGGCTTTCTCAGGTGATCAGCCCTCCTGTCCCCGATGTAAGCAGTCGCTCTCCTGAGTGCCTCAGCAGCATGATCGTCAGCCATTCTGACAACTTTCCAGCAGTTCAGGATACCTTGTTCGATGCGATTTCTGTTCTTTTTAACTAGGTTTTAACCAAAAATTTTATAAAATGTGACATTCACAAATTCCTTAACAAAGGAATGAAGAGGATTTGGTGGCACTCACTACCTGCAGACTTGCACGTGGAGCATGAGGCAGGGCCCCCGTGCTGCCCGAGCATCCCCCTGCGGGGGTTAGAGGCTGCCGGGGCAGGAACTCGTAAGGCACTGGCAGCTACCTCATCTAGAAGGTTCTTTATAAATCCATGTTGCACATTTAGAAAATTTTCAAAGTTAACACTTTGGAAACAGTATTGATCCACAGGATGGTTTCGTTTCTTTTTTCACATTTACTTCCAATGTTATCCATTCAGAAGTTGCTTTGTGCAGATTCGGAGAACAGATCTGAAGAACTCAAAGCTACTCCAAATCAACTTCTGAGTAACTGTACTTGCCCAGGGTAACGTAAAGTAACAGCGACAAATGTGAAAACACAACATAGGTTACTTCTCCTTATACTGTGGTATAAGCAGCAAAAAAGGCCCAAAGCAACTCACCATCTTCTCACTATTCACAAAACAATTACGTTTTGCTTAAGAATTTCTTCTTCATCAGTTATAGGTTGTTAATGAAAAATGATCATTTTTCTCAAAGACCACCTTTCTTCATTTCAAAAATTCAAGTCAATACAATAAAATAATCAACATACAGGCTACACATTAAAATTTACTTCAAACAAAGCAAATATGAATTTCAAATCATCATAGCTTTTATAATTTGGGGATTTAATTAAATAAGATGATTATAAAGACAGACAAAAGGCCAGTAAATCACTTACTTGCATTAAGATACTGAAATATTTTGCTTTGAACCAACAATCAGAAAAAGGTTAGAGACCCATTCCAAATCAGCAAGAGTCTACATATTCTTGAAAAATAGAAAATTATATGAACAGAGAATATACAATGACTGCTATTAAATATTTGAGTTCTGAAAAAACAAATGCAAAGACAGCCTTTAGTCTAAGTACACGTTTAAAACCACGTGTTCTACTAATTAACCATACCTTTCCTTCAATGAGTTGCACATGTGGGGCTTTAGCTGGGCTTCTGACATCCCTTCTGCCATCGCCATCTTGTACCACAGCTGTGCTGACAACTCCAGGGCCACGTGCTGAAACCTCCCCAGCAGGGCCAGGAATATCCTTCATAAGACTTTGGTCCACAACAGCAACTGGACCTAGTAAAGAATGAGCGTTTGGATTCCTTTAGGACATTTAAACAATAAAACTACATAAAACTACCCTCCCACCATCACAGATAAAAAGGCAGTATATAGACAACTAGTAGAAAGAGGAACTCTGTTTGACTATGAAGATAACATACCAAATAAACTCATTTTTAAACTTTTAATAAACTCTAAAAGTATTCTGCATTTTAACACATTAAATTACACCAAGCTCTCAAATCACAGATTTCTGAAGGATGTACTTGGATCATGGAACTGGCCAGTAGGAGGAGCTCTAAGACCAGCTGAAACATCAGTCAGGACAATATGACAGAATGATAATAGGAACAGTATTTTAATTCTCTATGGTCTCTTTAATATTGCCTGAACTTATTTCTGAATCTATTTATTGCAACAAATAATTACCTAATTATTAAAATGCTTTGCTTCAATAAGTTTTAGGAATTCCTCCATAAAGGAACCTTTAATTTGAACACCACTCAAAATTATAAGACATTAAGGGTAGATTTTAGAGAATTAACTTCCATATTTATGTTTAGTATTTCTCATTTTTCTAACCGCCCTCCTGAATGCCTCAATTTGACATACAGTTAAGTCTAACACATAGAAACCCTTCACCTTAGGAAACCAGGCTCCCTTCATCTTTCCTCCAGATGGGCAGGGACATGTGTTGACATTTCTGTCATGCCAGATCAACCCAAGATGGCCTCAAATCTCAACAAGGCAAAGTGAGCAGCAACTGGCAAAAGCCTCTGTCCATCTACAGTTTCTCCCCCAAATACTGGGACAACCTCTGAGGTCATTTTACCTGTGTAAAAACCACTTTCCTGACATAGTGTGGCTTGCTTTGGTTCCACGCCCCTACGGAAGCCCAGTAAACAAAGGCTTCTAGGCTGCAAGCTGGCGGAGGGCAGGGATGTGTGTGACCCACCATACTGAACTTGGGTGACATCCAGACCTCTAACCCATGTGTCACAAGAAACTTCTTGATTCACACCCATCATGTGTCCTGTCCAAAACTTCCTCATTCCCCAGTCTCAACTTTTCACCAAATACGCTCTCATGCTTGCACCCAGTTACTCAAGTCAGAAACCTTGAAGCCGCTTCCTTTACCCCTCAACAATCAGCAAGTCCAAGAGTCCTGAGATCTATTTCTCAATGTGGACAGTTCCTTCCATCTCTATTTACCACTCAAGTCCCTTTTAAGATTTTCACAACTCTTAAATACCCATACTTTGGAAAGCCCACACCAAATCATATTAAATATTGAAATGAACTCACATCATACATTAAGTACAATTATTTTCTAGGCTTTAACTTTTAAAAAAAAATTTAATAATTTTTCCTTGGAAAGTATATGACTATGAGTAATTCTTTACCCTATGATTACAGTTTCTAAGCACCCATTGCACAGTATTCATTTACTGCAAAACGAGAAAATCTGACCTAGAAGTGGTTCCAAATGTAGTAATATCAAAATTTTAATGAATGTCAAATTTAAAGTTACATAATGAAGTTGGCAAAATGTTGACACTGCACACTTTTATCAAACACTTACTGATTTCAGTTTGCAGCTAATAATTTTTTTCAGGCCTTGGGCCCTTGTAGAACCCTGAGAAGCTTGGCCCCAGGCACTGAGCCTATGGCACCAAATGGCTCACTGGTCTACTACCATCCAAGGCAAAACCCCCACAACTCTCATCAAGACAATATTCCTAACCAGTCTGCCTGAGCTGCCTCTCTATCCTTTCTAATTGTTCTTGACATGGCATCAAGTGATTTTTTTCTAAAAGACGGCACTGTATACTTATGTGGGTGCACAAGTGTGTACACGTGTACGTAACCATCCACACGCCCATCAGCAGTTTCCTAGGATAAAAACCACACTCTCCACCATGGCCTGGAAGGCCCTGTGTGACCTGCTCTCAGCCTACCTCTCCCCGTCGCTAGTAAGCTCAGACTACACTTGCCCTCTCTGTGTTCCTAGAATGTATCAAGCTCTCCCTAAACTCATGACCATCAGACCTGCTACTCCTGCTGTGGGGAATGCTTCATCTCCTGCCCTATGCAAGGCTGTCTCCTTCTCATCCTTCAAGTCTCAACTGAAATGGTCCTTCCTCAGATAAGCCCTTCCTTCCCTGATGGCCCAATCTGTAGTGTCACTGCTTACTGTACTTTTCCATTTTGAGGAAATAATTGTTTCCCCTGCTCCCAAAAGCATCTGTGTTGTTAATGCTCTGAATGACTGACTTGCCTCCTTTCTGGTTTGCTTTTGCAATCCTGGAATCTCACTGTTCTAAAACAGCTACCCTAGATTGACTTCTATTCTGCTATTTGATCTTGAAAATCACATTGATTTTTACTTTCTATGCAATCACTAGAAGATTTATTTTAATTTGTCAAGCCTTAAGAATGAAGAGTATTTATATATTTAAATTAACCTATACTGTTTAAAAACTAACAGGAAAAAGAAAACACATGTCAACAACAACAAAAGGAGGCACATGGATGGGGTGGTAGAGAAAATAAAGTTCAGTACCAGGTTACAGCCTAGCTTTGCTCTGGGGAAAAAAAAAAAAAAGAACGTAAGTCCTAATCAAATAGTTCCCTAGCTGTCTGGTCATGTATTGGCATGAAAAGCCTCCTCTTTTCCACAGTAACACAATCATCCTTTTGATGACTTGCCCATCTGATGAATTACAGTGTCCAAAACACAAAAGGAAAAATAATGGATTACTGTGCCATGTTTGTTGCTTTTATTTGTGAAAATCATTGTTTTCAGATACAGACCTACTATAACCCTCTGCGCTAACTGCCCTTACAAGATGGTGGGTTTCCTTGAGCAGTTTATATACCTCAAAGAAAACACACTGGTTCACCGCTCTCTTTAAACTTTTGAATTTGCAATATAAGAGTTTTAAAACCTCATAGTTTAAAACAAAGGCTGAAGCAGTGTTCCAGAATGAGGAATGATTTCTCTCAGGGCATTAATCAACACTGATCGCATTTATTCAGCATTGGTATAAATTCTCTGTGGCAAGGCGCAAGGCTTGTGAAATATTTACATAAGTGGGCAGAGTTCTCAGATTCACTTGGAAAAAGTGCTCAGGTGCTGATGAGCTGAAAGATACTCTGACAACTATCGTACAGTAATAATTCACTAAATTTAAATCACTACATTTGGGAATGTGGACATTTATTTGAGCCACAATTTATGGTCCCGCTGCACATTTTTTTTGCGGTCTCATAAAACTGTATGAAAGATTCTCCAAGAGTAGAATTCAGTAACTATATACACAAAAATGCCCACGAAAAAATCTTGGGAAGTATCTCCATGTGTCTGTCTGAATCTGTTTTCTAAGTTTATTCCAGGAAAAATCAATCAAGGCCAAAGGGTATCAATCCTTCACTAATGAGAGGACATTTTTAATCTATCAGCCTATCCAGTTTGTTTTTAGCTAATTATTTGAAACATAAATTGTTCAAATTTATATTTCAAAAAGATATCAGTAATAACAACCAAAAAAAGGTTTTTCCTGATAAATAGTAGTAAAATAGACATTTTCAAATTTACCATTACTATTTTTGTATATATTTTGAGATTAATCAATCAAAAAATGTTGGAAAACCACCTCTGGTAGGAAGGCTTCTGCACCAATTACTTGCTATTAGGTAGAAGGAAAAATTAAGTCCTTCATAAAGCATTCTAATTAAAATTAACCTTGTCTCTTTTATGGAAAACCTGCCATTACCCCCCAAATTAGACAGAGTAATAAGATAAATAAAATAAAAGGAAGCAACATTAATTTATTTCTTTGTGTCCTTTTTTTTTTAAACTACAAATGTGTAGCTAATTAGAATTCCAATACAAAAAATATACAAATTTATATGTCTCCCCTTAGGTGTAAGAATAGATGAACACATTATATTTCCTTTCTCTTTGTTAGAGCACTGTATTTAAACAAATCCTCTGAAGTTGTGAATGGTTTCCCATATGCTGGAATGTTTGTTAAGCTTCAGTAAGGGTTTTTAAATTCATAAAAATGCGATTATGCAATGAATGTTTTATGTTCCTTTGAATAAACATTCATGTACACCAAAAAAAACCCTTGGAATTACAGTTTTTTGCCATTAATTAACAAGATCAAGAAAGTAGGTCACATAAAATACATCACAATTAAGTTAGGCCAGTAAAAACGTCTGTCCACCATCTCATCAATGAGAAGTCAACTAGCATTTATGTGTATTGACAGTGTCTAGAAAATTTAGGTTCAGAATAACAACTTCAAAACAAAACAGCGTAACGTTATTTTCTTGTGAGGGTAAGTAATAATATTTTATTTGCTCAGAAAAAGAATGGCTACCCTTCTAGGGTATTTCTGGGGGCCTCATTAACTAGATCAACATTTTCAGATCCCACTGGATTAGAGAAAGATTAACAGAAACCAGAATTATAATAAATGTGTTTACCTCCATCTAGATTCTTGGAGGCCCGTTTACTAGAGGTGCGTTCGAAGTGTGGCGCTGGCCTGTCAATGAGGGTGCTGGCCTGGCGGGTCTGCGCTTGGGTACGGCCGCTGTAGCGGAATTTGGACCCCAAGGTCAGGAACTTGGCCTTTGGTGGCTGCTCTGGAGACACAAGCCTGTGGGCGGAAGAAGGGAATAAAATTAGATGTTATGGATTTTTTTTAACTTCAGAACTATATATTTTAATGTCTTATTAAGTATGATTATTTGGTCCAAAAAATGCTGCCTAAACTTTCTAATAAAAATGAACATTATTTATAAACTCTCCCATACAGAGCCTTATAATGAGATGAATAAACCCCCATTCATGTATTCATGAATAATGTATTTTCCTCAACCAAGTAAAAGAGCAGCTGTTCTCAATATGCATCAAAGGTTATTTATTTGTATCAACTTAAATCATTTATATAAACACATATGTCGGAATTCTTGCTCCTAGCTGTAAGTGCCAAGCAGCAATCCATTACTGTTAGTAATTCTTAATATTTATGTCTATTCCTCCTGGGAAAGAACATCTAACTTGGGAATCTGTTCCATCAAATGTTTCCCGTGACGGACACAGCACACAGCAGATCTGTCGGGATGACTAACATCCTATCTTGCCAGCACAATTCTCCTGCTTAAACTCTGGGTTCAAAATGAATGAGGTAAAACTTTCTTGATGTCAAATACTTCCAGACTTATGCAAAAGCTTGTTTTCAGGAAATGAGCCAATCTTGTCTGGAATACAACTGAAATTATCTTATTTTCATTGCCTGATCAAGAGTTGGCGAAACATCTTAACAAAAAAGATAATCTCAGCGCACTTAAAGAATTTATTAATAAGAAGACTTTAGTTGACAATTCCAGGATACGGAGAACTCTACTAAAGTTTTTCCTATGATTCTCCAAACAAGAGTGATTTCTTAAAGAGTTCTTCACCATTTCAAGTATTTCTAGACTTTCTGCTCAATTTGTAGAAATCCGCTTAATAAGCAATGAAGAGAGACTCAAGTCAAGGTAAAGCTCCAAGTAGTAACACAAGAGATGCTCCTCCATCACCTCAGGACTCTCAATTGTATTAACCTAGAAAAACAAGGTGTTAGAACGAAACTGACAGAAAAAGAACTAATATACTCTTGGCTTCAGTCTAGTCAGGTATGGTGGCAGAAATGTTTCTTGAAAAACTTCCATCTTATGCCAATAGATTTTCAAAGGAGACACAGAAGCTGCTAAGAAAGTATAATCTGAAGATGTCAGTGCCTCAAACTGTGCTTTGGAAAAAGCTCTATATTCTTAAATTACAAATCTGGAATACTAGACTGTGTAAAGCAGTGATGTACAAGAGAAAAAGTGTCATTGGTAAGCTCATCAGTGAAGCACTTAAGAAATGCCCATTCTCCTTGAAAAACAAGTTGGCTAAATCACATTCATTTCTATTATCATCTATTATTATTATTAAGTATGCTCTGTAGGTACTGGGAGAACCAACAGAAGAGACACTTCTTTAAAAATATCTCAAAGGAGAAACATGTGTTGATGACCCAAAGGAGATACCCCCACTTCCACAAAATTTTAAAAACTAAACAAAAGACAGTAAGTATTGGTGAGAATGTGGAGAAACTGGCCCTTGCACACTGTTGGTGGGAATACAAAATGGTGCAGAAGCTATGTAAAATAGTAGGGAGGCTTCTCAAAAAATTAAAAATAAAACTATCACATAATTCATAAATCCTACTTCTGGGTATTTTTCCAAAAGAACTGAAACCAGAAGCTCAAAGAGATACTAGCATTCTCATGTTCATTATGGCGCTATTCACGATAACTAGGATGTGGAAACAACTTGAACATCCACTGACAGATGAATATGGGATATACATACAATGGAATACTATTCAGCCTTTAACAAAGAAGAAAATTCTGTAATATGTGACAACCAGGATAGACCTTGAGAACATTATGCTAAATGAAAAACATGCCAGGCACACAAAGACAAATACTACATAATTCTACCTATATGAGGTATCTAGCATAGTCAAATTCACAGAATCAGAGACTGGAATGGAGGTTACCAAGGGATGGAAGGAGGGGGTAATGGGGAGTTGTTAATCACAGGCACAAAGTTTCAATTAAATAAGATGAGCAAGCTCTAGAGATCTGCTATACAACATTGTACCTACAGTCAACAGTAATACATTCTACACTTAAAATTTGTTATGTGATCTTGCCACAGTCAAATAAAATTATTTTAAAAAAAGAAAAAGGACTAGAGGAAAAGAAGGGAGGGAGACTGGGTTAACCAGAACCCTTCTGTAGGCTCGCCTCAGTTGATTGTACCTCAACCAAAGGCCACGTCTTCCCAGAACGAGCAGCTCCATATGAGAACTTTCTCTTATTTACAGTTTATGAAAAATATAAATACAAGAAATACAAGAAAAAAATTTTAAAGGCAGATATAAGTCATAATGCAAAAGAAGGAAAGTCACTAACTAGAGAACTTTTATTTATGTCACACTGAGATAAAGTACTTTCTTGCCCGACTGGCACTGGTGAGCACATACACAGGGTATTTAGCTTACAGATGAATTTTCTGATCACAAAGAAATCCTTAAGCAATTAAGCTGCAATTAAATAGAAATAAACATCCAAAACAAAAAAAGGTTGAACACAAACATTTAGTAGCTTTCTCTAAAATAATTTTTAAGTCCATGGTAATGTGAATAAATTTTCTAAGAAAATGTAGACCAAGCAATAAAATATTTCAGCCCTATCACTTCAAGATCACGCAACATTTCCTTTTGATATATTTTTAGGTTCCACATCAAACCCTATCTTCAGAAGAATAACGTCAAAATTACCACAAGACATCTATCAGTTCACTTCAGGGTCAGTCATCATAGAGGATTAAAGGCCTTGAGCAAGATGATGATGGAATTCAGCTTTTACATATTTTACTGCTTACGAAGTATGTATATTAACATTTTAATTTTATAAAAATCCTGCCTTCGTAAATCAAGTATTATTCATGTTTATCTATGGAAAACAAAAGAACACTTTAAGAAAGCCCACATATCAATTACTAAAGTCACTCATGCATTTAACAAGTGCCACAGGTTTCCATAAAACTCTCTATGAAGCAGCTGAGGACACTAGTTCACTTGGGATTAGTCTGGATTTACAATGCCAGGTTTAAATGGCAGTTTAACCTCAAGCCTGAAGAGCCTCACATTAATCTTGTTTACACTCCATCAACAACAACAAAAAGCACTGAGAAAGTACAAGAAAGCAAATCCACTGCAAATACAGTCTGGAAGTACAGCACAGGGGGTACACTTGGGGGCACATGGAGCCAGGCTACCTGGGTTTGAATTCCAACCCCACCCACCCATTACTATCCATACAACTATGGACATGTTTCTTAACTTCTCTGTTCCTCATGCAAAGTGAAGATAATAACAGCACCTGCCCCATAAGATTTGTTGTAAAGATTAACAGAATTAATCCATGTACAACACAGAGAATGGTGACGGGCTCTATTAAATGCTCAAGAAAGGACAGTAGCTTTATTATTATGTTCCTGTTCCACTAATACTCTTCCAGCCGCATGGCTACCAGTCAATACAAAGGTCTGTTTATTTCTTAATGGCTTCAGTCAGAAATCCATTTTAATTTTCTAAAGAAGTCATTTGCATCTTTTGTGATAAAGTAAAGCAGAACCAACTCCACTGATATGATTCAAAGCACTCTGCAAACTATGATTTGCTCTGTGTTAGATACATTTCATATCACCTGTAAATAAACATACTAAGATTTAAAGATATAAACTGCTTTTGTTAACCACTGTCTCCAAAGTTTGCAGGAGCAAATTGGTCCGCTTTTAAACTGGAGTCCGCAGCTTGTTGGTAAAGATGATGGAGGCACCTGAGGCTCTGCAGGGCTGACAGACATCTCAGAGACACCTGCTGGAAGAATACAGGAGGGAGGGCGACGCAGGGGTGAAGAGTGTGGGCTTTACAGCCAGAGGGCCGGGTCCCCACCTCTGCTTGGGTGCCTGGCCGGCCACTGTGTTTCTCTCCAAGCACCCAGCCCTGAGCCACAGCTTCCACACGGGGGTGAGGAATAAATGAGGTGGAGGGATGTAAAGTGATCGGTCCTGTGTCTGACAGCAACGTATGCTCAATGAATGTTGGCACTTACCATTTCTGTACTGATCATTGCCTTTCTTATCATTATCTGACAGGGAAGCCTGCTGCCTGTCCTGCCTGGACTTGTGTCATTTAACTCATAGATGTTATTGACTTGTTTTATTTGAAGCAGGCTCCTGTCTTAGGAGAATCTGTCATGGCTCCCAAGAGAAATTGTAAACTTTTCAAAGATGAAATGATCGGTGTAATCAAGTCAGATGGATTCAAGTATATCTTATGAGTTTCCTTTCTCCTCTAAAATGAGACTGTTAGATGAGGGAGGGTGAGGCTCGGTGGTAGAGCACATGCTTAGCCTACATGAAGTCCTGGGTTCAATCCCCAGTACTGCCATTAAAAAAAAAAAAACAAAATGAAGAATTATCTATAAAATGAGTCTATTAGAGCAGTCTTAAAAATAAATAGCACAATATGCTACCAAACTAGGAATAATGATGAGAAGCATTATGTATCAGAAATGGCTCTAAGTTTGTTTCACGTAACATTTATTTTTCAAAACACTGCTATAATGTAGGCACTGTTACTATCTATTACCATCACATGGATGATCAAACGGAGATGCACAAAGGCTGAGTCACTTATCTACAGTCACACATCTAGTATGTGGAGGGACAGGATTAGATTATGAGAGGGCAAAGGAAAAAGCTTGCAGATGAAGGGTCTAGGGACACAGCTATCCAGGCTGCAGTGATAAACTAAGGACACAGAAAAGGAAGAGCAGCAAAGGACAATCTGCTCAGAATAGGAATGTTAAAAAATTGCCGGTGAGTAAAAGTATGAGAGGAGACAGGACAAAAACTACAGAAGGCTAAAAGGTCTAATGAGATCTCCTGGGTTTTTTTTAGTTTTTAAGGGAGCAAGACATGGACAGGTTTATTGGCCAAAGAAGACATCAAAGGCACCCACCGGAGGTATACAATTTACAAAGCATGGTCCTACACGAGGCATGAAATAAAGGATCGTGGCAGAGGAATGACTCTCTCTTCCTTGACACAGGACAGGAAGAAAAGAATGAATGAGAGGGGAGCGCAGAGCTCAGTGGCAGAGCGCGTGCTTGGTATGCACAAGGACATGAGTTCAATCCCCAGTATCTCCATTAAAATAAACAAATAAATAAACAAACAAATATAATTATCTACCCCTGCAAAAAAAAAAAAAAAAAGACTGGACAGAGAGGAAAATAATGCTTAATTATATGCAAAAGGAGAAAAAGAGAAGATGGATGAAACCAAGAACATTCAGGACCCACAGCTTCTACTGTCAGGGTAGCACACAATGGAGGGCATCTGAGCGGAGGGGCAGGGGCGCCCAAGGGCTCAGGAAGACCCAATGCATTTGTAATGGTGGCACTGAGGGTCCAGCTGATGCGGGAAAGGATCTCTGCAACAGCACCAACCCACTGAGCAGTGCGTTTTCTCTTACAAAGAGTATCCATCAGAAGAGTTGTGCTATTTAAGGTAGCACGGGTACAGAAACGGAGAGGTCAGGACACAGGGCGAGTCCAGGCCCAGCAGGCTGGTGTGCAGAAAGGATGGGGGCTGGGGGAGTTGGAAGCCTCCTGACAAAGTAGCAAAGGGGCAGACCACAGGGTTCAGGGCTGGTTTGGGAAGGAAGCGAAAGCGGGAGGGAGCCGATGAGAGCAATTACATGAAACCTAAGGAGAGTTGACAGTGGAAAGAACGCAGCAGGGGCAGGAGGGTGTGGCAGTGGAAGGAGGAGCAGCTGGAGCGCTGGACCACCGCAGACACAGGTCATTCTGAGTGACAAGAGCGTGGCCAAGCGTGGCCAGGCAGTGGAAACAGACACAGGGCATCCGACGCTGAGGAGAGCAAAGGACAGTAAAGCAGGGTGTGCCGGCAGCTGCCACCTCCCAGCATCTCGAGGGTTCTGAGAGCTGTTTTCATTCACCCTCAACTGTTTCCTCAAAATTACCTGTAGAACGTGTGATGTTCCACGCACACTTTCCATAGCCTTTTCGCTGCCCGATGGTTTGGCAGTTTAAATCCAATGGTGCTCTCAAACTGTTCCAGCTAGAATAAAGCCATAAAATAAATCAGCACATTTCTTTGAGAACTGATTAAAAGCTGCTGAAAAACATGGATTCAGAGATTTCACTAAGAAGTAACTGTTTTTCTCAAAAAAGGTAAATATTAGTGCATCTAATATGATTATACAGAATGGATTTTTCAGACTGCATACTAGTTTCCATGAAGAGCAAGCATCAGCTACTGACATAAACCAGCTCTGCTTCAAGGTCCACTACAACTCTGCCTCTACTGATCCTGACCACTTAGCTGACTCAAGAGGAAAAGAAAAACGAGCCCCACTATGTGGCAGGCACTGACTACTCTTTCTTTTCGGTGAAACTGTGGCTGCTGCTTTTTTTTTTTTTTAATTGACAGTAATATATATGCAGGTTTATCATCAAAAACCCTGACTTTTTTTTTTTTTTTTAAACTTCAGAGGAGTAAGTAATCCTTCATCTTCTTAAAATTCAATGGGAAACAATTCTGGCCATAAAGGAGAACACTGACAAAGCCTGAAGAGATACACCAGGGGCTGGATGGCTTTGCTTACCTCTGCTGGCCTAACTTTAATGTAGAAGTTACTGCGCTTATAGGAGATTTTCAAGATTTTTGGCCAAGCGAAACGATTGATTCTCAGTCTATCTTTGTAAATGAGGAGCCCGTTGGCACACACACCCAGCTTGATGTCCACGCCTTCTGAGTCCTGCCAAGCAGAAGCCATTTGACGGAGGTTAGAGCTGTGACGGTCATATAGATCAGGAAGCCAATATCCCCCTCAAACCATCACCAGGAATGCCAGTTTAACAGGCTTGCATTTAAGTGCCAGTGACAGGACACACGTTAACAGAAACAGCAGGACACGGGACACATCTGAAATCTAGATATTCATCCTGAGGGGTCAGATGGGAGGTAAGGCAAAATGATTACAGGACACAATTCATATTTTCTCCAGCTCAGCTGTAAGAGCTAAAGGGGAGGAAAGGAAACAACTGGATTTAGATACCCTGAAGAAATGGGAGATTAAGCGGTTTTCCTAGAGGCTATTCAGGCCCCTGGGGACAGCCTGCTGGTCTACCCTAAGGTGCCATTTTACTTTAGGCAAATTGGTCTCAGATGGACTTTGCTAGCTGATGGCTGTTAAATTATGCCTACATTCTGCAAAACACCAACCCCTCACAGAAAATTTCTCCTCTAAGCTGACAGTGTGGAAATCTTTGAATTCTTTCAAGTCGGTTTTCAGTAACTTGAAGTGCTGACAGCCAGCTCTCATTACAGCATTCCTTTGGCTAGCATATTTCACAGGACTGCAGACTATTCTTGAACTTATTAATAATGTTTTCTTCACTCAGCATTTTAACTGGGAAAAGATGACAATCTAAAATAATTGCAAGCCTGAAAGTTTTTTTAAAAATCAAAGACGTGTTCAGACAAAAGTAAAAAATTATCTTCTCTCATTTCAAGTAGTCTTGAAGATCTAATATATACAATATTCAAAAATATTCAATTATCTTTAAGAGAAGAACTAGATCTCACTCAAGAAACGTAAAACTGAAGAATATTATTCAGAGATATTCACATTTTCAGAAATCATTAACAACATGGAACAAATTCTCAAAATATGCTGAGACAAACGCCACATGCTAGGTTCAATTCAATAGTCAAGTACAGAAATTTCAACTGCCTTGTTACTGAGAACAACTTAACACAATTTCTATGAGTTTTTAAAAAACAGAAATAAAGTACTAGGTAACTGACATCAATTGCTTTCACTGCTGTGATACAAGAATAATTCAAATGCACAAATAAAATCAGATGTTTAAACCTGCTCATGTAATCGATAAGGTGCTTTACTCACCCATATCCTGGCAGCCACAGTTCTCTCTAGGAACAGAGCAAAAAGCTGGGGTGAAGCAGGCACAGGTGCCTAAGCCACTTGGCACCAGACCAAAGATGGTGAGTTTGCCAAACACATCGCCGGCCAGGGCCACAGGGAGCAGGCCGGGAGACTGCCCGAGACAGCACGTTCTCAGCACAAGTAAGGAGGCAACCCTCACTTGAAACGTTGAACAGACCAATCTCTAGTGTGAAGCAGTCTTTCGACAGGACAGTGAAGCTATTTTATCTGACTTAAAAATAAACACAATCTGGATCCAAGGAAATGGGTCGGTGTTCAGTTGTTCCACATATTGTTTTAGAATTATCAGTACTTGTGTGAATAGAAATTACAGATAAAGGATAAAGAGTTAAGGGCAAAAAAGCACACCTCAGTTCTCCATATTTGACTTCTGTCATTTATCAACAAAGTCAGAAAAATAAACTGATAAAAAGGGAGCAGGAGGAGGGAAGGGAGGTCAGGACTTTTTATATCCAGACTCCCTTCCTGTGCGGTCGCATCCGGGTGGCTGTGTCCTTGATGGTGGCTCCTCTCGAGACAGGCCTTTCCCCACAGATCTCTCCATCCGGGTTCTGGCAGCCTCTCTCTGCCTCACCCCTTCCCACCCAGAGGGGTTAGGAGAGCGGCTATCACTAGCTCACGGGTGTCCTTCTACTCCGTGGTTTCCCTGTACCTTTGTCAAGAGCCCTTTGAACCAACACCCTCACCCCGTCCTAAAGTCAATATGCCATTAAGAATTCTACCGACAATAAAATATTAATTACAAAAATACATTAATTTCAAAAAATTTTAAACATGATCTCAAGATACTGAAAACTACATGAAATGTTCTTTTAAACTGCTGCAGATTTTTTTCCAGTGAGCTACAAATATCTTACTTACTGGACATTATCTAACAAGTCCACCAGATGCTAAACTGAATGAACGAATGTTATTTTGCATTTTTTTTAAGTCATCTACTCCTAACCACACAGCAAGAACTGGGATTATAATAGAGCTAGCAACTTTTTTACTCTTCTAAGATACAACTTCAAAAACCAGAATCCTGAAACCTTCCAATACTGCCATCTAAGAACTGGTTCTAACTAATGATCAACAAAGTAGGAGATGTGAGATTTATGTGTGGCGAGAATAACAGGGTTTAGAGGAAGAGAGATCAGCTAGAGGGTCTTTCTGATACAAGTTCTGCTCTCTCCTCCCTCCCTTATTTCTGTTTCTCCTGACCCAGCCTGTCCCCATCACATAGAGAAATGAGCTAAAAGACACTCAAGTGTTAGATCTGTTTCGCCTCCTAATAGGATTTATCAGAAAACATCACATAGATGGGATGACTTTACACCATGTGGCTTGAAGCAACAAGCCAGCTAGTGGAACAAACCATCTACATTCTGTTTTATGTACTTTTTGTAAAAATAAAAACATCCAAACCTTAAATGAGGTAGTGTATGTGAAAGTACTTTTAAAAATTAAAAGCATACAGCATCTAGCAGTTAAAAATGTTGCTGCCAGAGGCTATTTATGAACATGGAAAAGTGTTCATAAGAGCAAGTTAAAAGAAAAAAACTCATGAAATAATCCTTGTAGGATAATCCAATTTTAAAAATGTGAGTTCCACTGCTCAGATTTTTTAAATAAAACAAGAAAATATCAAAATATGAATAGTGCTTGCTTCTGCTTAAAGAGATTTCAGTGATTTTTATATTCTTCTGTTCACCTCTACTATCTATATTGAACATGTGTTACTTTTGTAATAAGGAAAAATATTTAAAGAATAAAATAAGCCAAAGAGAAAAAGGTGTTTTGCAAATATGAAGTATTATTCTTAACACAAAAGCAAGAATTACACATCTGAGGCCAAAGAAGGGAAGAGATCTCTGGGTGAAGGGCGAGATTTCTCAGATCATCTCATCTGGACTTCCTAGACTGCACTGAGGGACTGGCAGGGTCTCCTAAAAGCAGGCAACCACAGGTTCCCTCCACCTGCTGAGTTGACTCTGGACATATTTTTCAAAACCAACTGCATCTTTCACCTTATCGCTTGCATTCTCCCCACTATCTGACCATCCAAACTAGGATCATGAAGTAGGTCATGTTTGTTCCTGGCATCTTCCTCACCCAAACCTGCCTCTCCTAACAGCTACCTCCATGCTTCCACTCATTCCCCACTGCCCACAGCAGACTGAAGGCCTAACTGCTCGAAGCCTGCGCAGGCCTAGTTTATCTTACAAGAGGTACAAAAGAGACCTGTTGGGAAAAGCCCAACTCCAGGGCTCCTTCGCCAGCAGTTTTTTGGAAAGTGCTCACTCACATCCACTCTGCTTTGCCCTTTCGTGGTGGCTAAGATCTGCTCTCCTCTCCCAGGACAGAAGTGGGAGTGGTGGCTAAAGCCTGCCCTCCTCTTCCCAGGACAAAGGAGGGAGACAGGGCTGGGACAGAGGCACCACTTAGCATAGCAGCAAAAGCTGGGACACAAAATAAAAGCAGAATGAGGTTTAAGGCTGATGAGGTCAGTCTTACAGTAAATACACAGGAAAGAGTATCCATTTAAAAGACTGTGAAAAGAAGAAAAAATACAGGAAAGAATCAATGGTCTCTCCTCCCCACAACCATTAACCCCACAATTAGAAACCCCAAAGAAATATTACAAAGACTCTTGGGTGAGGGTGAGTAGCCTTTTCCTAGAAGTGAAACAGGTTAGTCTAAAACTGGAGCCCTGTCAAAACTTCAGTCAACAGCGGAAAGATGCCAGCTCCCCTGGTGCTCACGGTACCTTGGCATGATGCAGGTCAACACCATACATGGAAAGCCTCTTTGCATTTTCTAAGAACTGAGAATCAGCTTGTGCTGGAGATAAGCCCCTAAGAATCAAAAGAAACAAGGTTATCACACTGATGGACACAAAGCAAATGTGGCTAAAGTGGGGAAAGGCATTGTGATCTTGGAGAGCTGGGGTGGAGGGAGTGACCAGGCTAAACGTACAAAGAGGAAACAGGTAAGGCTCAACTCTCAACCTCCAACATTTTTCTCTTAAAATACTCCAAGATAAACTGTTCACTGCAAGGAGGGTGCACCTCCATCCTCACCCTTTTTATGTTAGAAAGTTGCTTTCGATTTTTTTTCCACTAGGGATAAAAGCCCCAGCAATAATGGGTACAATATAAACTAACTAAAAAAATAAAAGAATAAAAAGTGATGTTATCTTTCTGAAATAGACAACTTCTCTCCTTAATATTATTCCATTAGGATTGATCATACTAAAGATGGAAAGCACTTGTATTTGATTTTGTACCTGACATACTGCGTTCTATCCGGACTAAAGTTATTTCCATTCTTATCTGTATTCCCAACTAAACAAATTTTAAGCTCCTAGAAAGCAGGGTCCCATTAATCTTCATATTCCCCATGGCATTTCAGAACCTGATATTTCAGTTTCAAATTACATAATACATGTCTATTGAATAGAATTGGAATAAAGTTAATAAGAAAATATTTAAAGGCAAATACTGCATTTACATTTTTTTTTTAAGTAAACGTCAGTGAAGGTGATCTGTTTAAAGACTTCTAATCTCTGAAAGTTCCTTTCAGATCATTTCGGTCAAGGTTTTTTGAAAAGCAGTTTTGCAATAGGGGACAAATCAGAATTTTGAAGCTGGAGTTCTTAAAACTCGTACTTAATTTTTTTTTTTATTTTTACACAGATAAAAAAGTTCTCAGAGTGTCATATAGTATATAAGTAATTAATCCTCAGTTAAAGTAAAAGTCATCTTCTGTGGATAGAGAAATCACTTGCAGATTTCAGTTACTACTCTCACGTCCCCTACCACTCACACTTCTGATTCAAATCCTGATGCCTCACTACCTCCCTGGCTTTTTAAAAATCAAATATGGTAATAAAAACAAAAGGCAGAAGAAATATATAGTAAATGTCAAACAAGTATCTGGGTATGTTTGTTTCAGGTGTGGGGGTGTGGGTGTAAAGGCACTGGGCTGGGAGCAAGGCAAAGGAGACGTCATAGGGGAAAGGAAATTTTTCTAACAAATGAAAACATTTAGCCTCGTGAGCAGGCCCTCATATTCTAGTCACAAAGACACGGGAAGGATATCTCAGTGCCTCCACCTGTCTTGATTAGCACTAGTGAAGCTCCACAAGGGCAAACTGAAAAGTTTCACAAACTATGTTCAAATGTCCAGCAAGTGTTCTAAGGGAAGCCATTCAAATCCACCGTGGCCACTCTCTCTCCAGTAAGCACGTCCACAGACCTGTGGGTTTTATGCAGCTCTGCCACCTTCTCCTCCAGCTCCTTCGTCTGGCTGGGGGCAAACTGGAAGTCACTGAGGTCATTACTGCTGTGCTCTTCTGGGTCATAGTCCCCAAGCTCAGCCTGCAGTATGTAAGATCCCAGGAGGGTATGAGTCACAAAAGAGCAGGGCAGACGGCCAGAGGCAATGTCCTGCCGGAGCTGAAGGCACAAGAAGTATCTGTGAGGAATGGGGGAGAAAAGGGTCGGGTGAACAATTAGTTAAAATCACAGCACTCATAACCCTTGAATTCAATTATCCTTTGAAAACAAATATACAACATAGGCACTCTTCAAATCTATAGTAAAAAAGTCTTCTGTAACAGGAAGCCCACCTTCCTCCTTGGACTCCTGACTTTTGTGGCTTATTTATACAAACTGCGTCTAGAAAACAAAGTAATCGAATGGAAATTCTGAAATGCTATTCCAGCAACAGTGTATTATCACTATCACAATAAAGAGGTTTGCGACGGCAGGTGAATTTCCAATCACTTAGACTGTCTCCTTGGATTAAAACTGTCATCAAAATGTGCATGCCCCTCAAAAGCTGTAAAGGTTGATAAAATTTTAAAAATAGCTGCAGTTCTTAGCATTTGCAAGAAAAGCTAAGGTCACCTACCCTTTATCCTCTCTACCCTTTTCATACTCATTTCTTGTCCTGAGACACCTCTAACAGCAGTTATAAGTCAGTATCTACTTGGAAGCTCTTACTTGCCCATTGACTCCATCTAAAGAGGCAGCTAATTCAGCTTACAGTGGAAAAAACACAGGCCTCAAAGCCAGGCAGAGCTGACTGTGTGACCTCGAGCTAGCTAATTTAGTTGCCTAATTCCCCACCTGTAAAATGGGAAGAACTCTAGTTCCCTTTGAAAGTGAGGGTAAAACATCAGATAATAAAAATACATGACATGGTACCTGGGAATCGATAACTAGTAGCTATAATCATAAGAATGTTGTCATTGTGAGTTATAACAACAACAATCATTCAATGTTTCAAGTGGGTTATTACAAAGTTACAAAAGATCCTGGTTTTTACTAAATAGCATGCAGAAACATGTTACTTATATTCTCTGAGGGATTTTTTTGGAGGGAGGGTCCCACTATGAATTCTTTTTGGTAACATTTTAAACCTGATTTTCACTCTTGAATTTAACCACCTGCTAAGGTTACCATTAACCCCTCCAAACAGAATGGCAGTGTCCCCTTGATCTTTTAGAGACCGTCATTCCTATTGGTTGCTGGCCACTTTCTTCCTGCGGACGCTTTCGCCTGGCGTGGATGTCACAGCCCCGTCTTCCTCCCTCCTCTGCCCCACACGTTCCAATGGCTTGCTTCTGGCCCAGGCCTCGCTGTGTCTGTCAGACAGCACATCCCAGCACACCGTACCACCCACCCCAGTTCAGTTATTCCTGTGCTACCACCCACATCTCCGTCAGGCAGGGCACGGACTCTGCATATCATCATCATAATCCCACAGTTAGCAAAGTACTTGCCATGTGGCAAGTCCTCAAGAATTTTCTGAGAACCAAAGTCGTCTTATGGCTGCAGTCGGAGCACTTTTCTGCGCTGCTGGGGCTCTCTTTCCAAGGAGAATTATGGATTTCCTTGTCCCCTAGAATAACATCAGCATAACTGCCCTTATTTCAGAAAATTAAATTTTAACCTACAATCCCAGGTTCCTCTTCAAATTCTCTTAAGTCTAATCAAGAATAGACCTAGTTCTCCACATTTTATGGCACTATTAAGACCTAAACACAAAGATGCCCTCTATTACTTAAATCTTATTGCTCCTTTTTATGTCACTGCCTCTACTTCTCACGTTGATCCACTCTTCTGTTTCAAAGCCTAAGTCTAAGGCCCCAGAACTTCAAACGAAACCCACAACAGCCTCCTGAGTTTCCCAACTCCATCTCCCTCGCCGAGCAGGAAAGACCATCCTTCATACATTGTTCTGAACTGTGTTCCCACCCTCCCTCCGCAAAAGCCTATCCCACCTTCTAAATGTTCACTCAGGTCATGTGAAGAGTTCAGTTGTGACATCTAGACTGCAAGGCTACAGCCTGGTCTCGGGCTGCACCGCGAGACTCCTGGTGAGCTCACTAGACCATCTCATTCCTCCCTAAGCACGCAGGAAGACTGGTCTACACCCACTGAAAAAACCAAAGCACCGATGCTATAAAGTTGCAATCACCAAAGGATTATTATCCCCCAAAAAAGTGACTACAAGGAGGAATGTATGTACGGAGGGCGTTGAGTCACAAAGCCCCAGTTCCGTGCATTGTTCAAAGGCACTCCTACGGGGAGGCTCTGTACCCTACGCACACAAGCCTAGCAAGTCTCATGCTCCACGCAGCTCACTGTGCGGTTACAGGAGCTGCTATTTATTATTTACTAGCTGAAGCTAAGTCAATCACTAGCTGAAGCTAAGTCAATCACAACTTAATTAGTAAGTCCTTAACTCAGCAGTAACTAGCAAAGGGAGCAAAAAAGGCCTGTCGTGTACCCAGTCTAGGAAAGAAAGCTCCATCATCCCTGTTCACATGGGCATCATACTCTCCTTTAAACACCCGCACAATTCCATGTCTGACAACAGAATCAGCCTGGCAGGAAGCATCAGGGACACAGGAGCCACAGGAATCACAAGCAGTCTTTTCATTAAGACCCTCTAATTTTCTAAAAGCATATACATACAAAACACAGGTCTCCTTGGCCAGGTAAACAACCTTGTAAAACTACATACAAATCACCCTACAGTCCTAGTCTTACCGAAGCTAAGAAGTCCTATCACTGGTACCCAGCTTGACAGGGCTAAGATATCTAGGCACTTGTGGATACTAGGTGTTTCCTTGGTTACCATTTCAAATACTCAAGTCACTCTCAGAATCAGTAAATTCTCTCTTGCTCCTAGATTAAATCTTTAATTTGCAGTTTAAGCATATGTCTGTATAGTCCGGATCATCTCAGAGGAAATGGAAATGAAACAGCTACTGACTCACACAAAAGGAAGCCGACCCTATTAGTTTTTCACCCTGGGCTGGGGGAGGAGGGATTATAGTTCAACAGACTTCTAAAAATAAAACTTGAAAAAAATTTTTTATTTTTCTACCTTTTTTATCACCTTTGTAATACAAGATGAATACACAGGCACACATGAGTTACACAATAAAAATCATCTTCATATTAAAATCTGAAATATTAAATACTAGTGACTTTTCAAAGTATAACACAGGAAACAAAGCTGTAGCAATTTCTTTAAAAAATATTCTATTACTCAAATATAAATGGGAAATTAAAGAAAAGTGAATACAATTTTTAAAACTGGCAATATTCCAAACTATTTCGGAAGAGCCACTTATAAGAAAACTTCTAAAACTCACCTTAAGAAAAAATGTTTTGTTTTTGTTTTTGTTTTTGTTTTATTTGTTTTAATCCTAAAATTACCACTATCCCCAGAGGGAGTAGAAATAAATGAGAGCCATAATAAAGGATTATTTTTAATATAAAGTACCTGGTGATATCTTCAGTCAACTGAGAAGGATCGGGAGGATAAAACTTCACATTAAAAGCGAACAGCCAGGGAAGACCTATAATTATTAAAGATCATGATTATTTCTCCAATCAACACAATGACCATTTATGCTGATAAAACATAAAGGTCAATGTTCAAACAGCATGGATTACGCCCACTATGAATCAGTTAAGAGAATTTTGTTTTTTTTAATTTAAAGAAAATATCATTTACAAAACAAAAACAAAATGAAAAATAAAATAAAAATCAATTACATAAAGAACCTGCCATATTAAATAATAGGTTCACTTTTTTTATTAACATATATTGGTACCACAACCATATGGTACCATTTATATGATAACCATATTATGCAGAAATGTTAATATAACCTTCATGTAATAGTTCTAAGATTTATTTTAACCACAGGATCTCTAGATGCCAAACATTCTCCACACTTAAAAAAAAATTCATGATTTCTACGTTGTTGGGGACAGGGGTAATGATCAAGTGATCACTGTAACTTTTCAGGAAATGATTAATGGTCTATTTGAAGGAAATCCCGAAGAAGGGACCGGGTGATAAAACATCACAATACGATAAAATTATTTCCCAGGCTTCATAAAGTATGTAAGCAGACTCATATATAACATGTACTTTGCTGTATTGTGCCACAAAGAATGAATATATTAAACAACCATGTCATTATGACTTATTAAAAGTTAAAGCACTGCTATTTACACATTACTACTTACCTAATGTTTGCTACATCATGCTTTGAATGACTAAAAAAAAAACAAACAACAAAAAACACAGCTCTGGAGGAAGGCAGTTATTTCCCTAAAGGGATTAAAATAATTCCAATGGCCTGAATTTAGAGTTATACTCAAAGTTCATGGTATTTCCAAATAAAAACAAAAAAGTGTATGTGTGTGATTTCATTTTATACGTGTTCGAAGGCCTCATGATTGCTTTAATGTACAAACTTCAAAAATTTCTTGAATCACATTCTCTTGCTCAATGGGCCATTTTGTTCTTTTCTCACCATAGACACACTAACTTTTCTCACATTCAAAATCAATGAATATTTACTGAGTGGCTACTGTGAACACATAGCACTTTTGCTGGGTTTTGGCTCAATATATCATTATTCTACTAATAAAATTAATCCTGCCATATTCAAAAACAGATTTCAGTTCCCTCTACACATTTAAAGCATCATAAAAAGAAATAAGACTTTCTTGAGTATTAAGAGACATTCCATTTCTTGGCCTGTAGCACCAGGCTGGCTGTGTTGCATATATACTTCTTCAAGGTAATTAATCCACAATTAAGCAAAATCATCCCAGAATTAGCTTATCATTTCTTAATGGATCCTTATTTATTTGTTTTCTAACATGCTGGCTTAGATATGACAACAGGGATTAAGTTTCTAACATAACACGTATTTCAGGATCTATTTCCAATTCTAAAGTTGATAAAATATACCAATAATGCTAAACTTTTTATTTAATCATATATTATTATAATTTTTACCTCACTATATAAAATTACCTAGCTATGGATTATTTATATATTAATACAGGCAAACCTTACATATAGTCTTATGTATCTGTACAGTCTTATTTGTGTACATTTGAAAAAATGAAGATTTTTTTAAGGAAACTTTTACGTAAGCACTGATAGATTGTGGGTTGTCAAAAAGATTATTTACCTTTGCCAGTTGCCTATTAGCTAAATAACAATATCATAGCAGAGGTTAGGCTAAGATAGAGTAGTTCTTTTGTCCACTTTAACACAGGTAGAAAGAAAGAAGTAAAAATACAAGAGCTACAACTTCACTGCCTTAGCCTACTTTCATGATCAGGACAGTACAGGATTCCATTCAGAGAACTAGCTAAACAATAGTTTGAAACAGTCAAATCCTGTGTCTTTCTGTTATGCCTCTTGCCAAAACACAAGGGCAAAAGTCCTGAAATTAACTCTTCAAAAAAAAAAAATTCACAAATAATCAAAACATAAGACTGTGATACACAATCAGCAAGAGCTTTGCCTCCCAAAAGTTTAGGCTAGCTCCACGACTCTGAGATGAGCAGCACACAAAAATAATCAAACAGAAGCGAAAACAAAACCACAGGAAACAAACTCCATGGAACATCATGTTTCAGAGGTTATCCTGTTCTGCCCATGGTTTGGGTCACCTGGCAGGTCTGGTTTCAGAGAAAGTGGAAGAACCAAGCATCCATACCTTTTTGTGAGGCGAACATGATAACCACTACACTACAGAAACCTCCCAACATCCATACCTTTTTGAATTCATGCACTTTGCAGAGCGAAGTGGGACTGAACAACCGAAGAGGGACTAGGAAAAGTTCCAAAGCTTTCTGGTAGTTTCTTCCACCATGTAAGCATAATGTGCCTGTGTCTAATTACTCCTTTTCTTTATTTTGCCCCTTTTCTATGATGAGCAAACACAAATAGATGAAACACCAAGATAATAAATGCAGGGGGAAGCGGGGAGGGAGGGAAGGAGGGAAGGATGGAAAGCCAGGGAAAATAGTCAAAAGATGGGGTGACCAACCACCCTAGTCTGCCCAAGACTGTTTCAGTAACAGCACGGAAAGTCCCACACCCTGAGAAACCACTCAGCCCTGCGCAAACTCGAAATGTCACTCTAATCAAAGATACAAGAAAATGAAAAGAAAGACGAGTCTACAAGGAGAGGAAACGGCAAAAATAAGGCATTTTTGCCTCCCTGGACAGCTATGGGGCCCACTATCCAAAAAGCTGGTAAGAATTTTGTTCTCTTGTCTAAAAATTCCAGCTGTTCATGGCTCCCTACCTTTTCTGCTTCAGTCATTCACAGACTCTGAAGTAAATTAAGTACCCAGATCGCCTAGCAGAGATTTTTCTGCGGTGGTCATGACTCCTGGCACAGGTATCAAAAACCAGGCACAGGAGGGACCTGAAGCTGGTTAGAGTCGGACTCACAAGGTCACTTGGGGAGTCGACAGTGAGAGTGAACCGGGAGACGGAAGAGAGGGTAGACCAGGACTAAGAACAAAGCCAGACGCAAAGAGCACACAAAGTGGCCAAAGGAGTCGAGACTGCAAACACTTCTGAGGGCTGAAAAGATGGTTCCGCTCGTTCTTCACTCCTGAACCCTGACTCCAGGACATCTAAGAACAGTGTGTCTATCTATGTGTCTCGGGGGCCAGAGATAAGGTGATGCGTTAAACTAATTATCCACTGCCAACGTCAGGTAGACAAAGCAACAGGAATAGGACTCCCCTGAGTAAATTTTACATAAAAAGAGAACGTTACAGCAGTTTCTCTTTCTTTTCTCCAGAGATAAAGGTCAGGGTTGCCTCTGTGACTGACACAGGCAAACATGGTGAGGGAATATTTAAGAATATGAGTCTAGAATCTCCTGATCAGTAAAGGAGTTCCTAAGCCATGTACAAAATAAACAGTCATGATTTTACAAAAATATTGTTAGTCTCCTTAACTTCCTATTTGATATAAATGCAAAACAGAGCTGATCATTCTACCACTATCTTATTCTAATTTACATTCCTATGAACTTTTATAAAGATAGAAATAGATAGATCTGGGGGCAGGGTATAGCTCAGTGGTAGAGCACGTGCTTAGCACTCATAAGGTCCTGGGTTCAATCCCCAGTACCTTCATTAAAAAATAAAAATGAAGGAAAAAAAAGAAAGAAAAGAAAAGAAATAGATGTAAAGATTAACTTAATAACGTCAAAGTACGATGATTTAATACTCACTTCGCAGCTGTTTCTTTATTTCTTTTGCAGGATCTAGCCAGTTCTGCAGGGGGAGAAAAAAAGGTTAATTAACCCATAAGAAATAGTCCAGAATCCAAAATGGAACAGTTCATGGTTCACATACTTAAGTGTAAACATATTTTAATAAAGTTCTATGTGAAGTTATCTCTCACCTACCAGCATTCCACTGGGCTGTTTTTGATCTGTTTTCTTAGATGTAAAATCAAGCACCTACCCAAATGATGAGCTATAATATATCCACACAGTCTTTATTCTAGAACTGCCAGCAAACAGCCCCTGTGGACACTGACACGAGAGCTCAGTCAAGGAAAATAATTGGCTCTTATTCATGAAGGATAAAACGTGAATTGGAAACTATTGGTTAAAAAAATATATATCCCCCCACCAAGCACAATGATCTCAGTTCCTAGAGCCAGCTTCTCCTTAAACTTTCTTTTTCCGTGCAACTGTACAATGCAACAGAGAAGCACTGTCAGACTGGAGCTAATGTCTTCCTTCCTGGTCTTCATGTAACATCCTTTTTAAACTTCATTCCAAGTTGAAAGTCACAATCATAAGGAACTCTCTTTCACTTTCCCTTTATTTCTAAACTTTGACAAAGTTTAAAAAAATTCTAGGAAATCACTATAATCTCTGAAAGCAAAAAAGACCAAATTTGAACTACTAGGTTCAAACCATCTGAAGACATTATGTATGTCTTTCAAAGCTACTGGCAAAAGATGCACCCAAAAAACATACATATATATGTGTGTATATATATATATACACACACACAAAAAACATATATATAATATATATATGGGGGGGCTTTTTAATACTTCTCCTACTTCATCCTCAAGTCATTATTAAATGTTACCTTATCTTCACTAACAGGAGAACAAGTACATTTCTGAGACACATTAAACTGATTCAAATAACTGGATTTACAGTAAATAAGTTTCATTCATTCTAAAAGTATCCCAAATAATGTATTATAACATCTGTGACTGAAGAGAATTTTATCCAGATATATAAAGCAAACAATTAAAATGTTTATTATTATGTAGAAAATTACAGCCCACTGTCTTAACGATATGTTGAACGGGTACAACAGAACATTAACTCACACTATTAAGAAGTAATAACAAGAAGATGCTTTGAAAGCAAAGCTGCACAGATCCCCATGGGTCTTACTACGCCATTCATGGCTTATACTCAGGGCAGCAAGGATCCAAGGTGTGCATGGCTCTGTTCTAACACTGGTTGTATTCAACAGTCTCCACAAAGAGCTACCAGAGCCTGGTCTAGTTTCCTAGCACTGGTGTCCCAGCTGCGTGGCCCACTGATGTGAAGGGCCAGTGGGACCCTCTAACGGTACCTCCAGTGCATGTTAGGGAGCGGCTCTAATTCTCCCCTGAGAAGAGAGCCTGGCATTCAGCTGTCCTGCCCTGCAGCTGCTGTCCCACGCAACAGCTGGCTCACAAATGGCGGGCTATAATGAGGCACAAGAATGAGAAAAACACATCATTCAGTCTGCAGCCCAGACGGGGGTACGGCTGGGGGAGAGGGAAGGAGGCTCAGAAGTGTTGTGGTCTTTCATCCAAGGAACTAACGAACACAGCAAGAAAAACTGAATCAGAGACAACTCGTGCTAAACTGAAAAGAAAAGGGAAAAAAACCCTCAGAACATGAGCACAAAGAAGAGATGGATGCTACCCACTCCCCAGTTACACTGTGTGACAGCCAAGGAAAGACCTCTCTGTTCTTGAAGATGGTGGAAGCAACACCATCTTCTGAGATCCCAAGGAAGAGCCCTGCGTCCCAGCTATTGGACACCCTCTACTCTCACCTGAAGCACCAAACCCTTGTAAAAGCTGCCACACAGCACAGAGTGTGAATCCAGCTCAACAGACCCGGGAGTGTGAGTGACCAGTTTCTGTGCACCTGCAGCCAAACTCAGACTCACTGCCATTCCCGGGCCACTTTCCACAACACTGCCAGGCACAATATGAAGACGGAAGTGGCTTCTTTTCTTTATTTCAGTCCACATCCAAAGACCAAGTGCGCAGAATTTACCCGATGTAATCAAACAGCAGAGGAGACTCCTTCTGGCCGCCTACCTGGTTGGCCCTTTGTTAACCGTTCGCTAACCATGCTCCCTTCCACACTGTGAACTCCATTCCCACCAAGGAGTGAAAAAGTCTTTGCAAGGGCAGAAGAGACTGTATTCATTGTATCCTTCATAGGACTTGGCGGTTTTAGGCAAACAGTTTAAGTACTAAATTAATACTTGTTGGCTGGTGTCTGCTCATTACTTGCCTCCCCCCTTGCCATGCCATGGTCATCTTAAAAGACCACACTTCATACTATTTTTCTTAGATTTATTTTTATTTAAGTAAGTAGCTCCAATGAGTTCTTAGATCATGAGTGGGATATAATTTTACTGCATAGGGTCATAAATTCATAAGTAGAAACCAAATGGAAAAAAATTTTTAAAGAAATACAAGTCAAATACCTGCATTTTCAATTACAAATAAATAATAGAATCCTGCAAAACAACATTCAAAACAAAAAACAACAACAACAACAAAATAGAAACACTATTTCAAAAAGATACATGTACCACAATGTTCATAGCAGTAGTATTTACAACTATCAAGATATGGAAGCAACTTAAGTGTCTATCAACATATGAACAGATAAAGAAAATGTGGGGCGCAAACACACATACACAACAGAATACTACTCACCCACAGAAAAGAAATTTTGCCATTTGCAGCAACATGGATGAACCTGGAGGGCATTATACTAAGTGAAAGGAATCAGACAGAAAGACAAATACTATATGATATCACTTATATGTGGAGTCTAAAAAATACATCAAACTAGTGAATATAACAAAAAAGAAGCAAACTCACAGATACAGAGAACTAGTGGTTATCCGTGGGGAGTCGGAGGTACAAACTACTGGGTGCAAGGTAGGCTCGAGGATGCATTGTACAACACGGGGGAATATAGCCATTATTTTGTAATAACTGTAAATGGAAAGTAACCTTTAAAAATTGTATACAAATTTTTAGAAGTTAAAAAAATTGACATAAAACTCTTCAAACAGATAAATAATAAAAATAAATTTCTTGGTTTCTATACTTGAGTGCTGGGTGGATCAAGAAGCATATGCAAAAAAGACGGAAAAAGACCTCAGAGAATGACGTGAATGCACACACACACAAACACCATGACAGATTATGGTGCACCATTCTCATTTTTAAAAGATTTGGCAGCCCCATACATAGATTTCAGAATCAGAAATACATAGAGTCAAACTCTAGTCTTCCACCAAAGCTGTAACCTTGGGCTCATTCCCGCAACTGTAAGATGCGGATCACATCATCTGCCTCGTGGGGTTGTTCTTTTCAACCATTCATTCAAATGCTTCCTGAAGAGTAAGCACACGTGCAAAGGACTTTATCCAGTGCCTTTAACATCAGAGGGGTGTTCGGCCTATCACCTTTCACTATATATCCCTTCTTCACCTAATTTTTTATTTCTGAAGGTGATGTGTTACATATATTAGAAATTAATATTTATATGATTATTTCTACCCACAAAAAGTTAATAAATCAGACTCTGGGTTTGAGAAATACAGTCACTGTAATCATGGGCCAGGCGGGATAAAAAGTCAGACCCCTTTTCCTTAGAGAAAACTGTCCAATTACGTCCGTCAGCCCTTTCTACAAAGCAATCCTTCTGTAGTGAAGACTCTTCCAGGGAATGAAGACAAGACAAAAAAGGAACAATCCCTTCTCCTGAAAATAATTACCAGTATGACTAGTCCCAGTGCTCCTATGCACATGTTAAGGGGAGACCTAGCTAAGCTTTTCTAAACTCTGCCAGATGATAAGACTCTGTCCGGCAAATTTGTTAAAAAGACAGATTTACCCACTGCCCACCGGAAACATGCTGAAACATTTTTCAAGGAAGGGACCTAAGAATCTCTATTTTAAGCGACAACTTCAGGTTATTCAAGGATTTTCTCAATGTTTCCCAAACTTTAAGGTATAATTAATAAAGCAAAGCTAAAAAGAGCTAAAATTAATGCTGGATTTCAATAAAATTTATCTTGGCTGAATAGCACTAAAAGTAAAGCACTTTGCCAGCTACTTAAGGGGAGGGACATTCATACACTCAATTCGGAACCTTTTCCTCTTCACCTTCCTATCCCCACTATGTACCCAAAGTACAAGCTCAGTAAAATATGTCTTCTGCATGAACATCCAGGTAAATAAGAAATTAATAAAAGTTACCAGGAACCCTATCACAGGTCTCCAACAAAATTAAAACTAAAATGTGGTCCTAGAAAGTCAGTGTTAGTAAATCATCTTAGAACATGAACTCAAGAGTCTATGAATCATTTGGGGTTGGGGGAAGTTAGATCTTCATCTTCACTAACCTCTAGCTGAAATTTAGCATTGCCATCAATTATGAATGTAGGAGGAAACAAGCCTGGCTCGTATCAGCAGTACCTTGAGCTCTGCCACTCACGGGAATCAAAACCATTTCCAGAGCACATTACAGTAGTTGCAGATCTTGAAACTTCATTAATGCGAATCAACATTTTGAAATCACAGTAGGGATTAGACACTGATGATGACCTCATCCCAATTTTTTGAATTAATATGTTGAACATGTTATTTATTGGCTCTCTTTGTAGGCCTGCATACTTTACTGTAACCATACATATAAAATACTGTTCTAAGAAGCAGCCCATAGAATTTACCAGACTGTTGAAGGAATCCATGGCACAAAAAAAAGTTTAAAAAAAATACAAAACAAAAACCTGCCTTGGAAGGTTACGGAAATTTTTTTAACTAAGCAACAAATAGCTGTACACATCTCTTTCTTTCACACTTAAGTCTTCCTGTTAGTTAATTAGAGAAGCTCCTTAATCCTACTCTGCCCACAACAGATCTGAGGGTGGAACAGTCTTTGTTAACGCCAAGTCTTCTGGCATTTTCCTGTAACATTTTCAACGCTGGTTCTCAGAAAAAGTGTTAAAATTAAAATGATACTCAATTATCTTCTAGGAACACTGTATAGCACAGGGAAATATATACATGATCTTGTGGTAGCTCACAGTGAAAAATAATGTGACAATGAATATATGTATGTTCATGTATAACTGAAAAATTGTGCTCTACACTGGAAATTGATACAACATTATAAACTGACTATAATTCAATTAAAAAAATTATCTTCTAGGAACAGAAACAGCTAGGAAAACATAAAAGCTTTATTATAAATCACTATATCCAAAGGATGCTGGTGTTAGAAAAAAGCCTCAGTGACTATATGATCCAAACATCCATGCAGACTGCGAACAGCCTCGCTCCCACCTAAGTGGCTCTGAGTACTGAACACATCTGCCACCATGAGCCACTTAGGTTATTAGGGCCTCCTTCTCCCTTGGCTTTTGTGACACTTCAAATTCCTATAATTCTCTCTGCCACTCAAAAGAATATTTATCTCCTAGATCAGCACTTCTCAAGCCTTAAAAGTTTACATGAAAAAGCAGATTATAAGTCAATAAATCTAGGGTGAGGACTTGAAACTACTCATTGCTACAAGCTTCTCGGTGGTGCCCATGCTACTGAGCCCTGGACTGCCCTTTGAGTAGTCAAGCCCTAGACTTTTTTTAATCTAGAAATTCCTATCTTTTCCTGAAAGCCAAATATAGAGAGACGTTTTTGAAGTCCTTTAACTAGCTTGTCAGGTAGACACCTGGACTCCACTGGCTAAAAATTCTAATTGTTGACAGCCTCCTGCAGAAAGCCCCAGTAGGTCACTGCTTTCGCATCTAAATGTTTCTCTGAATTCCTCCCCGTCACACTAAACAACTGTATCAAAAAAATGTCAAGACCCGGTCTTTTTGGGCCACCGAAGTGCTAACCTCTTGCACCTGACAAAGATGGGCAACCAGGCCCATCAACCAGCAGCATCCCGTCAGCGGTCCAAACCTGCAGCTGCCTGCCTCGGGCCACTGACCGACCATATTAATCCAGAAAACAACTCAAGATACATTCACAGAATCTTCTAGTTCCCTCCCTCCCCCAAAATATCTATCTCACCTAGTTCTCCTTCAGGCTTTATGCTAAGATCCCAGCATTAAAGTTTTTCAAAATGCTTAGCCATGCCTTCCTCACTCATGTTTGGTGCTTGTCAGCTTCGCCAGGTGAAATTAAATTTACCCAATGCACACTGTATCACCCAATGTTAAAAGAGTAATTCTAACATCTGCCTTTTCCCTTAAGAATGTATAGCACTGAAGCAGATCCCCTTTATTATTCCTCTGCCTAAATTAAGCCTACCAGAACACTAACATAATGCTGGTGGTAGCAGAAATGTTACAGGCCTCCCGTATTACAGTGAAACTTTCACTATGCATCTGGGAGAACGTGATTCCAGCTCCTGTCTGTGATATTATAAAATGTAACTGGATTGAATATAAGAATTTTATTAAATAGTTTATATACGAAAAAAAGTTTACTATTGGAGTTTTAAGTTCTACTTTTTGGGGGAGGAAATGGTCTGGCTATCAGAGAAGTGCGTTAATCAATCCTCATTAAGTTAGCTGTGGATATCAACTACACTTCAAACAAGCTCCTCTTTCAATATGGCTTGAAGCAAAATGACATAAAATCCCTGGGCCAGGTGCCAAACTCTATTAACATCAAAAATTCAAGGCAACAGCTTCCTTTTAAAGACAGTCCAAAACCCTTAATGATGGTTCCATTTGGACAAGAACACAAGAACTATACGGACTTGGAATTCCGTGTATAAAAGAGTAACACATTGCTTGATTCCATATTTTTATGAGACTGACGCACTGCCCACTGCGCTGAGGGGACTTGATTCCATATTTTTAATGAAATTTTCCATAGTAAAGTTTACATGAGTTCTCTACAGACATTAAAAAGTTCTAACATTAATAATGAGATTTTCACACTCAAGAGTGAAGTGAAAGGCTTCCAATCGTGGGAGAGATAGCGTTGCACGAAAATAAAAATTAGACTCCGTCTCCATGGAAAATTTTTATACAAATAACCATGGCTTTACCTCACTTTCATATTGTACTATGCTGAAATGATAAGTGACTAAAACTTCTATAAATACAGATAATATTCAGCATGAAAAAGAAAGTCGTTTCAATTCCTATATCCTATAGCAGCCTATTATCGAAACTGCATGTGCTGAGTTGGTACAACAGTAATAATTTTCTGTGGAAAAAATTGAATATGATACAAATCTATACTGGAAAAATAAGAGTTCTTCTGCCTAGGTGTCTTGAAGACTGGGTTTTGACTACAAGAGCAAGAAGGAATAGAAAGTTATACAACACAGAAGTTAGGAAGGCAAATCAGATTATCTATGAATAAATATATTGCCAATTACATATGAGCATTCACTTTCTGAAAGTAAATATTTCAGAAAGGACACCTCACTGTTTATCCTCCCAATGTTCTATAATTAAAACTTATGTAACAAAGTGTGTGCCTAATTTTGTGGGCATTTTCATCTCAAATTTTGTAAGAGAAACTACAAAGTAAAATAAGGAATTATGAGTTCCTTGTCTAGCATTAGCATTTTTTTGTCAACAGGAGTTCTATGGTGAACCCCCTCTCAACTTTACCTTAACATTCTTGGCCTTAATGACCTTAACCCCTCCTTGACCTCAGCCATCCCTTTTCATGGCTGAACACTCAGTCTTGTCACCATACAGACTTCTCCACCTCATTAGACCTCATCGTTCCATTCTCAGACGCAACCACTTCCTCTCAAAAGTCTTCTACCTGCTGATTCCCAGTCCACCTGCCCTTCCACTTCAACCTGACTTTCATCCCTTTGCCCCAGTCATTTTCTCCCAGCCTATTAGCCCATTTCAGCACTTCAGTTATATTCCTTCCTGTGAATAATAGGCTTGATTATCAGGATCTCCAGTTTTCAGTCTTTTGTCCTCTCACTGTACACAACCACTGTGAATTTAGTCAACTCCCCTTTAATATCTCGTTTCCCCACTATTATACCCAGGCTGCAGATAGCAATTAGAGAAAAACACACACCAATGTATTTGGCTGCCATCACAATGTCATGGTCTGCAATCTTTGCCGGACTGTCAGCCATCCACATCCTCGTCTTCAGTAGTCTGCCTCTCAGAGTCTCCACTGCTGCCCTGGTCACCCTTAGCAAATGATTTTACCCTCTATTTCACAGAGATTTTAGGCTGCATTTTAGTTCAGATTCATTTACATCTGCACCACTCCTTATCCTGCTGCTTGCAGACACAGGGGATATGGGCACCCTCTTTATTCAAGGCTTATCCTCTTGACTATGGAAACTTCCATCATCATCACTTTCCTTGCTCTTTAACCTCACCCTTTCTTTGGGCTGTCTCAGAGCCAAAGTCAAAATTACCTCCATCCCAGCAAATCTGTCAACCCCAAAACCCTCAGTAAACTCCCTGCACTGTCATGTATAATGGCCACCAGTCACAAGAGGCTATTTAAATTTAGATTTTTATAATTAAATAAAATTTAACTTCATTTCCTCAGTCACACCAGCCATATTTCAAGTGCGCAATAGCTGTATGTGGCCAGTAGCTGCCGTACTAGACAGAGCAGGTCTAGAACATCTCATCTTCATGAAAAGTACTGTATTCGCTAGTATCCCTCTCCCATCTGTCTTCTCTGTATAGTCAAGCTTATTTATATAACAGTTTACACCTGCTCTCAAATTCTTCAGTGTTAACCTTCCCCAGCCCTCACTCACCCCGATGCACAAGCATCATCTAGCCAACAGCTACCAGCATTTCCAACTTAGCAAAATGAAAATGAGATTCCACCTCTGACCCCTAACCCCAAACTGCTGCTCCCTCTCCAAAGTTCCTCTGTAAAAGTCTCCAACAAGTCACCCAGCTACCCAAGTCTGAAACTTGGGACCTATCCTCCACCCCTCCGTTGCCCTCAAACTCGGAGACGATCGGTCACAAAGTCTGGTGGACACCACCTACTCAGCGTCTCTGTCTCTTGTTTTCACTCCTAATGTCACTGCCCCAGGTTCTACCACCTCTGGACTAGACCTTCTTGCCTCCAGTCTCAGTTCCCAATCTCTCTCTACACCACAAACATCTTATTTTGTCTGAAATAAAAATCTTACCATGTCACTTTCTATTTAACATCCTTCACAACAGACTAAAAAGCTAGATTCCTTTGCACAAGACACAAAAAAAAATGACCTGTGCCTAACTTTCCCATAATCTCCATCAGCCCTCCCCACAAAGCTGCCCCAAATAAATCTATGACATAAGTTAAAACACTGTCCTTACTGAGAAAATACAGCTTCAATACAAGTCCCCAATTCTTCCTTCCAACTTGCCACCTGCTCAGAGGCCCCTCCCGTTGAAAGGCTCTGACGCCGCCACCTCCTCCAGCCCTGTCAAACAACTTGAAATGCCTCACGCCACCAGGATCAATCACACTGGACTCAATACCTTTTTTCTGTGCACTGTCCCTTCCCTGCCCACAGCCAGAATGCTGGTCACAGTTCTCCATTTCTACTATAGAATGTCAATATTAAACTGCTAAGATCATTTCCAACATTTACAGAACTGCCTTTTTATAACATTGTGAAATATTCATACCATAATTAGGTAGTAAGACTTAAAGAGTCTCCTCTCTAGTCACTAATCAATGTTCAGCTAGCATTTAGGACAGGGAATGCCAAGTTCTACCCCTGAACTGAGTTACATTACTGGAAGCCTATATACTCGGATAATATTAGCCTGACTGCTATAATCTGAATGTCTGTGTCCCCCTCAAATTCAAATGTTGAAATCCTAATGCCCAATGTGATAGATTAGCAGGCAGGGCCCCTGGAACAATTAGGTCATGAGGGTGGAGCTTTCACGATTGGGGTTAGTGCCCTTGTAAGAGAGGATTCAGAGAACCCTCTCCCACCTCCACCACGTGAGGACACAGCAAGAAGGCACTGTCTGTGAACAAGGAAGCAGGCGCTCACCAGGGACCATCTGCCAGTGCTCTGATCTGGGACTTCCCAGCCTCCAGAAATGTGAGAAATGAATTTCTGCTGTTTATAAGCCACCCAGTCTCTGATACTTGGTTATAGCAGCCCAAAAGGACTAAGACACTGACCAAAAAGTTCACAATCTATTTTCTGTCCCAAGATATCTGAGGGGTATGACACATCCGACCCAGTAACACAGCCCCAACACCCTTCAATCCTGTATGTAAACAGTAATGGCAGTACTTTTAAACTAGGGAAGACTGATGGCATGCCCAGTGAGCCTAAGTGTCAGGATGAGTGTGAGTGAGTGAGTGAGTGAGTGAGTGTGTGTGTGTGTGTGTGTGTGTGAACAGCGGGGATAAGAGAGAGAGAAATAAAAATTCTGAGTTGGAAATTCATCTCCCGGATGTTCTGACAGGAAGGAAAAAGTCCGTTTTGAAAAGCACCAGCATGGACTCACAGAATCACCATCAGCAGTCAGGTCACCCCTTAAATTTACTGACACCATTACAGAAACATCAACTGGAAAGCCAATCATGAGAACACCCCTCATACATACACGAAGTCTTGCAGGGTGACTTCGAGAATTTAAGACGAAAAAGTCCTCTAAGGCAAGATTATATTCTTCTACTTTTCCAGTCGTGACCACTATAAAATACTGAACCCTTTTTACCTTGACTGATGGAAACTTTAGAATGACTGCATTTTCTATTTTTTTCTTCCTACTTTGCCTGGTTTTGAATCTTATCTTCAATATTTACTGCCTAGGCGGCCTTAGGTGAATTATTAACTTCTCTATGCCTCAACTTTATCCATCTATAAAGTGTGGTTGATACTACCTACCTTTTAGGGTTATTCTGAGAACCATATGAGACAATACATGTGAAATGCTTCAAACAGTGCTTGCTGCGTTGCAGGAATTTCAGAATGATTAGCTATTAAGTCATGTCTGTTTTATTTGGAATTTTTTTAAATGGTAAAAGCCGCCTCAGACTCTTTTAAATAAGTATACCTGACTACAAGCCTCAATATTAAATATGACATTCCCATCAGGAAGTAATACCATCCCACTGCACTCCGTATTGCTCAGATAGATTCCACCTGGGGTACCTGTTCTATGCTAGCCATCATTTTTTAAGGCATAGCCAAAATTAAATCTACTGATTTATTTGTTCTCCCAAAAGTAGTTATCTGACCTAAAACTCAACAACCTGACACTGCACTTGTGATGTCCCCAGCCATCATCCCCACATAGGCCTCCCCTCTTCTCCATCCCTCTAGAAACTCAAGGCCTTATTCTTGGAGCTTGTCATCTCTCACACCCCATCAATAATCAGACTGATTCTATCTCCTTCCTAAACGTCTCCTAAATCATTTGCAGGTCTACTTTCACTCCCAGAACCTCAGCTAAGGCTCCTTTTGTGCTCTGGGTGAGCAATCCTGCTCAAGTTCCCTCTCGTCCCAGTCCCTCTCTCAAAGTGACCTTTTTAAAGGCAAGACTGATCGTCTTATGTCACTGCTTCAGCCCATCAATGACTTACAATTTTTCTTAGGATAAAGAAGAGCTCCCAAGCCTTGATATATAGCCTAGATGGCCCTGCATGATCTGAACCCTATCAATACCCAGTCTCCCCCAACTAACCACAGCAGACTTCTTTCCAATTTTCAAGCAGTCAACTACTCTTGCCCCAGGGCCCTTCACTCAAAGCCCACTCACACTTCAGGTCTCTGCTTAAGCAACATTCTCTCCTAAGAGGTCTTTCCCATTAATAACCTGAATCTTCCCTGCAGAGTAGCAATCAAAATCTGCTAACTGTGTATTTCACTTTATTCTGTCTTCTCAGCAAGAACCTAAGCAGGGACATCCACGAAGGCAGGGTCTATGTCTTAATCTTCACTGCTGGAGTCGCAGCAGTACGCTGGTTTTCTCACAAATAGTATTTTTAAATTGTGGTTTTAAACAAAACAAAACAAAACAAAAAAAAAAAACACGTAACTTAAAATTTACCATCTTAATTTTTAGTGTACAGTTCAGCAGCACTAACTATATTCACACTGTTGTGCAAGAGATTCTAGAACTTTTCATCTTGCAAAACAAACTCTATACCCACTGAACAACTCCCCCATTCTTCCCTCCCCCCCCCAGTCCCCAGTAACCACAGAACAGGGCAAGGAACACCTTCACCCCACACAACCACCAATGTGCTCAGGAAGGCAAATCTCTCTGTCTCAAACCTCCAGACGAGTACACATGGGATCTCCTAATATTCCTTCCAATATGCCTCCCTCCCTGCTTTTCAGGCAATTTAATTCCTATAATACAGGTGCACTCAAGAGCTAAAAATTCAACATAAAAATTTTAAGCTCTTTTTTTTTTAACTGAAGTACAGTCAATTTACAATGTTGTGTCAGTCTCTGGTGTATAGCATGGTAATTCAGTTATATACATGCACACACATATATTATACATATATATTCTTTTTCATTCAACATAAAAATTTTAAAACCAGTTCTTTCAGTTTCTAATCATTAACATAGGATAAGACATTCCATTCTGTCTGCTTGTAAGAGGAAAAGCAGACACACACACAGTAGCAAAAAGTTATACATGAAACCACAAGTCTTTAATCTTTACCAAGTTTCTACAATGAACATAAAATATGTAATAAAAACATAAGTTATTCTAAAGTTAAATTTTACACTGGTTAAAAGAAAAACACTGTACTTTCCTAAGATGATATAAACAAACTTAAAATAATATCACTTACTTTCTGCTCAGGGATTTCCTGAAACGAAAGTCCAAAGTAGTCCTTCTCCAAGAGATTGAGATGTTCACACACTTTGTCAAATAACACTTGTCCCTTAGCACGTTTCTGAGGAAAGAGAAATAATATATTTACTTTTCAAGAACTACAGAGTCCCTGAGTACTGTAAATAAAGAGCATCATATTAGGAAACATTATTTAGCATAAATTAATATGAAATATTTATTTTCCAATACTCTTTTATAACAATATCAAAAAGTGGTAACTTTTTCACTTTAGACTCCCCCCGACACAAAGCATAAATTCTAAAATGAAAGCATGCTCAGCCAGATGCTCTATGCTTTACTGCTACTCCATGTAAATACTTTAAAAACTAAAAAAAGTAAAATGCCAAGACATGGAAATAACCTAAACATCCATTGACAGATGACTGGACAAAGAAGTTATGGTATATTTACACAATGGAATACTACTCAGCCATAAAAAATAAAATAATGCCATTTACAGCAACATGGATGGACCTGGAGTATTTCATTCTAAGTGAAGTAAGCCAGAAAGAGAAAGAAAAATACCATACGATATCACTTATATGTGGAATCAAAAAAAAAAAAAAAGAGGTGGCAGGGAGAAGATAAATGAACTTATTTACAAAGCAGAAACAGACTCACAGACATAGAAAACAAACCTATGGCTACTGGGGAGGAAGAGAGTGGGAAAGGATAAGTTGAGAGTTTGAGATTTGCAGATACTTTATTAGATAAACAGCAAGTTCATACTGTATAGCACAGGGAACTATATTCAAAACCTTGTAGTAACTTATGAAAGAGAATATGAAAATGAATATATGTATGTTCCTATATGACTGAAGCATTATACTGTGCACCAGAAATTGACACAATGTTGTAAACTGACTATACTTCAATAAAAATACATATTTAAAAATAAATAAAGTAAAATGCTAAGAGTTCATTTATTTGTTTTTAGAATAGTCAAAAATATGTCCAAACTGCCTCCCTCAGTTCCTTGAGGTCACATCTACAAGGTGTACACTCCCCAGGAAAATCATTTAGCTCTACTCCTCAATGTCTTCCCAAAGGATTGATCTAGTCAGCACTTAAGTTTGATTTTTGTTCTGAGATATTTGTAGAATAGAAATTTTTTTCAATACGAGCTACACTTTTTCTCAAGAACAGTACGGCATCCACTCTTAAAACAAATCTTAAAAATAGAAGGTAATAGAACTGAGACAGTAAATTAGCTGCTTCTACGGCACTAACATTTTTGCTGTGCTTTGTTGTGTTTTTCCATTTAAGGAGCTGCTATCAACAGAGATATAAAAGCCTGCGACAGCTGTAGAAGAAAAGCTCATTGCTTAATCAATGGCAAAACATAAAGTGGTGACTCGTTTCCAATTACGATGCACATCCCTGGGAATGCCCAACTGCAAGGTCCCGTCAGACACACGCCTCCTTCCCCTGCATGGACATGAGCAAGCCCTGGACAGCGAGTGAGAAATGAACATGCCAGTAGACTTTTTATCATCAAGATGAATGTCCTCACACTACTGAGATGTGTACTACTTAGTTCATCCAGTATGTGCAAATAAACACTTACCACACAAACATCTTTAAAAATGGAGTAATGTATAAAAGACATTCAATTTCAAATCAGCACAACTCTGGTAAGGAATTTCAAAAGAGTGTCTTCACAAAAACTCGATTAAAGTGTGTGATTCTCTCCTCTAACCTTTGCTTCCTCCTCTGTGGGAGCAGAGGTAAGAAATCCATGCTTTGAAAGATTTGTGAAGGAGAATCTGGAACTTTTATTATCAAACCTTTTATAGTAACATTTCTCTTAAAAAAATGAATTACATTAAATAGTAGAGGAAAAAGGGAGAAAACCACAGAGATTACATGGTTTCTACATTACAAGCAGTGTGCTATCCACATCACTACAGATTCAAAAAATTGCTAAGTACATGTAAAAATTACTAAGTACACGTGAAACAGGTATGTCTACATATTTAAAGTACATACAGGGGGAGGGTATAACTCAGTGGTAGAGTGAATGCCTAACATGCACAAGGTCCTGGGTTCAATCTCCAGTACCTCCATTAAGCAAACAGATGAATAAACCTAATTACATCCTCCCCCAAAAGAGATTAAATAATAAATAAATAAAAATTTAAAAAATAATAATAAAGTACATACAAATCCAGTGTAGTAAATGAGAGTATTGGGCTCCAGATTCCAAATATCAAAGTTCCAAACACATTTCCATTATTTATAATCTACGTGACCAGGGATACGACATTTAACTTCTATTTGCCTTAATTTGCACATCTGTGAAATGGGGATAACAGAACCTACCACAAAGGGTGTGGGAAGTACTAAATGAGTTGTAATACATAATGAGAGCTTAGAACAGCGTGGGGCACGTAGTAACAGCTTAATCAATATTGGCTCTTATAAGCTGGAGAGTTTTATAACATGAAAAATAACTCATTTCACTTACATGAAATTTTGCATTAAACTTTTTAAATGAAAGGTTCTGAATTTCATTATCTAATCTGTATGTAACTATTAACCTATGTAATTAAGACTCTGAATTTGGAGGTATTTTAAATTAACCTGATGAGAAGGTGGCTCATATCATGACAGTTACTTTCTTAAATGTGCAGTTAAATCTACTGTCTATTCTTTATAGGAGCCCCAAGTAGATATGAGGAGATTTGGCTGCAGAAAACGGCAAAGAATATTATAAAGGTAATGAATGATCTAAGATAGAGTTTGCTTTCTCTGTCATTCTTTTGAACAACATTATGCACTCTTGAATCTCCAGTGAGTAGAAGACTGCCCGGTAAAATAGGTGCTTGTTGAGTCAACTGAAAATGCAAAATTACAGTGTACTATATGCAACACACTCATTTTAAATGAGGTGATACTTAACCCACACAAAATCATTTTAAACGAGGTGATAGCAGCTGACCATATAGCTACAATTTCAGCACCTACTTTGTCATCAGGGAGTGCCCTTATCTGAGACAACAAAGTGAGAGAACTACCATAGCTCCTGCCAGATCTACCTGCTCACCATCCGCCACGCATCTATAATGTGGTATAAATGAGTCGCAGAAGATACTTTATTTACCATAAAAGCCAAGAATACCTTCTTATTCAGAAAGACATTAAGAACTCAATGGAAGCTTATATAAGAAGTTGACCTTTAATCAGATATGGTTCCTGAACAAACTGACCACTTCTTGGAAAACCTGGACTAAATGACAACTGCTTTCAAATAAGCTAACGGCTGAAACTGATCACCTATAGAAATTGTGGAGAAATATGACTGTCAAAGGAGACTCATGCTATTTTATTTGGTTAAAATGCTATTTGAAATTAGGGTAAAAAGAACAGTTACGACAATTGATGTCTATAAATACATACTTCACTTCAAAGAGAAAAAAACACATTCCAACACTGGCTTACAGTCAATTTTTATTAATAAATCATACTTTCTCACTCATTTCCATTACAAAAATAGAAACATGCTCTCATAGACAGAATTCCCCTAAAAGAGTAAGAGAAAAACATCCACAAAGCTCACCACCACAATTTGGTGGGGAGTCCGCATGGGGGCTGGAGTCAGACCCAGTCCCTCCCTCATTCCACATTTTGTGAGCACTTTACTATTACTGGATGACTGTGACAATGGACAAGCCACTTAGTCTCCTTAACTATAAGATGAGATCACAGCTCTCTCACAGCTCCCTGTGAGGGTCAAATTAGCCCAGTAAGAGAGTGTATGTCAAAGTGCCAAACCAAGTGCCTCACTCAATCACAGCAGAATTCTATTCCCCACTGTCTTTCATTAGACCACATCTAACAAACACCAAAATATCTTCTAGATGCTCAGATTGCTTCTCTACTGTTCTCTTCTTCCCTCTCCAGGAAACAGGTATTTTAAACGCTTGATAAGATCTTAACCACACACATACATTACTTAAGCTTCCATTCAGCATCTCCACCCTCAATGAACTCAAAGACTGGCTGAAAGACAAAAACGCAACAATACTACGAGGTCTGTGCTGAAAGATGCACATACAAAGTGCTACGGGAACACCAAGAACAGAATGAGCAACAGCATCTGAGAAACAGCATAGCTTCACCAAGACTGTCGCACCTGAAATGACTCTTACACAAGGGAATGATTTTAAGGCAGAGAGACAGCATAATCAAAAAACTTATTTTTCACTTTGGATGTTTATAAAGTCTGACGGAGCCCGTTTCTATTCAGAAGACACTGGAGGTTACAGAAAGATGAAAACAGAAATGACAATGTAGTGGTTAACATTGCTAGTTATACTGCCCCACTCTCAGATGACTACAAGGGCATATATTGATCCTGAATCTCATATGTATCAGTTCCTATGTTAAGACATTGGGAAAACAATAAGAAATAAGACATATTCAGTCTCAGGAACTTTACATTTGAATGGCAGACACAGAAAATAAAAGAAGCCTACCTCCTTCAAAAAAAAAAAAAAAAGTCCTATGACTCTAACTCTCCAGACTTAGCTAAGTACCTGGTCCAACTGATCCAAAGAACACTGATCAGTAACCTATGAAATACAAGAACTCTACCCAAAGACAATGTCTCACTCTGCAGATAGATTACCAGATACAATCACATCTTCACTCAGGGAGCTTAAATACAAGATAGATACACACATAAACACACACGCACACACACACACAGTAGACTGTGTGAACACAGAAGGAGAGACAGTGAGAAGACAGTATGCAGATATGCAGATGCCAAGGGTAGCAGGAGGCAGACCTGTATTTGCCAAAGTATGTTTCATTGTCCCCACTGGTCCCAGGAGATGCCTCACATGTACACCCACATGCCCCAAAAGGGAGCAGAGTGGGGCAAGGAAAATTCTGCTTAATGTAGATAACTACCGAGTATCAAAACTCCTATTTGCATGTAAGATACCCTAAGAAATTCTATGATTAAAAAAAAAACTTGTTCACCATCATTCAATCTGATGTTTCCCGAAATCATTTGGCTAAATAAACGACTATCTTTTTTAACACAACACTTACTTATTTCACAGCAGAATTACTGATCTACAGACCATACCTCAAGAAACGAGGGAAAGAAAAATTACCATGATATGGCCCTTCAAGCACATTTGGAGACTGGTATTAACATTATCTTTTTGACTTCAAAGTGACCAAAAAGAGAATTCAGTTTAAAATGCTCCCAGATTGGACAGACCCAGCTGTTTGGCTGAAGCAAACGATTCCCACAGATAAAATCCCAATAAATATGATCAACAAGATTAAAAACGCATAAGGAAATCACTTACTATTACTGAGCACTAGACATGGTATCAGAATCAGATAGTAAAGATATTCAGAGACTCCAGATGGTGGAGTTATCAAGTACAGAACATAAAATTAGTATGTTTTTATATATTTAAAGAAATACATGAATATTTTTAAATATCAAGAAAAAAGTAACTATCAAAAAGTGGATTCTGAAAACAACCAATTAGAACATCTAGACATAATGCTATACTAATTAAATTATAATCCAAAACGGACAGTGTCTGATACAGTTGGAGAGAAAACCAGTGAAGTGGAAGACAAAGCTGAAAAACTATCCAGAATGCAGCACAGGCAGATGAAAACTTGGAAAGAACTTCACAGGCATGTAAGATAGAAGAGGGGTCTACATGTACCTCCCCAGAATTCTAGATGAAGACAACAGAGAGAATAAGGGAGAGGTAATATTAAAAGACATAACAGCTGATAAATACTAAAACTCTCAAATTAAACAAACTCAATGAATCTCTAGCCAGATTAAATAAAATCCATTAACCTACAATCACTTTACTAGGCTCTAACATTCAAACAATTTTGACATGCATTATTTAAAAATAACAGATATTACAAAGCCATCAAGACAAGAGGGAAAGAAACATGAGCTAGAAAACAAGGAGTGAAAAAGAAAGTTATAACGAAAAACCCAGAAAAGTTACTCTTAAAAAAAACCTAAAACTGATCTGCCTTGGAAGAAAATTCAAAAAGGCAAAAAAAAGAGGCATATTTCTTCCTATCTCATAAAGAAAACATATCAGATTATCAGTAGACATATTAAATGCTCCAAGTTATTACCTTTTGTAAGCATGAATCTGTAATCAAGCTTGCTTGAGTATGACCCCCATGGCTCACAACTTCTTTTTCGCCTTCAGGCTGTTCACAACTCTCTCCATAAATGATTTTCATCATTTGGGGGCGAGGAACCAAGACACAACTCATAATCGTAGCACATAAAAATGCTGGGGGGGGGGGGAGGTGTAGCTCAAGTGGTAGAGCACATGCTTAGCATGCATAAGGTCCTGGGTTCAATCCCCAGTACCTCCCCTAAAAATAAATAAATAAACTTAAAAAAAAAAAGTGTGGGGGCATGCAAGTTGAAACTGTTCTTTCCCCTCCCAGAGTCTGGAAGGGATCACCTTTCGTGAGCATCACCAATCCTTGACAATCAGGAATAAAGGTCCCATAACAGAATGGTGTGACATGGACCTGAACGCCAGGCAAGTTAACTTAACTTCGCTGTGCCTCAGCTTCCTCTCTTTAAAATAAAAATATCCACCTCATGACAGTGATAAGAGAATTAAATGAGGTATATTTAAAGTACTTAACAAAATGTTTGACACATTCCATGAATTCATTAAAAGGCAGCTGAAAGCACAGGGTTGCTTCTGGGTTGCTCTAAAATAATCACTGCTTTTTAATACACTTATTAAGAGCTTCCACAGTTATTTCATCCAATCTCATTTTACAAATGAGAAAACTGAGGTTGAAGAGAGTTTAACGGGTCTAACTTTTCAGTCTGATTTCCTGAATTTCTTTTAAAGAACTGAATTCTTATTTGTGATATCCATAAACATTAGTACTCCCCACTTCTACCCAGGATGGTAATTTTCTCCTATTATCATTGTTGTGATTTTTTTATAAACAACTCGAATTCTAGTGCATGAAAAGACTACAGACACACATGTGTTAACGAAGCAGAATACACAGATATTTTGCTTCACAGCGTGCACCAAAGATACCAGTACGTGCAGTCCACTAGTTGTCAGAACTATTGGCAGGTATTGCCTGTCCCAGATAAAAAGGACTACTGACTTGCCAAGACATATTCTAAATTTCTTTACTACCTTGATTTATTTCCAGCTGTTGAAACACTACCTCCAGACAAATCTCCGAATTTCCCTTCTCTATGAAACCTATTCCAATCTCCCAATATTCATCTTTCTCCTTCAAGCACTTTATTTCACACTAATGGTACTTACTCTTAGATTCTACTTCTTTTGATATTTATTATTTCTGAAGACTGGATTCTTTCAGCAAAAGTATGTCTTACCTCAATGTCTCCTTCAGCAGCACGTCACTGAGTACTTAGCTCACTAGTAGGCCAAAAGATACGCTGGATGGAATGGCCTGGTGCTATTATGCCAGCCAAAGAGTTAGCAGAGCTGAGTCTAGAAATCAGGTCTCCTGGCTCTCAGACTGATGCAATCTCCTGGCTCCAGCTCATGGACTACCAACCCATAGATATTCAAGGAACTCAACCACACACACACTGCCAACTAGATTCAAGGAGAAGAACAACCACAGGCTTACATTTTATTTTCACAATTCTACATTGTACTCAGACTCTTCCTTAGTAATTAGAGCATTTCCAAATATTTAAGAACCAGAGGAATGACGTCAGCAGAAAAGTCCACCTGTCCCTGTCTCCGAAGAGCCGGCCATGCCCCACCTTTACGCTAAAGAGGGTGGTGGGGTTTTGCAGTCTTTGCACATTCCTTCACTAAGACATCAGTCTCTGTCATTTCTTCTTACTATCTGAAGCATGCCTTTGCTTTATATCCCTTCTTACTCTAGAATCTTTATAAGTACAAACTGTGTTCATCTCTATTCTGATAATGTAGCACCAGTTTAATTAAACAGCAGCTAATAAACTTGCCAAGTACACTTCGAAAAGAAATCTTCCTTTCTACATTAAATGCCAACAAGCTTTACAATCTAATTTTCTCCGTCTGCCTCTCCCTAGCCCCACTGACACCATGAAAAACAATATAAAATCAATGGGTTGAAAATTTAAACAAAGAAAGTCCTATGGTCTCCTTCCCAGGTATCAGATTTTTTTTTCCTTTAAAAAGAGTGCATAACACGAGAGATATTCAAAGGAGAGAGACAAAACAAGACAATATAGATGGGTTTAAAATATTTATTAGTCAAGGATTGGGAGACTAGCTTTAGGGAACTGTCTTTGGGAGGGGGCGGAGGGTGGGCAAAGCAATCTATAAGGAAACCCCGCCGAAGAAAGGCAGGCTGGAATCTGAGATGCAAAGTCCTTTTCCGTGCCTGTGCTGTTATTTGCGGCATTCATTACTGAGGCCAAAACATGACATTTCTGGAGGCCTCTCAACTTGCAGGAATCTGTGCAACTGCTTACCCGGCGGATTGCAGTGGACGCCACACACCACTGGCGGTTTATAAAGCACCATCGCTGTCTCCGTGTAGGCCCCTCCACACTGCAGTTATTGTGCGCCGAGGAGATGGTGCTGGGAAGCGCACAATGCAATCCATACATCACAGCCCCGGAGCTATGTATTCTGCACCCGCACTAAACTACACTATGCAAGTATAAAAGGCCAAGGGAAGAAAGGTATGCACAGGGCAAACATGACAACTGAGACACTGTCACGGGGTGGGGGTGGGGGCTGGAGGAAATCAAAACCATACAGAAGGGGAAAGACAGTGTCTTAAATAGTCTCGGACCATCATTTATCACATCATTCTTTCCCTACCAATCTGAATGACACACCTCTGTCCCAAAAGATCATTGAAATATGGGCGAAAAAAAAAAAAAAAGAGGAAACCACATCCAATGATTGTTGTGTCAAAAATATAATTCCAGAAGTAAATGAGTCATTTATAGTAAAAGAGGATTTTTTTAAGTAAAGTTCCCCTGATCAATTATGAAGTCTGAAAAAGGTTTTCCAATTGCTTAAAAAAGAATGATTTGTGTGTATTATATATAAAATATATAAACATATAAATTAGATATAAAGATATATATACACATACACACACATCTATCGTTTTTATTTTGAGTAGTTGAAAAATTTTTCAAACTTAATTTTCATTAATGACCAGGAAAAATTTGTATATATGTCTATCAACAGATAGACATGCATTATCAAAATTACATAAGCATGTAGGTTTCTTATAAGTCACTACAAAGAATGGTAAGAAGAAATCTTTCTTGTATAATATTCCTTCAAGACTTGCCTCCAAAAGGGGAGGGAGAAAAAGAAAAATCCTCTCACAGTTCATTAAAGTCTCTATTTCTTTCCATACACAGGATTCAGGGAATTATGAATGAACATGGGGGAAATTTTGCAGTGTTGTTGACATGAATGACATAAAATACTATTCAATGTAGTCTGAGGTACTAGAAATAAAAATCAAAAGGCTGTTACAAAACACACACATAAGACCAGAACATACTACATAACACCCTCCAGTAACTGTATCCTCCAATGATGTTAGCTGGAAGCATACAGGTTCACCTTTAATAAAATCACATGCATATATATCTTACTAACTCCTTAAGGGCAGAGGAGCTTGCCTTTCTTCTCGAAGTAAGACCCTATTTCATGAGCTCAGTGCTTCCAAGTCCACTCAAGTCTCAATGCAGTAATGAGATGGAATACTTTTCTACCCCAGTCTGCTGGGTTTTAAAATGTTTCAGAATTCTTAGCTGAGCACACAATTCATCTCATATGCAACCAGGTAAGTTGAGATCGCAAACAAGATAGAAAAATATGTTTCATTTTATGGTATATGGAAAATGGCAAATAAATGCTAATTTTTAGTTTTAATAGATACAACATCAAACTTTTAATCGTTCGTCCATAGCCACATCCTACATTTCTAAGGTGGGTATAGAAAACAAACCACAGGTTTTCATCCATTTTCCGGACACAAGAATCAGCTAGTAACCAGGAGATGCCCTCTTGGAGGACTTCGATCTCCAACTGCAGAACAGATCTGCTAACAGCGATTACAGAAACCAAACAAGCTGGCTCCAGGGTAATCTGAAAGCCAACCTCCGGAATGGAGCTTCAGAAAACCTCACAAAACCTCCGGAGTAATGGATCTTGAAGCTTGTTACGCAAACCATTATTTGTTGATGAAACCTAAATATCCACACACAAATTTTACACAAGAAATTATACTTACGTTTTGGCTTTAACTAAATGATAAGGAATAATAAGCACCCCTGTTAGTTCTAATACATGTCAGCTGCTCAGCTGTTCATAAAATGTAATCCCTTAAATGCCTTCCTCTGGTAATAAAAGTTTAATGGAATGGTATTGCAGTATATGATAGCCAAAAAGCCTGCGATTTCTCATATGCAAAATCTAACTCTATGTCTATTTCTAGTGATTATTAGTTTAAGTAAATAAATTGATCTTCAGCGTTATTTTCTTAATCCAACTGGCTATGGCCTATGTCTCTCTTCTGACTCTCCAATAAGAGGATTAAGTCTTTGGACAGTAGACATTAGTTTATTCATAATTTCAATATAAAGTACATTGTTCTTAAATTTTGTTTTTCTTCTTGCTTATAAAATTACTAACTAAAGTTTAATTTTTGAATCAAAGCAAGTTCTTTAAACTACAAAGTCAACCTGATTATTTAAATGGTATATGTTTATATTATGAGCCTTTCAAGTTGCAAAGTTATTGATAAAATATAAGAACAAGATACTGGGAATTCAGCCAAGGCAAAGGACTTGAGCATTTTCATCAAATGTTCAAGAATAATGGTAAAATTCTGAGGAAAAAAATACCCAATCTCAGGAGTTTATAATGATGATGATAATTACAGCTAATACTTATCAAACCCTTACTTTATGCTGGGCTTTGCTCAAAGCAAAAATATATCCAGATAAATTCAGCCAGACACTTAATAAGATTATCTGCAGTCTTAATCAAGGGTCTCAACTCCACTCACTTTCTTATTACTAAGGAATGGTAATTCCCACCAGCCACGTTTATATTTCAACACAGAACTGATTAAGGAATCCCCCCATACCTGGGGAGCAGGTGCTCTGCCCAGAAGAGCCTTGGTAGACAATGTTATGGTCTCTCAAAGTAGTTCTTGATTCTGGCTGCACAGCTGCTTGAGTCTAGCATCACACCCACTGAATCAAAATCTTCAAAGGTGGCACTCGGCATCTGTATTTTTTTTTTTTTTTTTTTTAGTTTTTGTATTAGACTTTATTTTTTAGAGCAGTTTTAGGTTCACAGAAAAATTGAACAAACAATACAAAGATTTTGCATGTACCCTATACCCACACAAATGCTTGGGCTCCTCCATTATCAAATCCCCCACAGAGCAGTACGTTTGTTATATAACTAACACATCGTAACCATCCAGTTTACATTCGGGCTCACTCTTGGTGCTAAATATTCTGTGGGTTTGGACAAATGTATGATGCCGTGTCTCCACCACACCGTTACAGTATCCTACAGAATATTTTCACTGTATTTCTGTATTTTTAAAAAGCTCTGGCTAAAGCATTGTGCTATACACCAGGAATTGACACACTGTAAACTGACCATACTTCAGTAAATGTGTGTGTGTGTGTGTAAATTAAAAGCTTAACCAAGGATTCTGACTATGAAGCAAAGCTGACACCCAGGTTGGCAAACAGATCTCCTCTCCCAGAGTAAGACCATCAGCCCTCACACTCCAAGTCCATCACCTTGCACTTTCAGTCTGGCTAGGCAACACCCAATGGAGTAGACTCACCTTTCACTCCTTTCAAAGACCTGGACACAAAAGCCAGGACCCAACCCACTAAATGATACATCAATTGCTCAACATTTCACTTAATATCCTTTTTAAAAAGTGTCAGATACAAAATTGACCTGACAATCTCTAGTAACAACTATACCTGAGAAGATTTCTTTGGGCAAGAAATCACCAGGTAAAAAAACACAAGGCACCTGTTGGACTATAGTTCTTATCACAAACCAGGCCCCATGAAACTATTCTTACGTCTATTGGCCAGGAATGTTTAAAGTACGTTTAAAGAATTTTTTTAACAATTGATCAAAGTGGAAATCAAGTTGTAATGCAGAAGACTCTTAATCACTTAAATATTTACTTTACTATTGTAAAACAGAGACAAACAGGATCTGATACAGAGGGAAAGGTCTTGAGGAGGTTCTTAGCAACAGTAATTTCCTTATACCTCACCACCTGAATTCCTGATTCTTGAATTCAATGACCAGCAACTTATGGGTAATCTGAGGGGAAAAAAATCCATTTCATTTTGAGCTATCTCAGTTTTTAAACACAGATCTGAGGCAACCGTGTTTCCATTTAGCTTGACATTTCCCCCCAAGTATAAGTTTTTCATTCCAGGGACATGACTAACAAACTAAAATAAAACAAGAGACAGAGTGGCAAGGTCTTTGTTAACCAAGAGGAAACAGAGGGGGAAACAGATGAATCTTTGAGTTTGACTTAAAACACATGCAAATGAATTAATTCAACTACATAAGGAGAAAAACAGTGAGGCATCAGAAATGTGGGGGTTCAGAAGCAGGAAAGGCAGGGAGCGTCTGGATGGCTCCCCAAAAGACCACCCTACCAGCAGTGCATCCACCTGATCCAAAGATGCCAAAACCCCGGCCCTCTACCCCACTCACAAACCACTTTCATTTCCTCATCGCCCTTGGCTTCATGAGTGGAATTCTACCACTTGTGATTCTTCAGCGTGAACAGGTTTCTGTTAAAATGCAAATATCTCACAGAAGACCATACAGGTAATCACCCACCCACTGAAAGTCACTCACTCAGACTGCTGATCCTCTCATTACTTAGCTGGGAGATCTGTTACATTTGAGAAATTTGAGGAATTTTGATTCCTGATGGAGAAAAAGTAGGTAGGAAGCATAGGATAGCAGGTGGGGTTTTTTTTTGTATTATACACAGCATTTTTTGTATTATAATACTACAAAAGAGTAACAGGATATCATGGAACTAGGAACAAGAAAGTCTAAGGGGGAAAAGCAGTGAAAAATCAGGAAATGATATGAAAAAAGGGACTTAAAATTTAAACCTGAATTAGAAAAAAATGGGGTAGAAATTCTGTCTTTGTCCACCTGCTCAGAGATTTAGCACCCAGAACTCAGTTCAAAAACTTAATGTATAGACTTTTACAAATCCACTTGGAATTCTAATCATTTGTGCATTCTTTCTATGGGAAAACATATTCTCCAAATAAATAATTTACTGATGTATGATGTGTACATATAACCTATTTATAAGCTGGAAATGTCCTTTCTTCACATATCCAGATGGTCAACTCAAAGCCCTCCTATATTACTTCTATCATAAAATGCAGAGTGACATGTGACATCTACTTGAAATTCAGAATCTTTTCCAATGGAAATAATATTTTTACATGGCAAATGGGTTTCAGACCATTTGTTCCCCTTCCAAACTTCAACCCCCATCCCCAAGCCTATTAGGTCAGTAATATGCCCAAATGTGAATACTAAAGCCCATCATAAGTTTTCCAGCAGAATTTGGAGACGGTTTAACATTTACTGAAAAACCTAAGTAAAATCAACACATGTAGATAGATGAAACAGTCTGACTGCATATTTCAAGCAGAATAGCATTTCCATCCTTTCTTCTATGGTGACCCACTCCTCTTGGCCCAGTTAAACACACATGCAAAATAAAATGGACTATATAGACACCTGCAGGAAATAATGAAGCAAGAAAATGAAAACTAACCAAAAGAATTTGCAAGAAAAACAATGAATAATGTCAAAACAGATGCTACTAAAGCTACCACAGGCACTTCTTTTTATAATAAGATATCCAGAAAACCTCCTGGCAACTTTGATATGTGCTAAATTGAGGAGGAAGGCCCACTTCATCCTATCCTAGTGACAAAACAGGCTCCCTGTTGAGATTTTCCTAAGTAGAAAGTGGAATTCTAATTACAGATGGTGGATTGAATACACACATTTAGCTCTGCTCTCTATGGGAGCTCTTCTAAAATGATGTGGTGTGTGGACACATGTGAGCACATGCTCATATTCATTTTCCCTCCGACAAGGGAAAGGAGAAAGAGAATGGAATCGGAGCCAACAAAATTTTGGAAAGCAGACTGGAAAAGGGTGAGTGAGAGAGTCCATGCATTTATTTATATTTGACATTTTCTTTGCAACCTCTCCTATGGGTGGGAGCTCACCTCTTCTTAATGTTTAGCAGAAGTGAAGAGATTAACCAATTTGAACCCCAGTGGTATTCTGGCTTTGCAAGATGGGAGAATTTCTAGTCAAAGCCAAGCCAAGGAAAGCCTGGGCCAAAAAAGGCAACACTGGTCAGGCAAAGCGTGGCTTACTCCTAACAAAGTTTACATTTTACTATGCTGTCCTAGACATATAAGGAAGTAGGCATCCAAGTCTTTTCTTATAACCCCAAATTTCTGCTTGGATTCTACTATTTAACCATTTTCAAAATGTACTAAGCTAGGCATCGCTGAGTTTTCCTAAATGCATCATTTTTCAACGTCTAAGAGTTCCTTTCTCCTCAGCAAAGATTTGCTTACCAACTCCAGCCCATAATAACTTGACACTTCTGCATTTTTATTTATCTAAACCATAAACAGTACTTTATCAACTATCTGCATGTTGTTTCACATGTAAAGTTAATCTCTGAAAGTAAAATCTATCAGCAATTTAAGAAGACAAATTATACCTCATACTTCTTTATCAGAAACCAAATCAATATTAGGGGATAAAAATTATTTCTAAACTCACAATATATATTTAAATGAATACTATTTTGAGACCAAAATCATAAAATACCAGGCAAATAATGACTTAACTTTTTTTCTTAAAAATTATATACCATCACTAATGGAGGTATATAATGAAATGAAACAACTTTTAAGAAGTGAAAATCCAAATTCTTTTTGTCTAGCTTTTTCTATCATTCCCTTTAAATAGCAAAACTTGATATAAATCTGTGAAAACTATCACCTCTTAGAAAACAGTGGTGACTAAAACTGTTAGATTAAATAAAGAGGCTGGTATCAAACTTCCAGCCAGACGAGCACACCAAATTGTTCTAAATACCTTCTTCAAAACTTGTTAAGTACCACTTCCATCAAAACTGATTTCAAAAACTGTAAGCAGCAAACTTCTGTAGGCTAGCACATTCTCTGTAAACTATTTGCCTAGAATGAATTTTGACATTTGATTCATACAGGCTGTCTGTGCTACAGAACAGCTTATTAGAGCATCCCTATTCAAATCACTTTAAACTGCTGCCAACAGAAATATGGAAAGAGATCAACAAATATGACAAACAAGATCATAAGACTCAGATTAAGTTTCCTCCATGTCAATAACCAGACAATGCATAAAATCAGACTCAACCTCAAAACAGATCAAAATGGCATATTCTGCAAAGCAGCACGTTATAAAATGTAGTTCAGTTAATAGGGAGGATGGAGCTTTTGTTTTGAGGTTGTCTCTCCAGAGCCCAAGAGTTTAAAAAAAAAAAAGGTAGAATAATATTCCTAGTCATAAGTTTTCTAACAGAGTTTATGTGAAACTCTGTTGGAAAGCATAACTAAATAAATACAAAAATAGCAATCTGACAGATCATTTCCCAGTGCTTTAATCATTTAGCCACCTTGCATAAAGAATTGTTTTTCTGACTAGTCCAGCGCTTTTTGGGGGCCATTTTTATTATATTCCATTCAATCCCTTTAGGGTCCAAATGTTAGCATATCATATTACAGTGCTGTAAATAGAGATGATAAATTTTGTCCATGTTTCCACGAGGCCGCGGAGTCTGCATCCTGCTGTGGAAGCAGTGGATGGAAAGAATGGTCCCAGCTCGAGCTTCTGTGAAATAGATTAAACAATGCTCACAGGTAAAGGCCAGACTCAAATCTTTGCCCCCTATTCAAGCTCCTGCACACATCGCCAAAGGAATCGGGGGAGGGGAAACAGAGAGGTAGGAAGTTTTGCCAAATACTCTCCTCCCTGATCCTAACAGTTGAGAAATAAAAACTAAGTCAGAAACATCTTGAATTGGCTCAAGAGACGCCTGGAGAAGAGACTGGAAATAAAACCGTAATGAAAACAGAGGGATTCTGGGCAGAATGGGTTTAACAAAAGATACTTTTTTTTTTGTTGGATGACAGAAAAATAAATTACATCTTATCTGATGAACTCAGAAAAGGAGTTAAAAATGTTTAATACTGACTTCTTTTATAGAGTGACAAAAATGTATCTGAACAGATTCTAAAGTACAAATTTTACTCTGAAAAGGACTTTCCCCACCATTTCAAATGTTATTCTTCCTTCAAATAATTTTTATTCCAAAAGAGAAAACTAATTCAAACATCTGGTGCTGGTTCCACTACCACCTTCAGGTTAGAGTAAAAACTTCCTAAGTGGTAAATTCCCATGGTGCTGGCATGTCTGGCGGCATGTGTGGGAAACGGGAGGCAGAGATGGGTGTGGCCTTCAAAATTATGTCAGGGTGGTCACTGAGAGTGAGAAGTTCAAGTTTCAAGCTTTCAAAACCCATTGACACAAGGGCAAAAGAGGCAATCCACAGACTGTGGAACCCAAAGTGGGGAAGGCCAAGGAGAAACCATGTGGTTGAATGCTGACAGCTGAGAAATTAAAACCATATTATATTCTTTAGTTCGCTCAAGAGAAGAGGAACAGTAGAGAAAAAGAGGCAGGGAGTAAGGTATTAATTATATTCTCCTCTCCAAGCCCAGCTGATACCCAGCCAGCCAGCAACCTGACCCGTGGCAGCTCGGATTTGTGTGAAAGAATTGTGAGGCCTTTGGGAGTCCGCTTCCTTCTAGGCTGTGAGATCCTGAAGGGCCAAGACCATACCTTGCCCACTTCTGCATGGCTCTCACACCTGGCAGGTTCACAGCCTTTAAAGAAATTCAATAAATCTTTTCATTTATTTAGGTCCATGAAGTGTTCATACAAGAAGTTAGACTACCCTTTTCTAAGCATTTAAAAAGCAGGGCATTCGGGATTAGCAGATACAAACTATTACATATAAAATAGATAAACAACAAGGTCCTACTGTAGAGCACAGGGGACTATAGTCAATATCCTGTACTAACCTATAGTGAAAAATAATATATAAAAGAATATATATGTATTCCTGAATCACTGTGCTATACATCAGAAACTAACATAATGAAGATAAAATATACTTCAATAAAGAAATCAAATTACCTCTTAAAAAATATAAATATATAAATAAATAAAAAGCAGGGCACCTGTGGGCAGAAGAAGTAATATGAGGGAGTGAGGGACTATATACATACACACACAAATCTTTCTTTTCTAATTGGAGAGGATGGAGCGACAAATTAGGAACATAAACAAGCAAACACAAGCATTTAGCTTAGACAAAGATGAAAATTTTACACACGTACAAGAAAGAGAGAACTAAATCAACAATTAACTTTTCTATGAGAAGTATTATAGGCAAAGCCCTGTGTTAATGCCCTTTTGGGAAGAAAGAAGAAAGTCTTTTTTCACAAGGAACTAACAGTCCAGGTGAAGAAACAATGTAAGCATGAGAAAAATCAAACAACAATACAAGGGCTTAGCCGTTGCTCAACACAACAACACAAGAGACTCTTTCACAGGGCAGCACATGATTAACTGTCAAATTAATGGTGCAAACAAGTTTGGAGGAAGAAAAAACATTCAGAAAGCTGAATTTAAGTTGAGCAAAAAAAGACAGGGAGAAATCGTGCAGATGGGGAAGTCGAAACGGCAGAGATAGTCTGCTCAGAAACCTGAAGAAAGGACAGACAATTCAGTGCTTGATTGGGAGACCAATTTGGCTGGCAGAGGAAAACACAGAAAATCCTATAGCAAAAGAGAGATCAAAAGACAGTCTGAGGTCGTACCTAACAGCATCAAAAGGCATCTGAGGTCATACTTAATAGCATGCCCAGCTAATGAGTATGCTCTGCTCCTGTGAACTCCTCATGGTCTGTAAGCTGGACCAAAGTATTCAACCCTAGGCATAGCATGGTAGCCTTCTCCCAGTAAGTAAATAAAAATTCAGTTACTGTATAGAATTATTACCTTAAATTCCTTTTTTGAGCTAAAGGATAAATGGACAGTTAGCCAGAGACATTCCATCTGGACCTATGTCACTGGAATTTTAAACTGCATATAATATATGCCAATTAAATTGTTTATAGTTCTCTTTAAATCATATTTAAATCTAACACTATTTTATGGGAGTCTGGAGAGAGCCACAACGACCAGATCCTCTGCAAGAATGCAGATAGTTAAAATCAGTTAACCAGTAAACCTAGTAAGGGTCAATTATGGAAGTCTGAAAGAACAGCCTTGGAGGGTGACAGTAGACAACCAAGTAAATACATAAAACACACTCAAAAGCCATAAGAGCAAGTTGGATTTCTGAGGCCAGTGCTATAGACAAGAAAGGCAAGAAAGACCTTGACACATTCTACTGTCTGATAAATACTTTTATCATCAGAACACTGACGAAGAGAGCCTACATTCTGATAGCCTTATTCACAGCACTGAGAAAAATGGTCCTGACATTCCTGTGTGGGCAGGAACAATGCCCTCAATTCTCAGACAAAATCAACACGTGGGAACAACTTTCAGATGCCAGAGGAAAATGTGAGCAACTCTAACTTCAAATGCACATTCACTCGTGCTTCCCAAGTCTTACAGGAACTTTCACATTTATTTGCAGACTTTAAAATATACATATACAGACTTATCAGCTGCAGTAAAGCCAGTTCAGTTCCAGAAATAGAGGAAGCAAATATTTTCATTCTTACTTTGCAATCTGAGAATAGAAGAAAAAGAGGAAGCGACTTCCCCAAGACATCCAGAGAGTCAAAAGAAAAATAAACATAGATCTCCTGACTTTAAATCCATGGCTCCAACTGTATTTTCCGTTAGAGGAAAGAGCCCTGCTGTTTTAACACACTGAGTATGTAAATGACTTCAGTGGCGACATCACAAGAGTCCTCCTATAGTGGAGTCTCTGGAATAAGCATGCAGAATTCAGGAGACTCCCGAAAATTCTTTACAGTTAAAATCTGGCACCAAAGGAGCTTGTCACATACCATTAAATATCTCAATGAGATACAAATAGATAGAGATCAGAGAATAGAAATTATAAATTTTCTTCACTAAATAATAGTAATCTTCAAATTAAAGTTTTTTTTTAATGTTCGAGATTTCAGTTTCTTATCAAGAGATGATAAATTAGTATAAAATGGAAGTCACAATTTTCACTAACTTCAATGAAATAATACTTTACACAAGGTTTGGAACAAATGCACAAAGACAGACTTGGCCTTGCGTCAGAAATAACGCATGGCTTAGCAATAAGCCTATTGTTAGTTATATAAGCCAAAAATAACATTAATTAAAGTCAAGCATTTCCATATTTTTTTTACTTAATTACATTCATTCTCTAAAAATGCATTGTTATCCAATATTTATGCTCATAAATATTGTGTGTGAAGCATTTTTATCCACTTAATATTAATATACACTCTTTCCACGAAAGAATGCAGACTCCAAAGATAACAATTAGTTTTTGAAAATGGTGCTGCCTTGGCTCCGTGGGCAGTCTTCTCCACTTAATTCCTGAGGTTCAAGAATAGGCTCATAATGGCCCACAGGAGAAAGAATGCAGAAATAGAGAGGCAGAAAAGGGCGGGGTGGGGAGGGGAACACAGATGGACATACGGAGATCGATCTAGCTATTTTAAGGGAGTAGTCTGTGAAACAGAGACATCAGGACACCAAACAAACAAAAATATTCGCAAGAATTATGTTTTAAGAAAATCATTTAGTTAATACAGTAACACTGACATTAAATGGTTTAAAAGGGGTGCTATTGTTGCACCAAGCCTGTTTTATCTGTCAGACCAAATGTTACTGACAGATAAACAGGAAACCACCCAACTTTCCCTAATCATATTGATAAAGTCATATCTATAAAGACCACTTGTGTGCATCATAACCAACGCAGTGAATAAAGAAGACCCCTTAAACGCCTGCAGCCATGTCTTAGTATCTAAATAGCATTCTTGATCTTGTTAGGTCTTATATACTAATAACTTTACATCCTCTGGTCCATTTCTTCCCAGCTCCTTTTTGCTCTATCAATCAGTTTTAAGTGTCCCACCCTGGCATGTGTGGCCTTCTAGAACCGCTTCCTGCTCTATAAAGTCCATTAAGTCAGGCTGTCCCAGCTCCTCGAGATTTTCTGCACAGGCCATGCTCCTCTCTGTTGTAGGTGCTCTGAGTGAAGACATGTAGGCCCCCTTCAGTGGGCATGCTATAATCTAAAGGTCTAACTGAAAATTAGATACATGTACATACAAAAAGACAAAAAGCAAACAATAACTATAAACATCTACGAAGCCATGCTAGACATACTTATAATCTTTGATGACAGTGAACAGATGGAAACAAATCTAATCTCCCCAACCAAATAAAGTAAAAGTATTTCCTACAGTGTATTCATTTCCTTTAGTGCTTGCAAGTTCGTTAACAGCGACAGTTTCCTACAACATACTTCCCCACCCCAAGTAGTCCTCAGACACCAACTTCCGGTGTGGGGCTACAGAACGACAGATATGCAGCATCAGCATGTCACCCGATGTGTCTAAGGTCAGCGCTGAAACTGGGAAACAGGAGCATGCTCAAACCATGTGATGGCTGTCATTCAGGCTCTGCTCAAAAGAGGAAGTGAGAGCAGTCTGTTCAGTATCAGACCCATTCCAATGACACTAAGCAAGCACTCAGAGAATCCAGATGCAAAGAACTGGATAAAAGAAAAATTAATCAAAAGAGGGAATGACACTTCTAAGGTCTGCATTGTTACAACAGCTATTATGACACTGATGAATTACGGCCTATAATCAGATATGGTCACTGCCTAGAATTCCAGTGAACTGTTGGTACATAAAATCTGCTGTGGGATCACATCACTAACGTCTACTCAAATTTCGTTTTGCTTTGTATTTGACAGGGAAAAAGAAATGTTTACTCAACACATAAGCTACAAGCTTATTTCAAATTCAGCTACTCTCCTCAAAAATTTGTTCTGTAACGGTACATTAACTAATCACTTACTAGCTAAAAGATACTCTGTAAATTAACAGTCATTGAAATAAAGACTCCTCTGCTTCCCCAACCAATTTAAGCCTTGGTGAATTAAAGAACAACACTGCTGCTTTCAACTTTGAATACTTTCTAAACTCTGCTCAAAAGATCTATTTAAAAAATGACTCGATTTTGCATATATCATAGAAGAGGGACTCGTCACACATGTAAGAAATTGCTTTATTTTGTACCATTCCAAAATGAGACTGGATGATGAATATATGTGTGCTAAACAAGATGGGGAAAGGAGGAGGGAGGCACAGTGATCAGTATTAGACTTTACTGAGTCAGGTGTGTCTGTGAAACACCAAAGATCACTCCTGAATAAAAGTAAAGGGGAAAACGGGAAATAAATTCAAGTAAACAAAGAAAAATAAGACAACCCAAAATCATATATTTCAGTTATCATCTGAAATAAATGACCTAAATTCACCAGTGAAAAGACAGAATCCTCAAATGGGATTAAGAAACATGTCCCCTCAAAGCCATAAGAATACAATGTTTAAAAGCAAAAAAAGGGGAGGACATAGCTCAGTTGGCAGAGCACATGCTTAGGATGTACGAGGTCCTGGGTTCAATCCCCAGTACCTCCATTAAAAAAATAAACAATAAATAAACAAACAAATAAACCTAAATACCTCCCCCCTAAAAAAGACATAAAAAAAGAACAAAAAAAAATTTTTTTAAGGAAAAAAAAAAGGAAGAAGAGGTAAAAATAGAAGTCCAGACAGTCCTTCGCAAAATAAAGCTAGTATGGAAATATTAATATTAAATAAATGTTAAGGTATCATATGATGGTAAAAAGGGAAAGTCTAAGAATATACAGTTCTGCACAGGTATGTATCTAACAATCTAGCCTCAAATTTTATAAAGTATACACTTACAGAAATACAAAGAAACTCCTAAATCAACCATTATAGAGACTTTAACACACACCCCTAGGCAGTTAATTACTATGCAGACATCCTGACCCATATAATTAATAAGTCTGATCAAGAGGACAAACTGGAAACCTGTAGCAACAATGAAAGGATAATACACTTTTCCAAACTCAAAAGAACTACTATAAAAATTGACTACACATTAGGCTACAAAGCAAGCCTTAACAAATACAACAGAATCTTTTACTTAGACCACATTCTAACCACAATGTAATAAAACAGGAAATCTGAACAAAAGAAAAATGTCCTCTCCCCACAAGACATGTATACATATATTCACCCACAAACACAGACACACTCTGGAAATTTAAAAACACACTAATAAAAACTTCAGTGGTCAAAAATGACCCATAATGGGCTTGAGAAAATATTAAGAAGTGAATGACAATTAAAAGCACAGTATTTCAAAACTTGTGCACTGAACAAGAGGCACATGAAGGGAAATTACAGCCATGAAAGCATAAAGCATACATCTTTTTCCCAAGTATTCAACTCAAGAAATTAGCAAAAAGATAGAATCCCAAGGAGAAAATAAAGAACAAAATATTACAAAATATAAATCAAATAAAACCAAGCTTTTTCTTTGAAAGAAAAGATTAAAATGGTTAACTCTGCAGCAAGAATGATGAAGAAAAAGTAAATAACACAACAAATGAAGTTAAAATCAAATATACAAGATAAGAATACTATGAAAAACTTCATACCAATAGATTTGTCAAATAAGATGAAAAGGGCAGTTTCCACTAAAAATATGAATTACTCAAACTGATTCAAGAAAAACCAGAAACACACTGTAAGAAAATCAGATGATTAAAAATTTAAAAATACCCCCAACCTTATTTTTCCCACAAAAAAGGCCACCAGCCCAAGACAGTTTTAAAGGCAACTTCTACCAGGATCTCCAAAGAATAGTTAAATCTCTAAATTTATCCAAACTTATCCAGAGAATATTAACAGGTAAGCAACTTTATGAGGCTAGACTATAACCCAGAAAACAAAGTGATGAAGACAACTTGATAAAAGAAAATTTAAAACAATATATGAAAAAATCCTAGATTAAAAATGAAAAATCAATGCCAAATCATCATGAACAAGTAGTATTTATATTAGGAATTCAAAGATGGCTTAACGTTAGAAAACATTAATATAAATTCATTAACCGATTAGAAAAACATGATCCTCTCAGTTGCTACAGAAAATACATTAGATAAAATTCACTACCTATTCATGTCTTCCACCACCTATTTATGAAACTGTCTAGTTTAGTCTTAGAAACTAGGAAAGGAATATCCTTGAGGGGAGGGTATAGCTCAATGGTAGAGAGTGTGCTTAGTATGCATGAGGTCCTGGGTTCAATTCCTAGTACTTCCATCAAAATAAGTAAATAAATAAACCTAACTACCCCCCCCCAAAGAAACAAAAAAATAAATAAAGTTATGTAAGTTATCCTTAAGTTAGTTCTCAAAATCTAGACTCCCTAACTTTGAGGATAGATAGTAAAAATAAGGAACATGTGGTCACATAGACTGGGCCTGAGTCAAGTTCAGAACACCACTCTATTGTTTTCTTATTGTCCCCCTCCCCCTGCTACTGAGACGCACAGTATTCTCTGTCTCTCTCTCAGAGGTTTAAGGATTTTTAATCATCTTTTGCCACTCCTTTTCTTAAAACAACTAAAATATCAGAATAGTTAAAACTAAGTAAAATAAAGTTCTGTATAACTAATCCAAAGATAAAGGTAAGGACCATGAAGCACTCATCTTAGTAGTTCAGTGGTCAAGTTCATGACCTTCACAAATTGCCAGGGCTAGAGTCCTTGTTCAACCACTAACTAGTGATGAAAAGTTTAACCTCTCTAAGCCTTACATTCTCCATTTTAAGAGTGGGAATACTCATAATAATACCTGCCTGATATAGAGTTTTACAAGTATTATTTGAGATAATCCATTCAAAGCTCTTCATACAGTTCTTCAGTAAAATTAGCTATTAGTATGTCATGTAAATAAAGTAATTTAGCTATGAAAAGCAACAGACACTTTGGTCATAAAATTATAAGGCATTAAACGCTTTTAAAAAATTACATTGGCTTCAGTCAGCATCAGTGCTAATCAATTATATGCTTGGCAAATCAAGACTGTTTTTCAATTAAATGAAACTAAATAAATGAGCTACACTTTAAATCATTATCTGTCTCAGGAAGAAAACACCCGGGGTTAAACTGCTGAAATTCCATTACCCTGAAATGTCAACCCAGTGCAATGTTTCTTTCTTCAAGTGAAAAGAAACACTTATAGTCATGAGTAATACTCAATTTAACGTCTACTTAAATCCAGAACAGACCCCAGCCAATACATGTGACCAGTGCTGACGGGCAGATCAAGGGCCCTGCTTACCCCTAAGGGTCAGGGACTATTGTTTCTATGTTTTCTTGTTTTTTAATGCAAAACTGCGACAAACTAGCTTATAGGAACACAAAATATGCTCATTGTGTCAGACCACAAACAAAGGCAGAAGGTACTTATGCTTCATCCCACACATCAAGAGAGCTCTCCAGTCAGCTCCCTGCCTCACCTCCAGGCCACAGGTGTACTCGGTGCCATCCAGGAGGGTCACTTTACACTGGACGGTTTTGGTCTTCTTGGGGGCTTTCTGAGAGGCCTTCTCTGCCTTTAGCTCATTGGTCTGCACTTCCTTTGTCTCTCTTTTTGCTGCTTCATCCAGTTTGTCCTCTTGTATTTCCTTTACCTTCTCCTCTTCTCTCTCCTTACTTACTGCTTCAACAGGCTGTTAAGGAAAAAAAGAAATTAAGTTCATACTAAAGCTGATCGATTTGCAGAAGACAAGACATTAAAAGGAAAATCTTTAATAAGAACTGTGATTGTTATAAACACCGTAAGCCTAAGATTTTTTTTTTTTAATCTAAGGTCCTGTTCCAGGGTCCCATCCAGGACACCACATTACATGTAGCTGTCACGTTTTCTTGGGCTCTGCTCGGTCGTGAGGGCTTCTCAAACTTTCCCAATTATTTTTTTAAGTTTCTCTCTTTATTTAACACTTTTTTAAAAATTAAATTCTTTTCTGTGAGGGGTGGGTAATTAGGTTTATTCATTTATATAATGGAGGCACCGGGGATTGAACCCAGAACCTCGTGCATGCTAAGCACAAGCTCTACCACTGATCTATACCCTCCCCCTAAGCTTAAGATTTTAAAAGACTTCAAAACTTTGCTAGAAAGAATATTTCCCCACATCTTCTTTTCCCCAATCCACTGCCAGGTTTCTCCTTTTGCCAATTTGGTAATTTCAGCATGAAATGAGTAAAAAGAAACTATGTCCCAACAACAACAATTTAAATATCATCTCAAATAATAAAATTTCTAACTATAATTTCATACCATGGCAAAACCTAGGCTTCATTAGGCAACCAAAATGCACACACATACAAATCTGCTTCCTCCTAGCCACTGAACATTTAAATAAATCAAGTCAAAGATATAAAGGTGCACCGTCTTTAAAAGGAGAGGTGGTGGGACTCTGAGAGGTCCTGCCTAACCCTAAAGTGAATAGACATGAATTTTCTATGATCTGCGTATCTAGGGGATTTTTTCTTGCTTTATTATTTTAGAAAAGTTTTAAAAGGAATAATAGAAGGCTGTGGTAGACCCTCCAAGACCCATATTCCAGATATAGCAAGCCAAGGTTGTATCTTAATTCAACAAATCTAGAAATGATTCAAAACAAACGAATCCTTTTTGTTAACATGGTTATGCCAAAGAGCTTTCATTTCCAGACAGTCACTTCTCAAACATACCTGTGTCTCCAGACCGCTCACTGAAGGTTTCTCTTCCTTGACATCAGCCTTCATCTCCTGTTGTTTTCTCTGAGCTGTCTTGTCAGCATCACCCTTAGCCAGCTGTTCTTCTTCGGGAAGAGATTCCTCTTTATCTAAAACCTGCTCTTCCACGACAGCCTGGGAAGGCTCTTTTCTATCTCCTCCGTCTTTGGCCACGACTAAGTCATAGGACTTTTGTTTCTTAAGCCATGGGGGGATGAACCGAGAAACCCCCCTGCTCGCAGAGGGACCTTTCACTTTCTTCTTCTGGGGGCGTGTGCTGCTTTGGCTTTCAGCTGTAGGAGATGACTGGGGACCTTTCTCCTCCTCTAGATCAGACGGCTGATTCTGCTGATTTTCTGCTACTTCTTTAGGTTTCTCCTTGGTTGCATCTGCTAACTGGTCAGATTCCTTCTTCACTTCAGATGTGGCGCCCACTTCGGTAGTCATGGTCACAGCTTATACTATAAACAAAACAAAATCACCAAAAGTTATTTTACAAACTCTTCCAGTTTTGGTTTGGAGGCATGGGGCAGGGTGAGGAAGGGTGGGAAGGGGAATGGCAGAGAGATGAGAGGAGAAAACAAAGAAGAAGAAGGTTCACAAGCACAAGAGAAGATGGAGACTGCTACCCTCAATGTTTAGAATTCTCTATCAGAATCAAAGAACCAAAACTAGCATCACAATAGGATTAACTCTAGTTCTGTAGAGGGGGAGGGTAGAGCTCAGTGGTAAGAGTACAGGCTTAGCTTGCAGGAGGTCCTGGGTTCAAGCCCCAGTACCTCCATTAAAATCTATCAATCAAATTATCTCCTCCAAAAGAAATAATGAAAAAGAAAAAAGCTCTGATTCTGTACAGATAAAAATTTAAATCATCAAAAGCTCTAAAAGTGATTAGTTTTATTTGATTGCATCTAGCTAAATAATAATTCACCCCCCAAAATTCATTTTTTAAGGAAAATGACTTTTCTCTATACTTGGTATTCCTTATACTATGATATGAAAATGTTATTGATAATGTTACAAAATTCCAAGACACATTTCACTGTAATTCCACACATTAAAACCAACCTATACAAAACTGCTAGGTATTATAAAAATGAATTTTAAGTGTTCAGTGCTTAACTGCAAGAAAATTAAATCTGGAACAAAAATGACTTCTTTGTTGTGTCACTATTAAATCCCATAATTCACCAACACTGTTCCAATGCAAACATTAGTCTTCAAAGAAAGGAACTAAAACTATAATTAAAACACCAAATCTCTATCCCACCCAACCTCATACACAATTTTCTTGGTATTTGTGATTATAAGAAAAGTGTCTAGGGATTCCTAACCTGAACCAAATGAAGCCATCATAGGTGGGGAAAAATGAATCTCATGATTGACTCTATCACAACTAATGAAAACTAAATCAAAATTAAATCTGAAAGTAACAGGTTGTCTAAATTTTATACAAGCAAAGAAGGACTTTAAATAAAAACAACAGGCAGGCAATGAAAAGATACTCAACATAGTTAATTATCAGAGAAATGCAAATTAAAACCACAAGGAGATATCACTTCACACCTGTCAGAATGGCTATCTTCAAAAAGAACACAAAAAACAAACATTGGTGAGGATGTGGAAAAAAGGGAACCCTTATACATTTTTGGTGGGAATGGAAATTGGTGCAGTCACTATAGAAAACAGATGGAGGTTCCTCAAAAAACTGAAAGTGGAACTACCATATGACCCAGCAATTCCACTGCTGGGTAAATATCCAGAAAAAAACAAAAACACTAATTTGAAAAGATGCATGTACCCAGTATTCTCAGTAACATTATTTACAATTGCCAAGACATGTAAGCAACCTAAGTGTCCATCAACAGAACAATGGATAACGAAGATGTGGTAAATAGGTATGCAATGGAATACTACTCATCCATTAAAAAGAATAAATTTTGCCTCTTGCAACAACATGGATGAACTTGAAAAGTACTGTGCTAAATGAAATAAGTCAGACAGAAAAAGACAAATACTGTATGATATCACTTATATGTGGAATCTAAAAAATAAAACAAATAAATGAATATAACAAAAAAGAAACAGACTCACAGATATAGAGAACAAACTAGTGGTTACCAGTGCGGAGAGGGATGAAGAGAAGGGTAAGATAGGGTTAGAGGATAAGAGGAACAAACTATTACTTATTAAATAAATAAGCTACAAAGATATATTTATTGTACAACACAGGGAATGCAGCCAGTATTTTGTAATAACTATTCATGGAATATAACCTTTAAATGCTGTGAATCACTATGTTGTACACCTGTAACTTATGCAATATTGTACATTAACTATACTTCAATTAAGAATGAAAAAGTATAAATAAAAAAGCACATGCAGGGATGGCAGACACAGCACACTCTGCTCTTACTAATTATAAAATGTACTCAAAGGCCTGGCGCCCAGGCCAATGGGAAATTTCCCAGCTATCTCCAAAAGTGGTAAAAAACTTGAAGACTTCAAAAAACAAAGTAAATTTGATTTTTCTTTTTCTTAAAGCTTTATTGAAATACAATTTACATACCATAAAATTCACCTTTTTAAACTGTACAGTTAACGGTTCGAAGCATATTCAAAAGGTTGTGCAACCATCACCACTATCTAATCCTATAACACTTTCAACATCCCAAAAAGAAACCTTATACCATCAATAGTTACTCTCCAGTCTCCCCTTACCCAAGCCTGTGGCAACCACTAAACTACTTTCAGTCTGTACAGATTTGCCTATTTGACATTTCAAATAAATGGAATCATACAACATGTAGCATTTTCACTTGGCATGTTTTCAAGGTTCATTCATGTTGTAGCAGGTATCAGTACTATACTTATTTCTTAAAATACTATTCACTATCTTTTGCAAATCATATTTCTGATCAGAGTCTAGTATCTAGATATATAAAGAATTCTTACAACTCAACAATAAAGACCAAAAAAGAAAAATTTTAATGGGCAAAAAAGGATTTGAGTAGACATTGCTCCAAAGAAAAAATGGCCAATAAGCACTTGAAATGATGCTGAATATTATTAGTCATTAAGGAAACACAAATCAAAACTACTAGGAGACACTACTTCACATCTACTAGTATGGCTATAATCAAAAAGACAGATAGGAACAAGTATTGGTGAGGTTATGGAAAATTTAGAATTCTCAGCACTGCTGGCAAGAATGTAAAATGGTACAGCCATTGTGGAAAACAGCTTGGTGGTTTCTCAAAATGTTAAACATAAAGTTACCATATGACCCAGCAATTCCACGCCTAGAAAGTGAATCCCAAGAGAAATGAAAACATACGTTCACACAAAGACTTGTAAATGAATGTTTATAACAACATTATTTATAATAGTCAAAAATGAAAACAACCCAAATGCCCACCAACTGATGGATGGATAAACACAGTGTGACATGCCCGTAAAATAGAATATTAAGTCTTGACAAGGAATGAAGTACTCATATATGCTGTCACATATGAACCTTGAAAACATTATGCTATGTGAAAGAAGCCAGATACAAAAGGCCATACGCTGTATGATTCCATTTGTATAAAATTTCCAGAAGAGGCAAATCTACAGAGAAAAGAAGAAGACTAGTGGTTGCAAAGAGTTGAAAGGAAGGGAGAATGGGGAGCAACTGTTAACGGGGACAGGGTTTATTTTGCAGATGATAAACACATTCTGGACTTAGTGATGACAGTTGTACAACCTTGTGAATATATTCAAAAGCAATGAATTGTAAATTTTAAAAGGGTGATATCTCAACAATAAAAAAACTTCAAAATTGTAACATACTTCTGATGTGCAAGCACAGAAACATTCAGTCAGCCAGCCTACACTTAACAGGTCCCTACAATGTGCCAAGTACTGGGCACATGAATACAGACTACCTTCAAGGAGCTAGAGGAGGTGGGGTATAGAGAAATCAAGAGCTTGTTGTTTAAAAGGCACAGGACAAACACTTAAGCCAGATTAGGAGAAGAGGGTCATTAGGCAAGCCTTTCTGCAGAAGTTGACATTTGAGTTCGTTTAAAACAGTAAGTATCCATTATTCAGGCAAGAAAGTCAATATGGGAAGCACGTGCTAGGCATAGGCAAGTGTGTAGAAACATAAGAACATTCCTCCCATAGGAAACTACAAGTACTGAACAAAAATACACTGTACAAGTGAAGTGGGGGCTTGTGAATGGGGATCGGAGGGAAGGAGGAGGGTGAACTGGTGATGATTAAGTAGGAGACATAGACAGAAGGCATAATACAAAAGATTTTGTGTGTCTTGGTAGGAAAGGTCTGGAGGTTGATTCAAAGGCAATGATAAGTCATACAAGCACTTTAAGAAGAGGAGTAATGTAATCAGACTCACAGTTCAGTGAACCCACCCTTGCTGTAAAGTACTGGACAAGAGAAAGAATGAAATAGAAGGACATCAGGAAGCTGTTGCAACAAGCCAGGCATGAAAAGGTGACTGGTCTATACTATAGTGGAAGCAGTGCGGTACAGGATAAGAAACGGTAAAAGGGGAGACTGGATATGACGTGGTGTCTATGAAAATAGCAAATCAAAGAGAGAAGAGTAGAGGAAAAGTCCCAGGTCATGAGAGACTAGGGTGATGGTAGAACCATCCAGGGAAACAGGAAACACGAAGGAAAGAAGGTCTGGCTGACACAATTAAACTAGATTTTTAATTCATTGTGGCTGAGAAGTTTAAGGAGGTGTCCAGTTGGCCACCTGACACGCAGGTCTTGAGTGGAGGCTAGACAGGCACTAGGGATACCGATTTGGGAGCTGTCACTACATGGGTGACAGCTAAAAGCACAGGTGATACAGACACCACATAGAGAAAAGTGTAGTTTGAGCTTAGAGGGTCCTGAAGAGAACCTTTCTCACCACCATTTAAGAGCCAGGCAGAGGGGAAAGGCACAAAGGGCAAGAAGTACATAGTGAGACAGGGAGATCAGGGGACAGTAATGTCCTTGAGGGCAATGCCAATAGTTCGGTAACTATAATATATGTGTGTCCAATCTTACATCTCATTCTTACACATTTAAAATTCAAAATAATGTCTTCCAGTAAGACCATTATGTGAGTACTTGCATTGGCTCCATATTGCACAGAAAATCTTTTTTTCTGTCTCTAAAAGGTACTATTTTCCATGTATCACTCAAGTGGAAAATATTTACATTAATCATGAAATTACCAAAGGTGACTTTTAGCATATACTCTCTAATTACATTTTGAAAGTTGAATTAATGTCCTGGTAAAAATTAAAACAAAAATGCCTCATGCTTGCCCAAGCTAAGCAGGATTAACTGGCAGCTCTCTGGTTACTTTGGCTGTGAGAAACAATCTGGAGACCAACCAACTAAAGCTGATTCCTGGTCAAAATATTATAAAAGCAATGAAATATAAAACTAAAGTTTCCACCATTAGGTTAAAAGCATTAATATTTGTATTTTAATCATAAGATTATCACTCACTGTTTACTGTGTCAGACATAACGCAAATATTTTCTGCTCCTCAAAACATTCTACAGAGTAGGTAATATCCCCATTTTGTGGTAATAAATGGAAGAGTAGAAGTTAAGTAACGTATCCAAGGCCACTAAATGGAAGACAATGCCGCTGGGTGCACCTGTATTTCGTACGGCAGTCACAACTCCATTGCATAGGAAAGACTGAATCTACCACAGCCCTCGGCTTAGTCCTCAAAACAGATTTATGCCAGTCTGACAAAATGACTACAGAACAATATGAATCTATTCTGTGATTTACTATAATTAGTCCTGCCCCTCCCCGAAATAAGAAATTTACAGACTAGGTCCCATCACATAGAAGATCATACTTGAAGGTTATTACTTGGCCATGTAATCACAACTGAGCTGATGGACCGAAACTAAACACAAGGTGCTACTACAAAGACAAACAGCACAGAGAAACCGTATCACTTAGCCCCATAAAGCAGTCCTCCATAATCACTACTGTATTCGCAAGACTAAGTTTTACGAAGTTCGGAGTTGAGCAGTGTTGCCCATCCAAAGGGAAATTATAAGACAAAATACAATGGAAATGGCTAATTAGATTGTAAATATTCAACAATAAGGGTGGATACAATTTACGTAAATAAGTACATCCTTAAAATAGTTTCAAGAGATCAACAAAGCTCAAATCTAAACACTAGCTTCTTTGTTGATAAAATGGTGTCTTAAACAAATTACCACCATCAAGAAAACATGATTATAGCGCATCCGTTCACCATAATTATCATGCCTGTAACTCACAGAGTTTCAAATGTGGATAAGCCTTTAAATACCACTGCCCACTAAAATGGAAACTCCTGCAGGGGAACGCAAGCCTTTCCACTAAAATGAAAGCCCCCTGAGGGCTGGGATCTTGGGATCTTTTTTTTTTTTTTTTTTCACTGCTGTTTCCAGCATCTAGACTGGCACATATAGGACACCAGATAAATATTTACTGAATGAGTGCTGTGAAATCATCTGATCTAATACCTCATTTTCTCTTATCAACACGGAAACTGAGGAGGGGAGGGTACAGCTCAGTGGTAGAGTGTGTGCTTAGCATGTATGAGGTCCTGGGTTCAATCCCCAGTACCTCCATTTTATAAATAAATAAACAAATATATAAATAAATAAACCTCATTACTTCACTCCTAAAAAAAAAAAAGACAAAACAAGGAAAGTAAGGCTCAGAAAGACTAGACTTGCCTGAGATCACAAAGCTGGGGGAGGGGTGGGGCAAAGCCAAAACTAGAAAGACTAGTTTCCCAAACTCTAGCAATGCTGATTCCACTAAGCTTTAATTACAATTACCTAAAATCCATCATTAATATAGTTATATAACATATTAAGTAAAGACCTTTCTACTCATCAACAACCAAAAAGAACACTGCGGTGAACAGTCAGCCCATGAGACAGGCATGTGGTTTTGACACAGTTACTATGTTGGCATGCTCCCTCTGGGTTGACAAGCGGTCATTATTGTAGCAGCTCCATGAGGAAAAGCATGCATCATTTAACACACAGCCAAGCAGAAACTATCACCAACTGAGGATCGGGATTGGTTAGGCAAGGAGAGATGTGATGCAAAACCATTCTTTATTCTTATGTTTAGAAAAGGAGATAAATTCCAAGGTGCTGTCACTATCACTAGGCTAAACTACGTGCCACGTAACATTATGCTGCTGAAAACACTGGTTTTTAATACAACAGCAAGTAAGCAAAGCAAAGCAGAAAGATACACAACTCCATATACTCATACAAAGAACTTCAAGCAAGAAGTTCATGCTCATTATTGGGTCCAGATGTTTCCTTAAAACCCTGAAAGAACCAGCGCAACTCTAAGAGCCTTTGCTGTTAATAAAATCCCTGGAAAGGGAGTCGGGTGGGTGAGCTGCCCTGCTGGCTGAGTGGCTCCCATCCTCTGCTGAGATCACAAGCAATGATTTCCACCAGCAGAGCTCAAGTTATGGGGCTCAAGATGTACAAAATGGGGAAATATGCATTTCTAAACTTGAATATAGTGGAGAGAGCTTTCCTTTGAACTTTGAGAAAGACAAAACTGTTCAACAAATAACAAACTTAAAAAAGCACTGGCAACGCGTGGGCAGTTCCAATTTGGTCATTTTTCACAACTGACAAATCTTGTTTTTATCCATTGTTGTGATTGGGCAGAGGACGTGTGCAGCCACTTTCTGATACCCACAATCACTTGCTTATGTTCATCTCCCCAGACTGCTTGTATCCGGCCCCCCCTTTAAATAACCCCACTACCTTCCCTTAAAGCACCAAATGTAACATAAACAAAACAGCAAACCCAGTAAAGGAATGATTCAGCAGCCACCTAACTCCATTTAGGAAGCAGTAAGAGTGATGCTTCTCAAATACAGCCAACATGTTAAAAATTTTTTTTAAAAATGGGGGGGAGGGGAGGAAAGAGAAAAAAGAACTATCTGGAGAGGGAGAAGGAATAACAAAACAGGCAGACTGAGAGCCGACTGCAAGTAATTCCTCTCCCTTGTAGGTTTATTTTTCTTCAGTGTCAAAAGGTCTAGAAAATACTATATCCCACATCCAAATAAGCACCACTACATTCCAAAGGGACTATCTATTAGTTTATTTACATGACAAAGATAAACAAGAGTTATTTTCTAAATAATTCGATGCTGCCCACCCTAGTTACCTTAGTAACACATTATTTCACTTGTTTGGTTTCTGTTAAAGGGATAAAGGACCTATAAAAGAGACAGAACTATTTCTATAAAAATATAAGCAAACATCTGGTTTACATTAAACCCACATACACAAAAGATATGAACTGTAGCCCTTTGCTAATTCAAGTCTAGGCAGGGTCCGGTTACATTCAGAGCATGTGTTTCCTCCACCCTTTCTACTTTTTAACAGAACTCAAATTTTGTTCAGCTTTTCTCTTTTCCATGTAATCCCAGTGGAGGCTGGCTCCAGGTCAGGCCACAAGGCGATGGTCTCCCGGTCAAGGGCAATCATGGTAGCTTCCCCGCCGCCTTTGCCAAGAAGACATGAAGAAAGTCTGGGGAGGGGGGGCTTCTAGGTAAAGATTCCTCCCTCTAAGCCACAGGAAGAGAAGGGCCCTATTCTGCCTCTGAACACTACATACATGACTCCTAGAAATGCTGTTGCCATCTTGAAGAATCCATGAGGGGAGAAGGCCTGAGGACAAAGTGACACAGCAGAGGACACTGGCAAGAGACTCACAGAGAAGAGGACCAGCCCACTGCACTTGCTCGTCCTGGCCAGGTCCTGCGTTTGAGCTTCCTGTCATGTGACCTAACACACTCCCCTCGGGGTGTAAACGATTAAGCCAGAGGGTTCAGTTACTTGCAGCCACTATCAGCCTCTGAGTATTCTGACGCAGGCATTAGAAAGTAAGCTCTGAAAAACTGGGAGCACGCAGAGAACTATCTCGGGTAATCACTACTCCCCACTGGGTTGTACGGCCCTCGTGTCTAAGAGCCGCGGATGTTAAAAAGCTCCATTTTTTCCAGATGCTCAGTTTTTTTAAAACCTAGTCTCTGAGTTAATATTAGTGAAATAAACCATTAATTCTTCATTCTAACAACTTCAAATAAAAATGAAATAAATATCTTAGAGTTCAAAGTGAAAGATTCCCCTTCTTCATATATTGGAGGGGTGGGTGTAAATGAAAACCAAGACATCATTTTCCACAATGTCCAAGTCCAGTAACATCTAAGATAAATGCTAACAATCTTACTCATTAACAGCAAGTTCCTGCTGCTCTCATTAAGAATCATGTCAAGCACAGAAAGCAAACTTGCGGGTATCAGTAGGGAAAGCAGCTGGGGAGGGATAAATTGGAAGCTAGGGATTCACAGATATACACTACCATATATGAAACTGATAAACAACAGGATCTTACTGTATAGCACAGGGAACTATATTTGATACTTTGTAATGGCCTAGAATGAAAAAGAATATGAAAAGAAATATATATACATATATATACACACACACACACACACATACATGACTGACTATGCTGTACACCAGAAATTAACACAACATTGTAAATCAACTATACTTCAATTTAAAAAGAAAGATCATGTCAAGAAAGAGAGCTACACCAAGCAAAGTCTTTTCCACAAGCAACTAGGGTCATTCTCAGAAAGAAATATCCTTTCCTGGAGTCCAATATACCAGAAGTTGTACATAAATCGTTTAGGATCCCCAAAACGCACATCATTATTCTCAATCAAACTGCATGTAAGCCTCGTTGTATTGGGAGCTCCAACAGCACACACTCATCAAAGAGACATCCAGAACTCTGCTGGTTCTTCATTAATCAATTATGCACACTGAGTTGTGTGGTCAGAATTATCAATGAACTGCATTTGCTCAAATTCCTTCTCTCAGATGGGGCCCTAATTTTTGTAAAGGCCAAAGCTCGAGCTACATTCTTTATGCGTGAAGCCAACTAATCATTGGCTAAAATAACATGATGGTTTGGAGATCAAGTCTGGGAACTAAACATTAGTTAGATTAGAATTCCAGCTCTGTCTCACACTAGTCACGTAACCATGGACAAGTTATTTAGCATTGCTAAGTCTCCGTTTCCTCATAAGAGAAACAGGAATATTAATACATACCCACTGAGTGGCTCTAAGGATTAAATTAGATGCTATACATAAAGTGTCTGGCACATAATAAATTCATAATAAATGGTGGGCACTGTCATCATGCAGGGATTATGTGAAAGAAGGAACTAAATCCAATTGTTCATGAAAGGTAATAATAGTAATAGTATTAACAGTAAGAAGTAATAAATAATAATATCGGCTATTCATTGAACACTGTTCTAGAGACTCTGCTTGTAGAATTCTTCTAATACACACAACCCTTTGAGGTAGGAACTAAAATCATTCCCACGTTGCAGATGAACAAAGTACAAGAGGATAAATAACATGAGCTGAGCCACACAACCAATAAACAGAAGGGCCAGGGTTCAACCCAAGGCTGTCCAGCTCCAGAGACTTCAGGCAATCCTGCCACCAATCCCAAACAACTTCACTGCTGTATAACCAGCACCTGGCATAATCCCAGACAGCTCCTTATTTGTTGAAAAGCAAAAAATCAATAAACTATTACTACCATTTGGTGATTCACAACCCTAAGCGCCATTCTCATGGAGCCCCTGATAAAGTTCACCCACTTTCAGGACATGGGTTGTGTCAGTATTTTCGCCCCTTCTTTGAAAACAAATGTTTCTTGAGTACTTTCATGGCATCTGTACCAGACATCAGCAATTTAGATGACAAGAATCCTACTCTCAGCCTAGTGAGGGACAGAGGTAGCAATAGTAGCATCCATATATATTCCAACCACTTGTCACTAAGTCAGAAATCTTGGTAATTTAGATTCTGAAATTACTACTAGTTTGAAAAGCTGACATCATTTTCTCCAAGGCTACCATTATCATCTCTTCAGGAAGTCACACCTGGGGAATGACGGTTTAGCACTCATAAAATACAAATAGGCATCATGCTTTTTTAAAGAGCACTTAAAACAAGTGCATAGTGTATAGGACAGGGAACTACATTCAGTGTCTTGTAGTAACTTATGGTTAAAAAGAATATGAAAATGAATGTATGTACGTTCATGTGTGACTAAAGTATTGTGCTGTACACCAGAAACTGACACAACATTGTAAACTGACTACACTTCAAAAAACATGTATTTTAAAAAATTAAAAAATAAAGAGCACTTAAATCTCAACTATATTTGCTACATATTTTGCCCTCAAGCAAAACTTAATTTGAAGAAAAAGACTAACAAAATAGTTCTTCATTATAAAGTTTCTTGACATCAAAACTCCAAAACAAATTAATTCCGTTGGCTAGGCTGACCAACCCCCACCCAGACAGGGAAAAAAGCGGCTAAAGGGTGAGTACAGAGTTAATGGAAAAAGAAAAACAAGGGACACATGAACCCAAGAAGAGATGCTCTCCACACTCATAGTAAAATAAATAACAGCTAAAATTTTAGAATGGCAAAATCCAAAAGCTTAATCACTGAGCAAGACTATGGGAACAGAGGCATTCTCATACAACTGCTAGTAAAAGAGTAAATGGGTACAGATCCAATGGAAGTCAATTTGCCAACAGCTATCAAAATTCCAAATGTGCACACATCCTAACCAGTTATTTGCTTGTGGGACTGTATCCTACAGAGACATATGAACATATGTAAAATAATGATGTAGAGATGAGTCACTATAACATTGCTTGTAACAGCAAAAGATTGATGTCCATCAACAGGTGACATTATGCTACAATCATACAACAGAGTACTATGCAGCTATGAAGAAATAAAAAGAGGAGGGTTACCATCCCTGTTACAGAAGTATCTCCAAGTTACACTGTTAAATACAAAAAGTAAGATTCACTAACTACTATATATAAAATAAACAGCAAAACCCTTCTGCATAGCACAGGGAACTATATTCAATACCCTGTAATAGCCTATAATGAAAACAAATATGAAAAGGAATATATATACGTACAATGAATCACTATGCCGTACACCAGAAATTAACACAACATTGTAAACTGACTATACTTCAATAAAAAAAATTTTTTTAAAAGCAAAATTCAGATAGCATGCATGATATGCTGTAACCCGTGGGCTGAAAGCAAAGTGTGCGGGAGGTATAAATATGTATATATGCATACTTACCTGGATATTCATATGGAAAATAGGGAAGCACAGAGAAAAGTGACAGCAGTGATTATGGGGAATGGTGGATGACATGGGGTAGATGAGGGACAGAGGTGCAGACAGGGAGACAGTTTTCAGTGAGCAGAAGTTTGCACAACCTGAAGCATTTAAGTACTTTATGAGAAGGATAATATTTACACATTAAAATATCTTATGCATTAAGTGAACCCAGCATGGCTGGTCTGCTTCCTTGGGAGACAATCCAAATGCCACACCGCCACAAGTGATGGTGCCACCTTGCTTTGTCACATAGCTCTGGCTTCACAAATGAACAGTCTGGGTGCAGAAGACTTACAGTCTATTCCAGCTCAGCAGTGGCATTAAGATAGCCTAAAATAAAATTGATTTCCTGCCATATGAAATTTAAGATTGTCCCTATATCCTCAGAGAAACTAATTTCTGCTCGCCTTCAATTCAACACACATTATAAACCCACCAATTACTCTGTACAGACACTGCTCTCCTAAGTGGAAAAAGCTCAAAACCTAAGCTTTTAGAGCAACCACACATCTTTTAAAAAGTGTATCAAGTATCCATTAAAAAAAAACAAAACTCTGTAGTTCCTTAGAAAGCCTTGCTACTAGCATTTTATTTTTCCCCCTCAGTGTGGAGTTAAAACAAAAGTTTGGGAGGGAGGGTTTAGCTCAGGGGTAGAGTGAGCTCTCAGTTAGCAAGCACGAGGTCCTGGCTTCAATCCCCAGTACCTCCATTTAAAAAAATAAATAAATAAACCTAATTATCTCCCCTGCTCCATCTCCCCCCAAAAATTGTCTTTTCTGACAATAATATTGGTGAGCATGCAGGCAGTCTAAAAAGATCATTCCTATTCTCCCCTGGAGGATTTGAAGAGGGAACTTGGAAAGAGATTTCTCTGAAAGTTGAGGCACTATTTTAAAAGGAGAGTAAAACAGAATGGGTAGATTCTTATTAAATTCCTAAGTTAGTCACACATAAACACCTCCAGTCTTGGTCAGCAGCTTCCTCCTCATTTACAGAGAAAAGCAGGAATAAAGTTGGCTTGACCAGCACGAGGATGTCATGTTTCCTGTCCACACCTCTTCCCTGCCCTACATCTGCTCCTACACTCACATAAAGAGGGGGAAACTTTTGCGTAGCTGAGTAACTACGTGTTCCCAGAGCAGTGTTATGCATCCAGTGGCTTCTAGATAAATGTCTTTTGTGATGTTCCCTAGTATTGGAGGAACATTTATTTGGACCACCATCATTAAATATAACATTTCACAGAGAAGAAAAATATACTCATGTGCAGTTTCTTCCGAACCTGGCTCAAAACAGCAAAGACAACACCAAAAATCTTTCCTGGTCATTACATGTATCAGGGAGTATATTTTTTCTGAGCTCATCCCATAGCTACCTTCTGCACAGGGTCCTTCCCCAGCCCTATCAGAAAATTCACTTGGTAGCAAGTGGTAATCTACAACTAGTCTAATAATATTTCTGTTTGAATCAAACTCAAAATTCTTTAGCTAAAAAATAACAGCAGTTCGGGAGGCTTTTCCCAAATAAGCTAACAACAAATCCACCAAGGTTAACTGCACAGGATAAATGCACAGGCTGCAGACGCTGCATTTTAATAGGTCATAAGACAAAAGCTTGTCAAACTCAATCAACTCCCCACACTATGATAAGGCCACCAAGCTGGAGCCTACACTGATCTCAGGCTTTCAAATCCTCTTCTCCATAAGCTTCGGAACACTGCAGTAGACAGGCATAAATATCTAGACCTTGTCTCAAAGTATGATTCATTTTTTAAGTTGTGGTCGTTAGCTCTTCTGCCATTTTAAAATATTTACAAAACTGCCAAAGAGTTATGTCAATGCATATAGCGTGTATTCTTAAAATATGAGACTACATAAACGGACTGATTTTTCTAGCTTAGGTAAGCAGATCCAAATGTTGACGCCAGTCCTCTGGTTGGTCAGCAGAAGGTGCCGTAGACTGTTAGCATATGGACCCTCCACGCCTGGCGTGATAAAAGCAACTTTCCCCAGGCAGAAAAAGCTGTAACTACAATGGAATTACAGACATGCCATTTGGAAAGCTTAGAACCTTTTTTTTTCCCCCAAGTATTTCTACTCTGAGCATTAGTTTAGTTCAAAACTACTTTACTTAGAAAAAGCTTCCAGTGACTACTTTTTAGGTGGTGCTGCCTAGGACAAGTTTTTACTTCAGCTAAATATATTTGTTTCTTTGGAGGTAAGATTCTTAAAATTCAACATCTGTAAACATGATTTGGGAGAGGAGCCTGCTGGAGAATATGCTAGACATTCAAACCTTCGGAACCCAACAAAAATTTCAAGCCAAGAAAACGTCAAAGTTTAAATTTTCCCTTTTCAACCTTGTGATCCAGCTATGATGTTAAATTGTGTGTCATCAATATATCATACAACGTGGGCGGGAACACTAGAAAGGCGATGTTGCACGGGGGAGGTGGGGGTCCTCTGAACGGCTGTCCAGATCATCAGTATCACCTCCAGTCATTTATTCTCTTGCCTGAGTTGCCCATAATTTGAGGAGACAATTCTTTGTTGAAACTAAAAATAGAAAACTTAAAACTTCACAAGTATACATGCACCTCCCCCAAAATATTCAGTAATACTTCACTGGTATAAGAACATTCCCTGCAGTGACAACAGTAAAGAAGAAACTTAGGTCACCTGGCCATCACAATAGTACTGCTTTTCGTTTTGTTAGAAGGTAGCATCAAGGGGGAGGGTGTAGCTCAGTGGTAGAGAGCATGCTCAGAATACACAACATCCTGGGTTCAATCCCCAGTACCTCTGTTAAAAATAAATGAGTAAATAAATAAATAAACCAAATTACCTCCTCCACTTCCAAAAAATAAAAATGAAAAAATAAATTTAAAAAAGAAAGTAGCATTAAAATAAGGTTCTTTCTGAAGGAAGGTTGTTAGACTGGTAAATCATATCAAGAAAAAGCATAAAGATGATTTTTCTCAAGTCTGAATGTTCCAATCTGGGCAACATGGTAAATTTTCACATTTCTTCAATGTGACAACAGATTAAATATTCAGTAGAAGATGTTGATACCTATTATTCAACTAATATTTACTTAGGGTTTGACAACATCAAAAAAATATACAACTCTTGAGAGCTATTAATGGTCACTACTCTGCAGATGCTAAAAAATATAAATTCAAATCTCTGCTAGACACAACCTCTTTTAATCAAATGAGTTAATTCATAAAATGCTTCATTTTCATGCTAATTAAATTGAGATCTATCATCCTTTAATGTTAAAAAAAAACTGTAAACTATTAACTTTACATAGTCCTCATGTGCTTTAGGAATAATTAACTTCTGTATAGTGAAACAGCAGGACAAATATATAAAATCAACCAACTAGCTTCATTATTCTCATAGGTCAAACCTGAAAAGGCAATTAAGTTAATAAGCTGACAAAATTCAGCCTAGAAAAATGCAAACAAATGGTCTAAAAATATATACGTACTTTTCACAGGGCTTGGTTCAAATATAGCTGAGCATATTCCCTTGCCAGAGAGTGTACGAACCCAGATTCCATCTACTCTACTCTGTCCACTAGCATTTTTCAAATGTTCAGTCCCCTAGATGCTAATAGTCTCAGAGGCAAACTTTCTTCAAAAGCAAAAACAAGCAAGCATATACCACCAAACCCAACTGCTACAACAGAAACGCCCTTAAAATCTCCCCCTTGAAATACATACGCAGCTTTTGAAAAAGTACATGGAGCCCGTTGTCTGCAGTTCCCTGTCATTAGAAGACTGGAGAGCTAATGGAAATCCAGCTTCCAACAGCTTAATGAGCAAGACCGGCCCCACCCAGGCCAGACCCCGCCGGAGAAGGGCATGCTCAGTCGAAAAGCCCAGCTTGTTCCAAGTTACTTCATTCCTCAGCTAGAAAATCCACATGGGTCAAAGAAAAAAGTCATCTGCCTGCTGCCTGTGCGACCCACTAAATGAAGAACACTTTAGGTAAAGAATGGTTTTAACAGCAAATTTTAATTCTATGATTATAATTTCTTATGATTCTACTGCTAGGGATTCTTTTCGTCATTTTTTGCATCATTTTGCATTGCTTTGAGTTTGCCCCCTTTGATTTTGATTTTACTTCTGTCATTTTAACCCACCCTACAAACAAGACACCAAAAGTATATGTATACAACATACAGCCTAATCATCTTTTTTTATAAATTGATACATACATTTTGATATAAAACACCATGCAATGAAATAACCCAGTTTTTAATATATAAAAATGAAATATCTATTTTCATTCAAGTGTAAAGAATCTGCTATTCATTCCATTGTATTTCAAATGGAGGCTCATTTTAATCTAGATTTATAGGTATCATTATATAGTTATAAAGCTGATAAATCCCCGTTTTATTATTATATTGTCAATCCTAAATTGAGAAATGATGGATAGCAAAAGGTAATTTTATATCCATCTGTCATATGAAAACAAATACATATGGAAGCAAGGTAAATTTAAAGTCACTAAAGGAAAATGCACTGAGTTTAAGATTCAGGTCAGAGAGATCTGAGAAACAACGAAGCGTCCTTAATTCTACAATACCCCCACCCTATACGTTTCCAGAGATCTGAGAAACAACGAAGCGTCCTTAATTCTACAATACCCCCACCCTATACATTTAAATTCTGGTTGGTTTTTCTTCCAGTATAGATATTTACATTAACAAATCAGGACCAAGACAGGCAGACTCTGGATCCAGGAATGCATTTTTACAACTTCACCCTGCTTCCATACCACACGGCTCTCCTATCAAGCAGCTCTTAGGTCAGTGTTATATGCTCACACTCACCTACAGCAGTCTTTAAAAAAAAAAAATAAGAAAAAATAAGTTTTTTTAATTACAAAGAAAACAGTTTAGATATTTAAATAAATAAGGTATCACCTGTACCAACTGATAGAGAAAGGTAAGGTTCTCTCTACAGGAACTTATTGAAAATACGTTTCAGTAGCAGCTCCGAAGAGATTAATCTCTGTCAAAATGAACACAAAACTTAAAAAAAAAAAAAAAAAACTCAATTCTATATAATAGAAGTAAACTTCACTATCCACCCACCACAAGGTTTGCACTGGTTCACAAAAGGGTGATTTGTTGAGTTTTTTTAGTAGAGACAATTTTATTCAATTCAAAGCATCATCTTTTATTCAGATGGTGTTCTTCCTATATTTTTTAAATGTTAAATGTATTTTTTAATAGAAACTGAAATACAGTGGCAAATTTACTTCAATACACTTACTTGGGAAAATACTGGCTCCATACCTTTTTCTAAAACATATTGCTCTATGGAATTCAGAAGTCTCAGAATTACTGACATGTGGCACTGGATCCAGTGAGGCTGACGTTAGTAGATCTCTACACTCTATCACAGGCATCTCTCACTACCCCTGCACCTCCTGCCCTCTTAACTCCCCTTTCTTCTACAGACTGAACTGCAACCCCCAAAATTCATATGCTGAAGCACTAACCCCCCAAATGTGATAGTATCTGTAGATGGGATCTTTGGGAGATAATTAGATTTAGATGAGGTCATAGGGGTGGGGCCATGATGGAATCAGTGCCCTAAGAAGGAACACCAGACAGTTTGCTCATCCTTTCTCGCTCTCTCTCTTACTTCGCCACGTGAGGACTTCCGAATCCGCCATCTACAAGCCAAGAAGGGAGTCTTCACCAGAAACTGACCATGCTGGCACTTTGATCTTGAACTTCCAGCCTCCAGAACCGAGAGAAAATAAACTTACTGTTTAAGCAACCCAGTATATGGTATTTTGTCATAGAATCCCAAGCTAAGGCACATACTTTCTTACTTATAGAACCAAGTGCTACTGCTCAAGCTCCTCTGCTGGCTTTAATCCTGCTCATAAGACATCAGAATCTCACTGTTCAAACAGAGGGTAAGAGAATTAAGAGAGGTGAGTTGTGTGGCTCTATGATTTGGATCATAAATAAACCATTACTATGGTGGATAAAAAGAGAAGCCAGAGAACTTAAATGAGTTTCTAAACTCATATACTCAATCAGTGGTGGAGCCAGAATGTATACCAATTTGGTCTGTCTTCAAAGCCCACACCAGTGCCATCAGTGGTATAGTGGTGAGCACAGCTGCTTTCAAAGACAGTGCACTTTTCCACCAACGCTGCATTACCTCAGTTTTAATACCTGTTTTCCAGATGAGCAAACTAAACCCAAAGAAGTGAAATAACTTATGTAAAGTTACTCAGTGGGTACTGGCAAAGAAGTTACAAACTATGTCCAGTGTCATTTAAATTATTTCCAGTAAGATTTTAAGTGCATTAAAGTGCACAAAATGCATAGGCTGAAACATCCACAAATGTCTTACTATTAAAAATTGTTTATATGAATTTATATCTATTACACCTGTCTTAGGAAGATCCTAAATAACCCTGTTTTGACATTGTTGCCCCATAAATACTAGAAATTAAAAGTTGATCCTCAGAATACTATTTTTTAAATATTCAAGGGAGCTGGTTGGGGTTAGGGTGGGGGACATTTTTCCTATATTTGAGTATGTGAGTTTATGTATACAACAGAATTAAACCCATTATCATAATTTCTTGACTTTTTAAAACTGTCCTACCTCCTGCCTTGGGGGAAAAGAATGGAACTGAATAAGATGTTGGATAGAATAATCTGACGGGTCACTCGTAGCTCCAAAATTGTACGGGACACAAACTCTGCACAGAAAATAAAGTCCTCAGTGTTGCAGAAAGACAATCAGGAAGCTAGTTCCTTTCAGTTTTCCCACCTTTCTGCATCTAGCCTCCAAATGAGAAGCAATCATCCTCTGTTAAACTAGGAAAAAAGCAAACACAATTTTCTGGCATAACTCTAAAATAACCTAAAAAGTACTCCAAAAAAAAAAAAAAAACCCTGTTTTTGATTCCATTGATTTTACAGAGAATTCAACCTTCTTATATACCAATTATCAGGCAAGACTATCTTTCCTGAACAAACATGGAGAAGAGTTTTCTGACTCAATCTGGATGAACTTCAATTGGTCCATTAAATTTTTCTAACAGCCCACATTTTGTAGGATCATTGCTAACTCGTGTCAGCAAAATGAGAAGAAGAAAAAAAAAACCAAACCAAACAAAAAACAAAACAAAAAAACCGCTACACTAGTTTCATGGCTTCTATGCCTAAGTTATCTTATGACCACACACCATCACAGTTTAACTTCTCTCAGGCTCTAAACCCAGAATAATCTGCACAACTACACATGAGTCATTCACAAAGTTTTTTTTTCCTACCACACCTCTAAAACCGTAACATTAGAAAGTACTACAAATTTATGAGACTCTGGGAAAGAAAAACTCTGTATGACCCCAGATTTTTACAGGGGATTTGGAGAGAGATTAGGAACAGGTAGAGGAGGGCAGAAAAAGAATAAAGGGGTAATGGCTGGGAATCTCTAAACAAAAAGTTAATGTTTTGAAGCCATCTAAAAAGCCTTAGGACAAAGCAGTAACAAATCCTTTTTTTTTAACTTCAAAAGTCAAAATCATCACTATTAGAATTACACATTCAAATCAGTACAGTAATCCAACATTTACTTTAAAATGTAGGATTTCCATTCCATTTACATCTAAGCAACATTTGCTAAGTTCCTCCTTTGCCCCAGACACTGTCTAAGCCCTTAGGAGTGGAAAGTTCTTCCCCACACCAGTCCTCAGGGACTTCACCGTCTAGCAGGGAAGACAGATACATAAACAAATAATTACACCACATGTGATAAGGGCTGTAACAGAGGTACAGGAAGGACACAGCAAAGTGGACAAGTCCCTTGGGGAGGACAAGGAAGGCATTATAGGCTGACAATGTTTAGGCTCATTCCTCTCTCATTTTTGATGAACAAATGGTACTACTAGTAACATGGTAACAACCTCTCCTTGCCTTAAAAACTAAGAGTCCTTATCGCAAAGCCCATCAGGTGAAAAGCAGAAATCAAGATCTTGCTAGCACCTGTGCGACATCTACATATGACACCTATGTATGTTCTCACAGAACAAAGATATATAGGACTATGAAGGATCTCAGCATTTATATACCTCTAGTCCTTGCCTTTCACAGATGGGGAACCTGAAACCCAGAAGTTAGGTTACTTGTCCAGGTGACACAGAGAGTCAGTAGCAGGCCCCAGGCTGCATGTCAAATTCTGACAAGTAACTCCACTGCCTCTCCCCATGGCAGACTGCCCTGCCTGGGTGTGAGAGGAAGGGGAGAGACACTGCTGAGGAGGCAACCGGAATAGAGACCCTTTTTATGGCTGGCCCAGGGCCAGAAGAAACAAAGAGCCCTGATGCTAGGCATCCAGCAGACCTCAGATGCTCCCCAGCTCTGCCTCTGGACCCAAGAAAAACTCGACACCTTCCCACTCCCCCAAAAATTATGCTTCCAAAATTAAGAGGTCACTGCCAAGAAATGATCCACTCTCCCCAATCTGAAATAACATTAAATTCATACACAGTCCAGATGTCTCCCCATGTTGTCACTTAGTTAAGTCTGTAAAATGAAGGTACCAGCAGATAAACTGCCATGTACCGGGATTCTTATGAGCATCACAGGAGAATCACCATGACAGCTGCCTGTTAAAGTGCAAAATGCTAAATGAATGCAAATTACTATCAAACACAGAATTTCAAGCATTGAAAAATTCATCTAGGCTATCTCAAAATGGCTGCATGTATCATTACATTTATTTTTAAAAACCAAACATTAACATATAGTAATCTTCTACCATTTACTCACTTTTTTCTTCAACTTGTGAAAGGAACACTGTTTCCCCACCCTAATCTACCCTTCATAACTTCGTTTTCTTTCTTTTCCTTTAAAATGGCCACTACTATTTCCAAAACTCCCTTCTAGAACCACACAGAACAGCAAATAGCAAACGTGTCAATCCAAGGCTCTTATCAAAAAGGATGTTGTACACAGCTGAGCACTCTTCTACAGGGCAAGGGGAAAATGTTAAGGTGTATGTAACGAGCAGTGGAGTTACACATCACACCCGAGGGAGGTACCACCCCATATGGGGGTCCTCTCCCCATGTCACCTGCATCAGAGTCTTCCTTCAGCCTGATATGTGCCATCTCCATGGCTGGGCACTTGTTTGAGAACCCAGTGTACCTCCAACCCAGCACATTTTTATTAGGTCCATAATTTGAAACTATAGCTCCACTCATTTCTTTCCATAGCTTCACCTTTAAAACCTACCCCTCCAAACTTGAATTATGAAACAAAACCCTAAGCACAAGTGCTAATATATTCTCAATCCACAGCCCTACCCATCCAAAACAAAGAATACCCAACACCAAGCTAGAGTACTCACCATTACCTGTGCCCACGAGATCTTGATTTTAATTCTGTACTTCTAGGTTTTGCCAAGATCTGTTTATTCAATAGCCAATAAGGAACTGCTCTTTGCAGACTGACAGCTCATACACACTTGTGTAAAACTCAGCTCCAGGAGTGCAAGAGTATTTAAATAAACAACTACACTACAAAGAGAATAAAAGCTAAAATATAGGCATAAACATTTCAACAGTAACTGACTTGATGAGGGAAGAATGCTTCCCGAGGTGACATCTGAGCTGGCCTTGAAGGATAAGGGGGAGCTTACTGGGCCGACTGTGAGTGGGTAAAAGTACACTCCTCACCGTGGGAACAGTAAGTGAAGGGCCCAGAATCATGAAAGATAAACACACTGTGGAGAATGGTTAAGTCCATACCTCATCTGCCGGGAACAGGGTAGGGAGTTGAGGAAATGGGACAAAGGAGGCAACAGCCAAAGAATGAGTGATCCACATGCTAAGCTCGGATGTCTTAACTCTATCCAGGAAGCAATGAAAAGCAAGATTAATTTTGCATTGCCGGAGGATGACTTTGGTGGTCATGTGAGAACAAGTGACACAGTAAAAGGAAACTTGTTAAGAAGATGCTCCAGTGATCCAAGAGACAGCATCTAAACTAAGACAGAGGCAACAAAGATGCAAATGAAGAGAGGAAGTCAACAAATATTTAGTAGTTAAAATGGACAGGACTCGATAAAAAATTGGATTGTGGGAGTCAGGGAGAACAAACTTCCCAGGGTCCTGGCAGTCCAAGGTCAGGCAGTGGTGACACTAACCTAGGGAAGGATTTCCAAAAGGAAATTTGGACTAAAGTGACATCCAAGTGGTAAATCAGATGGTTGGAGATAGGTGCCTGAACAACAGAGTTTGGGTTTCCATGCTAAGATTTGGAACTACTTTGGTCAATCAATGTTATTTGGAGCCATGGAAGAGACAAAACCCAGGCAAGACAGAGTAAAGACAATGTTCACATTAAATCCCCAGGCAGGGAGCAAGCAACCTATACAGGAGGCTGGGAAGGACCAGCATAAGATAAAGACAGCAAACCAAGCAAGTATTGCCAAGAGAGAAGAGCTGAGCTGGAAGGAGTGGACAACAGGGCCAAGGGCAGATAGCTTCAGGTACCAAATAAGGTTTCTCAAGTGTCGTGAAAAGACTGCTGATAACCTCAAAGAGCAAGTTCAGTGGATAGTGGCAGAAAAAGCCAACTGGCTAAAGAAAAAACGTTGAAGAGAGGAAGGTAAGAGAAAAGAGTAAGCTAATCTCTGAAGCAGCAAAGAACAAGAGGCTGGAGAAAAGGGATGTTAATAACTACAAGAAGTACAGGTTGCAAGAGACATTTATACACAGATGTTTGGGTTCTTTTGTTTGCTGTAGGCTTTTGGTGGGAAAGATAAAGTAGGAGAGGTTCAAGACACAGAGGAGAAATAGGAAAATGAATGTCACGTAGTTCAGAAGAGAGAGAAGAAAAAGGATCAAAACCACAAGAGATGAGTTGACTCTTGTACAGCAGGAGAGACACCTCTAACCCAGAGACCAAAGAGAAGGTAACTGGAAGAAGACATTGGCTAGGGGAGGACAGAGTTTAAGGATGCTAGAAAGACAGGGGTGCACCTGCAGCCCAGTTCTCCATCCCAAATAGCTTTTGATAACTTTGGAGCATTTAAAGGAGGGGGAAAAAAACTGAGGTGATGAGAAAATTTTGAAGAAAATATAATCAATATCCTAGAATATATTCAATGATAATTCTCTTAGCATTCACATCAACATAAGACTCAAAACAGGTCAAACTGAACAATTTTCAACATGAGAAGTTCCTGGTGTTTTAAACTTTTCAAACTTTGGGATTCCCCACATAATTTCCTAATACGTTAACTGATTTGTAAATCATTATCTATTAAATTACCAAGAATATAATCAAACGAGTGCCATCTTCCTATCAGTACAGAGGCAGAAAAGAAGCTAAAAAATGTCACTGAATTCGCAAGGTCTGGAGAGGGGTATTTTGTTTTGTTTTAATTATAGCGTGTGCCAAGGATTTGGCTAAATGTTCTTTACAAGATACAGAAACTGTAACTGTAATTCCTATTCTCAAACTGTGAAGCCTGTGTCTCAATAAAATGCCAGTTTAAAAGACAAGACAATAAAGACCACGGTCACCACCAGAACCCCATAAGAATATGTGAAAGGTTATAAAACAAAACTCCTTTTACAGGGTTGAATCCTTTCCAGGGTGGGCCTTTAAGACAGTCTGACAGTGCACACAAATACTATCTCTGGAACAAAACCAAAAAGGCACAGCTGCAAGACATCTTCCACTGAAGTTGTAACTGACTCAACAGCAGTCCTTCCTTTGAGCGGGAGAGTCTGTAAAAGCCAGAAGCAGCGCTATTTTCCCCTACAAACAGCTTAGTGAAATCACTTTCTCCTGATCCCAACTGTAACTTTACTAAAACGCTAAAAATAGACAGCACGGCCAGTATAACTTCCTGATAAATTTGTAAAAGAGAATAGAAATAAGACTTGAAAAAAGTATCTATATATGGTTTTCATTAAGAAAAATCCCCAACTGAACCAAAACTATCCTGTAATGTGGCTATACGCAGTTTTTACATTATAATCCGTCACTATCACAAACAGGAAATTTGGATCTGCTGTAACAGAAAAATTTTCCCCAAACCTCTACGGAGTAGCAGTGACCAAAAAAATTTAGATGATTCACATCAGTATTCTCAATACCGATTTGAACTTACGGTATCTGGGTATTTGTAACAGCTAAGAATAAAAAAAGCCAAAGACATTCTGAAATCAATTAGGTATAACTCCAACATAAGAAAAACAATTCAAGTAGCCAAATCAATACTGGATTTGTGATGCCTTCCAAGCTGGAGTTTTCTCTACATTTCTACAGCAACGTCAACAAAGTCCTCTTCTACAAATACTTCCGCACCCAAGATGAAAACCAATAACCGCTTCTCTAGTTCATTCTTACTATGCTTCCAACAGCAACAAAAAAATCAGCCTTCCTAAACTTCATTCCAAAAACTTCAAAACCTAAGGCTTACATGTATAACAGTTCCATTTAAACACAAGTGTCAGATATTCTAAAATTCTCCAAAAAGTAAGTTAATGACAGAAAAGGTATAATTTTGGTACTTCTCTGACAACAACTCATTCTGAACAACAACAACAAAAAGACAAGAGTAAAAGAAATTACTTACAAATGACTTACTTGGGAAATTATCCAAGTTCTAGAGAAACAGAATACTGAAAACTGTGCCAAAATGTAAAGCAAAGAATTTAATATTCTAAAGCCAAGAGATAAGCAAATTTCTCTGCTAAGTTTCAAATATTCTTTCAAAATCTTTTGTTGGAGTTGCTTTGATGTAAACAAAATATTTTACTAGGAGTCATAGGCCTGCCTATTTTGTGAGTAAGCGCTCTGCTGAAATCTTTACGAACACCCTTATTTATGCCTCAAAATATCTCTGCACAGTAAGTATCCGCAAGTTCAGTTTATACGTGAATAAAATGAGGTTCAGATAAATGAAATAACTTCCCTTAAAAAGCATATAATGCAAAATACTTAAGTGGTTAATCATCAGTCCTGGAGTTAGACAAACCTGAACTCAGATCCTGGTTTCAACTTCTAACAACTATGTAGGAGGCAGCTGCCTGAGGTCTGAATCCAATTCTATTTCATTTGAAACACATTCTTTACATTACACGATGCTTATGCAAATTCCCAGCTATACTTCACCAAACAGCAAAATGCAGGTTTTACACAGTCTCATGTACTTATGGCTCGCACTTACTGGCACATGGACTTCCATACTTTAGGACTTTACTCAACTGTTTCTACTCTGATACAATAAATTTTCTCAAAAAAAATTTTTTTTTGAGAAATACATATGGAAAACACTAAGGCACAGTGAAAATCTTGGCTCTTTTATCTTCCAAATACATACATACATATCAAGAGACACTTACCTGGCACATAATGTTAATGGCTAAGTATATCACATCATGCTTTTCTGCGAAGCACTGAGAACCATTTGGGAAGACCAGAGAAATGCAAATGAAAAGCCATCCCGATAAACTTGTGAGTTAACTGTAAATGCATGAAGTCTATGCCTGTGGCACTACAAATACATATATCAGATTTCCCAAAATAGTTCTGATTTCAAGTATTCCGTCCCACTCTTCCCTTAAGGAAACTCACACATTCCAGATCACACATAAATTTTTTTCAAGTGAGATAACATCATCTGATGCAGAGGTTTGGAACTAAGATCACTGCAGGCTAGAATGGTAAATAGAAGAAATTTGAACAGAATTCTACGGCAGTCTCTAGACTGCCAGTGGGAAAGAGGGACAGGGACAATCAAGAAAGGCAGGAACAGTCCTTGGGCAGGGCGAAGCAGCAAGACACACACGATGTTTTAGAGACCTGGGGAAGTAGAAAGGCAGTGAGTTGGGCAGTGGGTGGACCACTATCACTAGATCAATCACATACAAATATGAGTCAGAGGTAATGCTGAATTATGATCCTGGAAAAACTGTTGAGGGCTTTGAAGGCCAGGATAAGGACTCTGGGCTGAAAATAGATAGGTTACCTTGCCTAAAGTTTTGTTTTGGGTATTGCTTGTTTGTTTGTTTGTTTTGGCGGGGAGGAGTAATAGTTTTATTGAAATACCACAGAGGTTACCCACTTTAAGCATACAATCATGTTTTTTAGGATAGTCGGTTATGTAACCTTCACAATAATTTTAGAACATTTCATCAACCCAAAAAGAAACCCCAAACACTGTACCTCATTCTATGATGCCTGATACCAAAGCCAAATAAAGATGTCAGAAAAAAAAGAAAACTACAACCAATATCTCTAACGAATATAGAGGCAAAAGTCCTCAACAAAATACTGGCAAACCAAATTCAGCAAGATGTCAGAAGGATCTTACACCACGACCAAATGGATTTTATTCTAGGAATACAAGGACATATATTCAACATATGGAATTCAATCAATATAATAAATCCTATTAATGGAAGAAAAAAATATATGATTATCTCAATAGAGGAAAAGCATTTGACAAAATCCAACATCTTTTCATGATAAAAACACTCAACAAACTTGGAAGGGAACTTCTTCAACATGACAAAAGGCATCTACAAAATCCCACAGCTAACATCAAACTTAATGGTTAAAAACTGAAAGCTTTCCCCTTAAGATCAGGAACAAGACGAGATGACCCCTCTCACCACCTCTCAATCACTCTATTCAACGTTGTACTTACAGTTCAAGCCAGGGTAATTAGGCAAGAAAAATAAAAAGCATCCAAGTAGGAAAGGGAGAAGTAAACTATCTCTATTTACTATAGGATCATATAAATTAAAAATCCTAAAGAATTCCCTCCCCCCCAAAAAAAGCTAATAGAGTTCAGCAAAGTCACAAGATGTAGGAGCTATATGCAAATTCATTCTATAATCTATTTTCTGTCTCTACAGATTTCACTATTCTAAGCACTTCACATAAATGGAGTCATATCATAAACAGCCTTTTTTATCTGGCTTCTTTTAGCACAGTATTGTCAAGGTCCATCAAGTTGTGGCATTTATCAGTACTTCATTCCTTTCTATGCCTAAGTAACATTACATTTTATAGCTATATCACATTATGTTTATCCATTCATTAATTGATGTTGTTTTCTACTTTTGGGCTATTATGAATAATGCTGCTGTGAGCATTCATGTACAAGTTTTTGGGTGGACATATGTCTTCACTTCTCTTGAGAATATACCAAGGAGTCGAATAGCAAGGTTAAATGATAGCTCTCTGCTAAGGCATCTGAAGCTCTATGCTAACATTTTTGAGGATCTAGCAGATTGTTTTCCAAAATGGCTGCACTATCTAACATTCCCACTAGCAGTGTACATGGGTTCCAATTCCCTGAATGTCTGAATGCAGCCAAGCAGGATGACCACTACATGTTGCTTGATGAAGATAAATCTGGGGACCCTGAACTGTAAAGGAGAGACAGTAGAAGCAGGGACAGTCCAAATGGAAGGCTATATAAAAAGGTTCATGAGGTTGGAGGAAATGGGAAGGTGCTGGTCAAATGGCACAAACTTTCAGTTATGAGTAAGTTCTGAGAATCTAATGTATACTATGGTGACTACAGTTAATGATAGTATGTTTTATACATGAAATTTGCTGAGAGAGTAGGTCTTTTTATCATAAAAAAATAGTAACTTTGTGAGGTGATGGATACATTCCTTTGATTTTTAGGAATCATTTCACAACGTCTAGATATATCAAATCATCATGCTGTACACTTTAAATATATTACAATTTTGTCAATTATACCTCACTAAAGCTAAGGGGAAAACAGATTTGTGTGGAAGAGGTAGTAGTAATGATGAATAAAGGACAGATATTAAATTTCAGAGGAAAAACTCCATAGGCATTGCTGTCTAAAACAGATAATGGATAAAGAAGAGGCACAACTGAAAAACGATACCAAGGTTTCCAGCCTTGAACACTAGACGTTGTTTCAAGATTTTGGAACTGTGAGGTACACTGAGTTTGAAGTGACGATGTGACATCTAAGTTCTTGGAGGGGATTCGAAAAAATCAAGGAAAGAGATGATGACTTGGGAGTTACCCCAGAAAAGAGAGAATGGCCTTAACTCTAAGCATGTGTTACTATTATTAATCTTTTATCTTAGTTCCAAACGTGTGATTATTCCTGAAAGTTTTGGTAATACAATAATAGAGATAGAGCATCTTAAAAACCAGGATTTCCTCAAAAAAAAAAAAAAAAAGTACTATTTGACTGCCAGGGCATTCAAAGCGGTTAGAACTAAATAAAAGTCTGCATAACAAAGATCAAATTCAACAACCAGACATGATAGATGTAATTTACCTCCTCAAGCAAGTCACCTACACATGTTTAATGAGAAAATATTCAGAAGGAAGTCTCAGTCGATCTACCAAAGGAACACTGGCTACAAACCAGCTCAATAGGGCTAAATTAAGTGCTAAGAAAGAAAAGACAGGACTCCCAATATCAGATTATTTAGTAATCACTCATTCATTCAGCAAATAATTACTGAAAGCCCATAAACTGTCAAACGGTTGTGAACACAGCTGTGATAATAACCTGATGAGGGAGAAAGACAAATAAAGAGTCAATGCAGGGAGGGGAGGGGAAATTATTCAGAAGAAGAGTAGGTATATCTCACGGGGCGGGGGTAGTGAAAGGAAGAACCAGAGAAGGAAGGCTACCTGGCAAGGAAGGAAGTTATGTCTAAATTGAGACCTGAGAGTAGAATATTGCTGGCAACACGTACAAAAGTCTAGATGTGAGAGAAAACCTGACAGCTGAGCAGGCAAACCCAATTAGTAAGGTAAAATTTACAACAGCAAGGACCTTATAAGTTAAAAACTGCATTAAAAAGTTTCGGTCTTTTCTGAAAAGGCTAAGTGGTGCCATGAAAGGATTTTAAGCACAAAACTATAAAACTTCACTATTCTGACTACAATATGAAGAACAGATTAAAAAAAAAAATCAACCAAAAAAAAAAAAAAAACTGGGGGGTTGGGGTGGGGCAACCAGGAAAACCAACCAAACAGAACATGACATACTTATCTAGAAGTGATAGCTGTAGTATTAATGTTTAAAAAATTAAATATTAACAAATGGGTAGCCACAGTCTCTGCTCCCACAAATAGAATCTCACCATTTTAATTTCAATTTTGAAAGCATGTTGACTGACTTACTGTGGAAAAGGTTGAGTTACCAGAGAAAATAGCTCCATAAAGACCACAGGTGAGACTCAAGCTGAAACTGACAGTGGGGTGTTTACTGTTTGAGAGGAGACTGGTTTAAGGGAGAGAGCCTGAGGGCTGTCTTTAACCTGTAATGAGGAAGAACCAGAAAAATTCATAAAATGATGAAGAGAATTTTTAAGTTTTGCTGTTATAATGGAACCACTTTTTTGTTTTTCTAGAGACCAGAGTAAAAACATAAATGGTTTGAGACCAAAGTCAAAACATAAACGGTTTGTCAATTCTTTGTCAATATTGCAATCTGTGTTTCTTTGGTTGGGGTATATAAGTATATACTTAAAATTAGACCATGAGAGAGCTCAGCTTTGTGCTGGTTACAGTACCTGAGTAGAGAAGGTGTCAGTGGAATGAATGGATAAATTCAAGAAATATTCAATTGGTAGAATGTTGGTAGAATTTAGCCACACATGAGAGTTAAGGGAGACAGAAAGAAAGCAAAGACAGAGCAATAAACTGGGCAGCAAGGCCATTTATTGAAGTAGTTAACAAAGGAGGAATATAGGGTTTGGAGACAAGTTATTGAATTCAATTTACATCAGGTAACAAAACAAAGAGGAATAAACGAATAAGCCAGTAGTGGAGAAAAAAATAGACTCACAGAAAAATACTCAATCCAGAGGAAGACAGGAAAAGAAGAAAAAGAAAGAACAAATGGGACAAATAGAAAACAAAGAGTAAAGTGGTACCCAACACAAAAAATTAAATTAAATATAACGTCTAAATGTATCAATTAAAAGACAAATTGTCAGAGTGGGTAAAAGACCTAGTTCTAAACTGCGTACAAGAAAAATCTACTTTAAATATAAAGACTGGGAACAAGAGAAATCGTATGGAGAAGCAAACTGGGATTTGTATAGAATGAATTGTGACGGCAAAGAAAAGAGCTGGCCCTAGACAGCAAAAATGAGGTGCTTTGCTTACTATAAAACTGAGGGGAAAAGCCTAGAAAAAGAACTCATAACATTATAAACTGTGATCCTTATACTACGTTGGGGTATGTAAGTAAATGTCCTGAAAGTGCTTACAACCTAATTATACAAGTAAATTTAGTTCCTAAACTATAAAATCTTGGCTTAAAGTCCATGACTTGGAAACACCAGACGCTGTGAACCTAAAATATGTCCATTTTAAGGCCATGGTACTCCTTTCCTACCCTTCTTTCCACTTTCCCTTTCTACTGGTGAGTAATGCTCACCTCCATGGCTGTGTCCTCTTCCACACCCACACAAAGCATGACAGTGATCTTAAGGCGCCAGGTAGCTTAAGAAATCTGTGTGCTGCACCAAGTATGCATTTACAGGGGCTTGACAGTTCACAAAGCCTTCACTTCTCAATTACATTCATATTTAAGAAATATAAGCTAAGAGATTTTTGATGTATCTAATTCATATTTCCTATAATAGAAAGCTCTTATTCTTGGGTACCCACATTTTATTTTGCTTGCCTTCATAAATCTAATGCTATAATATTTTTGTTCCTTGACTCACAAAATGCCTACATTCTTTAAAACACCAATGTCCAATGTTTTTGAAACTTTACCACATATATACTTCTTTCTACCAAATTTTAGGATTTCAAATTATGGCCAACAATTCTTAATAAACATTTTGAGGGGCTGTGCTAATTACAATCCCTAGGGAAGGTGGGAACAATATGAAGATTCAATATGCTTAACCTGTTATCTTTCTCTCTTTAGAAAAGGGTATTTAGTATTTGTAAGAGAAGAGCAAAAAAAAAAAAAAAAACCTGTTTCAAGCTTTTATTTTGAGAAGACTGTGAAAAGTTCACATCCATGGTTATAATTTGTTTCTCTTGGATCTAAACAGACACCCACCCATTGGCTTCAGAAAAGTGCTTGGACAGAAAGCCTAGGACAGTGATACTTCCTGGAAATTTCAATTGGTAGGGGGAGCGGGGGGAGTATCCAGTCCATGAAGGGACAGTCAGCAGCAAATAATGCAAATGATCTTCTGAATTAATACCAATTTGTAATAACCTATTCTTACACAAAAGATACATTCATTCATTCCACAAATAGTTCTTAAACAACTATTAAGAAGGTAATTTACAGAAGGATTCTCCCTCTCACATACCAGATACACGGGGTAAGATTCTATTAAATATTGAGCAAAATCATTTTAAAATTTTTACTTAGCCACAGTTTCATGAGGCAATTCCCAGTCCCCAGAATGTCTCTCTTTGCTACTGACTGGCTGTCTCTCCCTGTGAAGAATCAGATTCCTAGGGACAAAGACAGCAATCTTACATCCATATCACCCACAGCCCAATACAGTACTTGGCATATAACAAGGTAGCCAAAGGGACATATGATGAATGAATAAACAGATGGATGGATTAAGCCGCATTCAGCAAATCCCAGTAACAGAAAAAAATCAAGTCAGGTGTCACTCCTGATCTCTTTGTCTTCATCCAGGTTCACTATGTTGTCCTATACTCATATGTATTTCTGCTGCTGAAATTACCATTTCTGAATTCTTAGTATTAGTTTACTATGAATTTATCAGCAGCTCAGTCTTCTTACTCATCTTTGAATGCCCAGGATGGCACACAGTAAGACTGGGCACAAATTTGTCTCATAATAAAGAGCAGCAAAAGCCAACGATGCGTCCTTAAATCAGTCTTGCCAAGCTTCAGATTATTATTCTGTAGTAAGCACCCTGTATAATTGCTAATGAGATTTACTATTAAAATTAAGTTAAATAAATATTTGATCTTAGACACCTTTATAATAAATACCACCCAAAAAGGAAAATTCATAGCACCAGATTTTACTGCACAGAGAGAAATACAAAAGTGCTACTGGAGCTGAAAATACCACCTAGAAGCCATAAATAAAAGAAATACAGAAGGCGGCTTCCTTGGGCAGACTCCTCTAACTGAGGGGAAAAATCACCAGCCCATTTACCCAGGGAAATCAGGTCATTCTCCATAAAACCTAGAAAATAAGACTAGTGTGGAAGTCTGTGTTCCTATAACAGAGGTACTTGTAATTATGTCTCTTCCCTAAAAAAATAAATGATAATAATAACAACAATTTCTGAAAGGCTCCCAGTGACTATGCAGGGAGTACAGAGACCACACTCCTTAGTGTAAGGTCCTGGTTCAGTGCTGACTGGCTCCAGTCTGGATGTGCAGCTCGTCTTCCTCCCATGCCCTCTCACACCCTGAATCCAGGCGTATCAGCCTCCCCAACACCCCATGAATCTCCATGCTTCTTTGTCCTCTTTAATGCCGGCTCTCCTCTGTCTAGACTGTTTCTACACTTGGTAGAAAAAAAGATTCAACCCAAGCTTCCAGGTATAATGTTAAAAAAACCAGTTTATGACCAAACTTCACAACAGCTCTGTGACTGATTTTTAAACCACTGGACACAGTGGGGTGAGGAGGAGCCCAATCAAGTTATTTGGGAGTTTATGGTACACACACTGTCTCACAAATCGCAAAGCTATGAAACGTAAGGCTGGTAGATGGCAAATCAACTCAACAAAGAGTCTCTACCATTCCAGCAATGCCCACTGGTAGAGTAAGCAGGATGCCAAGAATGACAAAGTCGGACTAAAATGAGCTAAGAGTCCAAGACAGCCCGAGGTGTATATATGTCAGGTGAAGGCAATCCTCCCAGTGGACAGAAAGAAGAGGGGCAGTAAGATCTGACCAGGAATCACACTTCAAGGACAAGCTATGCTCAGAGCAAGCACTGCTCTTACTTACCTAATCAGCCAGCCTATGACCCACACAACTGATGACCTGCAGAGTGTGATTTACAGCTATGCGACAGGGCAGGGCAGGGCAGGGCAGGAGCACTGTCCTGGGGGAGCCTGAACAGTGGGGCTGATCACTGACATCTGAGCTGGATGGAAACGAAACCAGAGGAATGAACATCACAGGTACACCAACCACCTTCTATGGGACAAGACAATACCTCTAAATTGCAGTAGATCAACAGGACTTTATATGGTCTGCTCTAGGGAAGGGAAGGACTGTACCTGCAGCTGTATCTGTGACAACTCAACTAAAAGGGTATACACACATTTATACATCATAATTAAATGTGTGTGTGCATACATATATATCAGACCAAAAGGGTGAAACGTAGCACTCCTAACAATCAACTTAGCGTCCACACCTAACGTCCCCCTTTGGCACCTTCTCCCTGATCTTTTCCTCCCATCATAGTCAGCCAGTCTAATGATTTTGCCTGGTTCTAGTCAAGTGGTTTGGGTTCAGCCGTCATTCGGGTATCTCATATCCTCCTCCTTAATCTCTTATCTCCTCCCATTATCTTCTGTAAGTCCATGATAACCATGCCAGAACAACTAAATTCAACAAATGTGGACTGAACCAACAAAATAGCACAGTCACAGGATAAGGAAATTCATGTCTGCTGTCTTATTATCTTTATATTGAGAGTACATATTCTTCCTACTGGATCCCAGAGTAATAAGAACGGGGTGTGAGGTGCTTTTACTCTTCTGGAGAAGGGCTGGTCTGAATATCCACCCATCCCATGGGGAGGGTTTCCTCCCACATCAACCCCTAATTATATAGGGAATATCTGTATAAAGAAAGTTTATTTCTGCCATGTTATTGTAACAGGATCTGTCATGTACCAACTGTATATTTATCTTTAAAAGAAACAGATGGAATGGCATGACACAGAGCTTGGTATCACTGTATAAAACAAGCCCAGCTGATGGCTAGACATATACAAACACTGTAATCCTGTGTCTCTCTGCCACAGATGACAGGAGTCGGGCCACCGCAGAATCAGCTCTTGTTGGAAATCAGCTGTCCGGGATGAGCCGTGGCTTGCTTATATGATCAGATCTTTATTGTTTCAAAGGCTTCTTAACAGTTCTAATATAGACTTGTTATGCTTTTATGATCCCAAAAAAAACATCAAAAATGATTAGCCTATCCTTTTCTGACACATGTATCTTACTTTCTTTTAATTGACAACTTTCAAATGAGTCCATCTAATGAATGAATTCCCTATGGAGTAAGGATTCCAAAATTAAGTACTACTATCTTAAGAATTTACAGACATACATTCACTATATTTTGCCAAGGGACAATAAGCCGGTCTAAAAGGACAATGCTGTTGTTTTACCTCATGTGTAAATTCAAGAGAAAAGACTAGAAATGCTGAGTCAAAATGGTAACAGTGGTTGTTCCGTGGGCAATGCAGCACCCTGCTTTATTTACATTTTTCTATATTACCAAGTTTTCTTTGCTGAATATATATTACTGCAATTAAGAAAAATTTTAATAAAGTCCATTAAAACAAAAAAGATTAAGTTTTCTCCTTTATTCCTATACTCCTGCTTTAGCAGTTTTAAAGGCAGTACAAAGCAAGATGATGAAGTCCCAGCAAAGTTCTAATAAACTGGTACTACACCATGTGGTATAGATTTACCTAAAACACAGAGGTACATTCATACTATTCCTCTTTGAAATTTTCACTATCTGCGAAAAATTACTGGACTCTGAGAAGCACATGCCTTCAGACACTGTTACATCAGAGGCCTTTTTTTAAAGTCAGATTTTAACTGGATTTAAAAGAATGAAAGGAATTTCCTGGATTTTATCAGGGCAATTTCCCAAAAGATTTTTGTCCCCACTGCTTAATATAAGGATTAAAGTCACTTAGGAAATGAGAGTGTATGCTTGCCACTTAAAATGCTATTAAGAACATGCAAATTAAGAGATCTTTGAAAAGCAGTACAAGTTAGAAGTTTTTTTTTTAAAAAAAAACAGTTTCCTATGAAGTTAGTCAAAAAGCATCAAACATCTGGGTTCAGGAGGGATCTACTTTCAGACCACACAGCGCCCATGGAGAGATGGGGAACATATATCTACATTCAATAAAGAAAGAGCCATCCTTTGTTTCATCATCATATGACAGTATCACTGTCAAGTTCTCACTACAACTTCATTAAAATACCACGCCATCCACACACACAATTTAACACAGCACAAGGAGGACAGCAACATATTTTTCAGAACTGCAAAATGGCATCTGCAGAATGTCTCCAAGGAATGACAAAGGCACTTCTTTGGCCCAAACAAAGAGAACAATGTTTCCATGAGGACACTACAGGACTATTGCATTTCAGGGGGGAAACGCAGTAAAAATTAACACAAAACAGAGCTGAACGTGTAGAATGACAGTCTGTGGGGAAGAATTAAAAGAAACTATTGAGAAAACAAGTTTCACTCATTACAGATCACATAAGAGTGCTTAAGGTTTTAAAAATTGGGTAATTTCAAATATTAAACATGAAAAGAAAAATAATTTAAAAATTCAAAAGATAAAATGACTTGTCGGTGGAATCAACTAAGCGTTTTAGATTCATAAACACTGTGTCTATAATTCATGTTGTTTAAAAGATGGCTTATCAACAAGCTATGCCAGCACATGTATCACAGTACTTAATTTCTCATGGCCCTTCTGTTAGAAATGTAATATCAGTGCCTCCACTTTACAGATAAGGAAACTGAGACATACAGATATAAAATGACTCAGTATCAGGCAGATTCGAGTTTCAATTTCAACTATCTCACTTACAGGCTATGAGACTTTCACTTTCTTTCCAAGATAACTTTTATTTTGAATTTCAAGGCTAGCAACATCAAATAATATTCACAAGGATTAAAGACAAATTATTGTCAAAAATGGGACAAGAAGTTACCTAAAATAGCATACTAAAATGGAACTAAACGCTTAATCAATTGGAGGTGGAGGGGCAATCAGGATATACCCACTCAATCAGGCAATATCTTCAAAGCACTGTTAAGAGAAGGGCTTAAGAAATGCCTTTAGGAAAAAAAAAAAAAAACAACAGTGAGAGAACGCTAAAAAGCCAGAATTAATTACAAAATAAAGTAAACAATCTGAATATATTGGGTGGAGAAAGATCATAATCAAGACCTTAAACTGACTGTTCCTCACTTTTATCTGAAGCGTATGTACTTGATTATCTTCAGTGGATAGTACCCTAAAAAATAATTTGATGACTTTTGTATTGTGGAGGTAAAAAAAAAAAAAAAAAACACAGTTATAATTACAAACAGGAGACTATGATTAAAGTAAGTAAAACTAGTAAACAAGTTATCAGCAAGTAAATTTTTCTCACAATTAATAGTTTGTCATAAATTTGTTAGCCCTATTTTGAATCTCTAGCCACCTAACCTTCTTAAACCCCGGTTCTGATTACATCATTCACCTGTCTGGAGAATCTCAGTAACTGTAGACAGAAAACCCAAATTCTTCTACTTGAAATGCAGAGTCCTCCAGCCCCTGGCAGACCCTCTTGTCTAACTAGCCTTTCTGCTCATTGCTAAGCATTATGATTTCTACTGCTCAGGGGGAAAAAGCCACGAGTCTCCAGGCTCACTCCACCAGCCTCTTCTCAAAAGTGGGCAAACTAAGAAGCATTCTCGTCATCAGCATCGAGCAAAACCAGCTACCACGCTTTGACCTTGCCAAAGACTGCCCTGCCAACCTTCCCTCCTCCAGATGCCCAGAGTACTCCCTTCACCCCACCTCCTCCCTCCTAGTACTTTGCTACAGTACTGTCCCCTATGTCTACATCTCACCCACCATACTGAGTGAAGTCTGTCTTACTCAACTCTGTAACCTCCAGGGCAAAACACACACCACTTTGCACAAAGTTATCCTTAATGTATTAGGCAGAAACAAATGAGGTTATAAGAAAAGACTTTTAAGAAAAGAGACTCAGCATACCAATTTTTTAAAGAATTCTAGGCATTGTCATCTTATTTTTCTACTATCCAAGATAATTACCTTAATGATTCAATAAAGCAAATCTAACATTAAACAGCACTCCAGTGGAACAGTTACTGTTTTGGCACACTTGTAATGAGAAAGCTCATCTTTTAAGAGTCACATGATGATGGTGGGACTTACTATCTTCACCTGTGTGACTGGTTCTCATGGGTTAAGACTCATCTAAAGAGTCATTATCTTCAAAAAAAATAAGTAATAAATTCTAAGAAAAGCAAGAAGAATCTAGAAATGGCTCTGAAATAAATCCTACAGTAACATATTTTGGAATATACAGTCCTCCTGACTCATATAATTTTAGATCTGGGAGGGGCCTAGAAAAATAAGAAAGCCACTCCTTTATATCACAGACACTAGAGAATCTAAGACATTTTAAACCAAGCTCAGTGACTGAGGGATCTCTTTTTAAAGAATATCCTGAGAAAAGGCAGAAACCTAACCTCCTGGCCAGGTATTTCTCATTTGCATTAACTTGTTACATCAACCGGGTGATGAGCTCCTGTTTCTCAATGAATCTGCCCCTCAGCGTTTTCTCAAGTGGAGCTCATTTTTCCAAACACACTTTCCTCTTGGTTCTTCTTTTCCTGATGCACCTCATGCTGCTGAGCCTCCAATTCCCTACAGGTGTGAAAAACACTATGAAAGTGTAGACTAGTGGCTGCCTTTTCCCTTTTTAAACTACAGGCTTTGCTGTAATCTCTTCTCCACACAAAGCATTTATCTGCCGACAGTAAGAAGGATCTTCTTCCTTGCACCCCTCAAGGTGGCACAGAAATGGCAGAAAGCAGGGCCAAGGATGGCTAGAAAAGTGAAGGGGCACCTGTGCAGGAAAGCAGCAGCTGTAACTGTCAGAACCGAGGCCATAAGACAAGAAATTCACTATTTTATTCTCTTGGAACACTCAAACAATTGTGTCACAGTTACACAGAACTTTTAGGAAATATCTATATAAACACAATATAAGCTTATCTTCCAGGAAAACTGGCCAACTCAAATACCAAAATCTGGACCATATCTCAACCAGCTCTACAGCTGGTTCCTCACCCTCTGCTTACTTTTGCTGCATAACAGCACCCTGTGAGACAGAATTCATGGATATCATTCTGTTCTAGGAGAATGACATTGTAAATAACTTAAATACCACTACCCCTCATGTGGTCAAAACAGCATCCAAAGAAAACAATCAACTCACAGTTACCGGTAATGGATTCACTGGGTAATCACCGGGCTCCTCAGAACTCACACCTGCAGCCCATGTCTATGATCACTGCTACCACCTTGCTTTTGGCACCGCACACTCCAAGGACGCCTGGATTAAGATAAACGCCTTAAGCAGCAGTGCTGACACAATTCAGTTCCTAACGCTTATGTCAGAGATGGCCCAGCTCCGGGTCAGGAAATAATGCGTCTGATTACTAGAACGCAAGGGAAAACATAAATATCTTTAAGAGCTCATGTTCCTTTTCCAATCAGAAAATTAATTCCAAAATTATTTTTACTTTTTGCTGAAACAAACAGGTGGAAAATAATGCCAAACAGCCTGGAGAGTACATAGATCCATTATTAATTATATACAAAGAATAAAAAAAGGCTTCTCAAGAGGAGTAAGATCTCACCCTAGTAACACAAGACTTTGCACAAGTACGTTGCAACTATCCACTTCTTTGTTACCGGAAAAGAACATACACACACATGCGCATACATCACACAAATGTATTTGGTCCCTAACGTGGTGTGGCTGCTGTCCTGCGCAGCGAGTTCCTGGGATTGGTCTCCTTTGGCATCTTATCTTCTATGTCTTGACACTTCTCCCCACTGAACAAGTTGACAGATGAGGAGGGCTCCATGCCTATTCTAAGGCAAGCAGCTCAGAGAGAGACAGGAAAAAAGTAGTTGATCAAAAGCAACATCTTTATATTATAACTGAACAAATTTTTGGAATAAATTAAGTACAGCATTATAAGAAATGGAGAGCACTGCCAGAAAAAAAGAAAAAAAATTTTTTCTTAATTCTGTCTCTTCCTACTTCCGTCATATTTCTACAACACTTAATCTGTGATCTCCAGTGGAGTTCCCCCACCCACCCCAATCATTTGAAAAACTTTTGGAAAAGAACCAAAAATATAATCAACTTTGCCAAAGGACATTCAGATTTTTGTCCCCACCCTAATATTTGGCTGTTTATCCTTATTTCTCCATCTCTTTCCATTCTTTCTCCCTTCCCTTCTTCCCCCACCAACAAATATATCCCAGCAGTTATTTCCTTTCTGCCCCACTCCCTACTCCTCAGATTCTCAACAATTTCTTCATTCCCCTCATTTCACCTTCAATTCTTCCTTCAAGATACTGACAACTTTGTACATTTGAGTTTCCAAGTCTTCTAGATGCAGAATTTAATATGCTGAAGACTTCTTGTTGAAGAATTTTTCCAAGAAAAACAAAAACTGAGGATTCTCCATCACCTATTTTTCAGACAGCCCTCCCATCACACTAAAGTCACTTCAGCTGTTTTATATAGTTTCTTCTAGATTGACTAAGGTCAAACAGAGGTGAGGGTGAGTCTGAGGCTGTGTGCGCCAGTACACTGTCTGAATCCAAAACAACTGCCTCAAAAAGGACATCGAACTGCCATTGACCAAAACAACGTGCAAATCATGCTAGACTTGCTTTTTCTGCAGAGAGATTACTGAAATCAGCGGGACCAGCAAGACTATCAACTCACGGAGAGAAGAGAGGAGGCCACGTTCCTTAATTTGCTCAGAACCTCTTTAACAAGTCGTAGTAATAACAGTGAGAACCTACAAGGTGCTCTGCTAGACTATGGAGACAAAGTGAAGTAGAGGGCAGAGAGGTGGAAGGAAGGAAGGGAAATGATAAGACAAACTCCTCGTCCTTGAGGAGCTGACCATCTGGACCGCTGACCCGTGCAACCAACAGTAACACAGATGTTACTAAGGAAAGTTAACACTTAAAAAATGCTCACATTTCAAGACAACAGTAGAAGAAATGCCGTAAGACTGAGTAAGCAATTGCCAAAGGAATTATACAGCTAAGAATTCCTGTAGGAATTCAGCAAAATAAAACAAATGTAATTCCAGAGTAGAAGAAATCTGGCATATGATGATAATTAACAGTTTGGCAAAACCACTAAAAAGTTTTAAGAAATTTATTGGTTTGAACATGGCAGAAAAGAAAAACTTCAAATGTGCTTATACTAAGTGTAAAACATACATTTTTAAACTTCACTCCTTTCAGGCTCACATCCAATAACCCTAAAATAGCAGCAATCCAGCCACATCATAATGGTTTCTAAACTTTTCCAAATCACTTGGGGCAAGTGAACTTAACTACACAGGTGTGTTTGGGTAGTTTCAATGTCTCATTTCTTTTTCATACTCAAAGTTAGAGCTAGACGGATTAAATTCTCTGGGGCAATGACTTCTAATTTATCCTAGAGAATAATACTTCACAAATTCTCCCCAGCAAATGAAGTAAATAGGCAAAATGTGTAGAGGTAGGGAGATGGAAATACAGTGCTTTTGAAAACTATGCAGTCCCCCAAATTCCGGTTTTAGGTTACTTGCGTTCAATCACTCCCTAGGGCTTTTTATGGGGAAGGGTGGGGACGGAGGAGGGCAAATAGGCAAAAGTATACTGAAGTAGGTGAAACCACTTCTAATTTCAGCTCTGAAAGTAATGGTAATTTGGAGCAAATCATTTAACTTCATTTTACCAACTTTCCTCATCTACCAAAAAAAAAAAAAAAAGATACCTTTTTAAGTACCTCGTGGTTCTAATATTCTACATTATGAAAAAATTACTTGGCATAGCAAATGGTACACAAAAGAAGACTGAATGAAAACAGACATCAAAATTAAACATGTGGTATAAGCCCTGCTTTGTGAAATGTATGCAAATGTTCATTTACTGAAGTATTTCTTCTATAAGCCATGAATGTCGAGTACACAGATCAAAACAATATCAAGTGATTATGTTTGAAAGTGAGATTGAGGTTGGCTTTTTATTATTGATGTTTCTCTGTATTCCAATACAGAGAATTTTATATGTATCTTATTTTTATATGTATTTTATTTGACAAACATATAAATTTATCATTAAAAAGATCCAATCCCTTGAATCCAGGCTTGACATTTCCAATCTGAGCTTGGAATCTTCAGCTTCTATAAAATACACTGGAAATCAGAGTTCTCTTAGAAACACCACAGCCCAGTCTTCAATCAGGGGGACAGTCGAGGGGGGAAACCCCACAACTTTGTTTTTCCACAGCTACTTTTCTCATCTAGTCCGAATCCCCTCCTCCGTCCCCACCCTTCCCCATAAAAGGCCCTACGGAGTGATTGAACGCAAGTAACCTAAAACCGGAATTTGGGGGACTGCATAGTTTTCAAAAGCACTGTATTTCCATCTCCCTACCTCTACACACACACTCAGAATTGGATTTCATACTTATTTCTGCAACAAAACCTCACAGTGGTACTTAAACGTCCTTTTTTTAAAAAAGGTATGGGGCAGGCAATATCCAAAAAAAAAAAAAAAAATGATTTGGCACCTGTTGAGGTGATGTCATTACCAACCATGGCTCTGAACTGCCTCTGGAATGCAGCTGTGGCTAGAATCCCTTAGCCCACCCAATGCTAGTTAACATAAAAACGCAATCTCTCCCAGCCCCAGAAAACCTCAGTCACATTTGACTTCACTCTGCTTAGGAATCCTGCACTCACCACTTTTCAGTTTTAAACATTTTGTAGAGCACAGCATCAAACACCGTCAGGACCATCCTTGAAGGCCAAACTTTAGCAGCTCTAAACCGTTATTTAACACCTGGCAGGCCTGAGAAGGGCCAATTCTGCTCGCCTGTCTACAGGCAGTCCCGGACTCATGATAGGCCAGACTGTGAGTCAGATTGTGAGTCACTGCCTTGAAAAAAAGCCATACATACACCCCAACCCCAGATGAAGTGAGGGCTTGGCTGAGGAAGGAACCAGCATAGTGGGGGAATGAGATGAGGATGACAGAAGTGAAGTGGGGGATGGGGGCCTCAATCCTTATTCTGTAAGACGAGCCTAAGAAAATCTAATGCCCAGCTACCCATACAGATAAGATAAAATACTGGAGAATGATGGTTTCTGGCATAAAGTAAACTCTAAATGTTAGCTATTATTATCTTCCCCCACAGAAACAGTCATCAAAGGCAGTACTAATTCCCCAGGCCTACTTAAGAAGGGCCAATTAATCTATAATGCACCTGAAAGTACTTGAAAAATGTGAACACTTCTAAGGAAAACACATATAAAGAGATTTCAACTGAAACACATTTGCTGCCGGGAGAACAAGTGGGAGATGACCATTTCTGCCACCTTTTTCATACTAGGCAGCTCAGTGAGGCACCCCTTGCCCACCACTGCTCTAGCAAAGGGCCCACCCAGGGACGGGGCACCTGACCAGGGCTGACGCAGGAACCCTGGGGGAATGGACCCGAGGAGCTCCAGGAACCTGGGCCTCCACCTAGATCTCTGAACCCCTCCCCACTCCACAACTCCCCAGGCACCTTCCTCTCCCTTTTTTAAGAGTCACGGAACTGTGGCCTCCTGCTCCCCACTGCCAACACCTCACCAATGTGGTCCAGTATAAACGGAAAGGCACCTTTCCCCCGCCAAAGTTCAGCCTAGAAAGCCACACAAGGCCTTACAACTCACTGTCAAGATTGTTCTACTCAAAGCAATAGGCAGATGGACAAGGAGAGGCCAGATGTGTTTGTCTGTTTTCACTTACGTTCTAAGGGCAAAGCCAAATCACACTGGGAAGCGAATGCTAATATTTTTTATTTTTAAAAAAATCAAGACAGCAGAAAGAAGCCAGAAGTTGTCTCACAATTCCCACGACTGTCTACTTGATCTTTTACAGAGCTTTGTCACCCTCACAGCCCTCTAAAAATTAATTTTCCGTTTCCTATTGCTGATTACATGCTATGTGGTCAACCCATAACTCGAAGTTGCAGAATGCTCTCCCAGAGCACATCAAAAGCCCCCTCTCCTCACTGCCCAGCTTTTTACAGAATCACAGGGTCCTGGTGACGACCCACACTCTGACATTTTCCCAGTCTATTTCCCTCAGTCTGACAGGGAAGCTTCCACAGATCCAGTGTTCAGCCAGAAGCTGAACCAGTATCTGCCCATACTTTCCTCCACCACCCCGTAAAGTCCCTACTAGGGGAGAGGGAGCTGCATCCCAGATGGAAATCGTTTTTATTATCTGTACCTCTAATTCCTCTCTGTAAGACACAGAGGTGCGTGTATGTGTGCATGTGTGTTGGTTCCTACTCAAAAAGCAAATCCCAATGATTCTGCCCTCCTCACCATCTCAGTTACCCATTCCCACGGTTCCCAAGCATTGGCTTTCAAATTTTTCTGACTGTGACCCAGAATAAGATATTTACATTCCAACCCAGTTCACAAATGCACAGTAAAACACACCCAGTGTTAATGGAAACGAAGTTTTCAAATGGTCACCCTGATCAGGCCTAAAGTCTAAACTTAGGCATTTTGTGCTTAATCCAGCCCCAACCACTCTACTCAATGAGACTTCTGCCAGCCAGCAGGCTGCTTGGGCCATAAAAAAGGGCACCTCTTTCCTCCCACCCCCCCTTCTCTTTCCTCTCCCAAATGGGAGGCTCTGCACAGTGGCAAAACTGCAGCCTTTCTTCAGACTTGCACCCATGCGGTCGAACAAAAATACATGACTATGACAACTTTTCTGAACTTAAACCCATGGCCACAAACTTTAACAGGACCCTTGGAGATCCCCAGAAATCCTCCGACAGTTCCCTAGTCAACCCACACCCCTATTCTTCTGGACATAAATTTCACACTTGTACATAAAGCAAGAAAAATTACAGATAAAAAACATATGACACTGGATACTGGATCTTCGTATGGTCTCAGCCACAATCTAACCACAGCTGTCCTCCAATAAGGAAAACCTGATATTATTCAACAAACTCAGTGTTATAAATAAACAAAAGTTACTAGCCATTCATTAAAAAAAAAAAAACTGCCCAGTACAAGGCTAACTTCCAAAATTACTCAGTTTAAGTAAACGTAACCATTAAAGAATAAAAGAAAAAATATTTACTCTCAAAAAGTCTTTGTTTTCTATTTTATGAAAATGTTTGGTAATAGTCTCTAATTCCCTTACCACAGGAGTCCATGTGCAACTCTGCACTGCCTCTCTAATCACTGCCAGGCATAACAGTTTATTGTCCAAATATAATTTGTTCAATCATGCAGACACCTGTGCAATTAGGCATGTTCAATCTGCAAGGGCCAAGTCCAACGACATGTCCACAGTGGTAAGCACTGGTGCCCAGCTAGGGGGTTTTTGCTGAAATAAACAGCTTTTTCCCATAATTATCTCCATTTTGAATCAAAATGTCTAATAAATGCTTTCATGTAATTCAACAGAAAAACAGAACACATGCATTTTTCAGTTGCTATTTATTCTAACCCAGGCCACTAAATGGTGACACTAACACACATAATAATCCCCAGAGTAAAATAAAGCTGTGTCTCTTGAAATCCAAGGGCCAGGAAGAGTGAAAGCTAAGGAAGCATATCTGCCCAAAGAGGAAACACAAAGTCAAGATCAGAATTCAACGTCTTGTAAAGAGCCACCACAGCAAAATCACTGCAGTTTCAAGGGTCATTTCTATCACTTTGAAACTCAGTTCTTCCTGGAGGGGGGCCAGACGCGATGTGACTAAAGTGACTAAAGCAGTTAAGAAATCTAGATTGAAATCACATATGCCAGCAAATAGGCAGATTTGAGAACATGCAAAGGTTACGAGCAATTCAAAGCCAGAGGGTAATTTAGCTTGGAGGAACCTCAGGTAGCCGTGACCACCACCGAGACCTGCAGGTATGCAGACATGACCAAGATCACAGGCTAGCCTTCCAGCCTCAGTCACCCAGACGCCAATGTTAAAAAAAAAAAAAAAGGTGCACAGCACAAACCACACCAACAAGGTCGTGCTAATCTAACAACTTCTGCCCTCCGCTTATTTAGGCTCCTTTCTCAGTACCCTGAGTTTCAAAAGCCCTACCAACCATTTTTGGTATTCAGCTTTAAGGTTGCTAAGGTGCTTCCACCTCCTCCACCATTCATCTGCTCCACATGTAGGGAACAGCCACTATGTATCCAGCACTGTGCCAGCACACATAACCTAGGGGACACAGGGAGGAAGTCATTACAATTCGTTCTGAGAAATACTCCATAAAGCAATCTGCAAAAATGTGTAAGAGTAGAATATGAAGGTAAAATTAGGATCATCTCTGAAGGATGAAGATGCAAAGAAAGGAGGTACCACATCCCAAGTATATGCAAAGGCATCAAGATACCAGTACAGGTTGCTCCTTTCAACCTGGTAAACTGAATTAAAATTACAAAGTTGAGACCCATGATAACATGCAAAAGTCAGTCAATTTCTCTACTAATATAGTAGCTCTCTGATAGATATTAGACCCAGATTTCTTCTTTTTCAGATTATCTGAAAATTCCATGTATCCATTGTCTTTGTTTTCAAGTTCATAAGGCTAATCAATTTGACCCTGTAGGTATGTGTGAACCTGTGAAGATCACTTACAACTGCATCTCTGGGCTCAATATAAATGGTGAGAAGCACACGAGGACGTTTATCCCAGGCAAAAGCTTGGTGGATATCCTTTTCATTCTTTTGCTTTTCTCCCACCCCAAGTCAAAGTATTCCTCGTACCATTCTTAAAGGCAATCAAGTAATTGTGGCTAAGATAATAGCAGGTGATAGCTTAAGGTCTGATCTCACCTAAGTCAGGATAGGAGAGGAACGTAGGAAGCAGCTAAAAGATAGAATCCAGCGGAAGAGCAACCTGTGTTATCTGGTTTAGGGCTGGGTGAGCAGACAGATGGATAGGCTCTTCCTCTACCTCTGCCTAGCTACCAGAGTTGTTTTGTTATGAAGAAAATCTCACCAAAACAGAAGCAGTTTCTAATGAATAAGATTTGGTCTGTGCCCTACATCAGCTAGGTCAGGGTTTTTCAACCTCTGCACTATTGACATTTTGGCTAGATAATTCTTTGTTGTCTGAGGAGCTGTCCTGTGCATTGTGGGATGTTTAGCAGCATTCCTGGCCTCCACACGTAGACGCTAGTAGCACACCCTCAAGTCATGGCAATCAAAAATGTCTCCAGACACTGCCAAATGTCCCCTAGGGGACAAAACTCACCCCCCCCACCCCCCCACCATCCCAGTTGAGAACCACAGTGCTAGATTATGAGCGTCAGCCTATTTATTAAATATATAATAAAGAAGACACTAATGTTGATGAACAGGGCAAAATATTAAGAAAAAGGTCCTGTCTTATTAACTACTGTCTGTATTTTAATGAAAAGCTAATAGATACCCCCAACAGAAGAGAGAGGTCAAAATTAAGGCCAAAAAAGTAAAGTCTGGAGCATTGAAGCAACAATAAGTACACAGATGCTCAAGTGTGGTGAAAGCTGCAACTGAAAATGAGCTTAGTGAAAACATTAAAACCAAATCCAACCAAGTCCACCTTTATTCCACGTAACCAAGCCCACTCCACTACAACAAATCGTTAACAGATTTCAATTCCACAAAATGCGTATCTGAAACAGTAACTTTTTTGAAATAATTAGGAACGCACACACTAGCTTCCAAACCCTGGCTGGCTCCAACCATTTTCTAGCTGCCTGACACTTGCCCTCTAAGCTTTTCCCCTTTTCCAGAGAAGGAAACGACACAGCCAATGGAAGGACATGAGCATGGCGTCATGGTCATTACTATCAAGTAATGTACGTGTAAAGTACATGGTCAGTACCATCAAGTAACAATTACCAGTAGTTTCACGTATATATTTTATAAACGTATTTCTAGTACAGAATGAAATACGGATCCCCAGTGAACTAAGACAACACACTCCTAATAAGCTAACTGAAAAAATTCATTTCTGTGAAAACACATATCTTAGATGCCAAGATATACCTGCATTTTTTAGGGCAGGAGAAAAATGGACTACTCTCTAAGCTCACGGTCAAAATATAAACGCTGCCCTTTTGTTAGGTACCATATTATGCACCACTTGGGCTAACTCCAAATATCTTTCCCCAGGTTTTTATCCAAATCCACCAAGACACCATCTTAAGCAGCTGAGTTTAAAAACTCGCTAGATAAATTTTCTATGAAGTTTAATAATCAAGTAGGAAAGGAGAACATTGTCTCACGCAGACCCGGAGCCAGTTTGCAGTTGCTGTTTTTGCCTCACAGAAGTTGTTTTCTAGCCACAAGCTACTACAAACTGTTCAGACCTTTTGGCAGCAACACAAGAAACCGCCCTTTTCACCCGTTCTCCCACAAAAATGTAGTCAATTTCTAGGCAAGCCCATCTCTCAAGGCTACTTGCTTTATAGAGCCAAATGAACACAACTTTTCGTTTAGCAGTATGAAAGGGCCCCACATATTTTGCATTTTTGTGAAGAAAACTGAAAGCAAGTCACCAAAAGACCTGTGGGCAAAGCTCTCTATTAAATCAGCTCGTAAAGTCTGCAACACCACGCTTTACACCAGCATTTGAAATCTACAGGGCATTTGGCATCACAGCTGTTTCTGTTTTATCCAAATCGTCCAGGATGCAATAGGCAACATGTGAAGCCATTTCCTGATGCTTAATTGTCCTCTGCTTCCCACTATTCGCAACTCAACTCATCATGTTTCCAATAAGAGATTAAAGTAGGTACATCTGCCTTTTGATTAAAACAAAAATCTCGTACCTTCTCTGTGAATCTGGGGTTTTTCTACAATCTTAAGGATCACGTAAAGGTATCCTGGCAAGCCACAAAGATGAAGTTGGTCTCAGATTTTTATTCAAGCATACAAAATCAATCTCTATTTTTCTCCTTCAATTATTTAAGTGGAGGTGAGGGCAGGAGGTGGTAAATGACTCAACAGCTGTAACATATTTAACTTCTAAAAATACAGCCAAAATTGCTTTTTGAATGCAAAATTAAAGAATCTTTGAAAACCAGGAAAATTCCTTTGAATCCCATTTGGCTTAAAATTTCACAGATATATCATTTATGTTTAAAAAACAGAGACCCAAATGGCAAAAAGGCATCTGTAGTTACTCACAAAATAAAGCTGGACACTACCCTGCCTTGAGAAAGTCAAATTCCAAAAGGCAATCTGGTGAACCAAGCTCACAATTCACAGATTGAAAAAGAAAATCAAACCAGTATTTTCCAAGGACATTTTCTGTCTCCCCAGAATGACCCGCAACCTCAAACAAGTTCCAACCATGATGTAAAGGCAACTTCTCCAAAAGGGTGCAGTTATCAGAAACTGTCCAAAAACCACACAAAAATGATAAGCAAAGGAACCTCGATTCATTTACTTTGATTTAATAAAAGATAATCAAAAGAATATTTTTAAGAGTCCACTATTAACACTAATTTAAAACAGGTTCAAGTTCAGAACTCCTTTTCAAAGGTACACTGAATTTTTCTAGCAAAATAAATCCTGTAGATTGTACTGGGAAGAAAACTAGGAGGCAAACCAAGGATTCCAAATTGAAAAATCAAAGGCAAAATCTTGCATGTCTAGTAGGTAGAGACCCGGCTTGCCTGTAGTGCGGTATAAAAGGTACACCATGTTATTGTAGATAATCTTTCCAATTTAAATAGATAAATTGCACGTGTGCAGCAAGCGCTAATTGCAAACATGCTTTCATTTATTGCTCGCCTTGACCGTTAATAACCCTGACCATCTTTCATCTCCCACAACAAAACAGAATATCAAAGAGATTTCATATTACTGTTTCTCAGCTTAACAGCATCTTCAAAGTACATCTAATTGTTAATATTTCTGAGAAAGTGTCTATGGAAGGAGCAGGAAGCAATGACCTCCTTGCTGGAGCTTTATTTACTCTGGGGGGTCTGAGGTAGTCGACACCAGCATGAAATAGCCTGTAAGACAACCACCAAAGAAAGAATAAAAGATTTCCTTGAGTTAACTATCCTCATCTTCATAAGACTTACTTTCGAGTAAGTAAACAACAACAGAAGAACAGCTGCCCCAAGGTTATCCAGAGGTCTGGCAGGAAAAGTCAAAGCACTTAAGTTCACTGTTCAAACACATGGGTTTTTCTGGCCCAAGTTCGAAAAGTTCAGCCTGGGAAAGTTTACTTTACATTTGAGCTAAACGGGCAATTAAAGAATCTCTTTACTACTATTACATTTTTTAATTTCTCACATCACTGGAAAACTCATCTTAAAATTTAATTGGACTTTTTTAAACAGCAAAAAGAGATGAAAAAGGGAGAATCGTCACTAATTTCTGCCAGGTTTCCACCAGGATTTATTGTGTAGTTACTACATTAAAAAGCACAGCTAACACTGAGAGGGATGAAGGGTACAGAAGACAGAGATATATTTGTTACCAAATAGGTTATGTTTGCATCTGTATTTACACACAATAAGTTGAGGGTGTTTTGTTTGCTTGTTGTTGTGTTTTTTGTTTTTTTAAGCATCTCTATGTGGCTTACTTTCTATATGGCAAGAGCACTGAAGGCCCTTCATGTGTCTAAATGAAAAACTCTACACATTTGGCTTCAATAAAGCCAGCAGTTTCTTGAAGATAGATTCCAGCCATGAATCGTCTATGTTTGTGTGCTGGAAAGGGTGAAAAGGGCAGTTTTCTGTGTTGCTGCCAATGGGCTGAACAATTCGCAGTAGCTTGTGTTAGAGAAAAACTTCTCTAAGGAGAAAACTTAACTTTCAAGCCGGCTTGATATACTTGTGCAAAATAATGTGATTTTTCTCCATTTAGTCTTACTTTATTATAGCTTTTCCAGCAAAATCCTTCCCTGGAATTTTATAATATTTTTAAATGATCTTGCTAAGGAAAAGAATGTTTGAAAATAATGCTTAACAGGTTAACTGAAAACCAGCTTCAACACATACGTAAATTTTGAGCATTAAAATTCTTTCTGGTCTTCTCCATACACAATTAATATAATACTAACTTTGTCTAGGTATTCACTTCTGAAAAGTTCTTCCTGAATTCATCCTGCAAACATTTATTAAGCACATAATAAGGAAACACAGACACACCCCATCAGGCTATTTATTCACTGTGGAGAATACCAAAATCAATGAGAAAAGCTCACACCCCTTAAGAAGCCAATCTAGTAATGCAAAGAGAAAGAGAAAAGACAGAATTCTGAGGCTGCTGGGGGGAGGGGAGGGCCAGAGAATTGGGAGTTTTTTTGTAAATTCACTGGATGATTCTTGTGCATACTAAGGTTTAAGGTTTAAAAACTGTATTCACCCCTCCCCATCCTTGCCCCAAGGCAATAAATCAGTAACTCATTAACTTAAAAAAAAAAAAAAAGATTCAACACTGGATCACTCCAATTAGATAGCCACTATAGTTATATTTAAAATATCACTTGTTCTGCTACATAAAGTATATCTAGACATAAGATTGTGTTGAAAAAAACTATAAAACTATGATTAAAAGAACTAAACTAGAAATCAAAAGATCAAGTCCAACTAATGCCACTTAATTTGAGTAAGAATTAAAATCCTGCCTATTGCCTCAGAAAGCAATTAGGATAATTAAGTGAAAATACATGAATACATTTTGCAAAGTGCTTTAAAAACTTAACATCATATATTGGTCAAGGAGCAGTTCTGGTTATAATATCCTCAGTAAATAAGACCCTGTAAGGAATAAAGGAGGCAATTAATTAACATTGGCTGGATTTTAAAAAATCAATTTTTAGGCTTCCAGAAAGAGTAGAAAATATTTGCCCAAGTTTGTGTATCTCTCAGTGCCTACGATGGTAACATAATTTGGCATTCAATACTGCTTTCATATTTTATACAAATATTATCATCACACTCATAATCTTTTGTATTTTTTGTTCAAGTCTAAGTTTTTCAGATTTATCTATGCTCAAATATGTACTTTTATGTTGTTCACACAGGTAAGTCATTCTTTTTAATACCTATGTAGTACTCCATTATAAAACAAACTTTCTTTTTCCCATTTGAAGGGTAGGTTGTTTCTACTGTTTTCCTATTATAAACATCTTAGTGACCACTTCTCCCATGTCTCAGTGCAAAGGTACGGGAATCTCTAGGGTTCCTACCTAATGGAATGCTGGCTAGCGTGATACGGTCAGTTTTACCTGACATTGCCGAAGTGTTCTCCAGGATGATTGCCCCAATTTATAGCCTCACCAACAATGAATGATACACAGCTTCCCCAATACTTGATATTTTTTGACTTATAATGATTATGGAAAAGTCTCTAACTTGCATTTCCTAACTATTAGTGAGATTCATATGCTTACTGGCCATGTGGTTTCCATTCTGTGAACTGTCTACAGTTATCTTCAATTTTTCTATTAGGTTGTCTTTCTTTTTCTTATTGACTTATAGGAGTTGTTCATATAATCTAGATTTTAATCCTCGTAGTATACAAGCTATTTCCAGTAATCATATCCAAAAGCCCAGCTACAATGGCTAGAATAGACCAAAGTCATTTTTCTCATATGATTACAAGTATGGAAGTAGGTGATTCATGGCTGACACATCTAGCCAAGAATACCGCCAAGGAACTTGCCTTTTATCCTCCTGCCCTGACATCTTTTAACCAGTACTTTCAACTTCTTCACTGCAAGGCAGCTGCTGCAGCTCCAGACATTATATCCACATGCCAGGCGGGGCAGGGTGGACCAGGCTCCATATTTAGGGAGCAAAGCTTTCTCAGAAATACTTAACTTACATCTCATTGCTCCTAACTAATGACCTCTGAAGGACATTAAAGAAGACAGCCATTTTTAAATGGGTACAAAATTAATAACGTTAATACAGAAAGGACAATAGGCAAGGCAGGCAACAAGCCATGTCTTCCAAGCATGCATTACAAACATATTTGCAGCCTTGTTTTCCCACTGTAGTATATTCTCTTGTATGGACGGTTTATTTTAATAGACTCAAACTTCTCAATCTTTTTCTTTATCATTTGTGTATTCTGTTTCCTATCCCCCAACAATGCTAACATTTTCTTCTAAGACTTTTAAAGATTGGCTTTCCACCTTTAAGCCTATCCATAATGCAACTACCATGAATTTTAGTGTATAAAGTAAAGAATAAAATTTTTCTCCCCCCATATAAGCAAATAAATGAACATACCAGTCCTATTTATTTCACCTTCCCCTACTGATTTAGACCACCTTCATTACATAACAAAATTCCTTTTATTAGTTTATATCAAGTTTCCAGGCTCATACTGGCTTATATTAGGTTCACTAGTCTAATTATCTATCCTTGCCAACAGCAGTTTTAATAGGTTTGATATGTGTGGTGGGGCAACTCTTCCCAAATTGTTCTTCAAAATTATTTTGAGTAGTCTTGAACATATGCTCATTTCCACATGAATTTTAAGGTCAACTGTTCCATAAAAACCCTGCTTGGATTTTGAGTGAATTTTCACTGAAATTACAGATATATTTGGGGAAAATTGGTATGTTTACAATAGTAGGCATTCTCACCCATGGACAATGGAAGAGTTCTCCATTTATTCAGCAGCCATTCTTTTACATCCTTCAATGTTCCGTAATTTATCCATACAGGTTTTACATATCTTGTTAGATTTGTTCATAGATATTTTGCATTATTAGGAACTAGAAATAAGATCTTCTTTACACAGCATTTTTAAATTGGTAACCCATGACTCAATTGAGTTTTGCACACAGAATATTATATAAACCATGAAAAATGTTAATTCTTTCTTTCCAATACTTAATGCTCATTTCTCTTCTTATAACATACTGACAAATTTCAAGAACCACATAAATGACTAAAAGTAGTAATTTTTTATTTTGAACTTAAGAATATTGTTATTATACTGTTAAGTATAATATTAGATATTATTTTGAAAAATACTATTTAGTATATGAAAAAATTATACTGCATTCCAAATTTAGTTAGCTTTTTCAAGAATGTCAGCCTTATCTAGCAAAATAATTATGTTTTCCTTTCAGTTTGCAATATGATAAAATCTATTAAAGGAATATGAAATGGCAGATTATTTCTACATTCCTGAATTCTACGTGGTTATAATAGACTTTCTGTTTTACTGGGTCCTTATATATTTTTATGAGTGACGTTAGCCTATAGTTTTTCTTCTTGTTTTTGTTTTTGTTTCCCACTATTGTGGTCAGTATTATTAGAGTTCTGGTGAACTTGAAATTTAAAGATTGCTATTTTATGGAACAGCAAGGGAGTTTTCTGTTCCATGGTAATATGAAAACACCTTTCTATCATTAAGCCCAGCAATTTATATTTTTCAATCTTTTCTATGATTATAAATTTCTAAGATTTTCTGTTTCTTCTGGAGGAAAACACTTATATTTTCCCAAGAATATTTCTATTTTGTTGGTTATTTTAAAAATTATTACCAGAGGTATGTCTTTATAATATCTTCTACTAATCTAAGGCTGTAAAATTTTTTCTAATTTTGTTTTCCCTAGCTAAAATAGCTAAATGTTTATCTTTTACTGGGTAACTTTCCCTCCCTCCCTCCCTCCCTCACTCACAAAATTAGCTCTTAGGTACCAATTCCATTTTTTTTCCTCTTCCAATTTTTGTTCATGCCATTAACTCCCTCTTCCTTATTTATCAGGAAGGCCCAGTTCTTGATTCTCGTTATATTGTCTTAAATATAATGCTTAGTTTATTTCAGTTTTTTTTTTCATTTACTATGACAATAAGTTAAAGCTATGAATGTCAGGTTACAGCTTTTGTGGCTTTTCCCAAGTTTTGCTATATCGTGTTTTCCTTGTTACTATGTTTTAAGTAATCTGTAATTCTAACTTTCATACTCTCCTTGACCCAAAGTGGTTTCCTCTCCCTATCTATTGCTTATACACATTCCAGGATGTTACCAACACTGGAGTTAGCCACAGTGTGGATGAAATGACAGCAAAACGACCAGTAAATTGATTTTCCATCCTAAATGTCTCTAATATTTCTGGTGAGAGATGCCAGTCGATCATTCAGGCTCACTGTATAGACAGGGTCAACCAGCCCATCACTGATGATCATAATCAATTGTTCAGTTTACTGATGGGATTTCCCATGAGTCCCCAACCCTTCAGCTCTCACTGTGCTGTCCACACTCTTAGAACAATTCTTAAGCTCATTCTGACCCCTTCCTTTCCCATCCACTTCATGTGGTTTAGCAAAGTTTGCTCAAGAAAACACCATTTCAGCACAAGCATCATCTCAAGATTGGAGGACTTCCGATGTTATATGCTGGTTATATACTGGTGGTTCAACCTCTCTGTTACAAAGATAGCAAATCATTTTCATATAAATGAAAAACATTAAAAATCCTACACAGACTCAAAGAACCACATTCCAATACCCTCCTGAGCAAAACCCTGGCGAAAAAAACCACATTGATACAAAACAGAAAAACCAATCAGGAAAGCATGGACGAAGTTATACACCCAAATACATAGCAGGAAAGAGGGAATCCTTTTTAAAAATGGTAATAGTATGAACATCAGCTAATACGTCCCCATCACTTCCCATGCACCAGGCATTCTGCTGAGTTTTTGTGTATACTAACTGATTTAATCCTCACAAACCCTATGAAGTAGGTACCACTCTTGTTCCCATTTCATAGATGATGAAACTAAAGTACACAGCAGCTAAGTGACAAACCCAGGTATTCTATCCTAATTACTACACTATATACCACATGCTTTATACCAACTCCTGTACATAATTCTCCATCAGCTTTATAGTCAAATCTTCATAAAGTATCTCTTCAAAGGGAACAATCTCTTAATTGCTTCTTTTTAAACAATAAATTACTAACATGCTTGAGTTTAAATCCTGGCTCAACCAATCAGCTGATTTAATCTCCGTTTCTCAGTTTCCTCATCTGCAAAATGAAAATTATTGACAGCTATCCCATAAACTGTGTGGGCTTTAAATGAATTAAAACATTCTAGTTCTATTCCAGTACCTGGTACATAGTAAGCAATCTGTGTCAGCTGCTATTATAAGATTAGTGTAATCATTTAATCCATTGTTCCTAGCGAGCATGTCCTTCCAATTATAAAAAACATCATATGTAATAAAAATCTTTTAAGAATTGAATTCTCTAAGACATTGTGGATACTACATACATTAAGTAATCAGATACGCCTCTGGGTAAAATTCTTGTGACATCATCATACGGGATTCAACTCTAGAACATGATTTCCATGAAAAGAGGAATTTTTGTCTGTTTTGTAAATCATTCTTTTCTCATTCCTACAACACTGCTTGGCACCAATACGTTTGTTGAATAAATGACTTAAAAAGTGCTTAACCTCAAACAACATAGAAAGAAATGAAGATGCTATGTCCTGGAAAACTATGTTAGATAAAAACTGTTCCACAAAAAGTTTCATAAAATACAAGAATGGCAAAAGCAATCCTTTCATATTCATAAGTGATATACTGCTATTTTAAAATGTAATTACAGAGCAGTAAATCAAACACTTGAAAGATCTGATTATTTCATCATTACCCTAAAAGTTTACACAATCACAATGACCTAAAAATCATCTGAAAAATGTAAATTTCTTATGTATCTCTTTTCCTATTGTCCTTCATCTTCCTTCCTAAATTAGTTCCATCTAATCTTTACAGAGCCAAAGATTTCAGTGGATACAAATACAAACTTCCCTTTCCTAAAAAGAACTCTGTGTCTACAGGAGTATTTAACTTTCTTTACACATCAAACAAATAAACCTTTTATTAGAGAAACCTGCCAGCTTTTAAGTGGCTTATAATAAGCCATTATTATTTCACTCATTCAGGCTCTATTTACCGAGTGCTCCCTATGACTCAGGCATTGGGCTAACATGAGAAAAAACAAGGAAGGTAAGACATGGCCCTGTTCTCAAGGCACATAATTATAAAGCAATACAAAAGGTCTACAACAGGCGGATCACAGAGGAAGGAGAAACCAACTGTCGCAGGGGTGAGGGCAGTGCAAGAAAACTTCACTAGGATGACCACCGTTCTAACTCAGCTTGAAGGTCAGTAGAAGTTTGACAGGTGAGGAAAAGGAGAAACAGGCAGAGTAAGCAACAGATATAAAAGCCCAAGTCATGGAACAATGTGGCATGTTCATGGGGGGAATGAGTAATCTGTAACCTGGGATCAGTAAAACATGGGGTGTATAGTTGAGATTTGGCAGAAATGAGGAAGCAGAGCTGCAGGTAGGAAGAGTGCTCATTAAAAAGGGTCTTACATCCCGTCCAAGAAGCTAAGACACTACAAAGCCTCCCCTCCTCCAGAGGTTCCCGTTTCTGTCCTAAAATGGCATGTGATGGATGGCGAATAAGCAGGACCGTTAGCGAAAGCGCTCAAGTCAACTAGGAGCACTTAACAACTTATTTCTGCTTCAACAATCAAGTTCCATTCTACATCAGAACTTATAACTTTGCCTAAGCAAAATACAAACATCCACCATGTATATTTATTTGGTGTCTGCCAAGGTAATTTCAAAAGATCATACAAAAAAACTGATAAGGGTAAACAGAAAAGCAACCATTCCAACATGTTTTTATAAATTAGATATCTGAGTTTAAAAGCTTTTATTCATGAAGTAGATTTGTCCTTCATTACTACTATGAACAGAGATGGTAACAAATCAGCAACTCATATTACCAATCACTCCAGAGCAACATCAGAATGATTGACACCTTCTAAGAATTAACACCTGTTTTAAAAAAGAAGACAAAGCAATTATTAGGCTCCTTAGAAAAGTATAAGCCGAACAAGTCCTTGGTGACACGGGCACACAGCAGTTTTCTGTTCTGTGTACAGAACTCATTGCTCCCCTCTGAGACTAGCTAGTCACGTGCTATTTGTCACTAATGGATTGGGTCATGCCTCAGTGTGACAATTTTGCTCTCTAGGGAAAAAAGCAATGAAGTAAAAATATCCCATTGTCTGACGCTCAGGACTTACCGGACTATATAAGAAGTTGACTCTAACTGGTTATTATTTTAAAAAGGAGAACATTAACTATAAATGTATAATGGAATCGTTAAAGCTGATCCAGTACTTTAAACACTAAAGCACTACATTATCTAAGTACATGTCCCTCATCAAAGTGGCCCTCAGACAACTGAACTTTCTATGTCTCCATAATCAGAAAGAAACAAAAGACCATGCAGTCTCTAAATCATATACCAAATTGTCTAGATCATATACTAAAGTATACCAGTTTCATGGACAGTTCTTCAGGGTACATTACCTACTACAGATAAGTATATATTTACATACATATTTTTCTCCTCATTATTGTTCTCTAATCATGCTTGAATAATCAGATGATTCAAATGTTAAAAATAAAAATTACTTAAAGCAATGTTTCTCACTCTGCAATACTCTTAACTTGTCTGTCTCTTATTCCTCCTGTCTCCAATTCTCTACACATCTGGTAAGCCTTGTTGCATTCGTGAATAACCAAATTACTGAGGGGACAACCGGATGACTGCTCGACTCAGCTGGAGAGGGCTGCAAAGTAAAAAGGGAGTACTCTTGAGGTAGAGCAATTCTCCCTGGGAGTTTTGGTGATCAGTTGCTTTTATCAAAGAGCAAACGTTTCAACCTTTCAATCTTCCAGTCAGTAGAAACTGATTAGTGATAATACTGGAGAGAGAATACTAAAGGGGAAAAAAAAATCTTAAACACTTCATATTTACACGAGTACTTTCCTCCCTGGAATTGCTCCTTTCCAAATTCTGGCAGGAAATACAAGACTTTACCTCCTTAGAACTTATATCCTCCTTCGGCGGGCTATACTTGGAAAAGCATCAAATGAATGCTATGGGCTTCTCTGTTAGTTTAGGACTCAAAAAGCTTAAAAGTCTAGTGTTTACTTTGCAAAAACCTGAAAATACCACCTCACCCCACTCCTCATTTGAGCATTTGTGAAAAGGCATTATTTTCAGTAAATTCTACTAGTCAAATCCTGAAGAATTACCTGGATCAACAGTCCATTAATCACCATCCTTTCAGAAACTAAATTTACATTCTATAATTTCATTCTATACAAATATTTTCAAACATGCAGAAAGGATTAGAGCTATCACAGCTCTATTTTTAAATTGCAAAGTTAACACTAGAAATTAATAGAGCCTTTCTCTCCATGGAATCCTGAATATGATTCACATGTCAAAGAATGACTTAGATTTTATACACTTACTTTGGAAACTCTGAGATTGACTGTCAAATTACAAAGCAAGTGCATAAACATTCCAGGGACATTTAACTGCTACCAAGCTGGTGAAACTTGATCTTTAATAGGCCACAGCTGTTGGTGGCCACCCTGCCTAAAAGTCTGAACCAAGATTTGATTGTTCTGGGCCCTTTATCCAACAATGAAATCCACAGGGGAGGATTTGTTTTGTTTTGTTTTTCCCACACAGCACCCCCAACCCGATGAGGATAACATGTGGATTGCCATCATCCACAAACACAAGTAAATTCACAGTCAGTCTCTCTCTCTCTCTCTCTCTCTGTCTCTCACTCTCTCACACACACACACACACACACACAACTATTCAGAACCACTGTTTGCAGTTCTTCAACTACGTTAACAAAAGGTCAGGGGCTAAGAACTCAACTGTTAGCTGCTGCATTCCAGTGTGCTGTCTGCTTGCAGCAACCCTATGAGAAACCAGGGGATCAGAGAACTGACATGCTCCAAAGCAGAGGCAGCAAGAGGCAGACGCAGATTCCAAGCGCTGACTGATGGCAGGGCCTGAGCCCTTCCCTAACTACCGGGCAGTGCGGCCTCTCCCAGAATGGCTGCGCTCAGCCACCCTCCCTGCTGCCTGGATCCTCTGCTCTCACCCCTACTTCTCCTACTCCTGTTTTTAAAGTATTTAAAAGCAATTACTGGAGCAGGTGCTCCATAATTTACCGAACCTATATATCAAGAGGCTTCTACTGAAAGTGTTTCTGTTGAGTAAATAGCCAGGATTTACTTGCCTAACAGTCTCTTATATCTTCAGAAAGCAGAAAGTTAGTGACAAGTCACTTTTACATAGGCCTTCCTTTGCATGGTGGAGAGATCATATTTAGATGATCCCCTGCATATCTGAGATCTTCAAATAATATCTTTTAAATGCACTGCATTTCCAAATAGGCAACTTCTCAAGCACTTACCTCAGTATTAAATAACTTTCTTAATCGGAATCATTTATATAATGACTCTACTAGACTCATCTTGTAAAAATGCACTTGTAGTCAAATATAATTACACACATATAGCAACAGCTGCTAATAAATTAAATGATATCCTCCGCCCAGAGGCACCAAAGGCTTTAACTGATTTAAAAGTTTATAGAGAATGGTAGAGAATATTAAAATGTAGCACCGTGCCAAACACCTACTAGGCACCTCCAAAAAAAAAAGGAAAATGACTGAATCATTGGTTTAAGTATTTAAAGAGCAGATTATCTAAATGTCTATTTAATCTAATGGGTAGAGAAGTATGCAAACAAGGAAAAATAAGAAAACATACAAAGATTAAATGAAAAAGGCATAACAGAGTAAGCTACTTAAGTATCAGCAATGAACAAAAAATAAAATAAAACAACATAACATAAAACAAAACAATGTCACAGAAAGGGCTGACTAGGTGCCCAAAATGGCTCCAAAATAATACAACATACAGGTAGTAAATTCAGTAGGTTTGTGCCAATAAGCAAGTTGAAAGAACATACGCTAAACTCTAAGCATTAGAATTATCTGATTTAATTAACTGGAAATTTTATAGCTATGACTTAAATCCAACTCTTGGTCAATGTACTGTTCAAAACTTTCTGATTTCTTCATTCAGCTCTTCCATTATATGAATCACCACGAAAAAAGAAAATAATTTATAAACACACTAAAAATTCAGTAGAATTATAAACATTTATAACCAAAAGAATAAATAAATAATCCAACCCATGAGTTACTAATTGCATTAAAATGAACCATGGAAATTACGGATGTGCTTTCCAGGATTCTGACTATGAAGCTCTAATAATACATCTTCTATCTCAACACTTTCTCCAATTGCTTTTCTCCAGTTCTAAAGGCAGCATTTAATAAAACACACCAAAGAGAATTAGAAAAAATTTCTATTTTAATAGTCACATTGGTAGAAGATACATCTCCCTTTTTAAATGCCACAAAATGATTTCTTGAGGAAGAAAAGGGTGTAACCACATACGACAAAGCCATTTACTCCAAGGGAACAGTGTGTAAAGGGAAACAGGCATCTGTTTAAACAATACAGCAAATCTCAAAATGGTTTCAGTTCTGAGGAAGATGCCCCTAAAAACACATCTGAAGAGAAACCCACTCAAAGAAATGCTTACCAGATAAACCCTGGACCAAGTTTGTGTGTCAAATAGTTTCCTGTACATTATTAAGAACCACAGAAAAGGTAACAGCCTGAGGACAGCATGAAGTCTTGCTTAAACAGAGTTTAGCACAAGTGGTTTAGAAAACTGTGCGTGGTACAAGGGCTTTATTTCTCCTTCGTTTTCTTTTACTCATAAAATACACTAGCATTCATCTTTCAGTCCCCGTGAATGTAAGGGAAATGAAGGAAATAACAATTTTGGATCCTTTGAAGGAAGATGCTTATAAACCTTCATTTTTTCCCTCACGATTCAAAAACTGGCTTACACAGGTTACGACATCTCAATGGGCCAAAGTAAAAAATTACTGATGGCAATATCCACTTTACAAAGTGCATTCAGATCTATACTTTGATCTCAAGAACCAGTAGTGAGGCAGCACGATCCTCACCTCAGGATATTACAGGTCAGGGGAGAGTACTGCTCAGTGGCAGAGCACATGCCTCGCATACATGAGGTCCTGGGTTCAATCCCCAGTACCTCCATTAAATAAATACATAAATAACTCTAGTTACCACAACCCCCAGCAAAAAAATCTAAAAAGATATTACAGGTCGTCTTGCCAGGTTAACCTACCCAAGACCAGGACCCAGGCCTTGAACTTTAAAATCCAAGTTCTGTTTACTACATCATTTAGTATTTAATTAATGTTAAATTATGAATTAATGATATTAATTAAAAATGTATTTAAAATTAGTAACAGAGAATTTGTATTTGTGAGAAACTGTATGAAAAAGGATGGTTTCTTATTTACCAGCCCTGCCAAACTAGTAACAGTAAGGTAACAACCTACTATGTTATCAATGTTAGTTAAGTATACGTATCTCATAATGATACCTTCCGTATTCACAATACTTTTAAAAATCAACGGCTAACAACTCAACGACAAAAATCCCAATTCAAAAACAGGCAAAGGTATTGAAGACATCTCTCCAAAGAAGATATTCATGTGCCAATAAGCACATGAAAAGATGCCTAACATCATTAAGTCATTAGGAAAATGTAAGTTAAAAATACAATGAGGTATCACTTTACACCCACTAGGATGGCTATTATAAATTTTTTTTAAATAGAAAATAACAAGCGCAGTCAAGGATGTGGGGAAATTGGACCCCTCAAGAATTGTTGGTGAGAGTATAAAATGGTACAGCCGCTGTAGGCAAACAATGTGAGAATTCCTCAAAAAGTTAAGAATTACCATATGACTCAGCAATTCCACTCTAAGGTATATACCCATCATAAATGAAAGCAGAGACTCAAACATCTGTACACCAACATTCACAGCAGTATTATTCACAACAGCCAAACGTCAGAAACAATACAAATGTTCATGCATAGATAAATGGAGAAACAAAATGTGGCAGAATTTATATAACGGAATATTATTCAGCCCTGAAAAGGAAGGAAATTCTGTCACATGGTACAACATGGATGAACTTGGAAGGCATTATGCTAGCTGAAAGAAGCCAGACACAAAAGGACAAATAATGTATGACTCCACACATGTCAAGTACCCAGAATAGGCAAATTCAGAGACAAAGTAAAATCAAAGTTTCCTGGAGCTGGGAAAAGGAGAAGGAGGAGCTACTATTTAATGGGTATATAGCCTATATTTGAGATGATTAAAAAGTTCTGGAAACAGATAGTGGTGGTGCTGTACAACACTGTGAATACACTCAATGTTATTGAACTATACACTAAAAAGTGGTTAAAATGGTAAATTTTATGTATATTTTTATGTACTTTATATATATTTTCTCACAATACAAATAAAACTGAAGCAACCACTACTTGAAGACATAAGTATAAAAAGGACTTATGACAGTTAAAACATCCCCTAATGAATCTGGTGAACCATAAAGTCAGTATTCCTGCTTCTGAATACAAGTCAGGATTAATACTATTGCAAAGTGCTTGTTTTCCCAAACAAATTAGAGTATTACTTATAGTTTCATACCTACCAGAAACAAACTGTGAATTTGATATCCGAGACCAACAGACATTGGTGGGAGGGTGATATACTTCAGCTCATTAAAATGAGAAACGAATTAAATGAAGCTCAGAGTTACTTTTCCAAGACCATACAACTGGTTAATGATAAAATAAGGACTAGAACTCAGGTCTCTTGTCTTCTAAACTAGTGCTCTTTCTACACTCAGTTTAGCTTGGACATTTTACTTCTCCTTACTTTCAAGATATAGATTAAGTATTCATTTTTATTATATTTTATTTTATTTATTTTTCCCTTAACAGAGGCCCTGGGGATTGAACTCAAGACATTGTATACACCAAGCACATGCTCTACCACTGAGCTATACTCCCATCCCAAAGCATTCATTTTAAATAAGGTTATTCAAATGTCTTGAAAATTATACTTCAAAGATCACCCTATAACCCTTAAATCTATTTCCTCAACTGGAAGGGACTCATTCTCACACTCCTGATCACTGCAGAATTAAGCTGTCACAATACTCTATGGGGAGTTATTTCAAAAGAACAAAGAAGACTAACCTTAAACCCCAAAAATGGAAAACCAATATGTCTAAAAGCTTACGAGTTTCACTCTGCTAAAAGGAGTAAGGAACAAAAGATTCTCCTATCTAACTGCCTGACTACAAAAGGACAATCATTCACATAACCCACACCCGTAATCAAAATGCCCGTACAGTTTAAGGACCCCACAGGTTCAGAAGCTCTCAGTCAAGAAGACGAAGTTCAAGAACCTATTTGAGAAAGGAACACGAGACCTCTCTTGGTTAAAAAGACCAATCATGTATGCAAAGGTATTTGCTAAGACTCTGGCTGAGAGACAAATTCAGGACTACTTAAAGAAGGCAACACTCAACACAACAATGAACAAAGCCAGACAATGTGCAACTGAGATGCTTTGGCAAACTCTCATATCTAATGACAACCACTAAACATGGAAGGTTATAGACCTCTTCTACCCATATCATTCCATGGAAACTTCAATCAACTCCATACCTACATCCACTTCCCAGATAGAGTGCCTAAATTTGAGAAAAGCTTCAGTCACCTGCTTCCTTCCCAATGAACACCAATGCTTTGACTTTCAAAATGAGGTCAGGGAAGGGGGTAAGGATCTAGCTCAGTGGTAGAGTGCATGCTGAGAATGCACAAGGTCCAGGGGTCAATCCCTAGTACCTCCATCAATCAATCAATCAATACGTCAATCAATACATCAGTCAATAAACCTAATTACTTCTCCCCCACAAAAAAATGTGATTACCAAATCACCATCCTTCCAACTGAAGTTAACTGAGTTCTTCGATGATAGAAGTTATAGGAAATACAAAGACATTAGTGACCTATTTGTTATTATCAAGAGTTACAATCCAGTGGACAATAAAAGATGTTTACCAGTAAAAGACTACGAACAGCACAGATGACCTTGGCTTTGGGATAAGACCAACAAGAGTTCAAACCAAAGCCTTGCCCTTTTCATACTTTACCTCTTTATATTTCAGTTTCTTTATTTCTATAATGTGATAACAATACAATCCCCGTTGTGTGGCTGTGTGATAAAAACAAATGAAACAAGCACTGAGTTAACTAGCTGACTGGTGTTCGCAGTTCTTCAACTAGTAAGCACTGGTAAGTGAGGACTCAAAAGGCCAGCAATGTGATTGTTCATCGTGAACAAAGAAGCACAAATGCTGCCTGAGACAACACACAGCACCCAAGCTTAGAGGCCAGAACAGACTCTCAAGCTGAGATGATCTGAGAAGGTTTGAGAGAAATGCTAGAATGGTCTGCATCTTAAAAGAAAATGATCTTATCAAAACTACAATGAGGTATCACCTCACACCAGTCAGAATGGCCATCATTCAAAAATCCACAAATGACAAATGCTGGAGAGGCTGTGGAGAAAAGGTAACCCTTCTACACTGCTTGTGGGAATGCAGTTTGGGGCAGCCACTGTGGAAAACAGTACGGAGATTCCTCAAAAGACTAGGAACAGACTTACCATAAGACCCAGGAATCCTGCTCCTGGGCATATATCCAGAAGGAACCCTACTTCAAAACAACACCTGAACCCCAGTGTTCATAGCAGCACTATTTACAACAGCCAAGACATGGAAACAGCCTAAATGTCCATCAACAGATGACTGGATAAAGAAGATGTGGTATATTTATACAATGGAATACTATTCAGCCATAAAAACTGACAACATAACGTCATTTGCAGCAACATGGATGCTCCTGGAGAATGTCATTCTAAGTGAAGTAAGCCAGAAAGAGAAAGAAAAATACTGTACGAGATCGCTCATATGTGGAATCCAAAAATAAATAAATGAATAAATACAAAACAGAAACAGACTCATAGACATAGAATACAAACTTGTGGTTGCCAAAGGGGGGGGGTGGGAAGGGACAGACTGGGATTTCAAAATGTAGAATAAACAGATAAACAAGATTATACTGTATAGCACAGGGAAATATATACAAGATCTATGGTAGCTCACACCAAAAAAAAATGTAACAATTAATATATGTATGTTCATGTATAACTAAAAAATTGTGCTCTACAGTGGAATTTCATACAACATTGTAAAATGACTATAACTCAATAAAAAAATGTTTAAAAAAAAAATGGCCTTGTGAAAAATGGACAAAGAGACCTGAGTTAGAACCTGGGTCTGAGGCTAGCTCATTTGTTTTGTGGCCTGGCCGGGGGGGTTAGTTAACACCTGAGGGCTCAGTTTCTTCATCTAGAAATTAAAAGTCTGAATTAAATGACCGCTAAAATACTCTGGAGCTAACATTCTACCATCTGGTGTAGGAACCAGGTAGGCAAAGTGGAAGAAGTAAGTCTAGGCACAGTTTATGGAATTTTCTTAAGAAATTCAGAAAGACATATGGCTATAGGAAAGAGGGAAGCATCCTCTGGCTAGAGCAGAGGACCCAACAAGGGGAGGGGAGGATAAACTGCTAATTTCAACTTCCCTTCTAGCAAAAGGGAGCTAGTAGAGGTTACTGAGCAAGGAAGTGTCATAAGAAAAGAACAGCATCTTAAGAACAGAAGGACATGATAAAATAACAGCAAAGAGGGCAGAATAAACTGGGAAATGGAGATTAAGGGGGTGAAAACCAATTAAGAGACTAAAGAGATGGAATTCAATGATTCTGAGGTGGAGAGATGAAAAATGGCAGATATGGAGAAGACTGACAAATCCCCGAGTTCCTCCCCAAGTCTTGAAACAGCAGTACTGAATTAATTAATTAAAATCAAGTAAAACAAAACAAAACTTCTGTTTCTTCCACCTCTACCATTCTATGATTCTAAGATTCTGATACAACTGATCTCGATTAGAGCCTAGGCTTTTTTTTTTCCTAAAGGTCCCCAGATGATTTGAATGTGTAGCCAAAGTTGAGAAACATCATCTAGAAGGAAAAAAAGACAGAACAGTTAGCAGTTAATTCAGAGAAGGACATCTGAGTAAGCCAAAAGTGTTGGGGAGGGGATTCTAGGGCGCAACTGGTAGGATCTCACTTATCCACAGAATGAAAGGAGACCATCTTTTACACTGAGGGGCAGGAAAGAGGAGGGGATGGGTAAGTCAGTGTTGGGTAGAAAAACAGTTATCAGCAGATCATCTCTATCTTCTCCATACAAGAATCTGTTTCAAATTCCAACTAAGAGTCAATTAACATGACTATTAGCACTTCAGAGATTTCTGTACAATAAAAAGGTTACCAAAATCAGTCAATACATTCATTAAATATTTAATAGCCTGAACTCTATTAAAACTTTTCTTTCATTTACTGGTCTTCATTCATCCCACAAACATCTATATAATGCTCTCCTCTATGTTGGTCACTGGGAATACTGGAAAAATTTACATAGTGAGAAAAACTGATCTTTTTTGAGGATTGTGAAATCCAACCTGGTAAATGCCACTAAATTTCTTGGGGAACAAAAAACAGAGATATTATTAACTCTACTTATGGAAATTAGAAAAGACTTTACAAAAAAGTTGACATATGAGCTGTACCTTGGATGATATGACTCATTTTCACAGGGACCAGAGTTTAAAAGAATTGGCTCTTAAGCATATAAATGCCTATCATTTTTTAAGAACTGAAAAAATATCAGGCTCACCTATTATCATTATTTCTTTTTTTCAAAAATGTTACTCATCTTTATACTTTAAAACAAAAACATTTAAGGATCATGTTCATGGGAAAAAAATCTTCAGTAACTTCCAGCAGACATTTCGGAGAAGAATAACGGCTTTATCAAGCATTATTATTCATTAAAAATATCCCTTGTGTAAAAACAAAACACAAATATATACACAAAAACAGAATATCAATAAAAATATATTTTAGGCTATAGCTACAACTTAAATATGTTCAGGAATAGGAGGTGTGTGGAGGGCAGATCTTTATTTTAATAGTTTTTTTTTAATTTCTAATTTACCTGACCTCAATTTGTTTTTACTCAAGCTATTTTATCATATATATCCCCTATAAGATATCTCAGATCCTGTTACAGTGATGGAGAAAATAACTACCTCTCTAAACACATAGGCTGGTATTTCTCATGCCAAGCCTCTATGGTCTCATATGGACCATCCAGTACAGATTTCAACTGCACTAATTCACAATTCATTAATAACAGGAATGGGAAAGAAATGAATCAAATTCTTACAGTTGCCGTCCCCATCTGGAAAATTCACAGAACGAACTTTATTTACTACATACAACGATATTCATAGTTTCTGCAGTTAAAGCAACTTGACACATTTTTAAAGGGTTGGCTTTCATTAAAAAAAATTAAAGATCTTCTCATACATATAAAAATGATCTTATAAGGTTATTTTACAAACCAACCATGCCTGACACTGAAAAGAAATGCTTCTTACTAAAATACAGTATAATCTTTTATTTACTCAAAAACTTAACTCACTGATGAATAAATACAGAATTCCATAATACTTCTTTCTCTTCTTGGAGAAGAAATGGTTTTTCAAGGCAAAACATTTTGTTTTTATTAGTATGGCATGCAACTGTATTATCTATATTTCTGACTAACATTTAGTAACTTAAGAAGTATAAAAAAAACTTTCAATTCATATCTAATTCTTAACAAAAAAAGCCATCATAGTGACTACTGGGGCACAAGGATAAAACTGAGCCACACTTATTCTGGAAAAGAAAACCTAATGAACGGGAAAGAACTATTGCTTATGGGATGACCATTATCCATATTAAACTCTACACTGGGGAAAGAAAGGCCAATTTACAAAACCAACAAGTCTTTTAAAATGTCAGATGGTAACTTCCAGAGGTTTGAAAACATGATATAAGTATTAAGATGCTATTTTATTGCAAAATAGGTCTTCACAAATTCAGTTCTGTGGGTGAGGGTATAGCTCAAGTGGTAGAGTGCATGCTTAGCATACACAAGGTCCTGGGTTCAATCCCCAGTACCTCCTCTAAAAATAAACAAGTAAACCTAGTTACCTCTCCCCCTAAAATAAAAAACAAATAAATAAAAATAAAAAGTCAATAAAAAAATTCAGTTCTACATTTAAATTCTTGATGAAACCTCAGCTGTTTACTCAAATCAGAGGAAATAACGCTGTCTGCAGGAAACAAGGCAGCAGCTTATTGACGGAGCATGACAAGGTTGACCTTCTCTATGTGGAATGTTGAGCCACATTTTATTGGAATAAAGGCAAAGGTTAGGATGCAAACCCCTTCTTGTTTCCTCTGAGGATGGACTTTATAACCATGAAACACACTGAAACCCTCACATTTCCAAATTTACAGTCCTTTAATCCATGGCCCAGGAAACTGTCAGAATAGGAAAAAGTAATAAAAGATGTTGTTTAAGGCAAAATCTGACAACATTTAAACTCTTGAAATATTTTATTCCAATAATAACAAAGTGGTAAAATGATTCTGTATATCGGAAAAGATCACAAAATATAAAATGAGGCCTCAGAGATCATCTAAACTCACCGTTTCTCCTTAGGTTGATGAATTAGGGCCTTGGTATCAAGGTTTTACTCTGCTCTATGGCACTTTTCTATAAAACAGATGCTTTTTGTGCTACAGCTGATAGAGATCTGACCCTACAGTCCAAAGGAAATTTTATTGCCTTTAAACAAACATATTCTAAACAAACATATTCTTTGCTTTCAAAGCCTGATAGGGTCATGTTAAAAAGACGAAAGCCAACTCGAAGGGGCTCCCACTGGACAAAGTTGGGACAGTTTGAATATCAAAAACAATGACTGTACTAGACTGAAATGCACTGAATACATAAAAATCCACAAACCAATCCAAAAAAAGAAGATAACTATTACATTAATGGCTTATTCTGAAACTGAGTAAAAGGAAAAATTAAGTTTTTAATTTTTTAATCTTGCACTTCAAATTAAGAACTATTTCATGGTAATCAAATAGTCCACATTGATGAGAAATAGTTATTTTACACATAAAATTGCAAGCTTATAAAGCTGAAGGAATGATAAAACTTTTAAGGTACAGAGTTCCAGTTTCACAAGATGAAAAAAGTTCTGGAGATTAATTGTGCAACAACGTCAATGTGCTTAACACTACGGAACAGCACTCTTAAAAATAGTTAAGATGGTGTATTTCTGCTATATGTATTTTACCACCATTTTTTTTAAAAATCCCATTTTATCACCATTTTGCCACCCTCAACGAAACAACTAATTCAAGTGAGGATCACCCTAGATATTAACATCACTAGGTGAAAGACTGATGAAGAACTGTATTTGTATAAAGCTAAAGTCTCACTGCCCCCTCCACCAATTATCTGCCCATCTCAAAGGGGAAAATATAACTTTAAATGAAGAGTTCAGTCATCATCTTAATTAATCTTAGCTTCACTAATAGTGAAGCAACTCTATTATGTGAGTCCTGACTTGATGCAATACAAAGTATACAACTTGGCCATTAAGTACTCTTTACCAAAAATATTTATTCCTAATCCAATCATGCTTTAGATGCAAATTCTACTGCACGGAAAAAAAAGAGCATAAAAGACCATATGGAAAGAAACAAACTCAGAAAAAGATTCTACAAGACCTTAGGCAGCCATCTTGCACCACTCCAGCAGTCATTGTCATAAAAAGACCACGAAAACAAAGGAAAGACTATTTTAGGTTACAAAAGAGTTAAGTAACATAACCATGTAAGTGTGTTCCTCAACAGGATCCTGGTTTGATAAACGAGCTATAAAAGAAGTCATGGGAATGACTGGAGAGACAGATTTTCATATAGACTCGATATCAGGTAATATGAGAGAATTATCAGCAATGAATTGTTATATATAATAGCAGTGTTCTGGTTATATGGGAAAATGTTCATTTTTTTTTACAAATATATAGTGAAGAAATTAAGGCACAATATCATGAGTTCCATAATTTACTTAAAAGTAAATTATTCAGAGAAAAAAAATGGTTAAAAGTATAAAATAAACTCCAAGCAGCCATCAACAAAAAAAAAAAAGGTCAATGCAATAAAATAACATATCTAGGCAATGATCATCAGCGACTGCTAAAAACCATCAGGCAAAAGCTTGATAAGAAATTTTACAGCAGATGGATCAATCTGGCTGACAGCACCTGAGCCCACTGATCAAACCTTTATCCCCAAAAGAGGGCCAACCATATATTGTCTTTTGAAGCAATGGAATTTTAAGAAACACCAACAACTATGAAGGATTCTCCATACCACTACCACCACCACCAAAAATCAACTTTGAATCTTACTAAGCCTCAGATCTACCTACCAATTTACGAGAAATTCAGAAGACAGAAACATTAAACACTACCACAGGAATGCAATCAACAAAATCCAGAAGGTGGGAAATTCTAAAGGAACAACAGTTTCTTCAACAAATAGACTAAAAAAGAGGAGAAAGAAACTACATATTAAGATATTTAAGAGACATATCAACCAAAAGTAATATGGAACTTATCTGGGTCCTAACTTGAATAAACCAACTATACAAATATTTATGAAACAAACGGGAAGATACGAACAGTCACTGAATATTTGCTATTAAGGAAATACTAAATTTTTTAGATGTGACAATGGGAACTGTGGTTTTGTCTTTAAAAAAAATGCTTGCCAGACACATAAAAAAGTATTCATGGATGAAGTAATATAATGTCTGGGATTTGCTTTAAAACAATCCAGCATGAAACAGGGTGAGAACACTAGGATCTGCGGGTACATAAATGAGGCAAAACTGACTATATACTGATCATTACCTAGAAGATGGGCACATGCAGATTCATTCTTCTATTCTATGTTCATATATGCTTCCAGGATAAAAAGTTTAAAAAAAAAAAAAAAGAAGGCAGAGAATGAAGCCTAATCACAGCATCTTCACCAAATAATAGAATCTTTTTCACCTACCACCTAATATAATGAACATGAACCAAAATAAAATTAAAAAAATATAAAACCTAGCAAAGGATTTACCAACACTAACAAAACAGAAAAAGATGTAAGGCCTATCCCACAAGCATCACAACAAATGAAAGAAAGATTCTGGTGAGTAGCAGGGTGACCCCATACCCAATTTTAGACACGAGAGGGGAAAAAAAACTGTATGGTGGGGATATGGATGTTCATTATACTATCTTCTCTATTTGTACCTTTGAAATTTTCCACAATAAAAAGTAGGAAGATTACAAATATCCTTCAAAAGGATCACTGCAGGACACAGTTATTGGATTCCCTGCATATACTGCTTTCTGACTTGCCAGCTTCCCACTTTTATTCTTTTACTTCCAAATGCCAAGGAAGAAAGGGGAAGGGGGGAAAGCAGTCACTAACAATACTTGCTTCCTGGGTGGGAAATTCAACTAGTAAAACCAATGTTTCCATATTGTGCTAGAAAAATTAAGACTGACTTTACCGTAAAATGTCTCACTTTAACTGAAAACCTGGTTTGTGGTCTGTAGAAATTACTACGGCATCTGCTTTCTCCTATCTTTTTTGGAAATGAAGCTGGAAAAGAAACTCTTATGATTTGTATTTGGATGTGGTGTTTGCAGAGGATTATTATCTTCCCAAACTTCTAAGTGGTTCCATCTGTTTTTATGGGGAATTTGGCTTAGGATGACTTCAGAAAATGAAGAACTCAGAAAGAAATCCAATCATCTTTACAATTAGCTTTGGTATACTCCACGAGTAGTTTTAAGAAAGAACAAAAATAATGAAATATTCATGGCAAAACAAATTTTTCAGTTTGAACCTGAAGCTGATAAAAAGCCTCTGTATGTAACTATCAATGTACAGGACAGAGGAACAGGTTAAACCAAACCACAGGGATGGAATCAGAAAAATCAAAATTGTGGGAATGATACAGGACAAACAACCAAATTTCTTCAGAAAACTGGATTACAAGGAAATATAAAAGTGAAGATAGAACCTGTAGATTAAAAAGAATCACTAATCACAAGATGTGGGTCCTAATTTGGATCCTAATTCTAGCAAAAAAAACTATGAAAGAAAACAAAAACAAATGGAAATTTAAACAGAGTGAATATCTGATGATATTAAAAATTTGCTGTTAATTTTCTAGATGTAGCAATGGTATTGAGTTTTTTTCCAAAAATCTTTTAGAGATACATACTGAAATTTATGCAAATAGAATGATGAGATGCCTGAGATTTGCTTCAAAATAGTATTTTGGGGGTGAAGGGAACAGAATATAGGTAAGTTGATAACTGTTAAAACTGGGTGATGGAAATGCATGGGTGGAGGGTCATTATACTAGTCAGTTTACTTTGTATATAATTAAAACTTTCCAAATGAAGCTATTTTGTTAAAAAAAAAAAAGGAATAAAGTTAGCTTATAAAATTAAAAAAATCTGAATGTAAAAATAAAATTTTTAATTAATGTCTAAAAAAAGAACAAGTGAGGCATTTCTGACAATAAAGTAGAATAACGAACAGTGGCAAATAAATTCAGAATATTTTCTGTCTTTAAATAACTTTAAATGCCTTAAAATTTCAGCAAGTCACAAAATGAGAATCATAAAATCTTAGTCTCGGAAGATACGTTGATGGTCACAAAGTCCCTTCCCCGCCCAATGACTCTTTCCCCCACCTTCCAAGAGGTGACTATCAGCCTCTGTCCTGGGTCCTTGAAACCCAGAAGTCACACTCTCGCATGGCAGCCCCTTCCATTTTCCACCTGCTCCAACTGTTAAAAATTTCTTCTCATACCATGTAGGAAACATTCCTTCTCCGAATCTCTTATTTTTATCCATGGAAAAAGGGTTTTTTCAAGGCAGATCACACAATCCATTGGTGAGCTGTGAAATCACGTTAGTTATTTGTTGACTGGCATTTTTTAATTATTATTATTAAGTAGAAAAGAAAATCTGGGCATCCTGCACACAGTAAAGCTAAGAACTAATTTATGAAACTTGTTTGTTATTCACATATTCACAAAGACTTTCATATTGAATAAAGGGTCAAGATATAAAAATCAATTTGTTACAGTGGGTTTTATCCTAAGAAAGTCAGAAAGCCAGTGCTCAAAAGATAGCTCTCAACAGGTTGCCCACCCCAGCAAGTCTTACCCTCCAGTTATTTCAACAGCTAGTTCCTCATGTGCTATGGTTTCTCCTAACCTCAACATCCCAGGCACCCTTCCATGGACACGGTTTCAGTTTGTCTAAGATTCCACTCATTTTTACTGAACAAATATGTACCTAGTGTGTACAACACACCTCTTAAAATGTGGTACCTAAAAACGAACGAAATATTCCAGGTCAAAGCAGAATAATCAATTAGAGCCTACAGTCTGCACAAAATACTTCACATGTTCATTTATAATTTTTGAGATGTTGGTGGATTCCTCTAAGTTATATATAGATCCAGAGCTGAAGAGAAAGACTCAGCCTGGAGAGAGACCTGAGTTAACAAATTTTGATGGTAAGTGAAGTCTTGGATGACATGAGACTAGTCAGGGCTAAGAATCAAAGGCTGAGGACAGAATCCTGGAAAAGAGAAAAATAACTGAAGGGACAGTTAGAGGGAAAGAAGTCTGCAAATAACAGAAGGAATACAGAAAAAGAGCTCTAACATGTCAAGGGAGAATTTCAAATACAATAATGTCAGAAACAATATAGAGGAAAATGTGTTCAACAGACTTGACAACAGGGCCATCTATTACCTGGAAAAGTACAACCAGAGTGGTGAGACCAGAAGTCAATAAAAGGAATAAAAAGACATCTACTTTTTAATAAAACTTCACACTGAAAAGAAGGCCAAGGCTATACTGTTTTAGAACTCTTTCAAGGACCTGAGACTTAACTTTTATTTCTAACAACTTTCATCTTATTTATTTCAACCCACTTTGTAGCTAACAAGGCGATATGTATAAGGCTTAGTAGGTTTCCCTACAAACTTCCATGAAATCTGTAAATCTGATTAGCAGTCCTTGTCTGTCATCATAAAAATTACTGGCAAAAATATTTTGGATCGAAGATGATGAAGGTTAAAATTTCAGTAACAAACACCATCACAGACTTCCCTTCACTTAACAGATTTTTCCTAATGTTGCCATAAAGACACCATGAAAACGTTATCAAATGTTTTGCCAAATTCCTATGTCTGCTTTTCCTATAAGGAAAGGCAACTGAAATGACTTTCTCCACAGAGACCAATGAGTGAGCCACAGACAACATCTTAAACAGATCAGGACTTAGGCAACTGAACCACTTAAGAGAAAACATTGACACATTATAACTGACTACACTTCAATTTGACAAAAAAAAACTATTTTTAAAAATGAGAGAAAAGAGACACAAGAAGCAACATAACATCACTCGCCCAATGTCACACTCAGTAACTGGTAAACTGGGACAGGAACTTGGGGCTAGAACAATTTTCCTTCTACCCTCTTCTTTCAGAAAAAAGAGGAGGAGGAGTTGTAGCAGATACCTGGTTTGTTGAAACTCCAGTCACTGTAGACCCAGGACAAACTCCCACAAAAGTCTATACTTCTCAGGACAGACCAATGATGGCCAACGTCCCAAACACCTGGCACTTCAAGGTACTCAACTGAAGACAAAAATGTTGATCATTCAGTGATACTTTGAAGTACTGGCTCCAACAGCTCCTTTGTGACCTGTCAACATTCCAGATGGGTGGAACGTTCCATTTTTAAACCCAGTGGGGGTGAAGGAAGACACATCAGCGGTTACAACCTCACTTTCTACCTTCTCCCTCTTTCCCCTACTTCCTCCTTCATAACTAAAACCAATTAAGGAAACGGAGTAGAACCTCATTAGCTTCCTTCAAGTTTCTGAATGAAAACTACCCACCCAGTGATCAAATTACACCCTCATACAATAGTGCAGTCCTGGCTCCAGTTCAAAACAGTTCCTCTGGGGAGGGGAATGCAAGTACAGACAGGGTAGGAAAAGGAATTTACATATTCTTAGGGATAACACAGGACAGTACTTATGAATGTAGGCTCTGGATGGAGCCAGAGGCCTGGGTTCAAATCCCTGCTCTGCCATCAATCAGCTGTGCGACCTTGAGCAACTCACTTAATCATGCGATGCCTCTGTTTTCTTATCAGGCAAACTTAGAGCAACAGCACCTACCACACGGGGTTACTGCGAGGATTAAATGAATAAATGTATGTAAAAGTGCCTATAAAATAGTGTCTGACACACACTAAGTATTCAAGCACTGCTACCTACTGTTATCAGTATCTTCTAATTCAATATGTAATGTCTTCACAAAAAATACATTAAACTAAGTTTTAATTAAAAATACAAATCAAAACATAAACAAGCAAGCCTGTTAATTAGGAAAAAGCACTCCAACTATTAAGTGATTGTCAGCTTCAGCTCTAATGCCAATGTTCTCTTGATTTCTAAACTAGTACGACCAGTGTTTAAGGCATATACTTCCCCCTCTGTACTGCCAGACAGAACCACACACATGGCCGGGTGCTGTGATTTTGTAATAATTGCATAGTCCTGTTAAATTTCAGTCAGCTAAAAAAAAGTTTCACTTGGTCTAGTTCCAACACATTGCCACTACACTATGCTAAGTAAAAAAATGAAGGAGAGAGAGAAAGAGGCAGATTGAGAGAGGGAAAGAAAAAAGAAAAATCTAAAAACATTAAAATCTAGCATCAACAATAGGCAGGAGCCATGGAAAAACAATCCATGGAACATCAACAATACCTTGAGGATGTACCAGAATTTGAAAGTCAGTTCAGATTTGGTTTAGAAGGCAGGTTTTTGAATACTGGCTAAAGCATTTCCTGTCTGCCCAAAATGCTACATTTAGATGAAATTGCTTTTTGATTAAAACTTAGATGAAACTGCTTTCACCAGTCAAAATAATATTCAGATAGTTACTCCAAAAACATGGCAACTGAGTATGTAATAAGTGAATGAATTTCTGTAATTCTACAAAATCAGTAATGAATATGAACTTTATTTTGGAGACCAGAAAGTACGTGACAAAGGAAGGGAGGATCTTACCTACTTATGAATGAAATTATACCATATCTAGAATTTGCTTCCAAGTAATGGTGGGGTTGGGGGGTAATCAGGGAATGGAAGCAAGTAGAAGAAACAAAACTGGCCATGTGCTGGTAACTGTCAAAGCTGGGTGAGGACACATGGTGTTCATTATCCTATAATTCTATTTCTGCATGTTTTTAATTTTTTCCATAATAGAAAGTTTAAAAAGAAAAATACTTTTCTGTAACTGACAATGGTACATTCTTTCTCCAAAAAAAAAAAACTTCAATAGATAATCGGATACAGTAAAAATATGGTTTTAAAAAATCTAAGAACAACAAAAAAGGAGCCACATTATCCTTCACTGCTACATATGTGCTGCACAGAGCAAGTAACACACAGAGCACAGATCTATAGAATGCTCTAGATTCCACCCTACAGTCTTCCCACTCAAGCTGGCAGCATCGAGGATGAAAGTAAACTGGCCTCAATTAGGAGAAAAGTCGGAGCCACATCTGCACTACACATGCTGCCCACATCTCCAGCCCTCACTGCAGAGCTGCACAAGTGAAGGATACCTTCGCTATACCTTTATTTCTGTCTGGAGGTGGAGAGAGATGGCGGAAGGAAGAATGCATTCACGTTCCCTTCTGCACGTCAATTTAAAACAGACTATCTTGGCATTAAGGCACAAGCTTTACTGAGGTTGATTTCAATGGCCAAGATCCAAAAACAGTTCTGGTTACAATTCCATGGATAAACTCTTGATTCCTTTGTCAGTGGACAGACCCAATACATTAGCTGGCACTCCAATCTATCCTATACACAATTTGTATTCATTTTATTAAGAAAAAAGAAGGTTGCCCTTTTCTCCCTATTAACAGTGGATTAAAGAAAACTTTTCAAGAAAGCTGTTCACTTAGCAGCTTTTTTCTCCCAGAGTCTAAAAGCAATTGAACAGAGAGTACTGGGGAGAAGTAAAAGATTATCATATAAAACTGGGCTCCCAATTGAAGGCTGAAGATGCACTATTGTCTTGCGTCATGTATGACCACCATGCCACATTCGCTTTTCAAATCTCGTGAAAGCACTTGGCACCGGTTTCCAATAATCCCATAGGACTTCTGCTTCCTTGTTTTTTCAACAGTATTTCAAAATGCTGACACATTTACTGAACTTATTTTTGGAAGACCTAGCTCTGTCTACCTGCAGGGCTAAGGATACAAATATATAAAAGCTACAGGACAGCCCTCCAACTACAAAACTTGGCAGGCTTCCTAAGTTCTCCAAGAAAATTTCAATTGGCAACTCTATTAACATCAAAAGAGCACACAGTAGAGGGAACAACTCTGGACACAGGGAGACCTTGGCTGTTCCTGAAGCACCATCACTAAATTGCTAAATGACTTGGAGTAAGTTTAACCCCTTCCTGACTCACTCTGCTTACCTGTCAGACCTCTGCTATGAAACTGCTTCAAGAATCAAATGAGAAAATGTTCTGAGGATTTATTTTGAAAAGAATACCAAAACATAAACTTTCCAAATAAAAGTAATACTGCTATTTTAAAAAGAAAACTTAGAAGTCCGTGCCACTGTCAGCATATACAGTTTTATGTTGTTATCTATTAGGAGAAACCATATTTTAAACCAACTCAATGTTTCTCAAACTTCAGTATTCAGACTTACTTTATAATTTTTTTTTTTTTGCTAAATCCAAACAGCCACTGTATTATTATTTATTTAATACTTACCCCTAAATCAAGTCACTTAAAAATACCTAGTTGAGCTTTAGGCTAAGTAACAGTAATGAAATCATAGTTTTGAAGCATTTGTAAATTTTTCTGATGCACATTGACACACCTATTTAACTATTAAAAGAAAAAGATTCATCTGTGTACCACCTCAAATCGTTTTCACATACCACCACACTTTGGGGAAATACTGTACTGATCTATTTGCTGATAACACCTTCTACATTAATGAATAGAATATCTGAATTTAGAAGTCTCAACAACCCACTGGGCAACTTAACCAACACTAACCACGTGCACTCAGGAGCCTTTGGCTCTTCCTGGAGCATCTGAGACCTCACAGCCACTTCCTTATTAAGAATCCCCATTTTTGTTTCACTTTCTCCAAAACCCACACACAAAAATCCCTAATGTCTGTATCTTCCCATTGGTGTAAAGTTCACTATTTATGAGCTAGTAATGAAGTTTTTCACCCTTAAAATACTTAACAGAAACTACATGAGATCAAAGTTTCCTCTAATAACCAAATCAACAAAGAATATTCTAATTTATGTATGCCAACCTTTTGTCAGTCTAAAGACAGACAAAGATATTCACTAAACCCTGAAATAAGGTTGCCTTTTCTGATACACATTCACTACATGTGTTTTTATCGTATATTTTTAAACCTAGTTCAAATACATATTGTAAGATTTGTAAGTGTGTGTACTGAACTAATCCTCAAAATATCACAAGAAAAAAATGTACATTTGCTGAGTTCTTCCTAGGAAGCACCTTCTTGTTCAATGATGTATCGGTCAGCCACTCCCACCTATCTTAAATGCTGACTCAACTGTCTTGACTTTTCTGTCTCTCTCTATTTGTAACTAAAGTTCAACTCAGCATCTGGCATGTAAAAAAGGACAATTTTATTATGGCTGCAGTTCATACCAAATGTGAGTACCACAATAATCATCTTGGAAATTTATTTTTATCAATTTAAACCCTAAATCCAGTGCGCTGAACATGAGTTAATTTTTGCTCCCTCCCAAAACCACACTAAAATGACAGAAAACTAAAGAAAGAAAAAAGGTACAAATCCACAAAAAAAAAAAAAAAAGAAGAGAAAAAAAAAAACAAAAAAAGAGGGGACAGGCCAGCAGATGAGATATATCAACAGAATTTTAGAAGATGGAAAACAGATGTACAAAGTAACTGACTTAGCAGAGCAGAGGAAGCCTAAACCTGAATTCCTATTTTGGTGAGGCCCTACAAGAAACAATGTGATTAGTGGAGAAGCCCTGAAAGCCTTAGGAATTAGAAGTTCCAGAAACCTCCAAGGGCTGAGATGAGAGAGTTGAAAACAGGGGACCTGCTGGAAATAAGGACAAGGAACATTTAAACCACATACACACACATGCACGCGCGCTTGCGTGCATGCGCACACACACACACACACCAAACCTTGGCAACCAGAAGACAGGAGGTTCACTCTAGAGAACTTGAAAGGGAAGGCTCTGTGCTCAGAAGACAGAGGTTAGGTGTTATACAGAGAACAGGGACGTCCAGGTCCCATCAGGCAACAAATATTTAGAGTGCCTACTCCACTCCCGGCACTGCTCTAGTACCGGAAATACTACAGCAAACAAAATAGACAAAAAGATTCGCCTTCATGCAGCTTACATTCCAGGGAGGGGACAGTCAATAACCAAAAAGCAAAATATAAGTGTATCAGATGATAATAATACATACTGTAGAAGAAAGAAAAGACAGGAAAGTATTTACACACTGGGGTTGGGGGTAGGAGTATGGCTGTCTTTTCAAATAAACGATCATGGGAAGCAAAGCTCTGAAGGAGTTACGGGGGTAAGCCATGCAGTATCTGAGGGAAGAGCATTCCAGACGGAGGGAAAGCAAGCACCGGGGGACATCAAGAAGGGCAGGACTGGAGAAACCACACACATGAAATAAGAAAACATTACACTATCAAAAAGAAAATTCACTGGCCAAGGGGCAGCTCTGAAAACAGGAGAGCAGAAAAATCCAGTAGAGAGATTAGAAGGAAACATTGAAGAAATTTCCCGAAAAGAGGGAACAAAAGGACAAAATGATGACATCAGAGAGAAAAAGTAACAAAACTGAAGAGTCACTGAAGGAAATTCAACATCCAAATACTAGGAGTTCCAGAAAGAACAGAGAACATAGAGTGAGTCATTATCATAGAGAATATTTCTGAAAGGCAAGAGCTTCCAAGCTGAAAGGGCCCGCTGAGTGCTCAGCACAATGAGAGAGGAAACTCCCACACCAAGGCACACCATCATGCAATTTCAAAAGACCAAGTTCAAAGATAAAATCCTGAAAGCTTCTAAACAAAACAAACCAGTCACATATAGAGAAGCAGAAATTAGAATTGAGCCAGTCTTCTCGATAGCAGCACTGGGATGCTCAAATACAAGGGAACAAAGCCTTCAAAGTTTGGAGGGAAAGTAATCACTAATTTAGAATTCTATACCCAGCCAAACTATAAATGCAATTAAATGGAGAGTACAAAAAGGCATTTTAAGAGTGGAAAAAACCTGTTTCCAGATACGCAAGGTCTTGAGAAATTCACCTTCTATTCGCGCTTTCTTGAGAAATGACTGAAAGATGTGCTCATGTAAAATAAGAAATAATAAAGATACACAGAGCCCAGGAACCCAGGAGCCCCAGGAGAGAGGAAAAGGGAAATTCCCAGGATACAGTAGCACAGCAATTCTAGAAATAAACCAGTCCAGGAAGGATGTCTTTAAGAAAAAAAGAAAGTGGTTTTCAATATAGTTTTCAACATCGTTTAGAGCTAAACTAAGAGTAGGCAGAAAACTATGCAAAGAAGGGAAAAAACAGACAACTTCAGGATAAAACAAAAAGTTGTAAAAAAGTACACGCAATCAAAGCATTTTACTGGCTCGGCTGTTGCTTATATGTGTTTTAGAAGCAAGAGGAGAGGGTGCATCTGTGTATAGGGAAAGAGTAAAGGAAGTGAATCCCAACCAACGTAGAAAGTCAATAGCAATTATTGTCTAGAATGAAGAAATCAAAAAAAAAAAAAAAAAGCATGTTACTTAGACAAAATATACAGGTAATAAAGCCAAAAGAAATGAAAGTGGTTGCCTCTAGGGAGCAGAAATCTATCATGAAGGGACATGAAAGGCAGGGGTCTGCTGCTTTTCCTTACAATCCCTACACTAGTACCTGACTTTCTAAATTATATTCAAGCACCCTAGAGAAAGCCATTTGCACTGTAAATAAAGCAGCAAAAAGTGTAGAACGGCTTGAAAGACAAAGACTGATGGGGAGGGAGGCACACATTTTATTTTCATGTATTTCATACCCTGGTACATTTTTCTTAACATTGAAGCATCAGCTTGGAAACACCACACTGCCGTGAAAAACAAGATGCAGGGCACTCCCCATTCCAGCAGGATTCAAGAATCACACAGTTAAAAGTTCAGTCTACTTTATAATTGTACTTCTACAAAACAAACTAGGAGGCAGAACACCAGTTAGGAAAGCAAGCTTATCTTTTGTGCAGTCGGATACGGTAGTCGCCAACAAATTCCTAAAATCTTCAAGTTCTACAGAGTAGCAGCATCAAACAATTAAAAGCAATAACTGACCCTCTCCGGCAGAAGAAACAAGTTTTAGCAGCACACAAGCTGGGTGCCCTTGAGCAAATTATTCTGTTTTTAAGCCTCAATTTTTCATCTGTAAAATAAGACACATACCAGCTACTTCACGCATTGCTGTAAGAAGGATTGCGGATATTAACATGTATAAAGCATCAACTACAGTAGCTGGTTTATCATCTGTGCTCCAAAACTTATTTTTCTTCCTTTTTCACATGTTTATTATCAATGCTCCTGGCCTTACCAGATTACATACAATGGAACCTAGAACACAGCAGACCCACTAGCATAAAATGCACTTGTGCAGGACAGGTTAAGAAATAGACAAAGCAAATAGATAAACAAGATTGTACTGTGTAGCACAGCGAAATACATACAGGATCTTGTGGTGGCTCACAGAGAAAGAGAATGTGACAATCAATGTATGTGTGTTCATGTGTAGCTGAAAAATTGTGCTCTCCACTGGAATTTGACATAACATTGTAAAATGACTATAATTCAATTTAAAAAATGTTTTAAAAAAATAAATTAAAAAAAGAAAAAAAAGAAATAGACAAAGCAGCTGATGGGAAAGCACCTGAAACCAGGATGAAGGCTGGATGGAAAGCAAGCAAGAAGTGTCAAAAAGAGGTCCACATCATGAAGGAATAATTAATTAATTATTAATTTATGACATGTAATTAGATCAAGTTTCTAGATTCAACTACCAATTTAAAGAAAACACAGAGGACAGAGGAACGGATTAACTACATTGGAGGGTTGAAATCAGCAAAATCCAAACTGAGAAAGAACCACACAAAACAATCAAGTTTCTTCAACATAGAAACTCCTGGAAGGAAAAATAAGAGATGAAGAGGAAACAAGAACTTAACATCTTTAAAGATACACCAACCGATCATAGATAGCATGTGAATCTTAACTGGATCTTGACTCAAACTTTTCCAAAAATTGATAAAGATAACTGGAGATCTGAATGTGAACAACTGAATATCTGATGACATTAAGGCCCTGTTAGAGTGATGACGGTATTTGTTATGTTTTAAAAAGTTATCTTCTAGAGATAAATACTAAAATATGAAATTATAAAAGCAAACAAAAAGTCTTCTAAAAAAGCCAAATGCCACACAAGGTAGTGCTATGAGCTGAGGGAATGGTTAACACTAGATTTCAGAGGACCAGGCAATATACTCATGAGAATGAGTCACAAAGTTTGGGAGGAAACTAGAAAGAGGATTTGTTCCCATGTGACTGAGGGCCTACCAGGTCCAGCTCCAGAAACCATGACTGACAGTGACCCAAATGTCAGCCTTCATGAAGGGAGAGGTGGGAAATGACTGCTGGCTCTGGAGGTCGAAAAGCCCCACTGCCGAGAACACATTCTTCAAGGTCATACAGATCTATTCCTTTGTGCATCTTTCAAATTGATATTTAGTAAAAGAGATGCAAACTCAATAGTCAAAAGGAGCCACACATCTAATACAAATGTATAAAACGGTCCGAGAGCAGGCCAAAAAAAATTGGGAGGGACTTCAGCAGAGTAGGAGGAGGATGACTTGTATGAGATGGGGCAGGAACTACCCAGTGCTGCAATGGAGAGGACCCGGGGCCCAGGGCTACCAAGGTCCTCCAATTTTGCCAGAGAAACTTAACATAAAAATATTTAGGTGAAACCTCCCAATTTCTTAATGTTGTCAACTAATTTAAAGTTAAAATACTATGTTAGGAGAAAATATGTCTGCAGATCTATTTCATGTACAAAAAGATGTACTAGATTTATAAAGGTCACATTTTAATGCCACATGCAGAGGTTTAAATATTGTCAATAAAAATTCCACTAACAGGCTTCTTGCAGCAGGCTTACGGAAGTTATCAAGAGAGGAAATTGTAATATAGCATATGCATACAAATTTTACACTCAGAATTGGTTATCTCTGGCAACATGACAAAAAAAAAAAAAAAAAAAAAAAGACTATAATCTCCGTGTTACTGAAATTAGACCCAAATAGTTTTGCCATCTATATGCTTTTCTGAACACTGCCGTAAGCAGTGGATAGTCTGTTAAAGCAAAGTTTCCTAAAATTCAAAAACTCTAGAGATACCATACTGAAACTGTTAAAAAGTGGTTTTAACTTGTGATCACCAAAGAAAATTACAGTTTCATATCAAAGACTGTACTTACACACAGATCATTATTCCTGACCACTGCAAAAAAATTTGCTTACCACACATTTGCAAGCAATCCACTAGGTCTTTTCTTAACCTAACAATTTTCACAGATGCCAGGCACTATGTGAAGCATTTTATAAGCACTAGCTCATTTAATTCTCACATAACTCTCTGAGGTAGGTTATGAGTGTTAACCCCCACACTGAAGATAAGGAAACTGAGGCTATGAGAAATTATTTATCCAAGGTCCCACTGGTGTAACTGGCAGTCTAACCAGCACCACAGAGTGTGGACTTGTTACGGACCCCTTCTAACTAATATTTTCATCAAAGAAATCTGTGAGGAAATAAAACACATTCATTAAGTTCAAGGTAAGAAGATAAGAGGCCACTATATCAGAATTCAGTTTAACCTTGATAACTGGATAAAATAGGACAACTAGAAGAATTCAGTTGAATGGAAATAAGCACAACAGTGGGGGCATGAAAGTGCAAAAGGGTAACATGAAAAAAAGGGAAAAAGAAAAAAGAACTTCTCTTAAGACTTCAAATCCCTAATCTTAAAAATAAGAACAGAACTACATCACAAATTTTCAAATTTTTGTTTCCCAAAACCCTTTCAAAAATCTGCTCCCCAAAAT